>NC_064870.1:8182500-8782500 GCF_943734695.1 Anopheles maculipalpis | reverse complement strand
ATCTGCGAGCAAACGTTGGTCGCATCGATCGACAGTGAATCGGTCATCTGTCTGTACGGCATCTCGGATCGGTTCAATGCGGCCGCACTGAAGGCACGGTGTCTGTCGTACCTGTCGCAGCACACCGAACTGACGCAGCTTGACATCTTCCAGGAACTGCCAGTGTATCTGCAGGTTTGTATGATGCCGTTTGTGGTCCTTGCAGTTTGATAATAACGTTCTGCGTTCTCTCTTTGTTGTTCACAGAACGAGGTGCAGGAGTTGATACGCTGGTGCGGACGTGCACCGGAACCGTGGTGCGATCGGGGACCGGACCGCTCCAGGTCGGATCGTGGCTCACGCCACAGTCTTAAGAGTCCGTCAAAAGCGTCCAAATCGTCACGGTCGCGCAAAACGTCACCATCCTTCATGTGACCGTGATGCCGTTACACTCAACCGAAAACACTTACTATAATGATTCATTGATTGCTGTGACTGTTAATCATCTGCCCTGTTGTACGTGAGCAGAAAGTAGGAGGCCGCACGATGTTGGGTAGATGTTTAATTATATACTAAACAAACAAAAACAAAACTAACATCTCCGGATAGTAAGTAAAAAATTCGATAAACAAACATGAAAAATCGATAACAACACATACATTTATAAACAGACACACGCACACACCTACAACAAGGGATTTACTTTAAGCGGCTTCTGTGGCTGTAGATAGTATTTGAAAATTTTGAACCAGAACCGACCTAATTACACCGGCTGTGCAGAGAATGTGAAGCTTCCCTTAACATCGTGGCGTGCGTGCGCGCGCTCAAACAGCTGTGGAAAAAAGTCATTCACACGACGCAGGTACACTTGAGGTTATGAAATCGTTGGAAACGTGATAGCGTTTTTGTTTGGGGATTTTGTTCTTTTTTTTCATTTTTGGGAAATTAAATAAGAAAAGAGGACAAAACATAATACACCCACCAGCGGCAGCAGTAGCAGCAGCATCCATTTGTCGACGGTTTTGCGATTTTACGATTATCGGTAGTTAGGTTAATGGTTAGGATAAAAGAAAAGCATTCTCTTTGAAGCAAGAAGCAAGGACAAGAGAGAGAGAGAGAGAGAGAGAGAGAGAGAGAGAGAGAGAGAAAGGGCAAGAGCGAGAAAACGGAAATGATCAATTGCGATAGGATGACAGCTAACAGAAATTCATTTGTTCAACGTACTGCACTAAATGGATTTAAAAACTAGTAAGTATTTGAGATATGTATAGATGTGTCTGTGTGTGTGTGTGTGTAAAGTGTACGTTGGCATGCCAGGATATGTGATCATTATTTAGTGGTTCATATTCGTTAAGCATTTCATTTAGTTTCGGTTAAATCGTTGTCTAATTCCTGATTAATTATAAATATCGCGCAAAGTGCATTCATTTAGGCGCATTTTTTAGGCGCACGTTTTTTTTTTCAAAATTAAATTATAGTACGCTCCTCTCTGTAAACGCATTGATGTTTAAATTAAGCGCAATCGTTTTAGTGGTATCTACTATTTGCTAAATAATTTCCCGGTCATGCAAAATGCATACATTTAGGCGCAAAAAACCTCATTGAAACATATTGCAGCGTTTTGCTCTCTTCAATCACAATGATTTCAATTTCAAAACGTTGATTGTTGTGTGTGTGTGTGTGTGTGTGTGTGTGTGTGTGTGTGTGTGTGTGTGTGTGTGTGTGTGAAAGCAATATTATTGCCAAGCACCAGGAATCGGGGTTCAATTACAATGCAGAAGAAAAAAACACACACACATATATAAAAAAGACCATTTCTGTGGGATTGCGCGAATGTGATGACGAATTAATCGTTTTTGACTGTAACACGGATAGGATAGTACCTTCAATAACTTCTACTATTACTACTAGTACTACTACTATTACTATCACTACAACTACTACTACCACGCGGTGCTATACGGTAGATTTGGCCGTTTAATGTTAGCACCCGTCCTGGTACGGTAATACCCTACTTAATCATACGTTTCCCTCTAGCTGTCTTGATCGAACCATGTCACGTCGGATGTACCATATCGTAAGAGCTGCTACTTTTTTTGTGGGTTTTGTTTAATTCTTTTGTTTGTGTCGAATATTGGAAAACAGTCTGTTTGTATGGGATTGTAGTTATTAGAAGCAAAAGAACTGTTGCTGTAGCTCACTGCTATCGGATTTGATGATTGTAGTTTTGTTTGTGCTTCAAAACGGATTGACTGATGAAAAACTGTATGAAGCTCAAGATGTAGCACGTAATAACCTACTGAAGAAAAAGTACGTAGCTTGCATCAACTATGTTTATTTTGTCCTTAAAGTTAATACGATTTATGGTGAATAAAATTTTATGTTGTGATCTTCCAAAAAACAGAAGTTTTAATATTTATGTAATGGCTGCAACAAATGGTTTGAATACTTATCATTGGAACATTGCCCTCAGAAATATTTCTGTGTTTTTTTTTAAATTAAAAGTGAAACAAAATTTAGAAAAAAAGTGTTGATTTTTTAGGAATTGAGCCTCAAGGTCTACCGAGCAGAACTGAGGGACAGTTTTGCATCTGCGAGCTGACAAGCTGACGTAACAAAGCGATAGGCCATTTTTGTCTAGGCAATAACAAGAATCAATTTACCGGAGAACAACACGTATCAGCTAACGACGAACTGTGCATTACTGTTCTAAAGTAAATAGCTGAAACCACCACCATTAACATTAGAAATCAATATACATACAACAGAAAACGACAAACAAACACAAACAACAAATATTATTAAAAACAAAACATAATAAAACTAATTATAAAATTCATAACAGATCGCAGATCGATCGCAAAAGAGAGAGAAAGAGAGAGAAAGCGAGAGAGATAAATTCTAAATTACATTAAAGTTGCTGTGAATGTATTATCAGAACCATGTGCAAATTGTTCTTCTTGTCTTTTTTTTTTTGTCAAACAAAACCAAAACATTTTTCACTCTTCACACACACACACACACATTGTTGATGTGAAACGCTGTTTAGGTTAAGAATACTTGTAAGTGAGTGAAATTATCGATGCGTCAATAAATACCTACATCTACTTAGTGGCGATGTTTTTGTTTTGCTTTCTTTCGATTTACTATTTTGAATTGTGTCAATAATTTTCTCGATGCTGAATGCCTAAGGAACGATCCAGATGAGATTTGAATCCCGGTTATGCCGTGGGCGAAGACCGGTTCGCCCTTACCATCAGCGTTAAAAAAATGTATTTTTTAAAATTGCAATAAATTCTTATGTACCAAAGTTTGCCTACTAGAGTGAAGTACTGGGCGCCTCCAGCGAGTTTCGACCCCATGGCTGCAATTAGCAGAATTAAGTCCTTAATTCTTTTTGTTTAACATTTTTGCCACTCTCCCAAATTTTTGATATCAGCCACATCGTTCTCTTCCTATTAGCAGTATCCACTTGATTCTTGCCCTTCGCAAAGATGCTTGGCACACGTGCGTGCAGGAACCGGGTAAGAAGTCCCAACTGCCAAGATGTCTCCCAGTGCTTAATGTAAACAGTACGGTTTGTATTTGTGGCGCATGAGCAATACGCATACCCATGGTAAACATCATAATATTACCAATTTCGTTACCATAGCTACAAAATCGGCAATTACTGTGTGCTGTAAGTGAATTGTACTGTCAGTGTAGAAATACGGTGCAACAGTGGGTACAGTAACTGCTAAGTGGGGATTTGTCATTTTTGACAGGATGGAATAAAAAAAAAAATGACAACCAAAATGAAAGCCTACTTCATATTTTTATAGAAAGTAATAGTGTTAACTAGTTAAAAAGGCTGAGAAAGTATAGCTAAATATCACCTCAAAAACTTATAAAGGATCCTTCCGCCCGAGAAACAGAATTTCTTCAAGGATCTTCCCCATAATGTCAAACTGTGGGATACGTGTGTCCTCCCAAATTACGAACGATTGTTGTGTTTTTTATTTCATTCTTTTTAGAGCTTCAAGGATGTCCACCCAAAATGATGTGCCTTTAAGGAACATCCCGGTGTGCTCCAAAAAATCTCCCAAACTCGTTTTGACATTTTCTACACCCAGAAGTCCCCATCATCTGTGCGTAGCAACTGTCACTGCTCTAGCGGCAGACAGATGGCATTTACCAGATGCAACTACAATCGAAAAACAAAACCCCCGGAAACCTGTGCACTGTTGCAAACGCACCAGCTTGCCCTGTTTTCTTGCAGCAACCACCGAGCCGAGATTCGCTCATCTTCACCCGGGAAGATGCTGTTCCTTCTCTTGCATTGCTTTTTTCTTCTCTTGAGTGTTTGCTTGCCTCTCCTTCGCTAGCTTCCACTGACTTCAGGAAAAATCGGTAGCAACTCAACGTACACACAGCCCCAACTGGCTGGAGATACCACGATGCAAGTCTCAAACACACACACACACACGGGCACGCAGCCAGGGCCATTCCGATGAGTATTGGAACCCGTATGGAACGCGTGCGCGAACATCCAAACAACCAAACGGGAGACAGGAAGTCGCACTCGGGGCACACTCTCCCCCATACGGAGGCATACATACACACACATGGATAGACAGAGAGAAAGAGAGAGAGAGAGAGAGGGAGAGAGAAAACTTCGAAAGAAACACATACACGCGCGGGATCGGTACGGTGGAACGTTTTTATAGTTTGTCTTCCAGCTCCAGTCATATCAAGACTTCCTCTGCGATGAGTTTACATAATCCGCACTAGGTTGCGCCCAATCGTAGCGGGGATTGTTTGTGTTACAGCTTTATTGTGTACCGTGTGTGACACAGCGGACTGGTGTACGTGCGTGCGTGTGTGTGTGTGTGTACGTTCGTGCGTGACTGCACGTACCGAACGGTGTCTGCATATTCTTCCCGGATTTTCCTGCCAAAGTACGTACAGGTGGCGTGTGGTGGCGGTGGTGTTCCGCACCAGCCCTGCCTGCTGGTTTTTGTGGTCTGTCAAACGCTCCTATTGTTTTCTTACCACGCCTCGTGGTGTGCAGTTGGCAGCAGGAGTCGGTCCGCTGCCGATGACTCTTGACCGTGCAAGAGTGCAACAGAACGAGATTCGAGAACACTTTTGTTGATGCGAAAAAGGGCAGGCAGCGTGCATGCGTACGTACGAGTGAGAGAGAGAGAGAGAGAGAGAGAGAGAGAGAGAGAAGCGTGTACGGTTCTTTAATAAGGGATGTTCACAAGTGATTCCTTGTGTGTTACGTAGGTTGCTCGGCATCGTTTGGTAATAGTAAGCTACCCCATCATCCACAGCCAGAACGTTGCTAACGCGCTTCTTGTTGTCATCGACGGCGAATCTTTCAACGTTCTTTACAACAACGATCAAGCTCCGAGGCGAGGCAGCAGTAGCTAACGCACATCACTTACCGGCCGAACGGATATCCCATGTGTGTGTATGTGTGAGTGTGTGTGAGTGTGTGTGCATGTGCGTATCATTTTCCGGTGCCAGCAGCAGTAGCCTCCAACACACATACCGATCAACCTACCCGACCCTTCGATCCCCAAAAAAAAACCGTCCAAAGGAACGTAATCGTAGGTGATCTGTGTCCTTTTGCGTGTCCTTTGCAATAAGGAACAGAGTGTGTATGTGTGTCTGCGTAAAAGAGAGAGAGAGAGTGTGTGTGTGTGGGAGAGAGAGAAAGCAAGGTAGCAGAGAGGAAGGAAGCAGATTGCTATTTTTTGCGACGTTACGTCTCGTCTTCCTGGCTAGCAAAGCGTAAACCAAAGCATTTTGGTTTGGCTGGAAAAGGAAATGCCCCACGAAATTGCCCATAAAGTAGCAGCAGTAGCGACAAATGTAGACACACGCCTCCGCTGTACGACCTTGCCGTTCCGGGGCTCGCAAAACCATCCATCAACGGCGAGGCTCAGGCCCGATTACGTCCCCCAAAACAAAGCGATAAAACAAAAACGATCCACCAGACCCGTGCGAGTTTTGTCTGGTGCTCGCACGGATTTGTTTTATTTTCCAAATTGTCATCTCGTTCGTCCCTAATCCCCGCTTTGCGTACGAGAATCCGGTAGCTTGGTTGCGTGATAAAAGGGCTAGCACGTCTTGCCTAACGCAAGACACGAAGAAGTCCGTACGTCAAGGTGCGTGAGGCGAGTTGCATGCGGCAAAATGGCTGTGGATGGGTTTCGGTGATTGGTTGGAGCATTATTTAATGTCTCCCTGGAAATGATTCTGGACGAATTTTGTTGTCGCGAGCTTCATACGCGCCCTCCGGTAGTCTCCATGTCGGCATGTCGGGCGTAGCAAACGGGCAGGTTAGATTGAGCGTGTCGAAGATGAGCTCCGAACAAAACGGTAGCCAGTTAGGAGCCGCTCGGCATGGCCGAATCCCGGCTTGGAGAGGGGCGAGGAGGAGGTGTCTGTGAAACCTGAAGAGGCCTAGCTATAATCTGGGCAAAATCACGAAGTGGCAATCGACCCTTTACCGCGGTGTGCACCGCGCGATTCCTCGTCCGTAGAGCTATGCTTGACTCGAGAGACTCTCTCTCTCTCTGTCTCTCTCTCGCTGCACGTCACTACATATGTGTGTCTCCCCAACGAAGAAAACGACGAATCCTGAGCTGTCTCCCTTGTTGGGTGTTAGTTGCGTTTACTTTTTTTTTGTATTTGTCTCCTCTTTTAACGTTCCGAAGCGTTCGGAAGTTTGACAGCTAGCCTAGCTCCGCAGATCTATTGCGCTCCGCACCATCAACATCGTCGTCTTCACCCGCGATCCAGGTTCCGTCCCGCGAAGTGGGAACGCGCGCGCACCGAATGCGTGGCCCTCACTTGTAGGTGCGACAGTCGCCGGACGGGAACCGTACGAAGGTGGGTGGTGGGCCAACTTTGTCAAGGAGGATGTCAAGGAGGCACATCAACATCTGCCGATTGCGAATGTGAAGTAGTGGAGGTTCCTCAAAACGAGCGAAGCAGAAGGTTAGATACAGATCTGGAGGAAGGAAAAAGAATCGCTTGGACGGAAAAGTGGGAGAGAAAGAGATAAGAAGAATGGGAAAGCGAGAAACTACCCATACCACTCTAACGTCGTCAATCTTGAAGTAGCAGGGAAAACAGAAAGAAGAGACCGTAATTGTAAAACTGTGGGAAGCGAAGGAAGATCAAGCGAAAGCCACAAGACCTACCCTAGAGCGCTGTGCTAAAACTGGGGGGGGGGGGGGATGGGTGGTTGAGAAAATCTGTTCTTTGATGAAGCGAACCACGATTCTCGTATGAATCGATGCGGCCAAGACCAAGGGTACACTACTATTGGGGAAGAGGGAGAAAAAAATGGGGCGAGAGATATTAAAACTGCTAAGAATTAGTAGAACCTAGATAAGAAGCATTTGTATTGGAGCGTGGGATAGATCGACAACAAAAAAATCGTAAGAATCCAACAGACTGGAAGGCATGGTAACGTCATTCAGTGCTTCACACTCAGTGTGTGTGTGTGTGTGTGCCTGCGTATATGCATGAGTTATCTGCTGTAGAAGTTACCACATTACCGGGAACCAATGTGATGATGGTAACTCTGCCTGTGATAGTCTTGAGTGTTTTAAATTCATATTCTACCAACTTCTTCCACGCTTGGCTCTAGAACTCTCACCAGATCTCGCTGCTCTAGCACATCAGTAGAACGGTTTATTGCCAGGCGGCTCGAGACATTCCTCAACCGTCGTATCTCGATTCCAACGGAGTTGCTTTATCGATATAACTTCACCAGAATTAGATACCGAACTTTATTGCACCGTAGTCTCTAATCCTAGGAAATATGTTTCGAGAAATCATCCACTTTTGCTTCCAATTTTTAATACTTTTTGAAATAGTAGGCTCTTTTAGTTTAAGTGGACACGCTTGAGATTGTGCGGCAATAGTCTCGGCGATATGTAGATTTTACAACACTATCTCGAATGTGCATACGACGCACGGTATTGTACATCAGCCGGGGTTTCCTCCGGGCATCTTCCCGGGGTGTGATCGTCTGGGAGGGTGAGTGTTTGTCCTAACCTTTCCCTTCTACCATAACCTCATTGTTTACGTAACCTGCTTCTTTCGCAATAAACTAGACCCGATCATCACCACGCGCTCGCGTGCATACGCGCGTGTGTGTGTGTGTGTGTGTGTAGTGGGAAGTTAGTGATGGTGGTGGTATTATTTCTTGCTCCCGAAGAAGATGCTGTTTGTTTTAGTTTGTTTTGCAGACAACTTGAAGTGTAGTCCACTTCAGGGGATCAGGCATGTTGTTTGTTTGGCAGCATCGAACAGCGAGCTGCTTCGAGATCAAGTGGATGCGATCGGAGCGCAGTGGCACGTCTTTCGCTTACTGCTCCGCACACTTTCGCGTGCGTTCCACAAGAACAACAAGGATGGGTGCGTGTGCTTGAAGTTTCTTCGATTTTATTTTGACCTATGGGCATTGCAATGCATTTATCTTCAAGAACTTGTCTGATGAAACAGCGTAATTGCATTGCCACGCGCCAAAATGTATGCAAAGCAGCATCAAATCGGGTTGAGGAATATTTCTCAAGCAATTGCTTTACAAGCAACTGCTTCAAAATCACTCCAGAACTATCCCCCGTATGGTGGATCATTAGTAACGTTCGGAAAAAAGCTTAGCGAATTGCATACTTTCCGGCGCATATTTTGCGAACAAAAAACAACAACCCAACACAAAACCCACTTGGGAGAACCCATCGAGCCCCGGGGATGAATTTATTTTTGCAAATTCTCAACGAGCTGTTCCGTCCGTTTTGAGTGGGGTGCAGGAGGGGTTGGGAAGGGGGGGGGGGTTGAAACAAAAAAAAAACAAATGGCACGCGTATTCGCGTCTGTTGCATCGATTCCCGTGAATCCGGGTAAACAATAAACGTCGCGGGCAGCATAAGCGTCCTTACTGCGAGCGAACCTCCAACTCCACTGCCCCCCCCCCCCCTCCCATCCCCCGTTCCACGGTTTTCGTGCGCGGCACGCTACAATAAACAAGCAAACAACAGCATACATCCGATGGAGGAACCATTTATGGCTCTCCAAACCCCATCAAGTGTTCCGATGCTGTTCGCTCTCGATTATTCCGAGTGTACCGTTTCGTTGAACGTTTCTTCGTGCCCTTTCTGGCATTGCGTTTTTTGGCCAGGGAAATGAGCAGTTGTACCGCCTTGCCGAGAGTGTTGCATCGCGACGGAGAGCCATTACAGCAGATCCCGGCGCAACTTCGGAATGGGTTGGGAGGTAGCATCTCGCTTGTGTGTGTGTGTGTGTGGGTGTGTGTGTGTGTGTGTGTGTGATGATCGGCCAAACGGTAGGCCATGGTTGTGTGATGGCAACAGTGGGTCCTCCAGCTCCAACTTCCGGCCCCCGTTACCAAAATCTCTTCCTAACCAGAGTGACAGTTTCCGACGACGACGATTCTCTCACATTCTGACCGCGCGCGCGATCTCCGGTATGCAACTCACGCAAACCCCCGGAAACCGGAGAGCGAAACGGCCAACTATCAACCAACTGCACTGGATGTGGCTAGTGCAGAACGGGACGGAGGGATGGCAGATAGGAAGCCAAGGAGGGCTTTGGGGAGGGGGGGGGGGGAGGGGTCTGTGTTTGCCTTAATAAAAGACGGACACTGGGTCGGCAAGCGTTATTCCAGTGCAGTGTCTCGTACAGTGCGTTTAGTAGTGGTGCAAGTGCAGTCGCTGGTGCGTTTGCTACTTGTCAATGTTTCGGTTGGTTTGGTTGGCTCGGTTAAAGCTCTGGTGTCGTGCAAACTTCGGTAACGTTTGTTTGTTTTCCTTTGCCAAGTTCACCAAGCAGGACCATCGTTTTTGCGCTTCCACTAGCGTTGCAGACCTTGGGGCAGACATCTATCAACTTCTTTACCCTTTTTTTTTAAAGGGGCAGGGTTCACAACAATCAACTAATCGTTACACTTTCACAACAGAATTCGTTGGTGAGGTTTAAGGCAGAAGTATGCTAGCAAATATCGCGTGTAGGATCAGATGTTTTATTTCGCGAGCTTCTGATCTGATCTCGTGTAGTTTACAGCCATAGTCTTCTAGTAGTAGCTAGTACTATTCCTCTCAGTAATTTAACTTCAAAATTACAATTTTCTTCAGAGTCAGTATCAGATATCAGGCTCACGGTGTACTTCTCATCGATCATTTCGCAGGGCTCTAATTCCAACTAGCAAGACCGTATAACAGTGTTTCGATAATCCAGATCGATCGAGTCAAGATCAGACCAACCGAACCACTGAGTAAATTGATAGTGAACAACCAACTATACGACGGTGGATGGAGTAGAGGGGACGGACGGCGACATGCAACACGCTTGATTCAGTCGGTAAGTACCGTGCACCCTTACTTATAGTCTAGTGATGATATCAAACTATTGTACAGTGCAATATCTAGTCCCGAATAGACGAGAATTGTGAGGACCTCTGAGATAGGAAAGAACATGTGAGGATGTGTAATTATGACTTCCAATGTAGTTGGCTGTCGTAGGAATCTGAACGTATTGCACGTTGCAATATAAATTAGACAGTCCTAGCAACGCTAACCTCAAACAAGGCGCAAGGTCGTCCCAAGCTCGCGTTCTAGCTACAGGCTCTAGCCGAATAGCCGAATAGCTAATTGTAATGGTGTCGATTTGGGCAGCAGATCAGCTTTAATTACGATTGTCGTCAAATTTGGCACCAATTTTGTAGTCCAAACTCATCGACTCGGTACGATGTAAGATATGCACCTGTGTCCTGTGTTCTGCACAAAGATAGGACACAGATCTCCTACAACGAACAGACCACCGGATGCATTTGTCCGGTCGGCTGCTTTTTCTCTCTCTTTCCTATCTTCCTGCTTGTAACCTATAAACCACCGTTAGAAATTTGTGTTTTATGCTGCCATTGCTGAAGTACAAGAGCAGACATTGCGTCTTCGGCCGTTTGTCGACCCCATCCGGGATGGATTCCTTCCGGGACGGTTTTAGGGGTTGATGGATGCCTAGCAGAAAGCATTTTAATGTAATTTTCCACCGTGTTGCATTATGGCGTAGCCGTTAAGAGTTCTGGTGCGTTCTTTCCCGTAACCAGTGCGACATACACCGTCGAGCCGACCAACCAGCAAAGGTCTAAGGCTATTTCTGTCCAAGTTCAATTACTTAGCCCCATCCGTTTGATGAGGATGCGGTTTTGCGGTGTCGCTTTTTAATCGGACACTTTGTTGATGGATTGTTGCTGTGGAACACGCGACACGATGATGTGTGATGTGTGTCATGCTTTATCATTGGTGGAGAATTCCAGCTAAATCTGTGCTGCTTGTTGTACCGTTTATTGGCCCACTCGTTTATCTCAGGTGGTGATCTCGTGTCAACAGGTAATTTTGCTGGATTTCTCTGCGTGGCGTTGTTTGTGTGTGTGTGCGTTTTTTTTCTCGTTTGTGTTTGATGCTTCCAAAGCGAACACTTGCTAATTGCTCGAGCATGCTTGCATCTGTAATCAATTGTAATTGAATAGATTAAAAGCCTCACAATAGGCGTGTAAGCGTAATTCTGTGAATAAGATGCATTATTTTTAGCTACCTTTGTTAATTAATGTGCAGTAATTATCTGTTGAAATAATGCACGTACACATCAAAGAATATCTGAAGACAATCTGTTCTAGAAACTAAAAAGAAAAATCAACTTTAATTGTTAATTGATAAATATTAATTTACCAAAATATAAAAGATTAAAAAATATAATTACACTCAAATAATTGAAAAAATGCTATAGGTGAGTATACACGTGTTTGCTATCTGTTGAATAAATATTTTTACTTCGTTATTATCAATAACACAGTTGATAACAGCGATTGTTCAGGTGAATATGATGAAATTGAGATTCATTTTATAACAGAACAAACAAAGCATCCATTAAAAACTTGGTTCAAATTTATTGTCCACATCAGAACGCCCGCAAGTATGCAATCATAATTTCAAAAACCAATTTTTGCTAATGATGCGCGAAGGTTTATGGAGACAAAAACACGCCTTTCGGCCCGAGGCCAGAGCCGAATGTTTCCATTACCACGTTCATTGATTGAAAATGGATTGCTTACAGGAAACGGCGGTGAATATGTGACCTGCAGTTTTATATGAAATAAAGAATTTAACAAGAACATTTGATTTATTTTATAAATTTAGTTATTTTAATTGTGTATTCAATACTTTAAGAGAACCGCTAAGAATACAAAAAAGTGTGTTCTTCAGTGTAATGCAAAGCATTCTTTCCATGTGAATCCATTAGTAGTTTTATACTAACTGAATCATCTTAATACTCAAGCAATCTTTGATAAAACGATTAATATTTAAAAAAAAAATTTACGATTTGCTTTACTTGCTCCATTCAATGATTATTACAGAACTATCCGCAATATCCGATCCATTTGGACCATCACAAATACATTTATTGAAATTGTCTGCTAGACAAAAGCATAACTTAATTCAACCATGTCTTTTCGGTTTTCTATCGTATTGCAATTGTTTTATTCACTCAATTTGGTTGATTGCTCGATTATGGTGAGTTTGTGGATGGAAAACAAGATGTGTAAAATTGTGCAGATATATAAGTGTTTTGATGTTTGTTGGTCGAAAGAAATGTTACAATTCAAACAGAAATTGAGATGAAGAACGAATAAAAAATTGTATCAAACATTTCTGTCACATTTTTTAACGTAACAATTTTTAATAATCAATGGTAGCAAATGTACTAATGAAAGCCATGTTTATTTCAGTTTTAATATCTAAAGTCAAATTTTGAGTTGATTTTTACACAAAAAGCCAACGCGACGAATATTTCAGTATGTTTTCCGCTCATGAATAGGATGCAGTTTTATGTATGGAAGCTGCATAAAACAAAGACACATTTCGCTTCAATTTCATAGTGAAAATAATACTTTTTTAAAAGTTTTCCGTTCGTTTTATAATGATTTCTGCAAATTTTTGCACCATCTGTCATTCAATCAGAAGATATCATTTTACATACTGTCGGTCAAAGCGGGCTGCTTTTTAGTTCATTTCAATGGGGATAAAAATGCGTATACTTACGCATACGGAGAGACGGAGAGAGGGCAGCCCTTTTTGTTTTGATTTGCTTTTTAAAATGTTGTGGTTTGTGTAGCCTGAAGGTATGCAATCATTCATAATGGGTTATTATTTTCACCGAATGCACACGCACAAGCGGGGCTTAGAGTTGTGGGAAGGGCAGAGGGAGGGGAAGGGGTAAAGAGAAAAGATTTTAAGTTTTCAATCGCCCTGCGAAATTGATGACCATCAGTAAAACAATTCGGATGCCGTGTGATATGTGATTGATTGATTTACTAATTAAATTGCATTTTAGCAGATGGAACGCCTCCATCCTTTTAGGTAACAATAGTTGTTGGTGGTTGTTTTGAGCTGTTAAAAATAAAATTCTAGTCTACTAAAGTCGAGTCAGGTATACATTTCTAAGCAAAATGGAAATAAATTCTTTCAACAAGCTAATTGGAATAAAATCCTGTAGGAGTAGGTTCCCCATTCTTATGTCCAGGCATAGGCAGATGATAATAACGTAACAGAAACAATTCTCCAGCACTCCTGTCGAACGTCAAATGTACATATGAGCACGGTTTTCTCGATGCTAATTAGCGAAGAGTTTGCAAAAGGTCAAACGCAAGAACAATCGGTTTCCATTTTTAATTTCAACGCCTTGCACGCTGGCCGTGCGTTCGTAAGTTAGATCCAGGCAAACAGTGTGGCCCAGGCATCTGTCACCCGATGCATTGTCTTGCGGCTTGTGGATGCTTTATGTCAAGACTCTGTCCTGGGGTTTGTTAAAAAAGTTAAAACTGTAGCGCACTGATAACATCATTATTGTGATCTGTGCTCAACGAAACATTCGAAGCCTTCCCAGGAATTGTCTCCGTTGTGACAAAAGAAGGTGGAGTTGAAAAAGCGAAAATAAAACGCCTTCATCCGCCTGCTTGAAATTGATACAAAGCACCGGTGATCCTGTGCAGATCTACCGAGGGCCAGCGTAGCGCGCCTGGGCAGACTGTTTTTACCTTGTGTGATTCCCGGAATTTCTGTGCGAGTTGTTTGCAGAGTGCGTCCTAACGAGCTGAGCTGTGCCAGAACTCAAGCTCGTGTGCGCAACTTGTCGTACAGCTGGGCAGCCTTTGTTGTTGTTTGTTTTGTTGTAACGCATTACGCGCTTCAATTTCTCAATTGCATTTGAGCATGCATCCATCAGGACGGCTTTTCGGGTGCAGTCTCTTGTTCTTAAGATGCGATCTCCGGTAACGTTCCAGAGGGCGCTGCGTGTGATTGTTTTTTTTGTTTTGTTCTTTGGGCAAGCAATGCATATTTTTAGACGCTCCGTTCAGGCATCGCTTCGCAGTCCTGAAAGTTGGCTGAGCGAAGCTGTCCTTGGTACTTGCGTGGTAACGAAAGCGGGTGGTACACAGGAGGGAGGTGCATGAGCGAGGGCCTGTCATTGATGCTCACATCATCAGCTCGTTCCCGGTTACAGCACAGGGGTGGTCGTTTTTATTTTTTTTTATTGCGATGCATCTGTTTTTCACATCCAATTCGATGAGCGATAAGTGACTTGATCGAGCCGATCCGGATAGTGAACCTAATGGAAAAGTACGGGCATCCGTGACAGGCAACGTCGACGCGGATGCTTCCCGCCCACCGCTTTATGCGCAATACGCAATACTAAAAACGGAACAGCAAATGGCCACTCGATTGGATGAGATATAAATAGGAAAAAAAATGCAACTGTTTCCAGTGTCGCCAGCCGTCGCTGCCTTGGTGGACAATTAGTTTTAGCGTGAATGATGGATCCGGTTTCGCCCAAGCAACCAGATAGCATTAATGGATTGATGAAGCATGACTGCTTCCTCCAATCGGCCCGAATGACCATATGTGTGTGTGTGTGTGTGTGCGGGGAATAACGACAACAAAAAATGGCAGTAAAAGTTTTCAATCCAATTTTCTTTCCCATTGACGGATGGTTTTGTGCAGGGGTTTTGGGTTTTCCCGAAAATCCATTTTTCCACTGGCAGCACAACTCGACCGGGCCCGGTTCGTGGGCGTTATGCGCTTTGCATTTTTCATGGTCAATGTCACTCAATTAAAATGAGCCAGAATTTAAACAATCCCGTATGCAACATCGCACTAGGTGCGTTTCTTACACAATTGCCCAGTAATCGAGTGTGCGATTTTTCTTCACGAAGGTTTTGACGCGTTTGACAGGCTGCAGCTGTCATGCATATGAGTGGATAATTGATTTCGGTTTTACATCTGTCCGAAATGCACTGCTGGGAGCTGTGTGTGAGACTTTAACATAATTTTGTGAATTTATAATGCTTGAAAGGAAGAAAGAATGGGATGTGGTTCAATTTTTGATATAATTTCTGAATAATATAAAGTGATTGAAAAAATTCATTTGAATGTGAATATTACTTGCAGAAAATTATAAACAATCTGCGTAATGTAGCACAAACAAAATAAAGTCCTTATCTATCGGCTTTTAAATGTTCACTCCTAACAATCCTGATCAATCGGAAATAAATTTGTTTTTGGTGCAATATTAGTGAGATTTTTGTAAGGCTTGGCTGGTCTTACAAAATTATAAGACCATCATTATATGCACTACTGGCACATATTACACTGGATGAGCTAGTAATGGTAATTTGAAGTCTTCGTCAGTATATAATATCATAATAGAAGAATTAGAACTCGAAAATCATGAAAAGATTGACGAAGGTTCTCGTAATTTTGATTAAAATAATATTTAGTGTAATTTAGAAGTAGAAGTCTAGCTAACTCCTAAAATAAATTTAGGTTTTAGGTTTGCTATGAACATCGAATAATTCTTCTTATTTAATCGTTCATCGTTCTTTGTTCAACAAATGATTGTTTTTTAACCAGAAAACGGCAAATAGTTATTTCTTTACCTTTATTACGCGCCTAATTTTAGGCAACCCGCAACACACAATCAGTATAATCAAGCACAATACGTATGTAGAGCCCGATTGAACAGTAGAATAGATCTGAATATATTTATTATACAAAGTGTAGTTCCATAATTAAAATAAAATACTGCATTGAAACATCGAGAGTCGTTCAAAGATGATCCCAGAGCACTAGGACGCTGGTCCGCAAGCAGAAGCGTGATACTTTTAAAATGGAACACTTGAACAGGCGCAATCCTGCTCGTGGCCACGCTCTTGTGGTTTGTTTAGCTAGATCCGATCACCTACCCACGACGCTAGGGTATTAGCGGCTCATTAACGCGATATGATGTGCGGCAGCGGTGTACATTTCTTCTCGCACTCAATCAATTCATTCGTACACAAGATTGATTGCTCTTTGGTCCACGATACTGCGGCTGATTGTAGAAACGTGCTGGACAAAGGATGGTAGAAAATGAGAAAGAGGAACTGCACCGTTCAGGTGTGTGAGCCGGTGCTGGAGATGGCGGACACGCCACTTCTGCTGGCTAATGGATTCGCATGAAATCGGAACCACTTGTAGAACGCAAATAGAGAATGCAACTGAGTAAACTTTCTTTCCTCGCACTCACTGTGCCATTCGAAAGCTTCGCCTGCCAGGGTGGGTGCTCCACAAATGTTGACTAGGTGCGGGAAGTGGTTGTGTGTGTGTGTGTGTGGACCGTAACGCCCGGTGGAGGCTTTTGCTGCTGATGGCGTGTGTACCAAAACGGCAAGGACCTCCCGTCCGGGTGCGTCCAGTTTTAATGGTGTCCCGGCACGCCACAAGGCGAAGAACACGAATGCCCTCGGCATCGCAAATCTGCGCAGACAAAATCGAATCGCTGCAGTTTGCCGAGGATAGAGAGAGAGAGAGAGGGCGGGAAAGAAGTGGAAGAAAATGGTGGATTCCACTGCTGTGTGCACAACTAACGGGTTGCGTGTGTTTTGTTTTGCCGGATCCATTTTCCATCCCCCGGGGGAGGACAGTTTGCCGTGAATCAATATTAAATCGGTGTCCGATTCGTTGATTGTGCTGTGTGCGCCTGATGTGATATCTTAATGGTCCGTGCAGAGCTTTGTGGCCAGATCTAAATGCTTCGCGCGGGCACACACACACACACACGCAGACTCAACGTCGAGGAGGTCGTCACACGTCTTCCGCCACCATCATCGGTGATGATGCATCGGTGAGACACAAACACACCGGTTGGCAAACGGCTGCATCCGGAAGACGAAGGCGCCGGAAATTGCTTTACATGCGACATTTCTGCATCACCACTTTGCAAAAAAAAAAGAAAACCCTCACCTCGTGCTCTCCTCGTTTGTGTGCTACCCGTTTTCTGCTTTAATTGTTTTATCCCGCCACCCAGTGCCCGAGTTCCGGGGAAGCGGGAAGGGGACTTTGCTCTCGGAGTGATATTCTTAGGCTTATGGGGGAGACCTTTGCTGCTATTAGAACGACACCGAGGTGCGCGCATATAGCGTTCTACACACACACACACACACAGCGGAGCATTCCACATCAAATGCTTCGGCACGAGCTCTCCTACCGCCATGGGCAGCAGGAAATGAGCAGCGAATGCAGGAAGTGTTTGGCGAATAGGAGGATCGCTTCGTACGCCATTTATCAGGTTCCAGGCTTTTTTTTTCTGATGCGTCTTTAGGTGGAGTTTGGGAAAGGGAGGACCAATTAAAACGGTGGACATTTGCAAATACGGTTGGACCTGTTTTTTTTTCTTACCGCCTTACTATAGCGCCTGAAGTTCTTGAAGATGTAACTCTTATTTGACCATGATTATGATGTTAGTTTCTGCTGAATTGGGTAAGCTTTGTTCATTTGATAAACTAAGTTTGAAGGTGGTTTTCCTTTGCTCTTGAGCACACATAGTTCTAGAGGTCTTCATAGAGCATCCTTGTTAGGAGATTGGCCTCCTGGCTTGGCTTAGTGAAGCTCGAAGCTCCAGCACACATGATATCCCAGACGTCCTGACGAGCATCAAACTTCTCTAGCGAGGATTGACTATCCAATAATGTGGGATCAATGAGTTTCGTAAGACATGGAGGAGTAGAAGAAGAAGATCTAGCGATTTTCGTAGAGAAATTCGAACTTTGAGGGGTTTGAGGGGTATGGTAAGACACATACAATTTTAGAGATCCAAAGAGGATATGCAAGTCTTTCAAATATCTGATAGAACATCTGGGTGGTTCACCAGAAAGCTTTGAAAAATCTGACAGCACACACCAATTTGTATATGATTTAAAAGGAAAAGTAGGTAAAGACGACCACTGTGGAAAAGTTGGACACAGTAGAATTTGTTCCATTTTGCTTTTGTTGTCAGTTTTTAGTAAACAGGAAGGAATTGTGATCTATTTTTTATGATAAAAATAGCAGCTCCAAAGAATGAAGTACCTATGCCATCGCTGTTGAGGCACCTCAAGAATCGCAACATTTGGCCACGATTTGGACTTTTTGCTTTTGTTTTCAATAAATAGCAAGAAGAGGAGGTGATGCATTTTTTTTTACTTAGAAAAGAAATTCTACAGGATTTCAAAGATCGATGGTGGAAAACTGGCGGAAAAGTTTTGCTGCAGAACTCTTCTAATAATAAAAATAATAAAAGAAACTCTTAGTTTATGAAATTGGATTTGAAGAACATTACATTCGTCGTATTACTTTGGTTGTTAAACTATCAAAGAATGTTTCGATGTACTTGAATTAGGGTTCCAAACCAATTTTTAGGAAATATTCATAACAATTCAAACTTTGATTTTGCTTTGCTTTCATTGTTTACTGTGTATGATAGAAGTATTCATTGACAGTTTCCTACAAATTTTCAAAAATTCTTTTTTTTTTGTAATTTAACATTCATCTAGTCATTAGAACCTCACAGCGCACTTCTACTGAAGAGCTCAGAAAACAAGCTTCAAAGCTCATTAAAATATCAATAAATACGACAGGACTGATAAGGCAGGACCAGAACGTGTGTGAAAGGAAGTAAAAATTTCAAAAGCTGATGCGTTAATTAATTAGTAGATAACCAGGGGGAAGTGCAAACTTGTTTATCGAAGAAAATATGCTACAAAATACATATGATGAGTGGGGGTCCAAGAAAACGGAAGGAAGAGGTGTTCCTTTCGCGAGACGTGACCCTTAAATCATTTCCGGTTGGAACGCTTACAATTAGGTTAGGCACCGAAAGGGTCACAAATTTTAAGTGTCATTGCGTGTTGTGTTTGCGTCGGTATGGGGTGGAGGTGGACTCTGAAGATTGTTGAGATAAAAATCTCGCCTAATGTCGATTCAGCTCGCGCGCCTCCACGAGAGTCTGGTATGGGCAGGCTACGGGAGAGTTGTAGATATGGCGCCTATGGTCGATTATTCATAGATTTTGCATACGGTTCGAATGACTCCGCGATTGTGTGAAGCTTCGGTGCTTGCCCTCCAGCGTCGGTAGACCTTCAGCCTGCGCCAGTAAGTCAGCCAGAGGGTGGTTTCAATTCTGTCTGGGCTTGCCGCTTCGGGGGGATGAGAGTGTAAACCTCCGATCTGGTTTCACTGGCTGCACTGGTGGATGCCTTCCAACCGTTATGTGTAGGTAGGTAGTGCTCATCGTTACCGGGAGTTAGCGAAGCTCGTTAGTGAAACTTCTCGATGCATCATCGTTATCGATTCAGTATCGTGTCGGTTTAGCGCGAGTTTTGCGTTTTATGTGAAGCGCACTGTTTTGATGATTTTGTTTGTTTTTTTTCCAGCTCGCTGGGTTAGTTAAGGCAAATCCATGGGACACGGTGCACAGAAGTTTGTTTTTCCCCTTTTGCTGTATTTTCACAATCGCAAATGTTTATTGTTCATAATTTTATCCGAAGCAGCAGTGACCTTCATGCTTTTACCGGGATTGCGATTGGATGCATATTCGCCACTGTATCTTCCTTGCCTGCTCCGTTTTGCCTGGCCGCAGCAGACGACTTGTTGCTGCCGGTGACATTCAGGATGAGCGGCAGTTCAGGGAAGTTTGGACTTATCGCAGCACGATAATGCACAGCTCGATTTCTATTGTGTTCGGCTGTATCGGATACTTGGAATAGAGTCAATGCTTTTTAAACTTTGAAATTAGCAATTTTTCTGATGAGCACGTGAAAGTTTAGCAGAGTGAGAGCAGTGCAGCGGTTCAGTTTATTCTATAATGCATACTTGAATGGAATTGGTATCAATAAAAGAATATAAAAATGGACATAGGTTTGATTTTAAATATTGTTTCGTGCTTGGTCTCAAACGATTCATGCACCAAACTTTAGAATCAAACCATTTACATAGTTAGGGAGTAAAAATAGATTTTTCAAGATGCTCCTGCAGGACTGTGGGGCAGTGCACAGCGGGATGGTAGTAGCAAAACATTTAAAAAAAATCATTAAAGATAAAAACGAAATTAGTTCATTGTTTTTCGAAATAGTGGATTAAAAATATTTTTTTAAATTTGCATTTAAACACGCTGAAAATATTTAAATTTTTTTATATTTTTATTTAGAATATTTTAAATGTTACAAAGCAAAGCAAAGCAAAGCTGGTACCAGGTACTGGGCGCCTCCATTAGGCTAGATACTAGGCACCTCCACCAGGACAGCAACTAGGCGTCTCCATCATACTTTTTTAGACAAAATCGAAAATAATTTTTTTTTAATATTTTTTACGATTTACAATGACTTTTAATCCAACGTGTAGTAGCGTATTTTTTAATTAGATATAATTCAAATCACAGTTGATTCAAGGTAGGCATGATAATGCAGACAATTAAAAAACATTGTCCAACTTTTTAAACGAAAAAAAAAATTTTTTCTACCGCAGTTATTCATAAAACTTTATGATGAAGCTTAACTAAAACCGCATCATTATCATTACAAACACTTTTAATTGATCGGCAAACTTGTGTGGAAAAAAAAACCCAATCAACCAACCATCCGTACGTAGGAAGAGCAAAATGATAATACAAAAAATGCTTCATTAAAATAAATATCGAATGCAGTTCTTAGTAATGCTCAGTATGAACAAAATGGAAACTTTTTGGTTGCTATGTTAAGCTCGCTTCGCTTGTTAAGCTATCATCGTTCACTGTAGATGCGGTAGATGCGTTCGATTAATTAATGTCTTCACAATAAAGTGAACATATCGGATCATTGCAAACACTGGTTTACATACAATTTCACTGAAGGTGATGGTTTGAGGGGAGGCACATTTGCCTGGGCGAGTGAATGGGTTTGCTGCACGATTCACACTTTTTTTTGTGAGAGCAGAAGCGTTAATGATGTAAAACAAATCGTATTTTTAATATTCTGGTGCATTGCAGAAAAAGATGGCACAGGTTTAAGTTACACATTTTTCTAACGAATCAAAGGGAGTTTTAAAATTTATACTGGCGAGGAAGTTTGATGAGTAGTGTTTAAAAATTACACTTACTTATAAATTGTTTTGGAGGTTTTTTTTTAAATTTATGTCTTTTGCTACTGTCAAAATTTTGCTTCAAAATCAGCAGGACGTTTTGACACAGTTGCTCTCATTCACCAGAAAACAGATTATGATTGACTGACAGATTGCAATTGAATTGGTGGGATACTTGTTTCGGTTCGTTGTTAAAATCGAATTTTAAAATCAATGTGCCGTGTACTAAAAAAAAAGAGTAGATCAGATAAGAATAGACACTAATTGGTATTTTTGAAATTATATTACAGTATTATATTATTCAATTCATGGTGCGCCGCAAGGGTTCTACAACATTAATTATTCTTCAAATTTAGCTTGAGTATTGAAATTTTGAGCCCCAGTTTAGAAATTTTTGTCTTTATATTATTAATAGAAGAGCAGTTGTCGTACAAAATGTAACTACAAATACCAATTTTCTACTCAAAGCATACAAAAATTTACTCAAACAAATGTTGCACCCCTGCACTCCAAAGATTCTATTCCAATGCAAAAGCTCCCGTTCCGAGAAGCGGTAAAATGTTCATTTTCGTGAAGTATAATTTGTGCTGCTCGTTACAAAGAAGGATACAACATGGGTTGTTTAGATAGGAACGGCTCGCTGTAATTGGTAAAGCCAATGTAAACGAAAAACAAAACTATAGAAAGCAGACTGTTCACCCCTTTAAACTCTTCTTACGATTTTTCGCCCTTCGTTTCAATCCTGCCTATATGTTTACCCACTACGTAGTAGTAGTTTACGATTTATTATCGCTGCTTGAACGATTAAACGCTTCGCTCGTGTCACACAGTTTTGGTTCCGGGGTTGTTTTTTTTTTTATTCTCGTGCTCTGTGGCACGCCGTTACACGATCGTTTCGTTGTTGGTTGGTTTGCCAGACATCACCTTCCTTACTCTGTTTCCCTTTCTCATGGCTTTTCCCATGGCTTTCTAGCGCACATTACCTAACTCGGACCTGTACGGGCCTGGTTACAGGAGTTTTGCAAGAGAGAAAAAGAAGGAGAAGAAAAAAATACAAAGAATAAGCTGAATCCATAACACCGTGCCCGTGGGGTAATGGAAACATGAATATTTTACTACGAACAATTTTGTTTGGCTGTACATCGGTGCTGCTCTGGACGATGGATAGCTTCGGTTAGGGGTTTGACATGCAAGATGGTGGTCGTTCTGATTTTTGTGCCTTACAAACGGACGGGGAATGGTACTGGCAAGCGTTGGATTGATGTAGTAGAGGCTGAGAAAGGAGTATGAATAACAGGGTAATAGAGGGATGAAGCTAGGAAGCAAGAGAGCTTTTAGTTTTCGCAACAAATTGTATTTTGGTGGTTTTAATAATTATTGTTAGGGCCAATGTTATGTTGAAGGGAACAATCAATAATGATTTTTTGAATCTCTTAAGTGTTCTAACCTTTATTTTTAATTGGAAGTGTTCATTTTCGATTCTGGCGAAGAATTTTGTATTTTGTATGCTTCAAAAACATAAATTGACATTTAACGCCTGGCAGTATGCAATTGTTAAATCCGTATATTTTGAGGGTGTTAAAAAATAGCATTACTATCTTGTTTGCAACCTTTCTTGGTCAAGTTTCTTGGAAATATCTTTCTTCTTCTAAAATGACTTAAAATTGCATACTTGAAGGCCACTTCAAGGCGAAGCAAATGCCACAAAAATTTAATCAATTCCCGTTAACTTAATTACACTTTCACAATATTTATAGCATTGTTTACGTACTGCGGCTAACAGAGAAGCAACATTTTAGTAATTTATCTTACGGACGAAGGGTGTTTTTTTTCTTCTTCGAACCTCGAGGTCTAATGTGCGATGTTTGCAATTTATGTATAAGTATATATAGAACCAATCGATTTCATTACCAGCCAGTTTCAAATGGCACCCATAAAAGGTTATGATTTGTACCGTTGCTACGGACAGGAAAAGCAATGACATAAAGAACCCCCCCCCCCCCCCCCCCCCCGGGCATGGACGTTTGGGTTGCAATTGGATGCCAGGATCAGCTGCACCGTCCCGAGTGGATGGGGCTAAGTATAGATTTTAATCGTTTGAAATCATCGCCTCGCACCGCACAACTGGCGGGTTAATTTTTGAGGCGTCCAATTTTATCCTCCTCGGCATCGGTTTGTTTTATAATATTTTTCCTTCCGCAACTCCGCCTGCTAAAAAGGATGGATGAAGTGTTATGGATCTAAGTTATGTACCGCTTTGCGAAATTGCTGCAGAAAGATGTCTTGCGGTTAAGCGTTCTTAGATTGCAGGGAAATATTTACACCGCAAACACAATCTTGACGAAAATGACGCAAGGCGTTTCGATGGAGAAAGTCATTTTCAAAGCCAGCCATAATCTACGATCGGTCAGTGTTGGAGCTTCCTCATGCATCGTAAGTTGAAAATTGTGAAAGCTCTCGCGAATTTGTGGTGTGCAAATTCTAAATCAGCCGACCGAAAAACCTTCAAGGTGATGTTCACAGCAAATTCCTTGCCCGCAGTGCAGCTTGTGCTGGTTTTGGCTAGTTTTAAGCAAGGGTGGCCAGTGATTTATTTATTTCATTTGCTAATAACAGCTGCAGTAAGAGAGTGGGAGTCAGAGAGGGTTAAACCTGTCAACATTTGTGGCTTACTGGCATACCTGCAATATATCCGAGAGCTACCTTTAGTATATTTAGTATACCTTTTAGTGCGCCTAGTCGCGAAAGAAAGCTATCAAGAAAATGATTTGTCCTTACTGATGTGTAGAACGTGGAAATTCCAACACCCAAACTGTCTATTCACATCCTAATCTTCGCTTTCCTGTCTCTTTGTATCACCTTGCCGGACAACCTGCTGGACACATCTTGACGGCTTCCATACGGCCCTGCCCATCCGTCCCTAAACACTCCAGTCTAGATACATGAGGGGGTGACATCGAGATGGGCCAGGGGCTCGAACCGTCAACTGCAGATCTCTTTCTGTTCTCCCGGTCGCAGCCCCCCCAGCTTCCGTCTCGTACCGATTTCTTCGAGCGATCGAAGAAGCAAGCGCATACTAGGGACAGCAACAGTAGCAGCGGCGAAGGAAGAAGTGGCAGTGTTGCGAGTGACCGTAACGAACCGCACGGCGTACGGTTTGCGTTGACTGGATGCAGCAATAGCGGCTGTCTTGTCGGAACTTGTACACAGTCCGGTGCAGCTGTCCATCAAGCACAGCGACGGTGGCCCCCGTTACTAACGTACCACTACATTACCAACTACTTGCAGCAGTGCATCAGCGCGATTGGCGTACGGTGGATGTCATTCGTTTGACGTATTCTTCAAACTTTCATGGTGAGTGTTGGTGCCCGGATGCCCGGTTCAACCCGAAGCAATGGAATGAATAATTACAAGCCGCACCTCATTATTCTCATTGTTGACTAGATGATTGTTCCATTCTTGCCTTCTCGTACAGAGTTTTCAACTAACACACACAAACGATGGAGTTTGGCTAGGAACGCCGTCAGTGATCAGCAGTAGCTAAGGTGTAAAAATCTTGTTCCGGATTGGGAGTGCAGGCAAATGTAGTAGTAAATACGCACATACTGAACACAACAAAACACACGGGTGATCAAACTCCAAAGTAAAATAATCACAAGCAGCAGCAGGAAGAAACTGAAGACGACCATCACAGACGTATTCACACCCAATTTCCCAGATAGAAACCAAAAACACATCAGACAACGGTACCGTCTGGACGGATATTCCGACAATACCATCATCTATCATCCGACACGGGTATCGCTCCTATACGGCGTTCGTATTCTCACCTCCAAAACGCAGGCACTCGACGAGCAGCAGTACGTGGTAGACTTTGGAAGATTCAGCCCCAGGATCAAGCTGACCTAGTGCCCGTGCCCGTGAAGTCTTTCCGAGTGCCTGCTTGCCGATCAACAATACATCTACAGCACCATAGTAACGTCAGCAATCAGAAACCTGCTATGACTGCGTGAATCATCGCTGACGTAGTCACATCAAACTTGCACACAACACACAGTATTCTATAAGATTCTGTTGCTATACCGTCAAGTACCTTTTTGCAAAATTTCGCTATCGAGCTCTACTATTACTAATACTACTACTACTACTACTACTCTTGAGCTATCTCTTGATCTCTATCTCTCTCTCTTTTGGATTTTGTATATTGTAAAGACATCCACCGTAACTAGTAACTATTTGGTCCGAATTTGATACAAATAACACAAGAATCTGCATTCACACACCTGCAATAGACCACAGAGCATCAATAGAGAGAATAAACCATTACCAAAACAAACACCAAAACCAACAGCCCCCGAAACAACCATCCAAAACCTATCAATAACGATCACGACATATTGACGCAAGGTGCTCCAGACTGTTTGGCGCACACTTTACGTCTGGTACTGCGGTAAACAAGCAATGGCAATGGATCCTCCCGATGTAGTTCTATCGCCGGAACGTGAAGCGGTCGGTAGCAGCAGCAAGACGGCGGCACTGCTACAACTGCAGCACCGTGCCCATCCACAGACACCGCCGGCAGCGTTCCATCTAGCGGGCGATGGTGGTGGGCACCAACGGTCGGTAGTGTTACTGCAGCAGCCATCCACCACCACAACGATGGCAACGATGGCAACGGTAACGCCACCGAGCAGCAGCAGCATTGGCAGTGCTGGTGCCACGCAGCTAACCAGCATTGCCGTACCGACGGCATTGCTAGCCTCTGCCGGTCAGCTGCAATCGGTAGCGGGTGGTTCGAACAGTTCGGCGGTGGCGACTCCTTCCAGCCTGGCGGCAACGAATGTCTCGCAGCCAGCGCCTCCTATCGAGCGGCTGTCACGTCCCATGGCATTCGATAAGGTAAGGAATGCAGGGATGCATGTTTTAGTAGATCGGCGTGACTTACTGATATGCTCAATGTTCAACAGATGGAATCATTGGTCCGTGAGATGCAAGACTCGGAGAACGGTGTACCGGTGCGCAGCCAGAAACTATTCCTGACGTCTATTCCATCTGCGTTTATGGGTATGCTTGCCGCAAACTGATGCGCACCACGAGCTTCGGGTCTTTAATATAGCTTCCTTGTTTTTGCAGGATACGATCTGATAGAATGGCTGATGGAGCGATTAAGCATCGAAGAGTCCGAGGCGCTGAACATCAGTAACCAGCTGTGCCAACATGGTTACTTTTTTCCCGTCTCCGACTCGAAGACGCTAATGGTGAAAGACGACTCTTCCCTGTATCGCTTCCAAACACCCTACTATTGGCCCTGGCAGCAGAAAGCACCGGATCAGATCGAGTACGCCATCTATCTGGCGAAGCGGTCGCTGCGCAACAAGCAGCGCCACGGCCTGGAGGACTACGAAACCGAGGCGCTCGCCAGCCTGCACAAAAACCTGAAGGGCAAGTGGGACTTCATACTGATGCAGGCGGAGGAGCAGGTCCGGTTAGCGAAGGACCGTAAGAAGGGAGACAAGATCGTGGGCGATTCGCAGGAGCGTGCGTACTGGCGCGTGCATCGACCACCGCCGGGACAGTTCACACCGCTCGAGCCGTGCCCGATACCGTCCCGCGATCGGCAGGGTAAGCCGCGCAAGCGTACGGTAGAAGACTGGCAGCGGGAGGTCGACATCCTGAAGGCATCGCTCGGGCGCAACCGCGTGAAGATGTCGCAGGCGTGCGAAAGTCTGGTCGTCTACTACGAAACGTTCAGCGAGTACGATCCGATGATGCAACCGCCATTACCATCGAACCCATGGGTGACGGAGGACGTTAGCTTCTGGCAGCTGAACAATCCGGTCGTGGAGATACCGACGGAGAAGCGCGTCAAGCGCTGGGGCATCTCGATCGAGGAGGTGGTGTCGGACCCGACCGGGCTGCAGGAGTTTACGCACTACCTGAAGAAGGAGTACTCGCACGAGAACATACGCTTCTGGATGGCGGTGAACGATCTACGGCGCTCCTCGCACTCGCAGATTTCGCGCAAGGTGAAGGAAATCTACGAGTAAGTAAAGGTGTCAAATGTGCAGAATGAGGCAGAATATGCAGAATTGTTTGCTTTTTGCCGTTGTTGACAGAGAGTTCCTGGAGCCCGGCGCACCCTGCGAGATCAACATCGACGGTAAGACGATGGAGAAGGTACAGCAAGGTCTGAAGAATCCGTCCCGATTTGCGTTCGATGCGGCGGCCGAACACATCTACATGCTGCTGCTGAAGAAAGATTGCTATCCACGGTTCGTGCGCTCGGAACACTACAAGAGCTTGATGGTGAACGCGATCCAGCCATCGCTCAAGAAGCGTTTCTTTGGCTTTGGTGGTGGTGCGAAGAAGAAGGGTTCAACCTCGACCGCACCGAACCCATCGATGCTGACGCAGGTAATGGTCAATGCATGGATCAAATCCATGGATTAGTGGCGTTTTCGGGTAGTTACCATCATGCACGTCATATCTTCACAGCCATCCACCGGACAAGCGGGATCGGGCAACGTAAACAGTCTGTCCAAACGACGCGGTAGTGATCGCAGCCTGTCAGGATCGGCGCACGAGTTGGCGATATCGGGCGTGAAGGATTGTTCCAAAGTGCCACATTCTCATAGCCAAAGCAACCTTAGTGACATTCCTTACAGGTAAGCAATCACGTTGCAACAGTACGTTTCGTGTACTCTCTCTCTCTCTCCCCCTTCCGTCTGGAGCTAGGCTACGCAGCACCGTTCAACAAGGATACCTCTCACCGACAGTGTTACAATGTTTGGGAATTGTGTAGCTCAGGCGCGATACGAATCGCACTGTTGTGTTGATCTCTTATTACCTATATCCATCACACTTTCGGTTTGCTGAGTTGATCGTTTTCTTTCCTCCGTGTGCTTTGTTTTTCGACGACCTTCCAGCGTATCGATCTACCGTGGTGATATGCCGTCCGGTGTGTACGAGGGTGTCTCGGCATCATCCAGTAGTACACCGGTGCGAGGCAACGTACGTGTGGCAGGTGGAAAGCAACAGTAAGAATACCCACTACCACGGCTAACAACACTTCTTTGACTCTTGTAAATGATCCGCCTGCGGACCAATCTATACAGTTAACGACTACCATTCGCTACTACTTCTCCCACTATCTCACTGTCTCAAAAAAAAAAAACACCTCTCATAACAGATGTGTAGAATCCTTGTATCCTCTTACTGAAGCGATAATGACTGTGGAACCCTCATACTATGGCATATTTTAGCATTTTGTTAAAAAGTGATCCAAGTTCAGAGTCTCATGTAGTTTATTTCCCATCTAGAAAATAATACGCATTTTGTTTTAAGCGTTTACTGTAACGTGTATTTGTGGTAAACAACCCCTATCGACGAAATTGCCTTAATAACCAAGAATTTAAAGGGGTTTTCAATACAAAATTTACCTCAATAGTACCTTAAAAGGCAGATTTTGTCAATAGGGGCTTACAATTCTTACTGTATCTTGACGTGACGCCATGACACCATCCAGGACATACACTCCTTCCACACTCACACTCTATCTCTCGTACTGTAATATGTATTTTCTTTGTGTGTGTTTGTTGTGTCTGTGTGTTCTTGCTGTTCCGCCATACCAGTCAGACATTGTCAACTATTCCTCCTTCGCCGTTGTTTCCTTCTAATTCTTCTTGTGCCTTTTTAGTGTGGTAAACGTTTGTCACTCCTTACTGACTCATACCCTCTTCTGAGTGCATTCTGAAGTTTCTTATTATGATATGAAAGATAAATAAAATATGATTGTTGTAGATGCAAAGTCTTGAAATTTAACTCATAGCGCTTTACTACTGACCGGTGTTCGGGAAAGTCGCCATGAATTAAGTTCGACATGTAACAGCTCTTTGCAAGTTGTAAACAGTAAGATTTGTTGCAGTCATTTCAGGAACGTATCTATCGATGCACTGTATGTATTTTGTGGAACTAGACTTCTTCTGTCTGCGAAACCAGTATCAGAAAGTTGTTTCGTAGCGGCACTACACAAACTTCGTTTCCTACAAGAAAGCACCGCCATCTTTAATTGCTCTCCAATAGATACTTCTCCACTGAAAGCAATAACCGTTTGTTTAACCCCCCCCCCCCCCTCCCACCCTCTCTTTCCGAGCTACTTCTACCCTGTGTACGGTGGCTGTTCGCCGAAGTTGAGTTATAGTTTTGTTTTGTTTCCTGTAAATTGATGTCTACGGCGTCCGTGTGACGCTGTTCGACGTGTTACGTTTTTTCTAACCTCTAGCACAACCTTCACCCATCTCAATACACCTTCATCACGACTGGTAATCTGTTATCTAGCATCATCCAGAACAACATTCATGCTTTCCTGTATCCTGTACCATTCTAAACGCTTGTTCTGAACGCTACACACTACGTCTGTTTACTGAATGTATCCGTTTGTCCGTTGTGTGTACCATTGTACCGATTCCAGCATCTAGGTGTCTTATAATCCGTTCTATCTTTTGCACTCTAGCTGAGTGTTTGCCAAACGTAGAACGGGACCGTCGGTCCGTAACGTACGGAACTGTTCGTGCAGTGCGTTGAATAACGGTTAGCACCACCATCGTCTCTGTATTCTTTCCCAACCCTGTTAGAGAGATGAACAAAAGCCTGGGAACTACACTCGAGGTAACGCTGGAAGGTTCAGTATCGGGATCGTGCGCCGTATGCCCTTGGGATACGCCCGTCATCGAGAAACCGGTCTCTGACACCTCCGTGTCGGTCTCGGTCTGTCCGTGGGACAGTGCCGATGCAAAACCTCCACCAAAGGCGGAGTAAGTGTTCGACCCCAGCTCGGCAATAGCTAGTGGTGATCGCTAACCGTATCGTATTGTCCGTATATCTAGCAGCAGCAAGGTGAAGCAGTGCAGTGATCTACCGCACAGCACTACCGAGATAAGCGAGGTGTCCGAGCGAATGAAGCGATCGTGTGGCTTGCGCCAGAACACCCTCGACGGTGATTTTCACAGCACCAAACGTTTGGCACCAGTTGTGACCGAACAGCGACGGGCTTCCATGACGATGGCTCCGAGGTGAGTTGCGAAACCGCAGGATACTGGCTGTAATCTGCTCTCACTGCTTTCTCTTCCCGCTTTACCCCCTCCCCCCCCCCCCCCCCCGTCCACAGATTATCGGATCTTCAATTCTGTATGCGTGCTAACTCCACCGGTAGCGGTGCGACACCACCCGACAGTACTGGATGTCTGGCGACTCTGCAACAACAGCCGCAGCAGTACCTGCAGCATCAGTCGTCGGTGCGCATCTCGCAAGGTTCGCTTTCGACGAGCTTCGAGGAGAAGGAGGAGGGTGCTGGATCGGTGTGCCACATTCCAGAGTCCGTCAACGCACCTACCATCTCCGAGGAGAGCGTTCTAGTCGGCGGTGGTATCAATCTGGCTGATGGTACCACGCACCACGAGCGTTTGCAGGACCGCCACCGGCAAAGGTCGGGTGAGGAGACTGGTGAGGGAGGCAGCAGGAGTGAGCGGACGGATGTTGGAGCTACCAGAGCACGCGACAGTGTCATAAAGCAACCATCGCTAAACACTGTCTCTAGTACGGGTACTATCTATACTGTGCCGGCAGACACCACCAGTACGGCACAGCACACAGTGGCGGCGGACATGATGCAGCAGAGAGCGTACGGTACGAGCAGCGTCCCAGCAACTACAAAAGCGGTGTGCCACACACCGACTACTACTACTATATGCACATCGTCGGCTGGTATGGGCGGTGGAGGCAGGGAGACGATGGATGCGAACAGTCAGCGTCCGACGAACGTGGACACTGCACCGGAATCAACCACTGGTACACCTAGGATAAGTGTAATCTATGCTAACACACCCGACGAAGACGAGGAGGACGATGGCGCGGTGGAGGAGAGAAGAATCGGCAAGGATAAGCAGAAGGAGGAGGAGAGGGAGGAGAAAGCACAAGCCATTGGGAAGCAGCAGCAGCAGCAGGGGACAGACCTCTATCGTATGCAATCGCTCGATAGTAGCGCGAGAGGCGTCGAACGGCACAACAGCACAGCGACCGACGGTGTCAGCAGGTCTGAGCCGAAACACACTGCTGGCACTGGTAGTACGGCGGCCAGCGTCGCCACGCAAACGATTGACGTGCTGCAGGGAGACGTTGGGCAGGACATGTCACCGCTCACCGAAACCGAGGACGGCTTCTACGCGGAGAGTCTGCGGCAGCAACCACACGGCCCCGGCGTACTCGATACCAGCGAGTACGACATCATCATGGACAGTGGTGATAGTGGTTTGCTGCCGGGTTGTGTCGCACCTGCACCAACGCCCGCACCGTCGATCGCGCCGCTGGCCGAGGTAGAGCTAGACCCACCGGACGACGAGGCGGACGTGGATGAGCCCGAACAGCAGCAGCCGATTGATCCACCGGAACCACCGTCCGGAACGTCCGGTGCGGCGACGGTCGTTATCGTTGACGATTTGAGCAAACGCCGCAAGCGCAAGGAGCGCAAGGATCGGGGCCAGGAGCCGGACACGATCCGCGCACAAAAGAGCGAGGAAGACAACAGCGAACGGAAGGGCAACGCTGTCTGCCCATGGGACGATGAGTAAGCAATCATCTGGTGCGATAAAAGTGCGTACTTTGATCAGCGTTTTATTTTCTTCTTATTGCAGAGGCGAATCAGCAGCGGACGATGCACCGTACGTGAAGACTTACTCCACCCTGGGATATCTGTAGACAGTTCACACAGAGCTAGTGACGGTGTACAGCGTAGGCTTTGGAGCAAGTGTAGCGATAGTGGGTGAATTGGAGCCAAATCACACGCACACACGTATATGGCAACGTTAGCTGCTGAGCATCGAAGATGAGAGGGATAAAAGTGTTCCCACCTGGCTACTACTCTATTGCTTGCGAGTTAGATCGAGTCAATGTCACACATTACTGTCGCCAGTTAGAGATTTAAACGTAATCAGTTGTTTGTGTCTTTGAAGTTTAAAAAGGATTAAGTTGGTGTACCATCTCTTAGTTACACTTTGCTTTAGTTCCAATTTTCGTTCCAATACTGCACAAAGACTTTGGATGGGTTGTGTCAGAAGAGCTATTTTTTCAGATCTTTGTTGACAGCCTTTATCTGTTACAGATATAAGTCAATCATAAATCTAGCTTATCCACAGATTTGCTGCACCTGTTGGTAGTACTTCAGTAGAAACTACTAGCGCAGGTGAACAGGATAGTGATGTCCAATGCAACACCGAACCAAGCAAGGTGTCGATTCCTGTGCGACAAATACAGCAGCAGTTGACATACCTTTCGCGTTGGTAGCCGGTGCAGCGTGTGCATGGAGTGGACTGGACGTAGATAGGCTGTAAATCATTCGATCACATGCTCTAGCGACTTGCGTGCACATTGTTGCTTCCTTGACCGTGAGCATCAATGTTTGCATGGCCGGGTGTAGTACATTCTTTGCTCCGTGCGTCTCATTCTTCGACGGTACGTTTGCAACGTTTGAGCCCCGCAAATTACTACCACCGCCATGGGGAAGTCGCCCGATATGTGATCTTTACCTACCTATCAACGCCTGACCGGGCTCCATCCTTAACCTCATGGCCTAATGTTGGTTAGGAATACGTTGCACGGGCTTCACGCTAGAGCCATTGGTTTGTCTAGTGTTGGCTATTTGGCGCACACCAGCGTATGTGCTTTTCGGCTGGTGGGGTACCCGGCTAGGGAAAGTGGGGCCACCATTGTGTAGATTTAAGCATCCAGGTTTGGTCGCAGATGAGGAACAAAAAAAAAAAAAAACAGCACTCTTTTAGCAGTTAATATCAGTCTTCCGATTTGAGAGTGATTCATATCGTGTAAAAGGATGTGATGTGCGCAAAGCTGTACGAAGACTCAGGATAACCCGGTTGCGGTGCAATAACTTCAATATCTCAATGTGTATTAGGTATCGAACTAGCATACTCATACGTTCTCGCAATCTTAGCATTGCACCCCTTGTATGGGTGCAGTTGCAGTAGAACAGTTAAACTATTAAACACATATCCCCGGTAAGGTGGGGTTACAGATTTAAAAAGAAAAAACAAACACATACATTACTCAAGTAGGTCCGTTAAGAAGAAGGCGATCAAGGAACGAACCAGTTGTACTCCGTTAGGGTAGTTCGGTGTGGTAGAAGAGACAACAGGTAGACAGATAAGGACTTTATCCGCTTCATGTACCGGTCATTGCGGTACGTTTCGTTGGTGGTTCAGATATTAGCAGCAGCTATTAGGCAGGCGTACAAGGTGATGCAAAACCATTAGTGTAAGACTTGGATTGTAGGGCCGTCTCTTAAAGTCTATAGCTAACAAACTTACTTACTTACGTTCCGTTTTTGTGAGGCTTCTGCGTTTCGTTTGTTGACACCGGTAAACAATCAATAGGAAACAGGATTTCTCGTAAGTTTTTTGTGTTTGGTGTCCCATAAGACACCTTAAACTTCACTGAGTATCCCAGCTGAATGCATCAAAATGTTGTTTTGTAGTTGTGTACAGTTTCAGGATTCATAGGAATCGTCAAGCTTCAAGCATTTTAACCGACAACAATGGGTTTAGAATAGCGAAGCAATAGATTAACACTTTCTTTCACAACGCATACGTTTTGCAATTGTGCTTTGATTTGGAAACCATCATAGTACCCATCCAATTGGTACTATAGTGTTCACACGCAATATAGGGTATAGGACTCGCCCATTCCCAGCAGCGCATTACGACTATTCTTACCTGGTCCCATCACATCACACCTAACATCCCCAACATTCTGCTCAGCAAATTTGCTCCAGTTTCCGCATTTGCAGCAGCGAATGGGAAACTAATTGTGACGCGCGTACGTGATTGCCTACATTTAGGCGCTCGAAATGTACTAACGCTCCCTAGCGGCGCTAGCATCTAGTCTAATCGGTAAATCTACATATCTCTAAACCTGCATAAAGCTTCACCCCATTATATCTTATCAACATCCCAAACGCGTATCATTCAAAGGCACCCACCAAACAAAAAAAAACAACAACATCAGCAAACAGCAACAACAACAACAACAACAACAAAAATCGCAATATTACACCATAGATGCTTTGTAAGCAAATTGTTTAACATAGTAATCGATGCCTCTAGTCAACCGATATGCAATACAGACTAGCAGTATACAACATGCAGTCCTGGAATGAAACTATCTCAAGTAGTATTAAGCTTAACGATTTACTTAGCGCTCGATTAATGTAGGGGTTCCAATACTGTTGCGATATAGTCGGACGCGTTGAAGCAGCTAGTGCAATCGTTGATACTATAGGGTACAATAAGCGCTTAGGTTGCGCGGCATGTACTACTGTCCGACGAGGACTACTGCCAAGGAAGGAGGGAATTTTTTGGGTGGGTGATTGGATTGCTTTTAATTCTTTTAAAAGCGATTAAAAAAAAAACACCCGGTTTGCAGAAGGGAATCGATATCGGGTTTGTTCGTGGACTGGATTGGTAACAATGTTTATTTGACAGTTATATAAACGTTCTTAAAAATTTGGACACTTACCTTGTTTAGTTTTCGTAACGTCACACCGAATTTGACTCGTTTCACAGCAACGTTGCTTTTGCAACGTTCGCATTTAACTTTAAAGGGCTTCTCTGTGCAGTATTACTTACGTGAAATACCTGAAATGAATTTAAATTTATAAAAATATTAATGGTTTTGGTTTTTTTTATATTTCATTTTGAAAAAGTTTATCAAATGTGATCATGCTTTAAGCGACAGAAAACGTAATTGTGACAGACATTTGACAGGTGACATGCAGTAGTGTACGTATTTCCACGGGGATCTCACACAACCTCTCTCAAGTGCTCTGCTGCGCCCATGATACTGCCATGTAACGCTTGTGTATTTGTGTGCCAAATTGTGTACAGGAATGGATACGGATAAGGAAATCCTTCCATCACCGCAACAACTACCATTCGCTGCACCTGCATAAATGCTACATCCCAACGCAGTGGCTCGTAAGGACAAAGCAAACGTGCTTATCATCGCTGTATGAACGGTGGGACCGATAGAGGACAGAATGCAATAATTTGTTAGTTGAGTGATCGAGTTAAGATATGAATGGAAAAAAGGATAAACGGATGTGAAAAGGCTTAACCTGAAGAAGGAAGGGTGTAGACAAGAACTATTTATGCGAAACCCCTAACTTTCCGAACAATAGATGAACAAAGATGTCTGATAAACACTTCATATTAATCCATATGAATGGTTGTTGTTTTACATATAAATCCGAGGAAGAAGAAGAAGAAATTACATTGAATAGGACAGAAGGCACACTCACACACAAATACACTATAGAGCTGTTTTCTATTTACTCGATAGCTAATCTTGAAACGGTGAAAAAAAAACAGAAGATAAATGAAAGAACCATCATAATTCTTGCAACAAAACTAGCAACAAAATCAGAACGCATCGGTACTCTTTTGTACAGTGAAACACGAACAAGATGAAGAGAAAACGAAACAGATGGAATGATGAAAAAGAAGCTCAAATCGGTGAAAAGTAAGCGAGAAAGGAAACAAAACCATACACGCAAAACAAACAAACATAAAAAAAGCCCCAAAACTGATTGTAACACAATCGTACAGCCGTATTTGTGTATGTATGTGTAGTAGTATTTAGCTGTTTTTTGCCGGCAACAGTGAAGCAAATGTGGCAACCTTGCAGAAGACAAAAAATCAGGCTATTCTTGCTAAACAAAAACCCACGAGTCCGCTTGGGGCTTGATGCCTATTAACCAATCATAAATATCTGAATGCAGCAAAAAAAGTTTTCTTAGCCAAGTTGTTGATTGCCAACCGCGAACGGAATCGGGAGCAAAGCAAGCTTTTTAGAGAATGATGTTTGCTGCAAGAGAGGAGGGCCAAACAGCATGGAAGGATTCAGAAGCTAGGTCTTAATTTTTTTCTGTTTTTTGTGTGTTAGCAGCAGCGATGCGCTTTTTCCTTCTTTTCTACTTAATTTATATTTTATTTTTTATTTTTCTAATTGAAATACAATTAAATTAAAATATTGTGAAGAAACTTTGACATTTTTTAACTGATTGTTTATTTTTTTTATGTTATCTTAATGATAGGACACTATTAACACACTTTTGTTTTTGTTTTCCAGCCTTTAATTTCTCATTCGAACAAGACTAGCTGTCTAGCAAAGCACGCAAACATGAAAAGCAAAAAGGCAACAGCCGAAAAGTGACGAGTGAGAAACCAGCATAACAGGAAAAGAAAGATAACATTATCAGCAACTGAAAGCAAAACAAACATTAACAAACCCAAACACATACAGGTGAATAGGCGAAAAGGCAAGGTGCTGCAGAGAATGGAAAACAAATATGCAAAACAAAAACGTAAAGTAAAAACGTGTAGAACATTAGCAAACAAAAAAAAAAGCGAAACTAAATTTGTGCTACACAGTGCACCACCTAAAAAGAAGAAAAGAAAAAACCCCAATTGCGTATTATTGCCAAAAAGCAGTATGGTAAAAGCCAACAAAATAAGTAAAAGAAAAACAAAAATTGAAAAACTTGTGCGGTCTAATGTCGAAAAGACTGTGGAAAATGGAAGACGCTAAAATAAAAAGGAAACTGAATTGAAAAGTGACAACATCTAGTGAATATTTCGAAACAAAAGAAAAGCAAGTTAAGTGAAACAAAGGAAAAAAACGAAGTATGTAAAACATGCCACCGGTTAGGAAGTAATTGAATACATACTCAGCTAAAACCTATTTAAAATGCAAAACACAGAAAAAAAACGAAGCTAAATATACAGTAAATTCTTCTGCACTAGAACTTTTTGGCCTGTCTGCCTGGCTTGCGAGCATATTTGTTAGCCTCCAAAGCGTTGGACGAACACGACAAGATGGTTGGAGCATTTTTGGAATGAAGGGAAATGAACAGCAAATAGGACGAACAAAATGTGAAAAGTGATTAATGTGAAAATTTATATTAAGGCTTGAAGTGACAGAAAAAAATCACAGAAAATGCAGCCTAAATTAAAGAAGTACATTGTAGATGACAAGAGGAAAAAGAAAAACAACAAAGAAACAAAAAAAAAAGAACACACAAAAACGTCTTAAAAATGGGTATTATTATAGTACAATGAATAATTAAATTCCGCATACGGTGGAAAGACTCGCGGAAAGGATAGAGAGAGTATAGAAGAAAAAAAGAGTGAAACGAATGGCAAGTAGTGAGCAGCAGCAAAACGGGATCGATTGGACGAAATTGGTGAATTTATTAAAATTGTTACAAAATTCCAAGTCTAAGTGTTACCGCAAACAAAAACAAATTATTGGAGAACAATAGCTTCATGGTGGGATTTAGCTAAAACTGGGATGGGTGATTAAAAAAAAAACGATCGATTTAGATAAAATTGTACGTTTTTCGTTTTGTTGGCCGATTATATTGATGTTTTCGTGAGATTCGGTTATTCGTTTTTGAGTAAGACAACACTTGAAAGAAGAAAAGAAAAACAAAATGTTATCTTGAAACACAAAACACACATGTGCACAACATTAGGTGCGTGAAGGGTAAATGAGTGATAGTATAGAGCGTAATACAGTGTAGAGAGCTAAAGAGTGGTAGGAAATAATGAAAAAAAAAGACAAAACAATATATGACAGATAGAAAAAAAAAGAGAAACAAAACGCCCATCAATGGGTAACCCTGAACGCAGATCGTTCTATGAAACAACTATATACTCAACAAAGCCCCATTTTCGAAATCGATATGTGTAGGATGAAGCTGTAAGCGTGTGTTTTCTCCTGGATGTTTTTGATCCCTGGTTGCTGCTTTGCTTTGATTTTTGTTTTGTTCCATTGTTTTAAAATACTTTTGTTTTTTTTTCTTAACTTTTATTATTTGCTTTAGTTTGCTTAACCTTTCTTCAACTTATTTTAACAATTTATTCTTATTTTAGTTTTGATTTCAATCTATTTTAATTATTTATTAATTATTCATGCCTTACGGGTTAAATTTCTATACAGTTTTTGTTGTTGCTATATTTAATATATTTATATTAATTTTTATTCTACTTTTTTTTTGTTTAATGTTATTTTATATTTTTTATTCAAAACTATCGTCTTCATTATCATATTTCTGACGTTTCAAGGTTTAACATTTCATTCGCTTTGTTTTGTTTCTTGACTTTGCTTTTGTCTACTAAACATACGCGTAATCCATAGCAACAATCAAAATGATGTTTAGGACATGCAAAATATAGGTGCTTCATTTCCTTTTCAATCAACTATGTTACTCACACAGTGGTACCGCTTCCACGTACGAGAGGACGTAATAAGTTAGCCTTTCGTTTTTATACACTTAACTAAACCAAAAACAAACAAAACTTACAAATTGTACTTGTACTCGGCTATCATAGTAAAACAAAAAAAAAAAAAAACAAGTGGCTAGAAGTCGCTTTTGCAAAACAAAACAAGAAAAACAACCGAAAACAAAACGATTCACCCCATCAAAATCTCCATGTTAGAGTGCGGCTCCTTGTATCGCAATTTCCTTCTCTCTCGATATCCCTTTCCCTCTATCTCCCTCTCTCTCTCTTGCTCCATCCATACAGATCTGAGTGGTTTGGTGTGCGGTGACGATGCTGATGAGAGTTGCTAGTTTTAGTACGGCATTGTGTCCGGTACGCTTGACAAGCTTTTCCGGCATTTGACAAGATGGCGTCAGCCGTAGCAAAAGCTGCAAACATCGATTAGTATTGTGCGTGTGTGCGTGGATGCATTGTGTCAGTAATGTGTTGGTAATGGGAAAATACCTAACAAATGTTGCGTGACATTTCCACGGGAGTTGACTAAAAGTCAGAAGGACATCGACACGTGCAACCATCGCCACTACCAAGACACCGCTCCCGCAGATCCGTTATTCACCCTGCATTCGAACTGGATTGATGTAAACTTCAAAATTCAAACCCAACTTCCCCATCCCATAAAGAAAACAAATCTTGAGCCGCTGTGAATGTTAAGAATAATTAAAGATATAAACATTGATATGAATCGAACGAAATGTGTGATGCGAATGCTGTGTGTGTGTGTAAGAGAGAGAGGGAGAGAGAGAGAGAGAGAGAGAGAGAGAGAGAGAGAAAAGCGCTCAGAAGATAGGGCTTGTTATATGAATGCCATCTCGTCCTTGCCCAAGCGTTAATGTTGATTAAAAAGGTTGAAAGCTGTAAACAACGGGAAGCGATTAAGTACAAACGAGCAGTTTTGTCGAGTTTGACAGATTTGGAACGGGTTTGTGATGAGCACGGATATGTATAGGAGCGCACGGTGAGGCTTTCCAGTGTATGTTCAAAAGGAGATGGAACGTAACAGGTCACGTGAAAAGATTGGTTGCTAGCACCACAGTCTCTCACACGCATACACACCTTCGAAGACTTGGCAAGGGTAAAATGTGTGAAAAAAGATTTCACCCCGTACAAAACGATAATTGGAAGGCAAGAAATACAAAAAGAAAAGCAGAAAACAGAAAAAAAACACAGATGAAACATTACTATATCATTATGTTGTAGAGAGAATCAAATAAAACTACAATAAAAATATAAACACGCTGATCGGGATAAGTGGTTTTGGTTTTATATTTGTTGACCAATGAGTAGATTGGGTAGTTCGGTAGCATTAGCATGACGTGACTGAAACTCGCTAGAAACATCAAGTCTTCCTGAGACATCAGCGAAATTCGACACAAAAAATAAATATCTGTATGTGAGTGCCTGAACTACTGCTACTGGAGCAGCTGATATAGAATTTCTTGAAGCTCACGATAAATACCGAGAACAGTCCAGATGCCCTGTCGTTCATATGCGGTTTTCCCAGTATCGAATCGACGTGGTGGCAGCGATATAAACCTGCGATATGTGAGCAAGTTGCTGCAGGTTCGCAATTACGTGAACCAATCGTCATGGCTCGCTTCAATAGAAGCTCGCTACCCGGTAACACACAAACGCTCAATACAAATCACTACCCAGAGCCGGACCAATGGACGTGTGTGACTATACGTTTATGGATTATGCTTCCCAATCCAGCTATTTAGTTTCGTTAGGCACCAATCTCGATACCGCAAGGGGGCTCTCGTTCCGCGAAAAAAAAAAACCTCCCCAACAACTGGACAAGGACACAGAACGTGCGAGGCAAGAGGCCACTCGGCAAACGACAATCTGGCCCTGGGTGGTTTCGCCTTCGTTCCACGCTAATGGACGTTCGGCCGTAAATAGGATTATGCAAACCTGCGAATTGCGCGAAGGCATCGACACCGGCCCCCTTTTAGGGGGCCCCGTGCAGTCCTTGGTAGCGAAGACCCGACGAGACTTGCCCGAACTTGTTCCCCTTGCGACACCGGGGTGGCCGGAGATGTTGCACAAACGGTTTTGCGCGCTCGGGGCTCAGTACGATCCCGAAGATAGGCCCGACACTATCGCTACCGTGGTGCTGCTTCCTACATTGTTGTTGTCGGTGTAGGTGTGTAGGGTGTGGTCGCGACTTCTTACCCATTTGGTGGAAGCGGATGGAGCTCCTAGCGGTCGCTGCGCAGTGTAAAGTGAGGTTAATTCTGTGCGTGCAGCACTGGTAGCAGAAGCTTGCGGAGATCGATCGGCGATCCGGGCTCATCAACTGCTTCCGGTAGCATGCTCTCAGACTAGCAGTACAGCATGTTCCCACGTGTTCGTAGAATGAGTTCTCGGTACGGTTAATTAAGTGGTTACCAAACTCGAGCTCGGAGTTTTCGTCCGGAGTTCAAGCTGTCAGTAGGTCGCAAACAAGGCGAGGATTACATCAGCCCACAGGCGTTTTTTTTTCGCGTTCTTCTCCACCGGCCAGCACCACCGAACGCGATGAAGCCCAAACCGAGATGGTGGTACCAGTGAGCGGTTACCCCGAGGTTCACTGAGGTAGAGGGTGGGAGGAGCCGGGTGTGTGTGTGTGTGTGTGCGGAAGTTAGTGCAGCTGTACACCGAGGCGAAAACGCGACGACGACGGCAAGGTTGTTTATATCACACACAGGCAGGCTAAAAATCGATGACGATTAGTGCCGCAGGAGGAGGGGGACACCGAAACACACTATACGGCCCATCACCCGTACAGTGTTACCTTGCGCACAGGAGCACACCAACACAGGGGCACACAAATTACAACAATCAGCATCATTACTGCGAGCAGAGACAAAACGCAAGATTGTAGTGAGTTGGAGGTGTATTTTGTTGTTGTTGTGTTTGTTGGTATCGGTGTGGACTGTGGGCTTCAAGTTCCTCACGATCTTGATAAAGATCTCCTGAGGGTCCTCTTGGTGTGAGGACGATTTCTATACTCTTGAGGTCTTGAGGTCGTGAAGCTTGTACTATTTCTCCGACAACCTTACAGCAGACAGCTAAACGGATATGGCGACCAGGGTCGCGGTGGTGATCGGTTTGGTGTTGGCCAGCTTGAGACCGATGGCAGTCGATGGTAAGAGCTATAGGTAAGTTGAGTTTTCTGGCGTATGGATACATTTGTCAGCTTTAAATGGGCATTCTGTGGTGTACAGATGTCAGAATTGCGAAAACCATTGGAATACTGGAGCACTGGTGTAGGACGTTCGAAGTAGGTCACAATTGTCCCTCTGCAGTTTTGGGGCCTGCCTCAACTCAATAGTGTTAACTGTGTGTACGTAAGACGTCAGTTGCTGGTGGAACAGTTGGAGAACACTGCTTTCAATAGAGCTGTCAATCTGCTATCAAGATATAACCTCAACAAAGATTCAATCAAACACTACCTTTTCACCAATCAGATGCACATAGCATTACCTGTTGTTTCACCCTCAACATTCTTTCTGATATCAGAAAGCTCAACAAGGTTCTATTAAACCTTTTCAGAAACTATTCCGACATTGGTGAACTGTCCAAAAATCATGCGAGCTTATCGTTATCCGACATACTGCCAACACACCAGAAAACCTACGATAAAAACCGAGCGCCCAAGCTGCTCGGTCAACCGACAGTCGTCTACTTCCATGTCACTGTCTTATCGATCGACTCCATCAACGAGGAGTCCATGGTAAGCGTGCTACCAAACTTTTCCGCACACCACTCCCCGCCAATACCCACCAGTTCCGCCTCTTACAGACGTACGTGGCGGACATCTTTTTGGCACAAAGCTGGCGTGATCCACGGCTACGGCTGCCGGAAAACATGAGCGAAGAGTACCGGATACTAGACGTGGACTGGCTGCACAGCATCTGGCGACCGGACTGTTTCTTCAAGAACGCGAAAAAGGTAACGTTTCACGAGATGAGCATACCGAACCACTACCTCTGGCTGTACCACGACAAGACGCTGCTGTACATGTCCAAGCTGACGCTCGTGCTGTCCTGTGCGATGAAGTTCGAGTCCTACCCGCACGACACGCAGATCTGTTCGATGATGATCGAAAGTTGTAAGTATCGGGGGAGTAATTTGGTTGTTATTGTGAAGCGTTGTCTGGTTTTTTTTGTTGCGGGAACTATGTCCATCGGGAATAGATCTCCAACAATTCAAAAATAATCGTAAGTATTGGGAAAGTTTTCGTGAGGACTCTTCGTTATGATTATGATCTTTATTCGGTACTATAGGTAATGTGCAGGTTCTACTTCCAGTATTGATAACATTTTCCAGATTTACCCCCATCTTGACTTGACTTGAGAAGCTATGTGCTGATGCGCTAGTGGAGCATGTGTAGTTCCTCAGATAGTCTTGAGAATTCTTTTACAAGAATTTGTAGAGAGATCCAGGACGAGTATGTTCCTGATCATACCTTTGTCTAGCTTTGCAGAATGAATGTTCACAGCTCCGTTTTTGTGTGTTGTTAAAGCATTGGTCGTTTGTTGAAATGCCCATCCATGTAGTTATCTGTCGAAATGGCTTTGTTCTACCCACCTCCAATTAGCGATTTAGCTTTCGTAACTCAATCAAAAACATCATCACCGAGTAGCTCGTTTTCAGCATACTTCCAAAGGTTTGCCAGGACACTTCGACGATATCACTACCGTGAAAGGATAAGCTTCGCTGCGAGACAAGCAGCACAATGCTCATCGTGGTGCGGAACTGGCGCAATGCACCCTGCTGATGCTTTCCATGCTGTAGCCAAGCAGGCCAGTCATCGCTGTAAAGCGTCCATCCGATGCGTTTGTTCTGAGACAGAGAGACAGAACAAGGTGAGCATCTTTGAGGATTGATTGTTTAACGCAAAAGTCTGTTTACCGTAGCTTGCAGATTTTCGACGAGTTTGCAGCAGTAGTACCACTCAAACACGAGCAGTACGGAGAAGATGAGCACCGACAGTGCGACAAAGTCTAAACCATGGTACGAGATGAAGAAGATATCGATGGCGAGCGACAAAAGTGCTGTGTAGTACTGTACAGTGATGGAGAAACTGTGCACCCTGTGTACCTCTCGTATATGTCTGGAAGGAGGAAGCGGATTGAGTTCGACGCTCAATTTATCTACACGCACCATGTAACTTACTTCACAACCTCACAGTGCTCCCGCACACAAATACCAAGCTCACGATGAAATGTTACCCATAGTAAACGTTGTCGCCCGGCATCCTCCATCGATCCCTGCAGTACATGTTCCTCCACACGTTTAAGCAACCCAACGAACGCAAACTCGACCAGCAGAAACTCTGACTGCAGCCCAGTCAGCAGCGTATGCATGCTCAGAAAACTCGTAATGAATGCACCCAGCCCGTTCAGTGTCATCGGATGCATGATGATCTGCAGTGTCCACGCTAGCGGACGGTTCATCTGCATCAGATACGGTGGCATACGGAATATATCGTGCCACTGCAAATCGGACGCTTCGTATATGATAAAGTTAATCATGCCGTACATCATCAGACTGATGATGAGGATATTGTTGGTGCGAAAGGCACGCTGTCTTAATCCTTGCGCTTTGGAATGGTGGCGCAGAAAGCGCCGGGAGTTAATGTAGCTGCGAACGGGCTGTAGTTGATTGTAGCTGCGTAGCACCAGTATGAAGCGGAACATGATGCTGGTAATGGCAAACTGGCCGCATAGTAAACTTAGTGCGAGTGTCGTGTTGTGCGCGACGTATGCCGCTGCCCACGCCCTGTACAACCAGATGGCGCATTGCGTCGGGAGCAGTAGCCGGTAGAGCATGAATAGTGCCCGTAACCAGAGACGTTCGGTTTGAAGCTGTACTCCTGGAAGGCAGATTCGGATTATGGAGGTGTTAGAATGAAGAGCGTACAGCTAGCAACAGCAACAAAACAACCTACCATTGATGACATATAGCCACTTGAGAAGCGCAAAGTAGTCGCTATCCTGACGAAGGTCTAGAATCGGAGACAGCTTTTGTCGGAGGTAGATCCGGAGAGTCATTGTGGACAACCGGTACGTATTGAATGCCAAAGACAAAGTAAGGAAAATCGTTTTTGCTAGCTTATATAGAGGAGAAGTTCTCGTCAAATATTGATTATTAGGAGTGAAAGAAGGTGTCCAGGAATTCTTCGAAAAAACTTTGTTCCGTGATGTTCAAAATAAGGGATGAAAAGTTTGTTTGATATGAGTGTTGCCCTTCACATGGCCTCTTGTTTTCAAACAACCAGCGAAACTTCGATAATTGAAGCAAGGAAGCGGTTGCTGCAGCAAGAATTAGTCATGCTGTCACACTAATTTATGTTCCCTCACGCAAGGTCCTGCCAGCTTTAAGGTCCTTAATAACTCTTGGAACGTCAGTTTTTTTTCCAACTCGTTTGTTGAAGCTATCAGTCGTGCTGCAAGCTTTTAAAATTCCACATTGTAATGAATATTCAACCCGGGACAACTAGTAGAAAACTAAATCTCAAGAGAATAAATCAACACGCGCTGACATGCATGTAATTTATCCGGTGATCGATGGATGAAGTCCATCGTGATCGTCCGATGTTGTTTTTTTTTTTTTTTATTCTGCTTCTTTCTCTGCAAGCAACGGACTACAATAAAGACTTTAATTTACAATCTTCTGTCCCATTCGCGTTCCCAATGCACGCTCGTCGATTAATTGCCACCGCGAATTGGCAAACCCTGTGGCGCGGGCGAAGCTGTGTGTTTAATTGCAGCAAATGTTGTGGCAGCCCGCTTGTGCAGCGTTTGAGTAATGAAGTCATAAAAGTGTTAGCGAATGTAGGGAGTACCGCCATCGCATCATCTGCCCACACGCGCTTCCAGCAGGAAGATGGTGCTTCAATTTCCTCGTGCGCTTGCTGAATCTCTTTGTTTGCGCTCGTTTTGTGCGAGGCGTACCAGGTTTTATTCACTGCTGGCGAAGACTGTGGCTGTACGGTGTGAAAAGGGCCAGTACAGCAACAAAAATTGTTATGAAATTTAATCGGCGCTTAGGAGAGCCGATTAGTGTGTACGTGATTGTATGCTTTGATTTATTCGGAGAAAAATACTTATTAACCACAGACAGGGAATCATCAAGGAAGCGTTCGGGAGTGTGAAATTCTTTGTCCATGTTTACGAGGCACAAAACCTTGTAGGACGAGTAGTAACCAACGACCGACCAAGGCAAAGGTAAGATTCATTAGCTATTGAAATGTTCGGAATAGCTAGGGATAAGTTCAACAGACACGGAACTTTCAAGAGCTGTGAAATATGACGCATAGTCTACCTGTCTAGACGAGTTTAAAATGTTGTTGTATAAAGATCTTCCGAATGTTAGATCTTAAATTTATTGCAAGGTTTCTAGAATTTAAGGTCACCCCTTCAAATTCCAATTGTAAAGACTGTAAGGAAGTCAGGAAGGAAGGGAATTTATGTTTCGATTGTGCCCTCAAAAGAATCGTAATAAATAGCAATACGGCCTAGAATACGGCTTCAGAAAGTAACATAAGAATCGTAATAAAGCGCATGTTTAATGTCTTGAGACTATTGCTTTCAATATCATGAATCAATTGCTAACCAATTAAGCCCAAACAAGCCTCAACAAGCAAACAAAGGTAAGAAATATGACCAGGATACGTTAAAGCCACTTTTTTCAAACTTATATTAAAATTGATATCGCTTACCGCTACATCCCCAATATCGAACGTCTATTAAGGTAGCCAACAAGCTCGCTAATTAGTAATTCGACACCCATATGGACACACAACAAGGGCTTCACTGTCACTAGGGCAAGGTCCTTCATTTAACAATATGCATCAAACACACACATAGACATACACATACATACTAACACGACTGCAATCCTTTCATACGGAGCCGAACAAATCAGGCCAGCGTGACAGCGTGCGTGACTTCCATCAGCAAAACAACGGCGCATTCTCGGTGTATGCTGCGGGTTAGCTTGATTTTATTGGATGTCCGAAAACCAAAGTCGTGCCACTACTGCCATACACTGCCGGCATGGAACTGGAGCATCGGTACAGTTTCGAAAACAAAGACCCCTTCGCATCCGTTCGAATGCTAATTCCGCATGCAATACGGTAGACCCGCTTTTTTTTTGGGGCAAAGATCGTGATCAGTTTGCTGCTGAAGTTGATTGTTGGTAGCTAGCTGAGAAAACTGTACCAATGAGACAGTCCAGTTTCGTCACTAGTCGCAATCAATTGCGAGGAATTCAGCATCAGCAATTTGGCATATGTGTCAGCGTGGTTAAGCTGTCTGTATTTGGCAGAATATTGCTATAGTTAGAGATTCCTAGGAATGTTGCGGACGACTATACCAATTATAGTAGGTCCAGTACATGGATTATAGTCCAGGTTTTGACCAGAAAGAGATTGAATATCAAAACGACAACTCTCGTAGACTCTTGCGACAGCGGAATCAGTCTTCACACGGCAAGACCGGGGTTCAAATCACATCAGGACTCTTTCTCTCTACTGGCTGTCCTGCTACGTGAAGCATTCAGAAAGTCTAGTAATCCGTTAAGAAGACTCTTTATGCTACTACCTGAGATGTCCTCGATGTCATCCCATATATCTTTTGAAGGGTCTTCTTTAGAATAAACTATGGTAAAAGTTGGAGTCCTTTGACTGAGTCCTCAGGATTTATCAGCTCCATACTCCCACGATACACAATTTATTTGCTGTATTGAAGCATATATTGAAGGCGCATCTAACTCCAAGTACCTATGGTTTTGAGTCAAGCTTAAATTGGAAATTCTTTAGTTATATCTCTTAATGATACAAAAATTATTGCTCCAGGAAAGTTTACAGTGTAACAAGCTTCGTCCACGGTATGATGAGCGCGGCTAAAAGAAGGGGAAATATCCGTCCGCTCCTTCCATACCGCATCCAACGGACCAATCGCACGCCGTACTTGGTCGACGGGAACCGTTCGGCTAACGTGAGCACCCCTAGTTAGACCAATCCGGAGAAGCCGACTAACCCCCGACGAATTTGCACCGACCGACCGACGAAGCGCATTCTGTCTCAACTGCTCTCGACTGCGCTCGCTATAGAAAACTAGGGTGGTGGGAGTCACTCATTTTCCTGCTTCGGAGCTCTCCCGAATGTTGCTCCCACGCTCTCCGTGCTCAGGTCTCTTTCGTAGCACAATCTGGTACAATCGTTCCGTACCACTTTTCCCTTGATGTTGCATCGCTGGGTGATTTTTCCTACCCGGCTAACGATGCAAGTTAGGCACTCACTCTCATTTTCTCTCTCTCTCTCTCTCTCGTCGTGGCGTTCCACGATGGCACGATGGCGACGGCGCTGTTGCGTTCTTCGGTTTGTACTGCTTTACCTTACCGGGTGCCGAGATTTGAGAGCCACGCTGCGAGGATACTGTGTGGCGTCGACCGCACGTTCGTTTCAGTTCAATCTGTGTATCGCAACCGTGCGGATTGTGTTTTTCGGGCCGATCGTGTGTCCGTATTGACGTCGCCACCAGTTAGTTTTCTATGCGTTTTCTATCCCGAATGTGCCACGCTGCCTTGCGAGCGTAGTTTTCTGGTGTTGTGGTGCTTTTGTGGTGTAGCGCTGGCTGGTGTTCTTGCCGTGGCGCGACAGTGAGCAACAGTGTTAAAACCGGTGTCGGAGCAAGGGTTCAACTAAAGACGGGAGGGTCTGCAAACATCCTTAAATTCTGCAACAGCGTTTGCAGCTTTCCTGAGGCTATCCCGAGAGAAGGTAACAGTGCGCGGGCGTGTGTGCCTGTATGTGTGAGTGTTTTTTTTTTTTGGTGCGTGAGTGGTGTGTTTGTTTTGGTTAGTTGTACGCGTCTCGGTCACTGTATTGCAGAAGAGTTTTCCTTATTTTTTGCGGTCTGCCGGCATTGGTAGGCGGTTTTGATTTTTCGTGAAATGCTCGGTCCTTACGGCGTTCCTGTGTGTGTGTGTTGTGTATGTGCGAGCCTTTAAGTGTATTTAGACACAAGTGAACGTTGAACGTGAAGGACCCGCTACAATCAACACTCCCGTAAGCTACTATCAACAAGCAGTTGAAATCCTCACGAGAAATCGATCAGGGGAAGCTGGAAGTCACACTAAAGACCCACTTGCAAAGCACATTCCGACCGGATCTCTCAGAAGAACTTGGAACGCTTCTAAAGCAATTGCTAGTTCCGCGAGTTGAAGATTTTTGGAGCTTGAGAGCTCTCCAATATTTGTCAGGATCGGTTTGCTCTCGCATCTTTAACGATACGTTGGCGGCATTTGTTTAGAATTCTTGTATTTGGAACATTTTTGGAGGTTTGGAATTTTTGTTTTCGTTTCAAAATAAATGATCTAGATTCGGGGTTTTTTTTCTCTCTCGCAGTTTTACTTACTTTTTCCCGTTCTGTGTGACCCGCTTTACAGAAAGCGCGGTTAGTTGGTGCACCGCGTGATACGCCCCACGCGGAAGGGGACGTGACAGTGTGGTGTTGTCCAATATGCGACGACCAAAAGCAACGATGGTGTCCGGTGTGATACTGTTAACCCTGCTGCTGGCCGGTGATGGATGGGCCGTACACCGTGGCCAGTATCTACGCAGCTTCCCGGTGCACCCCGAGAACGATCCCTGCTACGACGAGGATCGTCCCCGGCGCTGTACGCCGGACTTTGTGAACGCAGCGTTCGGTGTGCCGATCGAAGCATCCTCTACCTGTGGCCAGGGTAAACCGGCTCGGTTCTGCGATATGAAGGAAGCGTCCGACGGTACGCACGCCGGCGGCCGGTCCGGGATGGTCGAATCGACGTGCGAAATCTGTGACGAGGCAGACGCAACCAAGCGCTATTCTGCGCTTGCCCTTACCGATGTGCACAATTCGAACAATGTGACCTGCTGGCGGTCGGAACCGCGCAGCGGTACGCTGGACGCCGGCCCAGACAATGTGACGCTGACGCTGTCGCTCGGGAAAAAGTTTGAGCTGACGTACGTGAGCCTGATGTTCTGTCCGCACGCACTCCGTCCCGACTCGATGGCGATCTACAAGAGTGCCGATTACGGCAAGAATTGGTTGCCGTTCCAGTTCTACAGCTCGCAGTGCCGGAAGCTGTACGGGCGGCCAACGAAGGCAACGATTTCACCGAGTAACGAGCAGGAAGCGCGCTGCGTAGACCACAACCGATACAGTGTGGATGGGGTGCAGGGTTCGCGAATTGCGTTCAGCACGCTGGAGGGCAGACCCTCCGCACCGGACTTTGACAATTCCGTCATCCTGCAGGATTGGGTCACCGCCACCGATATTCGCGTCATCTTCCATCGGCTCCAGCCGACCAGTGGTGGTGGTGGTGGTGGCGGATCTTCGCTCGCCAAGTCTCAATCAACCGAGCTGCTCGGCGGTGGCAAGTTTGGCGGCGTGCCCAAGAAAGCGTCCGACTTTCTGATGCACCCACGGGACACAGGCTCGCAGGGTGTTGGTTCCGGTGTGCTGACGTACGCACTGTCCGACTTTGCCGTTGGAGGGCGTTGCAAGTGCAACGGACACGCGTCCAGGTGTGTGAAGGGTGCGGACGAGAAGCTCGAGTGTGACTGCAAGCATAACACCGCCGGACGGGACTGCGAACGGTGCAAGCCGTTCTACTTCGATCGACCCTGGGGCCGCGGTACGATGCGTGACGCGAACGAGTGCAAAGGTAAGTGTCTGGATAAGCTTTCAGCGGTTTCAGGACCAAATTCCAAGGACTAACAGAACAAACAAAATAAAAAAAAGATGTTGGATGTCTATGTCTAGACCTATGCGATGTTGTTCAGTGCAAGATCTTGCACAACAAGCTGAAGAAGATGTGAGCTTGAAAAGTTACAAAAAAATAACCATTTAGATGTAGAGGCAGGGTTGAGTCCTGGCGTGTCTTTCCCAATGGGACACGAAATTCAATTTTACTCCTTAGAAGCTTCCCATGTCGAAAAGTCCAGCAAAAAAAAAGGAACTGTTCAACTAGGGAAGCACACTTAATGTACCACCGGGAGCTTACCTTTGCGACCCGAGTGTAGAAGTTAGCTAGCGATCTGGAATGTTTTCCTGTTTTTCTCCTCTGAGTACTTCTCCACTCCTGCACGCACGGGTAAGTGCATTGGGATGGGTGCAACGCAAGAAAAATGGATTCTGTTTCTGTCCGTTGCTTCCCGCACACAACATACATCCAAATGCAGCCAAGCAATGGCTGCACAAATACACCAGATAAGAGCCGGCAAAAACAGGAAAATAGAAAGGAAAGGGAAAAAAGTGCACACGTAAAATGAAGTTTATGTCCTGTAAAAAAAGTGCTATCTTCACAAGGCACCAAGGAGAGTACAGAGGAAGAAACAAGCTAGAAAAAAAAAAAACGGCGAGAAAAAGTTCACCGTCTGCAAAGCTTGCAAAGGTTCCGTTGGGCCGTGTCCTAGGATAAATATTTATGCTTTGTGCTGTGTTTGTTGCCTGCCCGGAGCACGTTTTGCCACTCACAACCCGGACGCGCAATTGCTCAGGACCTTCCGTGTCGGTTTCAACGATATGGATCTTCATCATCATCTAACTTGATTATTTGCACTCTGCACTGCTTGCGAGCGTAATTGAAAATAAGTCACAAAACCTCCCGTAGCCAGGAAATGCAAGTTAGGCGTGAAGATGTGTCTGGATCGCCTATCTTGCATGCGTATGCCGATGCCGGCGAAGAGCGGTCGTTGGCAATATGATACAAATCTGTTTTCGCAGTTCTGCTAGATAAGTTGACTTTACAGTCATCGATGCGTTCCAGATGTTTGGCCCCGGTTTTTGTCTCTGTCGGTCTCTTGCCTTACACCCGAAAAATGTTCTCTACGACCCAAATGGTGATGCAATCGGTCGGTCACAGTCGGGCGAACAAAAAAAAAAAAAAACTTAGCGTGTTCCCCGGGAATGTGACACTTGCCAAGACCACTGGCGACGCTATGGCTAGGATGTGCCGAGAGGAAAAAATAAAATTTTGGTCCCACGTACAGAAATTCTACTCCGCTGCTAGAGGACCGAGTTTTGCATCTTTCTTTCTCCGATTATTGCCCAAAACCGCCCTCACAATATCGAAGTCGAAACTTCTGCATACGATCAGACGAGCGCAAGAGAGAGAGAGAGAAAGAGAGAGAGAGATAGAGAGACAAAGAAAGCATCCCAATAGCGAGGGTTTTCGATTCGGTTTTGGTGTTTTGGTTTCATCTTCTCTTCCGGCCGTGGACGGCGACCTGACCCTCGAAATCCCTTCTTTTTTTTTCGGCAAAAGCCTCCTCGTTCCCCGTGTTTGTCGGTACGAAACTTTTCCATGTTTTCGTTTGCGTGTGTGTGCGTGTGTTTGCTATTTCCCCCGGAAAAGGGATTACTGTCCACAGCAGGCGACCCTGCCCGTGCTGGACATGGTGTGGGTGAAGCAGAAGTTTGCGAACGGCACACGGGTCTGGACGGGACGGAATTCTGACCACTGTCGTCGATCCTTTCCACGCGACACGGTTGGCTGCACGTGATAGGGTTTTCGGTAAACAGTGGCGTGTTTCACTGCCTCTTGCTTCCATACTCTTTGGGGGTTAATTTTGCAATTTTTCTGCAGCTGCATACGGCGCTGTCAAGCAGGATGGATAGCTTTAACTTCACAATTGTTATCAACACTATTGCTGATGAATTTTGAGTTGAAGTCTTTCAAGAAATAAAATGGTTGCCTTAGGATCTAATATTTGGGAGCCACTTAGAAGTTGGAATTTGAGGTTAGGAAATTTTTGATAGAAATATCCGTACCTGTCCGACATTCAACAATCAAACAGTCGACAACAGAGTACTTCCCCCAATTTTTCTGCACCCATGTTACGCATCCTAACGTCTCGTGTCAGATGGATTGGGATGATTTTCTGTCCAACAAAAACCTCTTCCGTGATTTCTTTTCCTCCACAACTGACTCGTTGCAACACACGCATTGTAATCCCGTAAGCCGAAGCATCGAAGAAGAAGCAAAAGCGATACACTCACACACACACACACACGCACACATTTGCTCTGAAGAGCCTCAGGGTCCTTGAGCTGGTTTGGCGTACCATGGTCGAGAGGTTTTGCTTTTGCCGCTGCCCGGCTTATGCTCTTGTCTGCTTGATGTCTTTATCGCCCCTCGCTACGGCACGGGTGGGGAGTGTGACGGTGGCTTACCCGACTGAAGAGGAAGATTAGAGATATCCTTGTTTTTTTTTTCGAACATATCGGAAGGTTTTTATTTTATTTGCGCATTCGCGTTTTGTTGCCGCACGCGTGCCCGCTTCTATGCACGATTAGCTGGTTTTTGTACGTTAGGAAAACGTCGTCGAACGTTGTTCTTGGTCGCTTCATTTTCGTTTTCTCGTTTTTGTGCTGCTCTTACGTACGTACCAAACTTCTGTACCACTCGTGTACGGCAGCTGGTCGGTTGGTTAGTGCGGCGAGGCGATGCGAATGTCCGCGCGATGCTCGTTTGCACGGCGCTTGGAGAAATTGAGGAAGCCATTCGCTTAATAGGTTGCATTTATATTCATTAACCTTACGCTTACCGTTAAGACCTCGGCCAAGCGTTAAGCATCCTCCTGCAGGCTGGAAAGCATCCCGCTGAGCACCGGGAATCTCTCGCAATCCCTACAGAGAAGATCCTGCTGCTAGTATGTCAGTACATTGTGGTTGATTGGGAAGAGAACAAGTCCGCAAAAAAAAAAACGAAAACTTTGTTTTTAATGACTTGCAACGCGAAACTACTTGTCACGTTGTGTCGGGAAGTGTCACACGTTGGGTAAAGGTTACTTGCTGCTATCCGTCGGTTCGACTCGTTCAAGGATGTATGCGGCTTGCAGCTTAACAGGGTAGTTTTTGGGGGCAATGTACAAAGCACGAAATGTATGTACGTAATTCTCACAGCCTGTTTCCTTTACAGACGAGTCCTACCTCGGTAGACAGCGAAAACACACAACAAAGACAAGAGGCGGAGAATAAATTGCAATGCAACTTTTACTGTACATGCTTTTCAGCACCATCTATGCGTTTATCAATCAGCTATTTATAGTAGCACGAGTTGAAATATCTACCCCTAGAACTCTGGAACGAAAGTTTCCGTTTCTTTCTCTCTCTCTCTCTCTCTCTCTCTCTCTCTCTCTCTCTCTCTCTAAAGTCGCATTATTCCGAAACAATACGCATCCCAGGCAGAAGGGAAGGATTTATAGCAGAAATAGCAATCGCTTCGCTCGCATCAGCGCAAGAAAAACAAAAATCTGCAAAGGGTCGATGCTGCTAAACGCGTCAAATGCATCGAAGGCCTGTACCGTGAAGTGGGCTTTTGTTGCTGTGAGAGCCTCACATTCGGGGCTAATCGGAACAAATCTGTGAATGAGCGAGTGGTTCGGATTTCGATTGCGAAAATGCGATTAAAGGCACTCTCCTGTTTTGTTCATTTTGCAGAAGAAATATGTGAAGTTTTTGGAAGAGTAATCGAGAGCCTTACGGCATTCACAAGAGGCATTCTTTCGAGCGTTACTTCGTTAAGGAACAAATTTTTTTTTTGTATTTTGTTTCCTTCTCGTATTGAGTAGAGATTTAAGAGTCCAAAGTTGACCGGTATGGTTATCGAAGGCTACAGCTGGATGTGTTCTGATTTCCGAACCCGAAGGTGTCGTCGAAATCTGTGCATAAATCCTTGTCTATATGTGTCCCCCTCTCTCACGTTGAAGAGGGAACACCTCGCAGTGATTAGATAACGCCACTATCGGGCGGAAGTCTTTGACTGAGTCACTGCGCTTGGAATCGATCGTTCCAAGAGGTGTATCACACGTCAAGCTAGTTTAGGCTAAATGAATGATTCCTGTTGTCCATCGGACACAGCACGGGGGTGAGGTATCGGATAGAACAAATGTGGAACGTAGATAAGAAGCATGTCGGCAAATAGTGAGTAAGTTTTTTTCCTCCAGCCAAGCAAAGCATGAGCTTACGTCAACTACGGTGTCTTCATTTGTAGCGCAATCCAAAACGAAAAACTCAAGTTCTGCTAGTTTTTATGACACATCAGCAATGTGGGACACTGGTCATCCCCAAAAAACAGTCGAAATCCTAAGCTCGGTGTGATTCTGTTCTGCAATAGCACCGGCACAGGGTGCACAGATTAGAATCGCGATGCAAAACTTTTCATATTAAATCACATTACCACAGCAGGATTTGGTGCCCCGCAGGCACAGCAGGGGAAAGCGTCTGGATGCACCTTGTCTCGCTGAGCCTCTGGCTGGCTTCGGGCCTCGTTTTGCTTCCCTGTGTTTATCTTTGCTTTCACGCTCTTCTGCCGAATGTCGTCTGACAGGCACTCGCACAGGTTGATGATGGTTCTAATCGTTGACTCATTCCATCGCAATCCTCTTCGCACGGTGGGAAAAAGATAGTGGACAAAATAATGTTCGGAAAAAGTGTTATGATTTTTTTACATTTCTCTCAACTTATAGTAAATATTTTGCTCAACAAATTGATGTATCTCATGCTGTAATAACTGTAGCTAAATTGTTAAAATTGTTCCAATTTTATCGAATTACCTTAACGCTATCCTTGCGCTCACTGTGTTGGCAATCACAGTTGGCAAATACCATCATATCGACATCAAATGGCTGACGGTTGGCCACTTCTCCCTTCTGCCAGCGGTCGTCATTTGCACATTTTCAAATACATTAACAATACAATAATGCTTTTTCGGTAAACCGGAAAGAGGATCCACCGCCTACACAATCCAGGAACATCCTCAACCCTCGTTTTAACGATGAAACGCAGTAGCATTAGAAGTTCAATTTAAAAAAACATACTGACATAAGAAAAGGCAAACAAACTGTCCTGCGAAATAAAGTACACTCAAACCACCACATTACCTGGTCGGAAAAGTTACTGCCAAAAGGCAAAACAAACCACCTTCCCAAAAAAAGAAAAAGAAATTGGTAATGTACTGTGTGTGAGCTTTGTTTTAAAATGTTACGCTATTCTGCACACATACGCCCACATCCGGCTCGAATGACGTTGTGCATGTGGTGTTTAACTCTCGTTTTTTTTAGTATCTAAAGCTTCCCAATTTAGGCGGCTCGGTGGTGTAGGCGACAGTGGCGCCGGTCTTCAAACGGCAGGACCGGAGTTCAAATCCCATCTGGATCTTTCGCCCGTAGTGAGGATATAACTATCCAACTACGTGGTATCGGCAAGTCTAGTAAGCCATTTGATGACCGGCATGACCATAGAGGGCGTTAAGCTAAGAAGAAGAAAGCTTCCCAAAAGTTTCCAAGTTGCGTTGCTGCTGGATAAAGGCTGCTCTTAATTAAACGCGTCGGGTTTTTGATACACGAACTGACGCACAGTTTGATTGAGGGATGGTGCTTTAATATCGAGTGAAAAGAGTGGCGACTGTTGCAAAATAATATTTTGGGATGAATCCTCAGAAATACTCAGATTCTAAGCATCTTCCAGAACTCGATGGTCAAAAAAGTGACGTTTGAAAGTAGTTGACATCGCTTGGTAAATGACAGCTTACCTATCGCACTAAACAGAGCTAGCGGTTTTGCCATCGTAAAACAGAAATTGTTGCACCCGGATGACGCACGGCACGGCACAGCGAGCTGGTGTCCGAGCTTCCTGTGTCCGGTGAGAGTTTCCCTTACCCTCAAACTACAAACTCCAACGCTGACTGACAGTTAAATTAGACCCCGAAGCGGTTTGACCCCGCGACTGTCGGTTGGTGGATCGAGCGATGCCTTCCCGCAGCACGTTGTGAGCCAATGCGCCCGTCTGGCGTTTCCCCCTTTACCATCGGGTGGGTTGGGACAGCTTCTGTGCGACTGTCCAGATCATTCGATAATCAAAACGATCGGGCATCCCTGCTGTGGGACCCAAGCAGTGCTCGCCATGGACGTTTCGGGCGGGGCCCAAACCGCTCCATCGGTTTGCTTTTCTTTTTTTTTTTGCCGTGACCTCGTAAACTATTCCAAAGCAAGCAGGCGGAAGGGAGCGAACCTAAGAAAACGGCTAGACAGTTTATCGTACGGAGATTGCGAGATGATACCTGATACTGGCCGGGTGAAGCATGCCGCGTTTGCGTTGTCGAACTGTTGGAACGAGCGCAAAACCTCTTCAGCGCAACATGATATCGATACGCACACACAAACAAACACACATTCGGAGCAGGTCGATCTCCCGCGTTGGACCCAACGCAGGCACCCAAACGGTTCCAAAACGATCGTCTAAACGTGGCAGAAAAGCGATCGTCACAGTATGGTGGCACAGCTTAGCTGTGCTGCGTTTCTTTGCCGAGCTGCGGCTAATTTGGAGCTCCACTGAGTGGACTGTCAGCTGAGCGCGCGAACGAGCACCGACAGGGTTTTCGGGGTTCCGGAGACCCCAAGCAGTGCTCACGTGCGTACGATTAAAATGGTCCTCGCCACCCCGAAAACTGGCACCTTGGTCAGGGACACGCCGCCCAACAGGAGAGAGAGCTGTTGGGAGTGCAGGTTCCACGAGACCTCCTTTTCCTTCTTATAGCTGTACACATTTTGCAAATATATCCTGAGCAACTTCGTTGCTCCACGCCACCTCCCGGTTCTGATCCAGTTTGCCTCACCCGGTACCTTTGTGCGCCATACATTCTGAGCTGATCTGATATGCATAGAAAATCGAGCAGTAATGCGAGATACTGCGTGGACGCAGATTTGGCTGAGTTGTTGATGCGAACTACACGTCACCGTGTATAAGGGGGGGGGGGGGGGGGGGGGGCGAAGTGCAGAAGAAAGGGGAAGCAAAAGACAAGCGAAAGAAAAACCAAGCATCGAGGATGTTTTTAATGCTCATTTCACGGAGGAAGATAGTATTACAGTGCCCACTATCTGACAGGGTCCACCAATTCCAGCAACCAGAACTGTCAGTGGATCGGGTGAAGAAGGAAACCTGCTGGAAGCGCGGAACCGTTTGACCGTTTGCCTAATTGGATTTGATTTAACGAGCTGGCAGGCGTCTACAAAATTTGCTTCTTTCGCGTTTTTTTGCATTCTGGCGATGAGGATTATAAGGCCCATCTTCTTCGGTTGCGAATATACATATCCAGGAATGTGTGGCACACAGCAACTAATGAAGTCGCCCAAGCTTTTGTAAGCCTGCCGGAGGTGATATATCTCGCTATAAAGGTAACGAAACTTGCGAGTTTGATTGGGTTGTTATTTTCTTTTCTTGCCTTTTGGAAGGAAGAAGCAAACGTGCCTGCAGACACATTTTGGGGACAAAACTATCCACCTAAAATGGAATAAAAAAGAAACAGTCGTTCACGTCTCCAAAAACGATCAACCTGAGGGTAGTTTATCTGGATCGATATCTGACTTTGAATCATCTATAGCGCGTTCCCCGCTTAATCTATTGCCCATTCGTTGGGTAAATTAGACCTAACGTTTGTGGTTGGTCCCTATCGCGTTTCCCACGACTTTTTATTAGTCGGTTTATGTGGGTTTTACTTATCTTTTAGTGCTATCATCCCTCTCCGTCCGTGCTATCTGCTACTACTGCTACACACACACACACACAAGTCCTCGGCCGAGTTCCTGATTGACGTGCCCAGCTTACGGTCAACACGGTGAGCTTATTTGCTTAAAATCAGTAGCCAAAACGTCTCTCGTACCGCGGCTTGCGTGTGCGGTATTGGCCGTGCATCAAACCAAGCAATTAAAAAGCGACATCACAGCGATGGATGGGCCAAAACACGAAGGAAATGTTCCAGCTGGGTTCCAGCGTGTACCGTCAACGTCCCGTGTCGCATGGTTCGCGTCACTGCCACGAAACCCTCGAAAGGAATTTCAATAAAATTGTGTTTGAAAATATTTAATTTCGTAATTAAAATCAATCTCGAACGGCGACCAAGGAATCGAATTTCGCCTGTTGGAAAAATAAGGGACGCCAGTCTGAATTTGGGTTTTACGAATATGCCGAGGCAGAGAGAGAGAGAGAGAGGGCGGGTTGGGTTGCTCGTTTGTATGAATTTGAAACTTCACAGCCCCCACCCAGGACTACTGGTTCGATAGATGTTGGGGAAACACCAGTTGGATTCGTTTCGGAAGCTAACGGGCACGGCAGTGCTGGCGTCGCCTTACTCAGCACCCTCACCATCCCGGTCTGGTGCTTCCGTGCAGCAGTGAGATTTAATTAGCTACTGTCACTTCACATTTGTCGAAGTTGAGCTCAATGGCAGTACGGCAGGCGAGCGGCACACACCGACAGGTAGACACCGGTAGCCACTTGACAGTTTCGATATTGCTCTCAGAGTTGCCTCTACAGATTTTGAAACTGTAGTAGCAGCGGCACGACATGAACGAGACGGAGGACTAAGAAACGAATAAAAAAAAAAAGGAAACTAACACATGTTTTCATTTGTGTGTGATTTGTTTCCGTTTTGAACGCCATTACTGTCACCGGCCGCGCTCTTCGCGCTGGTGCAGGTGCGTGCAGACGTTAGGCAGGCTCTAATCGCTGAACGTTATTCACAACAAATTGCTATTTTGCAATTTCAGCACAATAAAAACAATCTATCGGATGCAAATGATGTTATGACTGGTGCTTCAGCTTAGCGAGAAATCAACATTCATACCAGACACGCACAACTAATGATGCTGCGAAAATAGTCCAATTTCCTTGGAACAAATTAGTGCTCTTGATGTAAAGCGTGTATATTGGAGTATTGTGTTTTTGCTTACGCATTTTAAAAGCATGTTCGTGCCGCCATATTTCCGTGGCACAATCGAACGAAGTCTGCGCTTTAATGGTAGGTTTCATCGCATGCAGACTTTGCAACAGCAGCAGTTACGAGGCTTTGAATGCCGAACCAACAAAAACCAAGACAATATAAGATTAAACGCAACGATCGTATGGAAGCGTCTTTCTGTCAAAAAAAGAGGAAAAACAGAACCAAGCGATTACACATCATAATTCCCGCTGTATATCACGACGCTCTATTATTGTTCGATTCGCAAACGAGTCCTAGGTTTAGGGTTGGATTTTCTAAAGGATGAAACAGAGCACCAGGAACGGCGACCAATCAATTATGGCGATCAAAACGTGCCGAGCAAGGCTACAATTTACGAACTTCACGCTCACATAAATGCAACGTCTGCGAGCTTCAAAGCTACGAAGTAGTCGTCGTCTGAAGGTGTGTTTTTGTTTTTGGTAGTAGGATCTCTTTAGAAATATTTTTCGTGTGAAGGCTCCTTTATCAGAACGAACACAAATGAAATAGTCTTCTTCATGGCTTGACCTACGAGGACAGGCCGGCCATTAAATGAGTTTCTAGACTTGTTTGGTACTAAGTAGTTGGTATACTATAAAAAAGAACTGTGTTTCCTAGATAAAACAACTGTCTACTACTAACGACAGCCTTATGCATGTGTGAAGATCTTTATGTCTCTTTTTGACTTAACGACCTCGCAGGTCATGACGGCCATGCTACTTACAAACCCTCTTGAAACCACGTAGTTGTATAGTCTTTTGTATAGTCTTACGCGGTATCAGAACTCCTGGTCCTGCCGTTTGAAGTCCTTGGCTCCGCTATTACCTCGACCACTGAACCTCCAACCTTTGAAGGTGTAAAATTACATTTGAAAAACTACTACAAGCCTCCCTGATGACAACGCACTGATAACAATGCGAACCGATACAACGATATCCAAACGTGTCTAAATACTCTCACACACCTCCGCCTGTAGCCAAAACGTCAAAAGGTCAGACACTGGGGTACAGGTACGCCGCATCTCCCCGTTCTCACCTGCTGCCGATCGATGGTACCAAGCGGGTACACCGGTCAGGTTAATGTTTTTGCACATTTTTTGGCACACTCCTCCATCCCAAGCGAGCGTCAAACGTTAAAGGTTGAGGCTATTTTCAGTAGCCACTGCAGTACACTGTACCGTGGCGTCTACGATCACCGTTGGGGCCAGTTTATGCTTTAACTTCCGGTGTGGACTTTTCGGGTTGGGATGACGACGATTTTTGATCATCCAAGCGTTGCGCACAGCAGGTGTCAATGAGACAACGCCACCGTTCGATTTAGTCGAAAAATTTGCCAGTCAAAAATCCATACACTGCCCACAGCGGGAACAATCCGTTGTGCCTGACTGAACCTGAACACCCTCAGCTATATGTGCTGGTTGGTGTGAAAGTGTATCTCGTTTACAAATAGCACCCTATGTACAGGGTCGCAATGCATAGTGCGCGCTGTCAAACGAGCGGCTACTCGAACATCATCCCAATCATCTGACACTTTTCCTTTTTGGTTGAGCTGTCGGAGAAGCTAAGAGTTACGCCGTGCGTTTGTTGCCAACAATGCAATACGGGTAGATGTGTGTGTGTGTGTGTGTGGGGTGAGTTTTGCATCCCTGTAACTGTGGTTCCAGGGTATTCTTTCGAGACTTCTCAGCCATCATCTAAGTTTGCAGCGGAAGCGCTTCATCTAGTTAGCTCTAGTTAAACCACTAGAGTTCAGCGTAGTGCAACGGTGCGGAATTCGTCCCAGTGATACAGTGAACACATACCGATCGCTTGTCCGACACGTCGCGTCGATCTTTGATCTGATGTACATCTCGAGCTGTACACGATATCCGCCCTATTGCGGCGTAGGGTGGATGATGAGAACGCAATCAGTGCAATCGGTACGTAGACGTCAAACGGACCACCTCGCTCGCGTCTCGCGAGAGGCATTAATCGAAACGCTCCTCAGGTTGATGTTGGCATTTGGCCAAGTTCGCGCAGGGCGAGAGTCTCTGTAAACCGTTTGTAGGCTGAGGTGTAGTTTGCCCATCAGAATCTTCACGTTGAAGATCACGCACGCGAAGGTACCGCACGTAGCACTGCAGCAACTTTCGCACAAACTTCTTGCAGCTGGCTGCAAAGAGGGTAAACATAATCGGAAGAAAATCGAATCCACCCTTCCAACCCGTCCCACGTGCACCGGCAAATGTAATGGCATATGTCTGTCGGGATCGGTTCGCCCGGTGTAAAATGTCGCGACAGGAAATGGGGCGAAAGCGAGCCCCGGCTATGAGTCAATCATGCGACCAAACTCCAAAACCGTACGGACGCCGCCTCCTCCTTGCACAGTCCTACGCACAGATATTACAACCGGCCGACGCGAGGTCTTAGACATAATTACGCGAAATGAAAAACGGCCTGGGAAAATAAGAGGCCACAACCAGCAAACGAAAGCAAACACGGAGAGAATAGCCTGTCTAGTGACTTTGCGGTGGCATGGATAGCACGCGCTACATGTTGCGAAAGGAAATGACACAACGGCCCCGTTCGCTCCACAGCACACGCACGCAAAGGGGTATGGCGATGCGGGTGCGCCAGATTGGCTGACAGGCGGTGTGTTTCCATAAATTTAGCGTGGCCGCCGTCTCTGCCACTTCTGGTGCTACTCCTTCCTCCACACTGTACGGGAAATTGCCCGCAAGAGAGATGCAGCGAAATTGGGAATCGGGTGCATCCGTCACATGGTCGTCGCACGAACCATGATGCCTGGGCCGTCTGTCGATGAATGTCGTTCGGCGCCTTGGTGTGATAAACAAAAAACAGGACACAAAACCAAAACAACCAAACAGGCGCAAAGACCATCACCGTGCGCCAGTGGTTTGTCACTTTGTCACCGCTGCGCTGCTGCTTCCGCTCGCTTATTTGCATCCGTGGTTTCTTCGGTGCCGAGGGCGTTTTTTTTCTTCTGATATCGCGTTCTGGCGTAAAACTGGCATACTAGCGGCATTCCACATTTGCAGACGACATAGACTGTGGGGTTAATGGGAGTGCGGGTGTTGGGCCGTCGGAAGCTGGCATATATTTCGGGTGTGCGAATGCGGTGCCCGCAGGCAAGAATTTCGGTAGGAGCGCTCTCTGCATGCCTGTCCGCCGTATGATCACACACTCGTCTAGATTGGGTGATGAATATTTTAAGGTAGAAAACGAACGAACGAAGTGTCGAAAAGTATTGAGAGAGATGTCTGCGTTTTTTTGAAGGAACAAACGGAATGATTTGCATTGCACAGCAGTCAATCACGTGTGTAAGGCACGTTGATAATGCACTATCCGCTGAGTCGGACTATTTGATTAGTGACTTCTTGAGGTAAGACTCAATCGAGTGTTTCGGTACTAATCCTAACACTTGCACCAGAACCGTACCCTCGAGTAGGTGTAATGTAGACACTCCTCTAGGCCCTCTTGAACGCTTATGAATTAATCATTAGCGAGCACCTAAAAGCAGGAGAGCTCTCTGGTAAAAATGTACGGTTTGATAGAAACGTGCCCCAATGTGGCGCTGATCGAGCTAGCACCAAGAAGAAGAAACGAACACGTTGCTATAGGTAGTTTCACCAGTTTTCCAATGTCCTCAACCACCAGCTGTCACGATATGTACGATGCGTTCGGCTTTCCTCGGTGACACCCGGTCCCGATCGTTATCGCAGGCAATCGATCGTATCGATCCCGCCGCACGACTGCCGTGGCCGACATCACTGACCTGCCAGTACTGTCAGAGGGTTTGCGCATGTGGCAGATTCTGCATGCATTAACATATGCACAAACACACGTATACGGTCGACACGTGACGATGGACAAATAATATTAAACATGCAAATTTCTCTCAAAAAAAAAAAGCGTATTGGATGGTCGTGTCACGATTTATGAATGGTTCGCGTAGGTATCTGTCGCGTACATGTCCAGAACGTGGCAGTTGACGATTTATCGGACGCACCTTGAGCGTGACCTTTACTGTGTGTGTATCGACGCTTCATTCTCCGACACCAGTAAGCAAGTTGAATCCAAATCGATGTTTATAGTAAGATCAATAATCAAAACCGCAAATACTATAAGTCATTTAAAAAAACACTTAATACACTAACTGTCCAAAAAAATTATGGCAAACTAAAGCATGCCATAAAAAATGACTTTTTGCTGCTACATTGTTTGGGCGGCTGTGTTTGCTCCCTCGCATGCCTCTAACAGGTGTGCCTGCACCTCGTTTGACCGGTGACAATAAATAACCACCCACCCCCCCCTCCCCTCTGCAAAACGATGTCTAGTCTGCAAGTGGCGAGTGAGTTGCGCTGGTTGGATGTTTTGTTTCAGCCTGGGCTTCCGGCGGTCCGGGCACAAAGTGGATGCTCTGAAACACGCACTATAGCGTGCGGTGCGAACATTTAGCGTTGCGTTGGCTATTTTAGGTCCTCCGTGCTCGTATCCGGCACAACGGGGATGCTCGGAGAGAACGCATCCCTCGGGAGACCTAAGTGACTGAGTGATATGCTCATTTATTTACCAGTCAACAGTGTGTGCAAAGAGGTGAGATAAACAGAAGAAGAAGCAAAAAAAAAAATAATGGAAACCTCACAACACGCTAGACCACTGAGCACACTGCCTCCAATGCTCCCTGTAGTGCTATAAATCTAAAGCAACTAGCGGTTTCGGTTTTATAGTGAGCAGGTTAAGCATATTAAGAGCAACATCTGTGACTAAGTGTTTCCTATGGAGGCGTCTGCTTGAAAGCATTCTGCAAATATATTTGCAAACTAAGATTCGTCAGATCTCCTACACTGCAAGCGAAGTCACTTTAGATGACTCTTTGTTGTGTCCCAAAATTAGAGTGCTCAGCTTAGTGTGGGCCAGTTTATCCGGATCAAAACGCAAATGTCTTGTAGGAAATCTTAATACACAAATCGAATTAATTCACCCGAAAAGGGTGTCCGTATACACAGTAGTATAACTGTTCGCCTACTGGCAACATTTGTAGAGACTATTTGTAAGTATCTTCTAGCATTACAGCCCAAGCTTACGGGTCGTTCAATCCACTCGTGATAAGCTTTGATACTGAAGCACCGGAACGGTACATCAGCAAAGCACCGCCAGGATAAGCCACTCGAGAGTTACCATGGTCATTCCAGCTGTCAGGTGGTTTAGCCACGCCAAGAAGTAGTTCTTCCGGCACTGGGGATGTTTCTACCGAAACCTTGACTTGACGCTTATTATTATACACAACGCTTACCGCACACCGGTGAGGATGGCACTTGAGCAAGTGAAGTGTTGCGGTTGGCAGGTGCACTGTGTCTAAAACTAGTTTCAACCCACCGACAAGACCAGACAATGGCGCTTCGGAAGCCTAGAAATTCTTTGGACTTTTAATTGCATGGGACCGTGTCCTGTGATGTGATGTGGTTTTGTAAGTGTCGCCGAGTGATGGAGTGCCGCTTATGGAAATGTGTATCAGCAGGATAATGTTGGGCAGACACAGGAAGAGAAAGTGAAAACTCTCTTCAGTACGCAAAAAGGTAACTCCGTCCTTTATTTAGAGTGTGAGAGGGTGTGTGTGCGAGAGTAACTCTGTACAATGCACTTGAAGCGTGAAACGTCAAAAGCCGCAAGTCGAAATGTTAAGGACATGCCCGAGAGCGTCCCTCCCAAAAACGCGAAATTCATTGGGTGATTGACATCATTATACTTAAGCGGCGTAAAAGTGTATCGAATCTCGAGGACACTCTCCTGTCAAACGCGTTAATAGAGCGCCAAGTGACATCACTTTACCGCATGCCGAGAAAAAACCCATAAACACCTTCGCGCCGTAGTAATGAGCAGCGTAAAAGGTGTGGTTACTATTGCACTTAGCAAACTAATTGCCACTACTAGGCGGCGACAATATCGCTCCACTAGCAGAATGGTGAGGGTGGGGGAGGGGGGGGGGGAACATCAACGAAGCAAAACCTAGTTCGTACGGATGCTAGAGAATCCCATCTATGTCGATGTCGATGTCGCGTGAGAAAGCGCCTCGTGAGCGTCTAGATAGATCGGTACCGCAAATTCGCGGCGCAGCAACCAGGGCGTCCGGAAGGCGTTTTCGAAAGAAAAAAAAACACGTTTGAAGTACACCGACACCGCCCGTTGCTTTGGCTCCTCGCAAGCATGTAGCGCGAAGGAAGTGCAAAATGTGCACGTTTACGCTGCGTCCATGCCGCCTATCTATGGATAGTATGCAAGACCTTTTGCCAGGGCTTCCTCGGTCGACCCGGGCACCATACGCTACGCTAGTTGCTTGCCGAAACGAGACGATGAATACGGCCAACAGGAAGAAGAAGCAATACAACAAGAACGGCAAAAACCTTTGACGAAGTCGATGATCGATTGCTTAATACGAGAGCGAGAACGACTTTCGTCTTTAATAATAGTAGCCCGCGCGCGTGTAATGACGGGTACGCACGTGCTTTTTTTTGTGAAGTTTTTCTCCTCCGCTTCGTACGGGCGTTCTTCGTCGTTTGCCGTGCAAGTGACGCTTGCTGCGTGGAGGAAGGTGCTGATATGCCGCTGTTGGATGATGTATCGCGTTGCGTTCCGGCTGAGCAATGATGCTCGCCCTACGGGGCAGGTTCGTGGCAGGTGCGAGGGATGCCGGGTTATGATTAATCAGGCTCATGGTGCAATGCATCATGCTTGGTCGATTGACGAGATTCGGTTGGGCAGCACAAGAGACGGAAGAGAGCGGGGTGGGGAAGGCTGTCACTGACAAAGTCGCAACCAATAACGGAGATAGCTTAACTGATTGGTTCGAGTCAGTTCGCTTTTGGGACGATTGTTTCGAAGCGTTATCAAAGTGTGATGATCCGCGTCATGAACCTATTAGCGATTTGTCATATCAAAGCAAGAGAGTCAGAATCGATCCAGTGTATGAACTTTAGTAATATATTGAGATTTATTGGGCCTGCAGCTTTTCGAAAAACAGATTCCTGAGGATCACATGTTTTGAAGTTCATAATAGAAGATATGCCATCATAATAGAGGGCGGCCCGGTGGTATAGGCGACAGCGACGCCAGTTTTCAAACGGCAGAACCGGGGTTCAAGTCCCATCCGGACCGCGTCCCTCCGTAGTTGAGGATTGAATAACCAACTTACGTGGTCCCGACAGTCTAGAAAATCATTTCTCGATGGCCGGCATGACCTTTAGAGGTCGTTAAGCCAAGAAGAAGAGAATAGAAGCTTTATCGTAGCGAATGCGCTCATACATATACAAGATTATTGCTAAGATATCACGCCCAGAAAAGAATTCTTATCCACAGACGGGTTTCTGCGCTCAGAAATTCTCGTACCAAAACTAGTTAGTTCCAGGATTAATGAAACTCTTCAATGTGGCCAACAGAATATGTACTTCAGGTTTGGTTCTAGACTCTCTACAATCTCAAGAGATCTTGAACTGCGAATTTCTGGCTTCCTTGGATTGATTATACCTCCGGGTAGCTGGATAGCGAAGTCCCGTGTACTAGCGACACGATCCACTCGGGATGCGATATCTGGTCCCTTCCTCTTGTGAAGACCATCCGCTCTACGGTCTCTGCTACCGGACTTACCCCCATTCAAAAACCAACCGAAAGACGTTTAAGAACCACCAACAAACCGAACAAAACAACAATCACGTTCGTAACGTGGGAGGGCCCTGTATCCGCGGGGTAGAGCGCCAGTGGCTTGCACAGTTTTTGTTAGTTCAGTTCGTAGCGGAAAAGGCCAAACGTTTATGAGCGCACCGCGACTAAATATACCGTCCGCTGCGCTCAAACAGCGCACTGTGCAACTGGCCTACATCAAAGAGATTTCATAATGGCGGAAGAAGCGTTCATAACTATCCAGAGCATAGAATTTTGTTAGCTTTATGCTGCAATGCTAACACTTGTTAACGGTATGGTGGGCATAGTGTGCAGAATGTATTCTGAGCAAATACCGTATCTGAGATTTACGATCGATAAAGCTAGATGCGGGAGCCACTCTACAAAGATGACTTAAAAATAAGATTATTAACTACCATGTCCATTACGCACATCCGTACAGATCCAGCTCAGAATCGTTAGAAATTATTTTTAACAACTAATTACCTCACATACCTCTGCTGTAGACCTAGAACGATTAAAGGTGACAGGATACAATGCTTCAACACGACTATTGCCTATCAAACTCGTCCCACTAAATTCTCCAAACCGTATCCAGCAGCAACACAATATGGCATTTTGTTTACAATTTCGGTTTTCCCCCTGCGCAAAGAAGATAGTGTGTGACACTGTGCGTTAAACCGTTGACAAGATCGTATTGCGCTACCCAGCGGGTAAAAGCGGTTCCTTAATTGAAATCATGACTAACGACAAACACATGCGAGTATCGCTTACCAGCGCGAGGGCTTGCAGCGGCACGGTGAAAGTACTCCCGGTGACAATACACATACGCAACAACCACACACGGCGAACGATGATGATGAGCAGCAGTTTGAGTGGTTTGTTTTATGTTATTCCATTTCGGCATCGGTGACAGTTGTCACCGCACTGTGGAGCCATCGCTACGGAGTGCTGTGATTTTCTCCGCGTAATTGAGGGTGTATAATTAAGGAGGTGTGGAAATGGTGTGCCTCTCCGTACAACCGGTAGGCGTCAAAAGAAGCTGGAGGGTGGAAAAAATAACACTTCGTTGACAGTTCCCTGTCGTGATTGGTTGCGATTAGTTACGATCAAAGTACGAAAAAATTCAAAACACATTAAATACATCAGGGTCATTTTTCGTGCTGTTGCTTTTCTTGTTTTTGTTTCCAGCGATAGCGGTGTCAGTTACACGCTGCTTAAGTCCCGCCTGGATATGAATAGTGTGCAACGGCTGGTATACAGGGCTAATGGAACTGCACAGACATGCGTCCGTTTGCTTTAATTATTACAAGCTGGCCGCGCTCGTAACGAGTCATCGAGCCGAACAGTACTTCGATGGGGTTTTGCTTTTTTTCCCCCTTTTTTGGATGTATTTCCATTGCTGGCTCGGTTTTTTGGGTGGGGGGATTCTTGGGTGCGATTGTTGCTACCATAATTGGTGTTTAAGTAAGCACTCACCGCAACAGCACTCTGGGAGGTGGTTTGAAAGATTTAAGAGTCAGTTGGCAGCTAGATGGCGTTGGGATCGTTACTTTACCGCCGATAGGTAGCTTCACTAATTTGTCCGTGTAACGATGGGACATAAAACGATACCGGCGAAGGCTGTCTATTCGGATCGATTGATGCCGATGCTTTCCCACCGGGAAAGATGACAAATTTCACACCGCTAGCGTGCCCATCGCCGGCAGGATCCTGGCTTGATTCGCTTTTGCGATGCATCGGCACGTTTTGACCTGCGTGTACATGTCCTCAGCGATTTGCGACGCACCAATCGTGCGTGTTTGAATGACGTTTACGGCGGCACTCGGTTGGGAAGGAGTAGGTTTAACCGCTCAAGACGATATGGGTCACAATATGGGTGTGTGTGCGTGGGAACAGGCACATTTCTGTCATTCGCGTCCGGAATCCTGCCACTCCAAAGGGACTAGCTGCACCGGGCTCGTAATCGATCGTGATCGATGAACCATGCCGCCATTTTATGACCCAGCCAGGCAGGAAGACATATGAAACACAAAACGCAATCGCTCCGTCATCCCACTGCGGTGTATCAATGATTACAGTCGGCGGAAGAATTTGCCATAAACGTTTCGGTATGTGAGCTCAACTTTTGGAGTTCTGAAATGCTGATTAAAAGTGAAATGAAGACAAACGCGCGCGGCGCCGGGGCACAGTAATTATCTTGCGAGCATGCGTGCTTTTACGACCGCCTAGCGCTAACAGCTTCAACAGTGATTTGGTCTAGGAACTTCCCAATTGCCCCAAGAGCGACAGCCAGTCTGGTGAGCCGCTAGTCGAGTCCATCTACCGTGGGCGGCGTCATTCGCAAACAGGCAACAGTTCGTTTATCGAGGGGTAGTTTTATGACGTGTGGGAAGACGAAACAGCTTTTCTTTTTTGGGGGGGGGGCGCAATCGTTTAAAATCGAATAAACCACCCCACGAAATTGGTGGATAGTTCTTGATGACATCTATACCGTCCGGGCTTGTGCAATAATTAAAGCCGAGCAGTTCTAGTTGTTTGGTGACGTGCGAGAGATCATAAATTGCTTCAGAGGATAGCGCTTGTGGGTAGCATTTAATTCTTCCGCACGGGAATGCTATTACACTCAACCGGGTAGCCTTAGACAGACGAGTTAAACGATCTTCTCTGGGTAAATTCTTTGTGCAATGGTGCAACTTTATAGTCGACGCATCGATGACACTCCATTTTCACCTGTCATATACGGACGAAGGATCAAGCAGAGTTCAAGCAGAGCAAGGCACTCGACCATTTATCGAACCCATTCTCGCCAATGCACCAAGTCAGTCTGCAAAATGGAGGTCCAGAAGGAGAAACGCTCAATTGCAATCGATAGCGACAGGCAGCAACACCTACGCGCCGTGTGCCGCTTCCTTCCGAGCAAGTGGTCGACCCGGGCAGATCTTCGACCTTTTTTAGCCCGTGAACCTGCCCCGCCTGCACCACCACAAAGGTGCTCACCAAAAAAAAAAAAATAAACCGGCTCCGGTATAATGGATTGCTCTGTGTGCCTGGGCCCGGTCGTGCGTGTGGATGTTTGCTTGTTTGTCGAACGATTACGACCCCGTTGATACGTTGATGGTACGCCACTTATCTCGATTGGGTTTGGGAGCTGCATCGTTGCTTGCGCTTATGGATATCGTCATCCGGTGTCTACAACGCAAGACAACTGGTACCCTGGTCGAGATTATCGTCCCGATACCGAGGTGACTTTTCCGGGCTTGAGCCAGCATCTTGGAAACCACTCGAGCGCACGGAGCACTTGCCGATTAATGTGTTGAGTACGGGTTAAGTCTCTGCTCAGCGGTTCGCTGTTGTTGCCGTTTATTGCCGGCAAATACGATTCAAATACGGAGCACATCAACTTAGAACCCGGCATATCGTGGCTGACCTCACAAAACCGATACGGTCGTTTTGGGCAAGGGTGGATAAGGCGAACGTTTGTAGCGCTTCGTTTTTCCCACTCGACGGCTACCAAACGGCTACGGCGTTACCGTTTTGAAGGCTAAAAATAAAATTTTGTATACTTTTTTTTTAGTCGGTCGTTTTGGGTGTATATATCACCGTTTCGTCTGCCCAGTTGCATTCAGCCATGCTGTACGGTTCCTTGCACGCTTCAGCCGCCCTTCCTTTCGCCGGCGGTACGAGCTGCGCAGTTTGATGTTTGATTGTTTTTGTCTACTCATCCGCGTCACGACAAATTGTTTGCATACCTCGCACTCGCCAGTGTGCGTGTGGCTAACGGATATGCGACAGTTTCGTGTTGTTATTATTTGTCTTCAACAAAAAAACAAAACCTTACTGAATCGATACAGCTGAAGGTGCTGATGATGCGCTCCTAACGGCGATGACAGGCGTGGTGTTTGGCAGCGGAAAGATGCGAACGGATAAATAAACAGCTTGTTTTCCAGTGAGTGAAATTCGCTCAATGATCTGCTCATTTGCCGTGCCGGTGAGCCGGCGACGTGCGGCAGCGGATAGTGCAACAGATAGCGTAGACATGGTGTCGACGCCACTGCTCAGCAAGTCCATAAATCTTCGTGTGGGCTTTATCATCGGGAGCGCCTCAGTCGCGAGGGTAGGTAACCGACAGCCATTGGGTAAGAGCGTGTGGCGATTAATGATGGCGGTGGCACCTGATCGTGTACGCGTACCAACTTCAAGGACTCACGCCAGGTAATGGCGGAAGGCGAAGGCGAAGGCGAAGTCATACCTGCTACACCTCAGCTTCATCTGACAGATGGTGGTGTTGGCTTCCTTGTTTGCTTTTTTCGCGGTACTGGTCGCCATTTTTCTGCGCTGCGCAAACCCCCATTTCGGGCGCAAAAGGTCGGAATTGGAGACAGTGCGAAACATATGTAGCGTAAGCCGATATATGCGATAGTGGATGAACGAGCAGATGACATTGTTTATCGAGATCGTGCGCTCAATCGCATCGTTCGAGATCCACCGTCCTGTACGCTTCGCTATGTGCAACTGAGGCATCCTTCCACTATCTTGCACACACTGTTGATGTGTGTGTGTGTTTGTGTGCTTGATAATTAATTTCGGGATCTGCATGTACGCCGGGCTTGCTTGTGGCCGCTGCTTTCACTTGACACCCGAATATCTTACTTATCCAAACATTTAATTTCTATTTTCAGTGTCTCGGCGCACGGTTTATAGCAAGCTCACAATTAATTTATTATGTTGTTAACCTCACTTTCTTTCGTCTCTCTAGCTCTCGTTCTGTGTCTGTTTGCCTCCTATTTCTTGTCTGTCATTTCGACGCATCGGTAGGAAATTCTTGGTTCGGTTGAAACACATTCACACACCCAACACACAGCTTGGTTCACTAAGTTGGTGTGTCATGTTAATCTCTCCCTTTCGTCGTGCTGTGGTAAACTGTACGCGAAGCGCGTGAAGAATTTCGGGCCGAACGGTGGCACCAGCCCCCCGGACGCCCGATCACACTACCGAACAATTTCTCCAGAATGTTTCGCAAATTTTCCGGATGACGAAGACGCTACCCGAAACGGCGTTGGGTGCTGCTGATCTCAGGGGTTTCTTACTCGGAAGGCGGCCGGGTATACATCAGCGCATCATCAGCTAATGATCATGCTGACAAACATATGTGCAAAAATAAATCAACCAAATGTTTCATCGTCACCAACGAGACAGGCACGGTGCGGGAGCAGTGCGTCAGCGTACGCATCTGCCCAAGCAAGTACTGCTGGGACGCACTTACTTGCTCACATCAGGAAGATGTAGATTACATGACCGGCACATGTTAGCGTCTCTCTTTCCCTCTCTCTCGCTCTCAGAAATATCTTCATGGCCCTAAGCGTCTTGAGAGCTCTGCGCTGTCAACGCTTCTTAGAATCTGTGTATCTTTTGCATCCCACAAAAAAAAGGGACGTGAGCAGAGGGCTGCTGCTGCAATGAAAAATGTCACCCGATCCATGCAATCGTTGACAGATGGTAGATTTGGTGTGTTGGTCGTTCTTTTTTCTACTCTCCTGTTCGAAAATTCGTCCACTCCTACGCACACGCGGGAACCATTGGAGCCCTCCAGGGAACGCACGTATTGGGACAAGGTGCCAAAAGCTGTCACACTGCACAAAAAGCAAAACTACGAAAATCGAACGCTCCACGCCATCGAGGCGTGCTATGGTGTATGCAAAAATTGGGAAAAGATGAAGATTTATGTCCGCATCAATGGACGGCGACTCGTCGTATCCCCATTTTAGAGGGGCTCGACGTGTTGATGGGTTCGTAAATTGAAATTCGCAGCTCAGGAATATTGCGAACAGTTCTGGTGGAACGATGAAGCTTGGTTGGCGGGTCTAGGTTCTTTTTTTTATTGTATGTCATCAAAAAAATATTATTGCGATTCAAAAATCTTCCACACACACACACACACACCGACACGCTCACTCAGAAGCATCACAGCGGGGATATCAAGTTATGGATGGAAACTCGTCTGATCTGTTTGGTCCAATAACACAAAAAAAAATAATAAAACCATTTGACAGCTTGCAGTTTGATATTCACTATCCACTATATCCGAGCGCTAAAGGCGTTGTAATAGGTCGTCCAGGATTTTCTCAACTCAAGGACACTCATCCGCAAACAATCCTATGCTTCTTGCTCTCTCTCTCTCTCTCTCCCTCTCTTTCTCTCTCTCCACTTGCCACTAGAAACACATTACAGAGCACTAAATCATACAAAAACGAACCCTCAGACAAGTGTGCACCGGGCCCGGTGATAGAGTAATACGGTAGTTTACGAGCCCGTAAAATCTCGGGACCCTTGGATCCTCTGCCTACAGCTATCGGTCGGAACCCCTGCCGAGTCAGAAAATCTCCACTCGCTGATAGCTTATCGTTCATTTCGCCCGGACCGTAGATCGTGATTTATCGTCTGATGATATTTAGTGTCGCTATATTGCTTCGCCTGGGCTTCACCAAATTAAGGCTCAGTTTCAGCGAGGCTTGCTGTGGATGAGTGTGGTTTCTTTTTGTTGTGTGTGTGTGTGTGTGTGTGAAACCTCATATCATCCATGTTCCTTAATCTTTCTTATCCAAAAACGGTTGTCTCGTTTTGCAAATCGGTTCGTGGTGGAATTCATTTCCAGCACGAGGCCCAACGTCCCCAAAAACCCATTATCGTCGGGTTCGATCACTCATTTTCGGCTTATCCGTTTAGCATAGCTTATGAGCATATTATGCTAATTGCCGGTCGTAAACAAGGCAGGCGATAGCGCAGCAAATACCTTTAAGAAGCAAAGCCAGAACACGAAGCCGGAGAAGAACGACACAGCGAACGAAAGATAAACAAACCCCGAACACAGGAATCCACAGCTGTCAAACATGGAGCTTTCGCGCGCGTTTGTGTGCAGTAGTAGTGGTAGTATACCACCGCAACGGGTGGTGACGCATCACTAAGCACCGAAACGTCACATTTGAATAAATGTTTAATTCGGTCGACTCGGTCCGCTCGATACAATGGGAAGCTTTTTTTTTTGTGAAAGTTATGTGTGCAAATTTAAATGCAAAACTGATGCTGCGTTTTAATCCTTTCCTCGCATATGACATATGGCGGCTTATGTTTGCTTAACCGACATTTGTGCGACTTATAATTTCTGTGACCTCCAGCGCTGCGATACGCAATTTTTGCAACCTTCGGCTAAATCTCGGCAATCTCGGCGAAAACAGCTACTTCATTTGTTTTTTTTTTATTTCTTCGTTTTTCGCGCTTAAAGTTTGTAGTTTATTACTTCTGCTACGCTTAGGGTTGTTGTGAATGCAGTGTTGAGGAAGGTTAAAAGTGCTGTGCGTGATCTTATCCTTCCTTTGCAGAGGTTCCACGGATAGGGGGCTTGTTTGTTTTCTCCCACAGAAAAAAAACAAGCCTCAAAAACCTTAAAATCTTAACCGTTTTGGGTGGTACGAAGGTAAATAATAATAAAAAGGGAAAGAAATGTACGTCATCACACTTGCAGGCCCAAGACCCTGCGAGAGATAGAGGACTCGGGTGTGTTTAAAGCCGGTTGTCCGTAATCGGTGCTTTCACAACTCGTAAATTATTGCTTGCGTCTTTACTTTGTTTGTTTTGATTATTTTTGATTACGCCTTTAACGAAGCGCAGTGTTGGTTGATGTCTTCCTGGTTCCTCGTTTGAGACAACTGTTTTTTCTTCTTCTTATTCTCTCTCTGTCTCTCTCTTTCTCTCTCTCTCGAAATATTCGGATAAATGAAATAAAAACAGAACCGGCAATATAAAGATAGCCACCGCAACCAACACGGGTACGTGCGGGCGAGAAGATATCTAGACATATCTGCTCTTTTTTCTTTTCTTCCCAAGTCTCAAGACACTCGGAGTTTCGGGCACCTGAAGAACAGCGTCACCTTCAGTGTTGCTTTTCGGAGTTCGATGTACAAGTTTTCTTGGTGGTGTCCACAAGATGTACCAACTTCGTTCCCACCTTTCAACGCGCGATTTTTTCGCCGCAATTTTTGGGATCGAGATCAAGATCCTCTAACACTCATACCCCCTCCCAAACCACTGGGTCTTTTCCCGCGGAACGGCAGATGATTGCTTCCGCCTGGTTTAGTGTCTGCACTTGCCCAGACCGTGCCGCAGAATTTCACTCAAATTGTCGATCAAAGTAATTATGTTAACCACCCTAGGTCCCAGTCGGCAGCGTCTGGGTGATTGTAAATCGGTTTCTTTCTGTCCGTTTCCACGCATTTCCGCACAATAATTTTGGACCATTTTTTGGTTGGCTAGATGGTAGAAGAAAAACAAAAAAATCCGCCATCGAAGACGATCAAAGTGCACGGGGTTTTTGGAAATTGCATTCCCAATCCCCCTCCCCCTCAATCCCTTCTAGTGGACTGATCCGGTTTCGTGTTTCAAAACCACACAGGAAGGGCTGAATCGATTTACGAGTTAATAACTTTGTTACCTTTAGCGCGCACGTTGAAAAAGATGCAACAGCAACCAAAAAAAAAAAAACCAAAACGAAATCCCCAAAAACGAAACAAACGAGACTAAAAGTAAATAAGTGGACCAAAAAAAAGGGCATTTTTTGTAAGGGTGGACCAACATCAGGTCGCCCAAGAAAAGTGCCCACGCCATGGGTGGTTGGCCCGTTCGCTTAAGCGTCACGTACTGTTTTTTTGCGGCGATTGGGACACTTGTAGAGCAGGTGCAATGGTGGCGGAGAGGTAGATTCTTGGTTTATCTTGTTTACCGAACGATTCTGCCGGGTTCGGATCACATCTTCGAAGGTGGAGGACTAACACAGGCGCGAGTTAAGCTGGCACGTGCTTTATCGCCGGCGATCCTTGTGCGGGGTTTAAGGGGCTACTTCAATGGCTGAGCAACGAGTTAGATTAACCTTTTGTGAGGGTTTGCTTTTCGGTTTCGTGGGGGATCGTTGTCGCTCGCTTCAAAATCAAGTGTCATAAAAATTTAAACTAAAGTTCGTTTTATTACAGGGCAACGTAACGCCTTTAAGTATGCAAACAATTGAATCTACAATCGATTTTTATATGTTATCAACTGAAGTCTTCCATAGTTATGGCATGCAACACATCCTATCAAAATGGAATATTTCAAAGACTCTTTTTCTTCTTAACTTAACGACCTTCTTTTAAAGGCCACATCGGCACTCGAATGGCTTACTAGACTTTCCGTTACTACGTAGTTGGATACTCAGTCCTCAACCTCAAAAACTGCGGAAGGAAGGATCCGGATGGGATTTGAACCCTGGTTCTGCCGTTTGAAGACCGGCGCCGTTGTCGCCTACACCACCGGGTCCCCCATTTCGCAGACTGTTAAAGTTAATTCTTATCCCTTCTCTATTGTGCACTGTCAAAGGTAGAGTAATGACAGATTCCTTAAACTTTGAGCTTAAAGTAAATGTTAAAATCATGGCAGATTACACTTATACCTCAAGTGACACTCTGAAGCTCTAAATATGGGCAACAGGTGAGCATTCTATCACGTAAGATTTATAGCAAAAAAAGCACAAATTTCCTTTTGCTGTCCATCGCAAAAAAAAATGTCTTAATTGCTAATCGGATCCTTTAGGACTAGTTTGTGTGCGTGTGTGTGTGTGATGTTAGATAAACGGAGCACGTAGAAGATAAAATGTGAATTAATAGGAATGCTAAAATGAAAACAAAACACTGCTGCCGTCTGCTTTGTCTTTCGTTCATAATTTATAGTCCATCGGTCTGAAGAGGGTCCACACCGGCCTCCGATCGGGCATAAAGCCTTTCTGGCACCGGATATTCGATCGGTATTTGTATATGCTGTTTCTTATTTGCTGTTGCCCGTGTCACTAGCGCGCCACGCTCCTGCTACTCCCCACCTTGTAGCGTTGTTGCTTTCGCATACAAGGCGAAATAAAAATCTACTTGCCCAGTAAGGTGCCCCACAACGGCAAGCTGGGTGACTCGACCCGTGCGGTGGTTAGTACCGATGGTGGGAAAGTGTCGAACAGCGTTCGATGTGATTGATTTACCGTTTTGATTGGGGAACCCGAATACCAAAACGACGAAGACAAGCAAGCGCTGTCGCTGTAAGGGAAGTCTGGGCAAGTTCCATTTAAAATCTCACGGAAATTGGGAAAGTGTTGCCGCTGTGTGGTGCGGCAAGACGGGCCATAAGCTGACAGTTTCATTTGACATTCGCGACGTGTGTGTTGAACAGGTCTACTCGCCACCCCCCTCCCCTGCCCGTGGTTTGGCAAAACCACCAAGATTTTGTCATTAAACGGTGTCCGTGTAAACTATTAAACCGATCCGATGCGGTGCAGATGATAAGTGTGCGGAAACAACAAGATGAATAGTCGAAGGATTTTGCTAGCCTGAACCACAGCCGAGTGGTATCTGGGTCCTGTTTCGACTGGTAATGTTTTCGATGATGGTCGATAGGAGTGTTCGGTGGACAAAGCGCTCAGAATGAGATCAAAGGAAAGCGTGAGTATGGGGGGGAGGAACGGTTGCGAAAACCGGTTAGAATGCGGGTTCCCAGGGCAAGTAATGTTCAATCTTTCCGTTCCAATCATCAACCACAGTGAGCTGTCACATCGATTGATGCTATATGCAAGGTACAGTTCCATTCGGTGTAACTGCTATGTAACGCGACGGTGAGCTGGACTTCCAACATCTAGTAGAGCCAGTGCACTGCCTGACCTACTTTGACGTACAACGACGCAAAACACTTCGCCTCAAATAAGCCGGTATACCATTAATTGTACAGCACTACTCAAAGTTAATTCTGGATCTGGATCCATCTTGGAAACACCTCTTGGGCACAACAGCGAGCGAGAGAAAAGGCACATCAATATCCGGCCGCAAACGAGGCTGTAGGCGTATTTTGACTTGCCGCTCAAAACACGCTCCAGACAGCGTGGCCATCACCATCTATAAAAAGTCATTCTTCGCGATCCAAGCTAATTGTGTTGTGTCTTACCGAGCGATATATGGTGGGACAGCGAAACGCTTGATCGTTTGACGGTTGTAATACATTTACATTAGTGAACCCCTCTGGATGGGTTTTGTAAACAATGTAAACAATCAGCCAAGAGAGTGCAAAAACATACGTCTGAAAAGTGAAGTGAGTGAAAAAACAAACGCACCTAACACAACAACAAAAAAACACATCTGAGACGTGACCAGAAGATGATCGTAACGTGGTCATTGGACCCTTTGCTTTGCTAGGCTTCGTTCCCCCGCCGGCACATCAGACATCCGAGGAGTTCGTGTCCAGCACGCGTCTTGTGGATATGGATGCGGGTGCATTGATTTCATTGCGTTTTCGCCGACCGCGACCAGTGATGATGGGGACCGTTCCCGTCACCCCATTAATCCAAAACCGTGCCAAACCAGCAGCATATCGGTGCGGTGCGATATGATTAATTGTCGTGCGTGTGTACGAGGGTTGGGGTTTTGGTTTCGGGCATTTCTTCCCGCTGCGAGCTGTCAGGAAGCGTAAGGTGCTAAGGTAGCATTGAGTTAACGATTGCTAAAAACGATTGCTAAGGGCACAGCCCGTTCACGCACCGTATTAATTATGGTCAGCCGGGTTTAGAGCAGAAAGTGGCTACGAAAGCAAGAGAGCGAGCGAGAGAGGGATAATGAGGGACAAATATTTCGAACCACTAACTCCGGTAGCCTTTCACACGGCAAGATGCGACAGATGCGTGGCGTTGCGGCACTGATTCTGCTGCCACAGCTCCCAACGGTTCATCCGTCCATCCGCCAGCGCCTAGAAGCGCTAATTAGCGGCCATAAAACTAATTGAATGGTCCCAGTGTATTTCGGTGGTTGGAGGAACGCTGTCTGGGGCGCTGATCTGGTTTCTGTCTTGTGGCAATTTAAAAGTCCACAGCATCGCGCGGAGGGTCGAGCGAGATTCGAGAGAGAGAGAGAGAGAGAGCGCGCGAGGAGGGAACCTATGGGTATTTACACTCCATTTCAACACTCGACGCCCATCGCCCAAAACCAGTAGAAAAAGCAGGGGTTGAGATGGGTTAAGGAGATGCAAGAATGAGAATGCCTCACACAAAATATTCGAATCGCGCGCCCCTAGACTTCGTCCCAATCTGTCGAAGGGTTTGTGAGGTGTGTTTTTTTTTTTCGTTGATTTCGTCGAGAAAAGGGCCTCGGGCCTGTTCTCTTTAGAGCATTTTCTGATTCAATCGAGAAATCGAACGAAGGGAGAGTTGAGGGAAAATGCGTTCAAAACCCCCGGTGAAGAAGGTCTGCATGGGAGTGTGGAATGCGGACATACAAGGCCTCCCATTTTATTATCAAGATGGAAAGAGTTGTCGTCACGTTGACTTGGGTCATAAATTTGTTACGGTTAAGTTTCGCTCCCGAGTATCTACTTCAACTTCCACGCGGAGAGCCTTTCTCCCCCCCGATCGGGAACAGTGAAACTACAGACAAAACAAACACACAAAACCCTTGATAGCTTTGGGTGGGATTTGGTATTGAATATGTTTGTAGCTCATTTCCTGAAAGTATCGCTTGCCTATAAATCTCTATAAATATGGCGTAGGTTTGGTGGACTTTGGAGGTTAAGCACAAGGTGTGCAACAGCGTGTCAAGCAGGCCGGGGAATAATAAAATGTAATTAAAAGCACGCTTAACGCACCGGACTGTCAAGCGCAACTTCAGCAGCTTTGACAGATAACAACGCCGCAGAAGATGAATCTTGCTTTGCATGCAACTTCACGACAATTACAGGTGCTCGCCGCAGTACTGTGTCTCATTAGTGGACAGAAAACTGCCACGAGGTGGACGGAGAATTGAATATTATATCTTTCCCGTAATGATACTCATCGGTGCCAGGGGAAATAAAAAGTAAACACCAATAAAAGTCAGTCACGGAGTCCCGGGGTTGGGCCGTCGACGGATGCGCCGGTGCCTGTGCCGGCTGGACAGAGGCGGCAACAACGGTCATCATTCCATTGCTTCGCCAATTGTTGCGCGCGTTCTGTGCGAACGAGTGTGGCGGGATGCTGGAGGTAAAACCGTTGCGGCAGAGGGGGCCCTTTCGGATGATGCATTCAATAAATTTATTATTCTGTTTCTACACCCCGCTGCTCCACAATCCCTATCGTCGTCGCAAGAAGGAAGGAAGCTCTTGGGGGGTTTTATGGGACGAAGAGATGCTATTGCTGGGTTCTTTTAAGAAAAGAAAAGGGACAACTTCACTGTAGGACTTACGTTAGCGGGGGTACGGGCACGGGAAGTAGAGAACATCACGGCCACTGATTGAGTCGTACCGTGCCTTCAATGAGCCGTGGATGGTCAGCACGCGCGTGCAGTGTGTGTGCCGGCCGTAGATTAAGTAGAGTAGCTTTGCTTTTCAATTACACGGCGCAAACGGATTCCGTGCCGGACGGTGCGAAGGTAGACTTAACGACTCTCAGACTTCGCGAGAGAGAAGGAGAGTGTGTGAGCGATGGGGTCGAGCGAGTCGTGGATATGTATGCGCAACTCAGAATCACAATCCGAATCAAATGCGCCTTGACATTTACGACGTTAATACGGTATAGGGGGATAATCCTCAATAATTTTAATTCTGCACGTTGCATGAAATTTATCTTGTTTTTCTTTGACCGTTTTTGTTGTTGGTTGGTTGGTTTCTCTTTCCTCGCATGTTATTTATTCGGTGCCGACTTGGTTAGGTACTGCTGTTTTGTGCGGCATTCGTCAGAAGCTCCGTAAGCACTGGGAAGCATACACAGCCGTGCCTGCTTGAAGCGTCGTCCGCGACAACCGTGACCGCGAGTTGGTGGCGGAGTAGTGGACCCTAGCATTGTCGTATATATCATCATGGTGTCGCTATTCCACGATAAGCGACGACACTCTCTGTACATTCAATTTGTCGTACACGACCTACTCGAACAGTAGACCAGAAGTTATTTACGATATATGGTTCCGATATTGGAAGATATCGGCTAAGGTTTTTTGGAGTTGATGTCGTATCGATCATAGTTTTGCTAGAACTCTGGATCAGGAATCCTTCAACATCTTTCGCTAAGAGACGGTGAGAGAGGTTTGAAGAGAAATGTAGAGTTTCCTGGTTGATCTGAATGATAGACGACTTTCTTCTTCTGAGAACGCTCCGCGTAAGATTCCCAGGCCTCTCCCCGAAAAAGCAAAAACCTTGAGTGTGACGCTGTGGCGGCTTTATTTATGGTGTATTAAAGCATGTATCATGCCACTGGCTGTTTTATGGTCCGCTAATAGGACGCTAAAAACACGAAACATTGCCTTTGTTTTGGTTTTACTGTGTTTCATTTTTTTCGGATTTTTGGCTCAGCTGCTCACATTCGCTGGGTGGGTGGAAAATATCGCGTGTATCTTCGCTTAAAGGGCAGCCGAAAAACGCTTGACGTGAAGCTTTTTTTTTTTGTTTCGCTCAACTTCTTCTCACATTTAAAAGCGCAACCTTCCCAAAACATCTGTCAAACGGATGAAGGATGACTCATTAGTCTTGACGGTTAAAGACACACAGAAAGGTGCGTCCCGAAACCCATTGGCAGTTTGAAGCCAAAGGCTGGCAGAAGGTCGAGGAAATGTAAACATACCGAAGTTTTCGATCACCCAAATGCTAAAGGGTAGTGGAGGTCAATACAACTAAGTGGCAGATAAGAGGATGCGCCATCTGGCGTGAACTCACCGACTTTGGAGCATTGGAATGGAAAAAACAAACACACACACACACACACACACACACACACACACACACACACACACACACACACACACACACACACACACACACAAACACACACACACACATCAAACCTGCTAATGCATGGATGTGTTTTGGGTCGCTGCCTGGACTGGATAATAATTTAACCTCCCTTCCGGGGTTCCTGAGTTAATGTCTGGCACCTTTTTAATGCACGCTGAGCATTAGGCTGTGTGTGCATTAGGATCACTGACAAATGACACTCAAAACATCTTGCTACCGTTGTCTCCGTAGCTCCCGAGCAGGGGGATGTCCGCTTTGCGGTATTTGTGTTGGAGAAATTAAGCCTTTTTCCAGCTACTTCTTACGTTTTGGAAATCAATTAGTACCCGACCGAGGGTGGGCGGGGGGGGGGAGTGGATCTATAGCGCGGAGTAGATGAGGGAACCCCTTTCTTTCCTGTGCTGGAATGTTCGCAAACGGGTTTCTGTGTCGTTCTTGACCACCAGCAACATTCACGCCCGCTGCGTATGTTTGCTTCGTATATTACTACTTCCCGATCTTGCGGGCTCTCCCTCAGCTTAAGTGTGTGTGTGTGTGTGAGACCGAGACAGTGTTTGCTATCTATCTGGTGCGACATACAGTGCGACGGTATCTATCTTTATCCTAGTTCAGGGATGTTTACCCAACGACTCTAATCCCGTTGGCTTAACAAATTCGTTGCTCGAGCAGTTAATTTATTGCCGCAAGATTTATGCCCGTCCCCACTCCACGAGCGCTTGTCGCCGGAGATCTTGCCCTGGTGGATGGTGGCGCGCTAGACCTACAACCAGAACCACACAGCTAAGAATGAATGACCCAGCTGGTACAGACTGGCTGGGCACTTTTATTTTCAAATCTTCCACTCGCGCGCACCAATTGTACTCGTGACGGTTGGGGTCTGCGGCTTGGGATGGAACGTCTAGTCCCAGCCATGTCTGAGGACATCCTGTACACGATCGAAGCAGGAAAAGATAGAGAGAGTAAAAAATGGCGTTTCCAACGATAACTCTTCATGTGAGCGGGTGAGCAATGAATTGCTGCTACGGGAGGATGTATTTATTTACGAAAAAAAAGACATTCCACCGACAACTTTGCTGCGCGCTGTTGAATGTTTGGCCCGACCGGTAAATAAAAACCCCAAAACTTTCCCTGAGCACGTGTCCAAACCCAGCCGGGTGTTAATACCTCCGGTTGTTACATTCGACCGAAGAAGCCTGACGGGTTGTTGCTGTTGCGTTAATCTTTGCTTGGAAAGATGTTTGCTTGCGGATGTCTCGTTATCATCAGACACACCTTTCTAAGCTACATAATACGTTCATTGTTTTGAAGTGAATCAGCTTTGCGCGGGAAGGGCATTCTTGCTCTTGTTTGCCTACATAACCTACGAAATCTAGCTGACAGCCGAAAGAACATGATCCCACTCATCTTAACTCTCCCCCTCTTAAGGAAGGTGTTAACGACGGCTTTGCCCCAGAAGTACGCGTTTAATCATTTTGCAGCAATCGGTTTGATCGTAGGCGTGCCTGGCCGGCGAGGGAATGTGCGTTCGGTCATTCCGAATGATGTTTGCATTCGCTTGCTCTTTCGTGCGCGTTTCGTTTTAGGCAAGAACATTCATCTTCACGAGGAATGTTGGCAAAGTGCTGCAAAATTGCTCGTAATCATGACCCGTTACTAACCCGCGCGCACGACAGTGATAGAGGAGAGATCTCCGGCCGGCTGGAGGTGGGTGAGCGTCCAACTTCCAGACCGAGACATCCTCGAGGCAACTGATCTTGTTTTCTGTGGTCTGTGGAGTGCTCTGGCTGAGCGGTGGACACGCAGGTGTAGACACACGGGTCCAGTGGTGCCTACTGCTTCACCTCCTGTAGGTGCTCAGCTCACACTGTGAGTGACATTGGCTTAACATGGCTGACGTTTATGATGACTAAATTACCTTCGAATGAAGATTTATGATGGCAATTTTATGCAAACCTCTAACGCAATGGCTGTCTGGGGGGGGGGGGGGGGGGGGGGGAGCGTGACGCCGATGCCGAATGATGCACCCGTGGGACAAAAGTTTGTTTTTTTTTGGAATGCTGGCTACTGCTCGCTTATCTGTGGCGTTTCTGGGAGTTTTGCGCTGTGGGATAAAGTTTTAATGCAATGCGGAATGCAAGGCATCGTAGCAGCAAGTTTTGTGCTGTACATGAAGATGATAAATGAAACGTTACTCGTAACGCACTCTTGTAGACTTTCCAGAAAAGCAGAGAGCGCAAGAGACCTCGACAATCAGAGATGTAGAAGAAGCATGCTCGATGCGGCAAGGTACTTCTTGCTGCAATCATACCTATGCCACTTGTGGAAACACATCACTGTACACACATTGCTTCTCGTTACATGTGAAGTTTTGCAACCGCCGCCACCTTCGCCATGCCGAGGCGGCAATAAAGATAATAAGGCAAATGGGGTAGCAACACCTTCGGTAGCTAAATCAGCAGATGGTTTTTTGCGAAACCAAATGGCGGAACGCGATCAATCGAATATATTCACGTCTAATTAAGACTGGCCTAGCAAATTTGCAACTCCCTTCACTGATGTCTACTGTGCTGCGAGCTGTATCTGCAAGGATTAAGGTTAAAACAAGTGTTAGAAAACGTTAGCCGTGGAGAACTGCTGCTGATCCATTAGTGTTAACAGCAAGACCTTTCCGCAAAGCCTTGTGCCATAACTTCAGATTGATTCTGTCGAAATCTCCTAGGAAACGGTTGTTGGTGTCACCGACTCTCGAATCGCAAACAGGCATCACTAAGCCAACGGGCTGTATTTAATCTGTTTATGTACCTGTCAACCTTACACAGTTTGTATATCAATAGTTGATTTCTAGAGGATCTGCTAGCGGTAGGTTTTACTCATAATATTTTATAGTAAAACATGCCCCTTAAAACTTTAGTCGCATTTAATAGTTGCTCCCCGAGTAATACTACTCGTCAGCTGTTCACTGTTGCAGCTCGATTGCCAGCAGTCCCGCAGGACCGGGAATTTAAGTTATGGGTGGACCCCCTGAAGTACATTAAAAAATTACGATACCTCCATTAACGTGCAATCAAACGTGAGCGTACGGGGAAACATTATCATTACCCCCGAACGTTCGATGGGGATGGGTCCAGGCCACCGTCCCCATGTACGGGATCGAAAACGATCGTTAACTCTTACGAACCGCGTCGTTAAACGTCGATCGTTGAAGGTTGAGTCGTAAACGCTGCGTTGCTGCACCAGTGATCCAACCCATCGCAAGAACCACCGTCAGTCAACGGCTGGCACAGATTATGAACGTTGTAGCCCAGCGTGGTCGTCTGATCTCCGCATCATGTCTGCGTTTGATGATGCGATTGAGATTGGGTAAAGGTATAAAAGGGTTTCCACCAACCAAAGCAACAGCAGCTCGTTCCCGATGGTGGTAGGTGGTCTCGGTGTCCTGCAACACCGCGGTGAAGCGTGATATGACAGCTTAATATTGAGGAAAAAGTTGGGTGCGTTGTTTACCCCATCGGCCCAAAACTAGCGGCCTTAGCAAATTGGACGCAAGCGGAAGGAGCTAATCCTCAATCTTGCGATGAGAAAGAATTGCTGTTCCATTAAAGTTTAACAAAGCAAAAAAAAAAATGGCGATTGATTGAAACGATCTCTCACTAAGATGGATTGGTGCTATGAAACACATTTGTTTTTGGCATAAATTTGAAATCCATCACTACCGAAAGTGCTCCCTGGGAAAAAAGGGAACGTACCCCCGGCTAGTGTGTGGTAGGTCTGAGGAGATCAATTTTAGATCTCTTCCCTTTTCCTCCCAAAACCCGCCTAAACCGTTCAATAAACTAACCCGATTAAAATGTGAACCTTTTGCCTTTGCCGGACGCACAACAGACGAGCGCCATTAAAGAAAGAAACGTCAAACGATGGACACTGAGAGAGAGAGTGTGTGTGGGTGACGGCGAGACAACGGTATCAATCTGTTTCGTGCATTAGGATCGATTTTCTAACGGATTAAGGTAAAGCAAAGGGTAGCGATCCTACACCAGGGCCGATGAAATGTATCGGCTACTCGAAAATGTCTCCGTTAGTGGCTTGCCTGCGAGCAGTCACACACACACCTCGCCTAACTGGTGTTACTCTCTAGAGTTCCACACGCGCTACACTGCTATATACGTCAGCGCTCGGTGTAACAAATTGATAGCGATCGTTAACAAAAAAAAAACCTCCGGAACGCACCCAATATACCGGCAGCGGCGATGATACATTGATCGTTTCCCAATGGATGGGTAAATCGATACTACCGACAACCAAACAGCACGTCCGTGGCAGGCCCCGGAATCGAAGGGTGATCGGCGACGTACAGTTTGATGGAATTCCTCTAAACGAGCGTCATTGACTGTGGAAGCTGGTAACTGTGGCGTTTCAATCAAACACTATTTACCAACGCATCGGTTTGCGATCGATTGCATCAAAAAACTAAAGATACAAGGAAGATGTTGTAGGGCACACGGTGGTACAAGATTTCACATCTCTCGCTGACTATTAGCATGGCTCGAAGTTTTGATAGATTAGACTGTTGTTTTCCCCCATTCCATTTGCTTAGGTTTTCGTACGAGAATCGATCTCGATCACTGACCCGTCGGAAGCGATTGCTCCAAACAGGCTCGCCCCGTCTGCACAAACTGGGCATCTCGTACCCAAGGGTACGAAAGATCCCACAAGGTACCTTCCAGTAACTTCACATCTTCAAGCTGAAGCAGAAGATTATTTTGGCGGGGTCGTTTATTACCTTTCGCTTGCGGAAAAATCTCCAACCAATTCGGTAGGGCTATTAGTGGGGTGAGGGTTGGTCTTCTCGCAGACGTTACCCGGTAATTTGGAAATTATTATAATTCGATCCTCAGCATCTACATTCTCGAGCGTTAGGCTTCCTGTTCGCCAGACTGCCACTGCTTTAACTGTCTTCCCATTGAAAGGTGTATGTGCTTATGTAATTAGTGACGTATAGGCTTTGAGCGTTTGGCTCTTCCCCTTGTGGCTCTACCCGCTGGGGCATTACTTTGTGTGCGCAAAGGGACCGCCGAATGGTCAACATTGATTGGTTTTAATAGCCTTGCAACAGGGACGCACTCCAGCGCGCAAGTGCGAACTTCACGATGGGTGTGTAGGTCTTGCTTTGAAGGTTTTCTTTTACTAGCGTTGCATCCGGCGCTTCAACTCCGAACCGAGTAAAAGGGTTGACGAGTTTCACAGTTGTCGTCGGGTCGGGCAGATGATATCCATTAGTAACAGAAAACCGGGGTTCGCGTAACATTCGTCCCATCCGGTGTAATGCTTCAGCCTGCAATTTGATCTACTGTATATCTGTTCGATGTTCCGTTTAACTAGAATATCAGCAGATAAGCGTGGCGCCAATCATGTTGCAGTTGAGTTCTAGAGCTCCTTGCAGTCAGCAATACATGAGTCATCTATTCTGATGCTCCAATGTTTTGGCTTCAGTCTATCCTCTTATCTTATGAATTGTTCAATGGAAGAGCAACTGCTCTTGCTCGACCTAAGCTACACGGGTAGAAAACGATTGCTGAGCTTGTTGTAAACAAACGGACTAATTTATTGACAGACACGCGATCGCTTTTGCGGTGTATTTCCTTTCTCATTTGCTACTGCAAACCATGCGTGTGATGTGCCGTGGCAGCAGAAAACGAAGGGAAGAAACAAAATCTCATACACTTAACGGGCGCAAATTAAGTGATCGCTGTCAATAAGCAATCCAAATAAACAATCCTCATCGTTTGCCGAGACGACGACTCAACAATTCTGAACGCTTGCAGAAACAAACCCTTTCGATGCAGCTGAGGTTATCTGGATTTTTTTTATTGTAAAGTTCTTTCTGAAGACATTGTGCAGAGGTTGCAAAATAGAGCGAGGCCATAATTACGCTGCGGTCGTTGGTCGTGTTTTTCGAACAACTTTAGCATATTGTTTATCGTAAGCGTCTGTGCAGCGTATGAGACACTGGAAGGTTAACTAACGCTAGGACTAGCAGCGATGTGAAGATACTGACGAGACGATACTTATTATTACAAACCGCACCGCACTATTGGAAGCTGTCAACAGACCAGTCTCCGTCGGGAAAATTTGCATGCGCACTCGTGTGAACCACACACATCAATCGTACCGTTCCCGGCACACAGTTGTTGACCAGATGCTTACAGCTATTTTATTACCGCACATCTCAACTCCCAAACTCGCGCTGTTTATTGTGAATAGCCCGAAGGTAGCCGTCTGAAAGCGTCTCGAGATCTTAACCGTTTCCCACGGAGAACAAAACTGGCCCCGTTCCAAAATCAAGAAGAAGGAATAAAAAAAAAAGACGACGTCAATCCTCATCCTTCCGGGGATAGCCTTCGGTCACGCTTCTGACCTAAATGGGATAGATTCTCCCTCCCACAGCTGGCACGTTTACTTCTGCTTTGTCTAGCACCACCGATGGTAAATAGGTAGCTCGAATTTGGAGCCGCCTGTAGCACTTGACTGCAGGCTAAAAGGCACCATTTCGTCAGTTATCATGCCGGTGCGTTTGGAAGAGTTTTCGAGTGAAAGTGAAATCGTTTTGCGGAGGTTCGTGACAACTTGCCAGACCCACGGCGCGACGCGCTTCCGTAGTGTTGGATTTCGTTGTTTTAGAGGGCGCACTTTTGACGGGATTTTTTATTATTTTTTTTTTTGTTCGGGATAATCGATGCACAGATCAGATCAGATGGTGGTCCAGAGATGGATTGGTAGGCCTTTCCCAGATGTTAGGAACTTTGATATTTAGATATCAAATTTCAGCCTCACGGGAGATCTCCAAGATTATCAGAATGCCTCAGATATTTGGTGGGTGCTCGAAGTGTTAACGAAGCTTGTTTTGGACACCAACGACAAGTATTCTGTACAAACGCCCATGCTCCAAGGAATTGTACGCATTCCAAACGCCCGTTTATTTCTCTGGATGCCATTTAACCCTTTTGCGCGATCGTGCTAGAAGTCAAACAGTCAAACTGTTGTGCGTCATTATCTGTATCCTACATTGAAAGCCTCGTTTTAGATACGTGTAGGCAGACCGCACTGGGAGTGTATCTTCCGGGTGACAGCGGAACAGCAAACCAAAACATGCAATATTATTGCGCTCATAATAGCCAACCATAATGGTGGGTACCGCTGGTAATGATCGCCATTTACTGGTAATTTATTATAATTTTATTGTAATCAGGCAAATGCTCGCCCAGGACGGCACCCCCGGTGTACGTGGTGTACCTGCAGCCATTTGCCAGAACGATCGAGTGAGAGGCGTTGATGACAGTTCGCGCCACGTACCTGCGCACCATCGTCATTCGTCAGCGCGCACTGAAGGCCGCGTGTGGTTCGTGAAGGAATCGGTACAGCTTCACCGCAGGCACGGTCCCCAGATGTGGATCCCGCGTTACGCGCTCTATCCGGTCGGCGATTGTGTTTATTTACGCGATTGCCAAACCGCTTATAGATCTGATGCGGTCGCACCGTCAGATCACCGGACGCGGGTTGCCACCTTAGCGAGTAACAGTACCGCGCGCTGCCGATGGCGCTACTGATCGCCGATTTCCATGTAACTGGCACGAGCGCCAAAGTCATCGATAAACAAGCAATAAATCATTGCACATGCTTGCAACGACTGCGGTTTATTTGTCTTGGCATTTCCTGAGATTTGCGTCGGACACAAAGGGAGCGGGGGGGGGGGGGGGGGGATGCTTCACAGGATGTGTGCTCTTGTGGGTCAGGATGATGTGACGCGTTGCCCAACGGCCGGAGCAGCAGCATGACACGTCGCACGTCGGTCGCCTGCCTAAAGTATATTTTTAAGCATCCAGCCCATCCAGACCGGAGAGTGGATGGTGAAGCCGTTTTGAAGTACAGTAAGGGCGCACAAACCGTTTTTTTTATGGCACGCTTGTTGACCGAAGGGTGGGTTACAATGTTTTTTTTTGTGTTTCATTTTATGGGCGACCTTCGAATATTGGATTGGATTGCTGTTTGCGAGATTTACGAGGCGAAAAAACACTTTAAAAACTGGGCGGGTGATAAAAATCGTCCAGAGTCATCCGGCCAGTAACGGTGGGAAACTTTCGAAGCAGTTGTATCCATTAGGTAACCGCGGTACTTGTAGGGTTGCGTTGGGTAACTATGTAGTTAATGGTCATCCTACGACGTTTGACGTTGACGATTCGATAGATGCGATAGCTCTTTTACGTTTCAAGACGGCACAACTTGTGGGCGAACCTGCCTTCCAACCTTCCGCGAGGGATGTATGTAGCGGTACTTACTGCGAGTGTGCCCATGTGCACATCATCAATCTAAATTAATTCGGATTTTTCGCCCTTTCAGATGGGAATCGTTTCAAATCCGATTAAATTGATCGCATTCCGTGCACGCTGCTAGGCAAGATTGCACCGTACTTACTGTAAGATCTACGACAGAGCAGCAAGCACTACTATTACTACTTGCTTCTGGAACCTACTTACAGCTAAATCTTCTCCACAAATCCCTCAATCTCTCGGGAAGTCCTTGTTTTTTTTTTTTTTTTTTTTTTTTGAGCGCCAGCAGGCAAATCTTTCGCTAGTCCACACCCGTATCCCGGGTACGATAAATCGATATTAATTGCTCGGATCGTCATAAACACGGACCCACTCACATAAATTCCAATTTGTCCCCGCCCGACTCCAGCCGGTGGAAGTGCTAGCTGCTGCGAAAGGGGAAGCAGAAAAAAAAGAAGATCGTTTAAGCGTTCGCGACCGGACCGAAGCAAAAGGAATGAGGATGGGTCGGCGTCGTCGGCTGGTCTCGACCTCGCCTCAAATTCCTGTGCACGGTGGAGGGATTGGAATTCAAATAAATTTTCCATTAAAACCATTTGATGCTTTTTCCGATGATGGATCCAAGCATGAAGCGAAAGGTCAAGACTATCAATGTGTGGATAGGATTGATGGGATATGTTGACCAGGCATTTTGCAAACGATCAATCGCAAAATCCGTATCAGCATTGGTGTTTGCGTTTTGTCTCCTTCCTCCCCCCTGCTGATGCCGTTTGGGAAATTCGAAACCATTTTCTGCAGGCCATCATCGCAACGTCACCGCAAACTGTCACCAAACCTGGAGAAGCCCGTGCAAGGGAACGGGAATTGGTGGTAAATGAATCGGAAAGACTTTTCCGACATTGCGTCGAACATGCGAACATGTACGGTGGGACCTAAGCCTTGTACCTGTCTTGTACGGCAAGGGCTACATTCCAGATCTCACTAGATAGGGAATCGATAGCCGTACGGTTCGAAAGGAAAGAGATTGTTTTTTTTTTGTACGTTTCGCGCAATTGAAGCATTAGCCGTATGCAGCATGCAAACCCAGGTCCCATTCGCCCTGGGATGGGAAGCGTGTAACACAGAGGAACAGGCAGGAAGCGCGCACGGGTAGGGTTGATTATTCGCTTCACGTTTCAAGCGCCAAGATCTCATAATCGTACCACTTTGTTCCATCGGCCAAGAAGCGGTAAACATGTGAAGCAACACAACGCTCACCGGACGGAGCGAGCGAGCGAGCGAGGGTGCAACAACAACAAAAAAAAAACTAATAATAAGGTGAGAGACTCGAAACCGTACATTCCGCTGGTTGGTATATATCGGTTCGACCATCCCCCCCCCTCCCCCCACCCGGTCCAAATGGTTGGGCCGAGCCCATGCATGCATGCGTGAGGTGAGAATTATTTTAATTGGCGTGTCATTAATGCTAATGACGATCGTCGTAACCATACTGTACACGCTCGGCCTGTACTGTCAAGCAGCGTGGTGGAGCCAACACAGGTGTTGGCGACCTGGGCAGCACACCTGGGTGCCAACCCTTTTGCGATGCCTGCGGTACTTCAAATCTAGAAAGAAAGTGCAGACAGATTCGCACCTATATTGCTCTCGATTGTTGTGCACCCTGGGACATCGTAAAAGAATGAGACGTGTGAAAAAGACATAATTGCGGTTCAGCAGCAGTAATGAGTGACATTACCTCTCGGTCGCGCTGGACGTGTGTAATGAACGCCACTAATTTGTGGATGCTGAGCTCACGACTGCACGTCACATTAATTGTTCGATAGCGTCAATTTGGAAGATCTGGAGCGGGAGAGGGTAACACATTTCCTTCAGAGTTTTCAAGCTTAGGTTAAACTACTAAAAAAAAAATACTTCTTTACCATTATGCTTCATATCTGAAATAACACCATAGGTGATCTGGCGTATGAGTGCTCCATTTGACGCTTCAAGGTGCCCGAAAAAAAACAATAGAAGCGCAGAAGCGCTAGCGACTTTGGATTTCGAGATCACGTTACAACTTTATCTTTTGCGTACAAAACCTGACCAGGGCGTCGGATATTTACGAGTTATCGCACTGCCCACCGCAATGATAGCAGTGTCGATATGTGTCAAACATGCGCCCGGGAGGTTAGCCGATAGGTGTTCGGTCCGTAATCCGAGCATACGCTGTAAGGTCGGCGTCGTGCGCAAGATAAACGACAACGGCACCAACGCGCGCTTTGCTTCCTCCTTTACAAAGAAAAAAAAACAAAAAATTAAGAAACATATATCAAGAGGGGGAAGGGTTGGGGGGGGGGGGGGGGTTTGTTCATTATTTTTATGCTGTTTGCATAATTTACATAAACACGCCCGAATACCGAAGGGAGAAGAAACCTGTTGAAGCTGAAGGCATCGGCGCTGATAGCAATTTATGATAGGACGCAAGCAGAAGGCTATGAATTTCGATAGCTGTCACATCGCGGTTTGACAGTTGGGGCTGTCGAGTGTTGGAACCGGTTGGCGCTGCTGATGCTGAGTTCATCTCGGGTGTGCTAATTCTAGCGATTTCTAGGAAATGCCGCCTAACAAAAACAAAACCCCCAAAATCAAGCCATTTCTTTGGTGATTCCACTGGATGCTCAATGTATTATCTGCGGCTTATCTGGGGAGCAGTCGGCCAGCGAGCCCTACCAACATGCTGGGTCGTCGACTGTTTGGCTAATCGAACTTTAATTAATATAATCAACTGTATCTCACGGTTTGCCGCTACTGACGGTCGCATTTCGCGAGTGGGGCTGTGAACAGCGCAAACGTAGAGTTTGTGGTACACCGGTATGTTGACTACGCGAAACTTTTCTGCACACGAGACAACTTCTCGCGCCACTGGAAACGCTCTAGATAGCTGAGAACTATTGGTACCCACCAGACAAATTTGGAGCCGGAAATCAATGGCACCCATCGACTTGTGATTTTGTAGCGAAATGCTCCAAAACTAGCCCAGCAAAATCTGGCAGACTATCGAGATGGAACTGTTAACGAGGTCTGCCAAAAGCATCTTTTTTTTTTGGGAACACCAAAGGCTTTCGGCGAAAAATCGGGGCCAAACAAATCCATCTCCTAACTTTATAGCCACTGTTCCCATAAACTGATTTGGAGAGCTTCGAAGTGGTTTGTTATTTTTATGTCGTTGTTTTATTGGACGTGTGGTTTTCTCCCGTCCGTGTGTGTATGGTGTTCTCTTCTGTATCTCCCGTATGTCAAGCAGCAGGTTGCGTTTAAATTTCAATTAATTCCGTTTACCACTCAACCTTCGCCGGTGCTCCATCGCGACAGGTCAGAGGCGTTAGTAGGCACTAATTAATTGATTTATTGTACCTTTCTTTGTTGCTTCTCCGTTGTCGACCGCTTTCGGAGAAGCATAAAAAAAAAGGAAAACCATGTGTGTTTTCTTCGAGCTTTATTTCCCATGCTCACAGCGCCTTCCGATATCCTGTCTAAAGACTTCCTAGATGGCGCTGTTCGTGTTGGCTTAATGGGGCTTTTGACATAATTATTATACGTCAAAAGTTAGCAGTAGCACTAATGATGGAAGCCTATCTCACGGTCGCACACGCTAGTGATCAGGGGGGGGGGGGGGGGGGGGTGAGTATAGGGCACAATAGGTAGCGGGGTAGTGATGCACCACACTGACCTGTATTACACCGTTGCGGGACAGAAGCAACACATGTTCCGTGTGTTGATTTAGTGCCATATTTGGCTGCAACCGATTTGATGGAAATGGAAAAAGACCCGATTTGGGGATGGCTAAGGTAGCGCTGCTGTAAATGGACGTGTGTTTGGTGCCGCGTGACGCTTCTGACCCGCCGGTACCAAGATCACTCTGTACGAAACCCTTCGAATAATTCAGATATTAAACAATTCCTGAAGTTCGCAGTCAAAATCGCCTAGTCCTAGAGATTTTGTAAGCGTCTCTTTGCACGATTCGATGTATTTGCCCACAGTAAAGCAGGATTTCCTTCTTGTGTCCGTCCCGTGTGGCTTCGCCGAGCCGCTTAGCTATAAAATGTTGTTATGCCACAGCCGCTGCTGAAATGGGGCAAACCGGTAGCGCATTAAAATTAGCATTTCTTGTCGTTTTATGATGAATTTGAAAGTTTTCGAAGAAGATGATATCGCGAAACTTCGCGAGAAGAGGGCAATGTCCTCCCGTTTGCCAATTATGAAGATTTTTGTATCGTTTAGTTTTGCGGAGAGAGCTCGTCTGTTTTATGGCAGACAGAGGCTGACTTTATGGTGGAGACAGTTGAATTTTGGAACTGAATTGAAAAAGTATTTTTTTATATCCAAATCTAAAACACTTCAGATGCTTCTTCTACTTCCGCTTATTGGCCTACTAAGGTCCACTTGGTCATCGCTGATTGATGGACATCGAATGTGCATACAAGACTTAATGAAGATCCGAGATGAGATTTGAACTTCGGCCCTACCTTGTGAAGACCAGCAATGCTTACGCCTCTACTACCGAACCGCCCCGACTTCACATGCTAAAGAACGCAATATAACAAAGCATTCACGTTGCATCACATTGAACCTTACGTTTTATCGTCAGTCGGCCATCTTGATCATCTGCTGTCCGTTGGCTGGTTGACCTTTTTGGCTCACAGCGACGACTACCATACGATGTTGATCATCCGTCCAACACGGTACAGCATTGAGAATTTCGATGCACGGCAGAACTGATCGAACAACTGACGCGGAAACACGGGATCTTTTCGGCAGTGACACAATTCCCGCAAAAGCTAACCTTCACTAGCTGCCCTTTTCCGTATCCTTCCATTAAAAACAGGCACGTTTTGCGTAACCGATCGACAAAAAGAGGCGTTCATCGTATATGCGCACACACACGAATGTGCGGTGATAGCTTCTGAAGACGAATTGTCATGAGGTTTACCAGCGTACCGGTTGCGTAGCAATGCGAGCCCAATCGATCGATCGATCAACGCCAATACGTCACTCACCGGCGAATGCTGCAAACGGCGATACGTAAACGTTTCGTGGCAAATGATTATTGATATTAATTTGACTGCCTTTTCTGGGCATTGGGGCACCTGCACCACACGACACCTTTCCACGCAGGAATGTGCGAAACGGGGGTTGATACGAGTGCGAGAACTTGCGAGTGAAAAGGAAAGCCGTTCGACTGCGTCTCACTTCTTCTGGCAGGCATCCCAGAACGATACACCAACCTCCAACGCTGAGAAGACGTGTCGACATTCAACCGTTTTGGGTGTCCCTTGCAGGTTGGAGAGTTTGGAGTGTGTGGAACCAGTTCGTTGCGTCCTTCTTCGGTTGTTTTGTCCTCTTGCTTGCAGTCTCGGTGAACACGGGGGCTCTCGTTTTATACGTGGAAGGTAATGGTGTGAAGCTCACGTTTTAGAGTTCGCCAAGCCCATCGAGTCAGGTTAGATATTAGTAAACAGAATTAGTAAACTGTACCGTACCGAAGCTAATCGAGGGTGCTCCCTCGTTCGTTTGGACTGTGACAACTAATCCCAGCTACCCCTTTAAGCTTTACATGCTTTAAATTGAAATCTGCCAAGAAAAAAAAAAAGGCTAGGTGTGGAAGATAAAACGTAGTCTTTGTTGGGTTGTACTTCTTCTATCTTATTCCCACACCAAGAAACTTTTATCATCAGCCATGAGACCTGCTCTCCCCTCCCTGCGCACTATAGTGGTGTAGCAAATTTGTTGACAATCAATACCGGAGCACAGAAATCGTGTCTCCGACGCCAGTCCCTGCTGGACACAATTTTATGTCTTTTCTGCTGTTTTGAGCCTCGTAACCTTCGAAACAGCACGGCTCAAAAGAACTGTCACGAACGGCAGCTATCGTTTGTCCCTTACCGGACCCTCCCCCCCTCCGGCACCCTCCCGAACACGATCACAAAACAGAACATGACTCCCGTGTCGCGCGGCTACTTTTATTGTTCCATTGTGCTCATCGAACTTGGGCACAGTGAAACAGATCTCCAAAAACCGAATTACATTTGCCAAACTACGCGTTCGCTAAGGAAATCCATTCTAGAGGGAGGGAGGAAGGGAGGGAGGGAGGTGGGGGCTCTCATCGTTGCATAGCGTGGTTGGTGTGTTTGTGCAAGCCAGCCGGCAGTCCCGCGGCAATTGCTTCGCTTCGCGCGATCCAAGAGATTGACTTGCCTTATACGCGGCTCTTGCGGAACTGGGCAGACGGATTCCACGGCACGGGGTTCTCGGTTTGAAAAGTGCAGCCTATCACACGGTACGTATCTTGCCGTTTATCATGCCGTTTCGGGCCGCATTGCCTTGTTGGTGGACGACATGGCATCACGCAGGAGCAGGTTTCCATATACGTCCGCGGCACACACGTCGTCCATTGCTCGATTGATCGTCCGAACATCGATCGTACGAGCCTGGGAAGAAGACCCATTCAGAATAGGTGTCTTTGTGTAGCTGCGTGCCTGTGTGTGTGTGTGTGTGTATATGTGCAAATGCACTTTCTCATTGAAGCGACAAATTGCTGATGTCTTCCTTTTTTGCTTCCCGCATCCTTCCCCCAACTCTTGCGGCGTAATCGCCTTAAAAGGGTGTCTGCCTGCATGCGTCCATGTCGGCGCCCTTTCCTGCAATCGCTGCCTCAGCCATGCTCGTCTCACTCCCTTTGTTCCCTGGGGAGCAATGAATTATCAATTACGTCCTGTGTTTTTTTTTCACTCTATTCCTCTGCTCCGGTAGACCCTACTCTGAGGACCGCTCCGAGGACTCCACTTCAGGGTGTCGAAATGGGGGCCTGTCTTTTTGATTTTTAAAATATGCGACCCAATTTGCAGGCAATTCCAAAACCCTAAAGTACGAAGAACGGTCAACCCTACACATGAAAAAAATACACTCTTGGGAATGTTGCTCCTCTGACAAATAGAATCGTTTTTGGAACAACAGCTTCTTTGGTGGCTATATTCATGTTCTCTCTCTCTTTCTCTGCGTCTGTCTATTTCAGCCTGTCAGTGTAACGGCCATGCCAGGAAGTGTCGCTTCAATCTCGAGCTGTACAAGATGTCGGGACGTGTATCGGGTGGTGTATGTACGGACTGCCGGCATGATACGGCCGGGCGCCACTGCCATTACTGCCGCGAGGGCTTCTACAAGGATCCAACCAAACCGATCACACACAAGAAAACCTGCAAGCGTAAGTATCGCGTGTTTCTATATTACCCACACGAAGAAAACGGTGATCTCAGCTAGGATATTGTCTGCGCCGCTGCAAGAAGGTTAGGTTATACAATGTTTGTGCGGTAAATTCATTATGGACTCGTTACAAGATCAGAACCAACCATCAATAGGGCATCAAATCCAGCTTCCGAATCATTCATTCGCTCAAGAGTCTTGAAACACCCGCGCTGCCGTCATTAGTCACGTTGGCATAAGTGCACGTTGTTATAGTAGCGACGTGGATCATTATCGCTCAGCACGAGGTAACCATTTGTCATCGCCACACAACATACCTACGTCTTGGTGCATTACGAGCGGGATTAGTGTTTGCCAACTTGTATAAAACGAATAGTTTTAGCAGATTGTGCTCTTCATATATCTCCAACATTCTGGATGTCTTGCAAATTCTCAACATAATTTGGAGAACTTAAGTTTCTTCAGAATTACCTCACTCATGCTGATGAAGATGCTTGAACTTGAGATAGTGCTGTATCACCCACGCCACAAAGTCTGCCGACCCCTGGATTAAAGCTATCCGGTTTGATTTCAATAAATAATTCAATTGAAACTAACATTACCAAGCACTTTTGCTGGAGCAGCACGGTGCGGTAACGATCTGAGCTCCGAATGACTTGAGTGACTTTGCCAAGTTTTCGCCTTCGCCCCACTACCGACCGCGCTGCTAACCTGCTTTGAAACTTCAAACGGGAGATCTCTCGTTGCTTAATTTTGATCCGCACAGATGTGTTACCCCACGTGGCGATATTGTCCTTCAACACCCGGGCGATTTGCAGGCCCGATGCTACATGTAACAACCGTCCGCTTAGCGCCGAAGACGGATTTCTTGGAGCGTCTCAATACTGCCCACTCACTCACTCTATTCTACGGTTACTGTGCGTGCGCTGAATGATATGCATGTGGATGTTGCTTTACTATTTTGAAATGGTTTGTGTGTGACCAAAAAAAAAAAAAAAAAAGTGCGCCGTTTAGGAGCATTTACCTTTTTGGCTCATTCATGTCAGTATCCCGACAGCTTCTGTACGACTTCTGTCCGTTTTGCTGAAGGGTATGCGTGATGAACGTAATGGTTTGTTTTAATTAAGGTAAATAATAGAGACGTACCGAAGTGCATTGAAAGTGAATGGCCGCTGCCGCGGTACCGACACACGCGACAAGATTTATACGCTGGCATACGGATCCCGTAGCCAAGCGTCCTCTCACAGTCTGCGGTGTGGGGTTTTTTTTTTTTGGTGTGAATAAGAGCTGTTGTTTGTTCGTTGGAGTTGTTCCACTGGGTGGAAGCTGGCAGCATGAATAAACAAAACGAATCGCTCTCGGCCGAGAACTCTTGAGCTTCAGAATTTCTGAGGTTCCTACCTCCTCTCGAAGTACAAGGATTCTAGCATTTGGATAGTTTGCTATCTTCAATCAATGTCTAGTCATTGTGGTGCACCCGTAGAATCGCTTTTGATTAAAGATCACTGCCAAGGGCAACCTAAAGAACCTCAACACCGCTCCAGACAACGAGCCAGTTGTTTCTCAAGGCCAGCTCTGCTGCAAGCGTTCTAGATGCAGACAGACAGGACTAATTAGCCTACTGTGTACCGTCTTCATCGCGTCGTGAAGCTTGGGCGGAAACGCATACGCTCGCATTTGCAGGAGTCAATCATCATTAGCGTTTGTCGCCCCCTCCCCCCAGCTTGTCTCTCTTTCAGTACGTGCTCCCAAACGTGGTTGCTCGTTCCGCCAGGTTCAAATCAATTTAATAACGGTAAAACGGTATTGCTACAAAATGAATCGAAGCGGTGGCAGCGGATCTCCCGTACGAGCGTTGTGCTCCAAAAAAAAATCGTTTAGGCCCTCGTCGGAGTGAGCCAAACCAAGCGAATGGGATTGGGAAGCTGATACAGGCAGAAGATAACAGTTCCCGCGTGTGGCCTTGCTTCACCAAGATACCCGAGGACACTAACAATCGATAGATCTCTCGCTCGTGTCTCTCCCTCCCCCCTCTCCCACGACCTCTGCTTCGCATCTCACCGTCTCCCCAACAGACATCGCTGCAGTCGGAAACACCGTACGTACCACGGGCTCCATAAATCATTCCACTACACACTATTACTCTAGTTTCGTTTGATTTATTTTTCCTTGTTCGACGTTCGCCTCATTTCCTTTCCCATTTTGTCTCGTTCCAGCGTGCGACTGCCATCCGATCGGGTCGTCCGGCAAGAGCTGCAACCACACGACGGGCCAGTGCACCTGCAAGGAAGGCGTAACGGGACTGAACTGCAACCGATGTGCCCGCGGCTACCAGCAGAGCCGCTCGCATATCGCACCGTGCATAAGTACGTAAACCGAAAAACCTAGACAGGCCGAACATCCCAACCGAATGCAGGCAGGCCCAAGCCTTTCTGTGCAAGACTTGTCTGCCTTCTTGTCCACCTTCTCAGGGAACATCGTCAAAACGTCAGCGGCAAAACATGGGAATCGTACACTCGAATGAGACAGTTAATTAAAACTGAAGCAGTGTGAATGTGTGTGCAAAACGAACACACGCAAACTGTTTCCATTCGGAGTTCCTGGCTCTCTTTGGCTTCATGGCTTCTTTGCAGCAGTCCCCGAGTGGTAGAGAAGGCTCTCGCGCTTGTGCAGCATTTGTTAGAAAATGATTTAAAAAAATGCAAAGTTAATTGTTAAGATTAAAGAAGAAAAATGTACATTGTAATCTCTAAACATTTTTTTCCAAATTGCAGAAATTCCACGCGTCATTAACATTAACCATCAGGCTCAGAATACGGCACCGGAATCCTATCAGTACGATCCAGATGCAAGCGAAAGCACCAAAGAAAGTAAGTGTACACAAGCTACTACATGCCACTAGCACCTCGTTTTGCTAGACAAGCAATAATATGACTTTATTTGTCAACTAAACTATCCTTCAAGTGTCGAAAACCCTCCCAACGCACTATCGAGCAATTACTAACCACATCATTGGAGCATGTTCGTGCGTTAGTTCTCATCACTTTTTCCTCGCCTTTCTCCCCTAGAGTCTGCAAAGCGTATTGTTTTTGTTTTCCGATTCGTTTCACTGACGATTGCGATAATTTTTCGATTCAATGAAAATAAAGCGGATGGCCGAGTAGAACAAAATATCAGGAAGAGAAAAAACTTTCATACATACTGGATTTTTGCTTCTCAAAAACAAAAGGGAGGAGTGTCCCACAGGTTGTGAGGCACATTTGCATATAAATATCAAACTGCGCGGAGATTAAAAACAAAAATGTTATTCTATGTTTTTCATACCTCTGTGCCCGATTGGCTTCCTCCTTTTATAGCTGTGTTCGTGGTTTGTTGGTTTATTCCATGGTCCGTGGTTTAGATTGTGCAGAATCTAGCTTTATAAACATGTTACTGATGTGATGTAGCAATAAAAAATAAACAATGTAAGCGTCACGAGATGGACAATTAAAAAAAAGTAATTTTTTTGTCCTCGTTGACTGTTCTTTCAGGGTACTTTGGTCTTTTTCGCTTGATTTTCGTAAGCTTTATGTTATTTTTATATTTTTATAATATTTTATCATGCTTTTAAATATTCTAATGTGATATTTATTATTTTTACTAGTGCGTTGTGTGTTTTACATGAATTTTTCCTAATTTTCATAGAATTCAATTATTTTGTCCATGTTTGTTTTAATTTGATTTTTGGTAATTTAGAAAATTTTGCATTTGAAGTACAATGAGAAAAACTTTCCTTTTTTGTTCTAAATAGTTTTTTAACTTTTTTCTACTAATTTAATAAAAAAAAAAGGAAAAAGTGGCATAATTTCAATGGGTGCGCCTGGTTGTTTGTAAAAATCACAGATGTGGTTATTAAGTAAGACGTTGTAAACTTCTGAAAAAAGAAAGCTTATCATCCTCTATTTCTGTTTTAGACTGTGGCAAATGCAAATACGACACGAAGCGGCTTAACCTGAACAAATTCTGCAAGCGCGATTATGGTAATTGATTGTTTACAGCTTCCATTAGTACACTACTGGTAACACTCCAAGGGATCAATTTCTCTCACTCTCTCTTTCAATCATTTTATTTAAAAACAATACAGCAATCATGGCGAAGGTGACAGGCCGTACGACCCCCGGAGGCAAACATTCGCCCCGTGACGAGGTGCGCTTCAATCTCCAGGTACAGTCGGTGTTCAAATCGAACGGACCACTGCTACTGGCAAGCCAGCGCAAGTCTAGCATTGCCCTACTGGTACCATCCAAGAATCTTGACTGCCGCTGTCCCAACATCAAGATTAATAAGTAAGTGGAAACTGTTCTTCCTTCGGTTTTCTTTTCTGCATATCCCAGGCACCACAGAAGCATCCAAGTATCGCGCATATCTTCTTTCCCCCACAGGTCCTACCTGATTCTCGGCATGGACGCGAAAAGCAATGGGGAAAATTTGCTGCTCGGCCCAAAAACTATCATCATCGAGTGGAAGGATGATTGGAATAGGCGGCTGCGTCGGTATCAGCAGCAGGCTGGCTCGTGCTATTAGGCGGATGCAGAGGATGTGGCATCTAATGTGTCGCAGCCGGGTAGGATACGGATCCGCGATTATTGCGCCAGATCTTTGCGATCAGATGTGTCGTGTTGTCGAAACCTTGCGATTGCGGCGCAGAACAGGATCGTTTGAAATAGATGAAATAGCAAGAGATGGCATACCGCCAATAGTATTGTGCCCTCAATCCTCTTGAGAGCCCCCTCCCCCCCCTCGCGAATAAATCTATCCCCTCCTGCCGCCCCATTCACCAACCACACCCACTATTGCTATCCCAGCAACAGTTCAATCTGATTTGATTTTAGAGAATCAGGTGCAATTCATGACGTTTCTTGCCGGCACCAACAGTAGTGCGAAGCTGTTTTCTTTCCACTAAATTATTATTATTATCCTATGTAATCTCTATTAATCGTTTTGTACGCGTTAGAGCCCGCTGCATCTACGTATCGGTAGGATGTTGTTTTTTTCTTGTTTTATACCAGACTAGGAGATCACCACGCCTCTGCCGGATATGTCATATCATTCAGCAAGCAACAAATAGTTCGGGGTGCTCTTGATTTGAAATGAGCAGCATAATTTAGACGCTTATTTGTTAATAAATTGGAAAGACGTGAACGAGTGAACAAGATGAAACGGAGCATAAATCAAGCTAGAGTGAACCGATCTAGCACTTCCCCGCATTGTACCCTCTTGATATCCCTCTGTCATGTCAGTGTTAACCCTCTGGATTGGTTTTACTGATTTACCGTTTTCGCTCCGGTGCCATTGCAGAAAAGAGGAGTTTTTTTTTTGCAGAAAATTTGCAGAATAAACAAGATAAACCCGAGAGAAGTTAAATAGTAGAGCGTAAGAGTGTAGGTTCGAGATATAGGGATGTCGTGTTGCGCATGTATGCACTTAGCCAGGGCAGCAGCAATCGTCGTGTACACTGCGTAACTTCAGACCAGGGAAGAATTAGTGCCTGTGTGTGTGTGAGTGCGTGAGCGAGGTTACGTGTGTGTGTATGTGTATGTAGTAGTTGACACTTACTGACACCGCTTTTATATGTTTTGTCTTTTGTTTATTCATTGTATTATTTAAATTATTATTTCAGCTTGTTTTTTTTACCATCTTTCTTGAATTATAAATTTTGTCTTATTTTTAATTTTTTGTGAAAAAAATCCTTCTATTTTCACATGCTCTCTTGACACTTTAATTTGTTTCTTTTTATTTTCATTTGTAAATAATTTTACAATATATTTTTGTTTTTTTTTCTTATTTCTTCTTTCTGATATTGCTATTATATTTGTTCCGGCACAAGCACAAACTTATAGAAGCATACTCAGAAATTAAAATGCTACACACACTCCTACGCAAGCAAACACACACACAAACACACACACAGAGTTAATTTTGACTTGACTTGGTAGGGTCCATGTATAAAACTAAAAATATAATTAAAAAAACAAACAAACAAAACAGACGAAACGAAAGCACACAACTCGAAAAAAACAGTATAAATACTTTAACTAACTTAAACATAAAACAAATTTAAAATTTAAATGAAACCGCACAATTTAAATTGTACCAATGGGTGCAGCGTAATAAATGCGTACGACAAAAAAAAAAAAACAATACCGTAAACAAACAAAAAAAAAAGCAGCGATAGAATAGCGTTTTTGTGCGCGTTTTGTGCGTGTTGTATTTGTGTCAACGTCGTTTTTGTTTCTGTTCTGTGACATTTAGGATTCACCTTTACACAGCAACACACAAACACACATACACACAGGTCAGAAAAGTAAGTATAGGCGAACCACCAATTGGGTATTTTGTTCCCTGTGCATGCATACATGCAAAGGGGAAAAATCGTTACTTTTCGATAAACATAACATAAATCTCGATATATATATACAAAAACAGAAACACACACAAACAAAAGTATGTATAACACTTTAGCTGTAGTGAATCATTTCATTTGTTCATCCTTCGCAATTTGGATTTAAGAAGGATGCGAAGGCAAAGGTGGAAACCCCTGTAGCGCATATCCTACACGCAAGCATTATTAATCGAACGAATACTAACACACAAATCCACGCAGCGGAAGCGAAGGTAGTAGTAGTACGAAGGAAAACGGAAACGGATAACATCTAGAGCGTAGGAAGCCGTACAGTAGTAGATGTGTAGTAGTGACAGCAAGAAGGAAAGGAACAAAGTAAAGATTTGACAGTTGTGACAGATGAAGTACGAAGAGACTAGCGCGATACTGATGTGCAGGCGTACACATACACACAGGAGGAAAAACAATTTTGCATGACGATTGTGATGAGAATTTTATCTGTATATATTATAAAAGTTTTCCTAACCAATAAGTGCTGTACTGTTGTTTGGTTTTGACGTGCGCAACGCAGCTGAGATGTGAAAGAAACAAACATTTCCGGTTGTCCGGTATCTTCCTTTGTGACGTGTTCTACAGAGTCTTCTATCGGAAGCTTTCTGCTTACTGCTCGCTCTTCGTTTACATCACACATTACTCAAGTGCCAAGTTTTACATTCATGTGACCATAAAGATGCTGTTCATTATTTACACGTCGAGCGCTTGCAGTTAAGTGGTGTTGTTTTCTATTTTCGGTTAAGTTTGGTTGTTTCCAACGAATTAGCTTTCAGGTCCGCCCGTGAGGTCGCACGGCACGTGGTAATTTCGAACGAAAAATAAGCAAAGAGAGTATTAAGTGTTTTATGTCGAAAGTTTTGTGTCGTCCACCGTCTCAGCGGAGGCGAAAAAAACCCGAAGTATGTTTGTGTGTGGACTGGAAAAACAGGAAAGTTTTTCCACCTGCTGTTGACGGGGTTGGCTTTCACATAAAGAAAGCACAGCATTTCGGTAAGGTTGCTGCTAAACCCATAGCGATGGCATGGAAATGGTTTCCTCGCTGCACGTGAAGAAAAGCTGACTTGGGAAAAAAGGCAAACGTAAAAGGGAAAATGTAAAAAGTGCTTGTAGTAAGGCCTGCAAAAGGGGAAAAAGTTGGTCAACTTTGCTTCGTTGCTTAAGGTTGTTGTGTGGGCGTTATTTGCAGCGCGACAAATGGTGCTAGAAAAGCAAAAAGAAAAATGGTGGCAGGAGGTTTTGTTTCCGTCTTCAATGGTGTTTCATATAAAACAATGAGGACGGTTGAGTTGTAAATAGACGGTACGCTCTCAACAGGGCAAAACTTTGGTAAAGGTACATTTTCTTTCCGCTTCTGTTTATAATGTATTTTGTATAAGAAAATGGAAAGATAAGTTATGAAGAAAGGTTGTACTTGTTTGCTCATTTCTCGAAGAATGCTTGGATTATTTAATTTACAACATTGCAAATTTGTACGCGGTTGGCCTGATGGTAGAGCGACAACGGCGTCGGCCTTCACACGTCAGGACCGTGATTCAAATCCCATCAGGACCATTCGTCTGTAGTGAGGACTTACTATCCAACAACCTTGGTAACAAAAAGTATAGTAAGCCCGTTCAATGATCGACGTGAAATCAAGAAGAAGAAAAATAAGAAGAAGAAGAATTCATATCTGATGAGTATCGTTGATGCATGCACAGTAAACTAGACATGATATTCGAATTCTTCAATTTCCAATAGTTGAAATGTACATGATAATGATCGACATTTAATAGCCTACAGATATAAAACCCTATCCTCCATTTCCTCTGCAGCAACTATTCTACACTCCTCCTCGCTTCTTCCCCCCTCCCCCTCTCACCGATTCAACAACTCTTCAAAATAAAAGAAGCGTTCCATGTAAACGCTTTCCATAAGCAACATTTATTTTGCATACCATAACCGCACAGAAACAGCAAACTGCCGCGCACTTGCCGAGCGAACCCGTCGTCCAACGCGAAGAACCTGCTGCGCCAAACTCGGCACCAAACTTTCACCATTCATTGAACAGCGGGGTAGCGAAGCCGCAAGCATCCTGGCGAAATTCCCCCCTAACCCCCTGCCAATCTTTGACCCTTTCGCTGGGGTATCCACGGGTACTGAGCGCCACCGTGATCGTCTCCTCACGACTGATTTGCTTGGCATCGGATCTGTGTGCATCATTTCTTCCCGGCATTACCAAAGAAAATGTTAACTCCGCGCAAGGTTTCCACGTTCCACGCGGGTTGCAACGCTAGAACGAGTACGGTACGGGGTTCTAGGGTCTGGTGCATACGCGGTGCATTAAAATATTCACGTTTTGGTTGCTCGCCCGCTGCCTTGTTCAATGCAAATGCAGTAGTCGGCAAAACGGGCGTATCCGCGTGGCGAGGACTTTATGCAACGTGCAAACAATGCAACTGAGGAGAAGCTGAATGAGGGGAAGGGAAGGGTAGGAGAGGAGAAAAAATGACTGTTAACTTCATCCGCGCGCCCATCCACGGTTTCTCCCGCTTTGCTGCTGTGTATTGTTACAATTATTCCACGATCCAACGGATCGTCGACTTGACCCATCTTTTCGTCGTCCAGGAAGAAGCATCCAAGAAGTTCTGCCCGGGAACGGGAAGCTGGCATGCTGCGATCGGTTGCGGCGATCCCCAAGATCCAAGAACCGCAGCGGGACTGACTGATTTATACATCTCTTCAAACGGGACGACGTAACAATGGAATCGGAGCTAGAATGCGCGAATGCGTAGACCTCCCGTGGATCTTCCGGTTTTGCGCAATACGACCCTTTCGCGTAAAGTCTCCAGCCCGTGTTAGTCAACTATTTGCTGTCCGCTTTTCCCTCTGACTGTGACATCCAGGCGGCTGAAAGATGCCTCGGGATGGTCACTTCTACTTGGGGGATGCTTTTGTACACATCGTATTGGAAATGGAGAAGCTAGGATTTTATTGGTAATGGAGTGATAAGACAATGAAGTTGTTACTGATACATACTCCAGAATAATTCTACAAGTATCTTTTATATTTTCCAACTTTATGGACAAAAATCTTGTATGATGTACACAATTTTGGTTGTCCTTATTGATGAAAGATATTGACGTCTTGTTAGACGTCTTATTAGACGTCTTATTAGACGTCTTATTAGACGCCGTCCCGTAGTGCAAGGCTAGGAAGGGATCTGAACTAATCGACAGATAAATAAAAGCAGACTCTGAGATAAACATTATGAACCCTCCAACCCTCGAACAAACTCCAACGTCAAAAATCTTTATAGTCTGGTTGAAGATTTGGATCAAATCTTCTTGTACATGTATTGGTGGATATCTAAGAGACAAGAATTCATGATTCCATCATTATTAACAATTAACATCCCATGCAGCACGAAATTCTATCAATTTTGAAAGCTTTATTTTCTCTTAATGTTAAAGTCCCAAAGTCTCCTCTTCTAGGATCTCTCATTTCTGTTCATTAATCTAATCCATTTGAGCCTTTGAGAGCTCTTACCATCTTAACTCGCATCCGGAAGTTCTATGTATTTGGAATCTGCTTAGACTGGAACAAAAACTTCATAGTCATTCTGCACCAAGAGCTGCACAAATGGCAACTTCCAGACTGACAATGTGAAAGTTGCCAGTTTACCTGTTTCCCGACCAAGTTCAATCTAACTCTTGACAGGAAAACTTCCTTAAAAAGTCATCAAATGTAATTAGCCGTGCTACGGCAGTACTGCTGCACCATTGCCACCGCCAGCAAGTCACTCCACCACCGGTAACGATTTACCAGTAATTATTTCATGAAGTTTCACCCATTTTCACCCCCACCCTCCTCCGAGACACAGCCTCGCCGCAAGGTTTTGATGTGAGTCAGCAAAGTGGCAGTAAAATGGTTTGGCGGAAGCTCGCGACTCCATCCGCAACAGCTTCAGGTTGCAGCAGACCTGAAGTAATGCGAAACGTCTGACGGTTCCGACGCTTCCCGGAGAGTTTCCCGGAGACTGCATTTGGTGTACTTCATCCGCTGCCCGAGCTCCCATCAGACACTTCACAGCTTCGGCAGTTTCAAGTTTTGTAACGTGAAAGTATCCTTCCGTCCCAGCTTACGCTCCCGTTCCGGCATTGCCCACGGCCCCCAGGCTAATCATTCACACAGGTCGCCATATTAATCTGCCTAACGACCTTTCGACCTCTTACGGCCCGGAGTCTCTCTCTCTCTCTTTCGGTCGGTAAAACCGCCATCAGCGCCAGCCGCGTAGCAAATTCGTTTAATCCTAATTTAATTAAAAAACATCAATCTTCGTCCGGTACCGCTTGCTTGTCGAAGGAAGGCAAGTAGGGTTTTGCCATTTCGTTCTTCCACGTGGGTCGTTGTGTGCCATCGACAGTCCATCTAATCACGTTAGGCGTTACGAATCCGAAATGTTGCACGCCCCATCGAAAAAAAAGGAAAACTACTTTCGGTTTTTATTTCAATTCTCCCTCTGCAGATTTCCGTCGGATGATGTTGTAATGTGTCCTTACTCTGCGCCGTGAATTTAAGCAGGGCTTACAATCCTGCAACATTATTGTCTTAAGACACCCTTTGAACATCTATTATTAGTCACACTCGTAACACAAGTAATTTCCTCTTTACTACTTCCTCTTTATTTAATATTACAGTTTAAGGCATCAGGTTTAAGGCATCTTGAAAGCGATATTTGATAGTAACATATTTCTCAACACTGTTAGCCAACCAAAGCCACAGCCAAGCTAAAGCAACACCATGCACACGTGCTCACGGCGGCGGCATCCACTTTGGCGCACGGCGAAGGAATGAAAATTAATTGATCCTATTACAACTGCTAACCGACAGTTTTCGAAGCCACTCTCTGGAAGCGTTAGTGATCAGATGTTGCACATTCGGCCGGTAAGGCCTACGAGTGAACTTATTAATCAGCTCACACACCTCTCCCCTTTCACCGACGGTCCTTGCCCATCACAACACAGGACATTCTAAGCATTCTTCTACGCTTCTCCTCTGCGCGCAAGGACGATTTGTGCGAAAACCAATAACGATGGTCTGGTTGTGGGTTAGACGGGCCCAATTCGTTTAAGCAAAATTTCTACTCATAACTCAGTTCTCTGCAAGCGTGTGTGTGTGTGTGTGTGTGTACGGCTTGAAGGAGCAAACGGCAGGAGAGAACTCGGACACGTATGCCCTGTACGTTATTACTTCGCATAAGTTGTGCACGGTTGAGCAAGCGTTGTTTATAGTGCTAATCAACCTTGGAATATAAACTGGAGTGATAAATAAGCGCTGCTCAATGTGTTTGTGCGTGTTTGTGTTGCGTGGTACGTAGAAATGTAGCCTCGGAGGAAGCAAGTAATTATTCTTCGAATTAGCAAATGAAATGGAAAAGAAAATACTAGATTGTTTGTTTATTTTGTTCGCCATAACATATTGTTAACATAAATATCAAATATACAGGGTGGGAAGAATCTGGTATTGAGAAATATTTCAGTAAGTATTGCTTACTTTCCTACTTATCAAGCGCTACAACCGCTTTGCGGTTTTGACTTGCCGCAGCAGAATCCGGCATCACTCACGGTCCCGCGCCGCCGTCACCAATCCGTTATCACGGCCTTAATTGCGGATGATTCCACGCCATCCTCCCACCTCAATCTGGGCCTACCACGCCTCTTCCGTCTAAAAGGAGCTTTCTGAGCTGCGTTGTCCGGTGCCATGCGTATAACATGGCCATCCCGGCGGAGCCTGGCGATCCTAATTCGCTGCACGTCGGTGAGGTCGTCATACAGCTCGTACAGCTCGTCGTTGTAGCGGCTCCTCCATTGTCCTTCCACACATACGGGGCCAACGATCCTTCTGAGCATCTTCCTCTCGAACGCGGCTAAGAGGGCTTCGTCTATCAAGGCCGCCTAACATGTCTCAAAGGCATATGTGAGTACTGGGACTATCAAGGTACGATACAGACCCAGCTTCGACCGTCGCGACAGGTTTTGAAGGATTCATGTCCGGGTTCGACTACATCCTGATAACTACGCAGTGTACCCAAACTCCAAGTAGTATGCAAAGATCACTTCTTCAGGTTATCACAATCTAACCCGCATAGCTGCGATGTATGCAACATTTTAAGTAGGAGCTATTAGCCAAAATATGCTAATGCCGAATGGATGTTACTCGTCCAGGATTTTATTGACCAATAAAAAAAAAAAATTAGGCTTCACTAGGCTTCTCTTACAACATTCAAACAAACCTCTATCTTTTCAACCTTCATCCAATCTATACGAATGGGGTTCTTTGCGTCTAGACATTATTGGACCAAGCATAGTTTGAACAGCATGGATTTAGTTTTCGTAGGCGTTCTAACCTCGCGAAAACTCGACAGATATTGATAGCTTCCTGAATTGTGGTTTTTTGTTTTGTGTCCGGATATCTGATCTCTGATAGCCGGACTCGATTGCCGGAATGAAGAAGAAAAATTGTCTGAGTTCTGGCACACAGTGAGCTTGGATATAGATTTCGTTGTGTCAGCAACTGATGCAGCTGTGAGGTCACTCCAAAAATCCCAGAAGCTGAGATGAAACTCCTGCTCTATTTCGCATTCATAACGGTGGTAGATTAGCGAAGGTCTTCCATTTTTTTCGTTTATTTATAGCGCCAGATATGGAGGCATATAGGAGGACTTCTAATGCTCTGATGTGCTGTATATTGTCTAGACTATACTCCGTGTATCCAGTGTGGCTTATATGGTGCTAATCTTACATGAAATATAACAGTTCCATGTGAAGATAACTACGGCATTAGGGCTTCATTGAACGAAGATTCTTTCATTATATGTGTTCTCGAAACATGACTTTCACTATGTGCCTCAGGTCCGCCCAATTTTGGAAGGCCACAGGTACAGACTAGAGTGAAGTTGCTTCATGTAATTGTTGATTACCGCTGGAAGTTTTAGTTTACCGCCATAGAGTCCCCAGGGAGAGGCACAATTACCACAAAATAAACGATTTCCCCATTAATATCTAACCTAAAAGTTTCAACGCCTCAGCCTAATCAGAAGAAACAGTAACAGCTCAATCTGAAGAAAAGCTTCAACTATTTTATTGAACCACATGCGACGCTAGTCAGCCGATCCTTTCGCAGCCAATTTCATCCCTTTCAGTACCTAAAAATTCTTTCAGCGACATCAATTTTGACAGCCACAGTTTTAAAAGCGTATTTATAAACGCATCACATTAAACAGAAGAAAGAAAAAAAACCTCCCGAAGAGTTTAGCTAAAGTGCCATAAGTAGCGTTTTATCACGGGACCGTAAAAAAATAAATCTTACTTTCCTTCACCCTTCCCACCCGTAGTTTTACTCCTGTCCTATACAAATGTATCTTCCCGGTCGGTGCTTTTAACTTTCATGCAGCGCGGGCTAGAAGCGATAGCGATCAGCAGCCATAAATTCGCCAACACAAACCCGCTGACGACGTTGTCATCGTCATCGGGTTCCGCAAAAAGAAAACCAACCAACAACAACAGCACAAAAACCCACCTTTATGCACCGCACCGCAAAACCGCACCAAAGTCCACTTATGGCACGTATAATTTGTCAAGCGTCGATCAATGTCTGATTTACGATCGTATTATGCGTTGCACAATTGCTTGCCTGCATCCGCATGTGAGTGGTTGTTTTGTTGCTGAGGTTTTGCTTGTTTCCCACATTTCCAATGGTTTGCTTTCCTTCTTACGGTTTACAAAATCGTTCGCCAAAAAAACGACAACAGCACCAAAACACCGAAAATGCGAAATTATTGAGGATGCAGCCGGTAGTGACATACAACAATACAGTGGCGAACAATTCAATTCGATGATGAGAAATTTGCTAAACTATAAAAAAAAACAGAATCTACAACAACGGCAACGAAAACGAAACAAAAAACACAACATTTGCAGCAGTCCTTAAAAGGGGAGCGAAACATTCTAACATTCGCCACATTCCACGCCCTGCTGCCAAACTCTGGTGCTGCAATGTCCAGCAGGAAGCATGGCACAGGGGGAAAAATAGTGAAGCATCAAGTAGAAGAAAAATGTGCATCTTCTCTTTAGAAATCAACAAGTTTCCCGTTTGAGCAGGATGATTTTATATGCGTTCGACTGCTGAATTGTAGTTGGTAAACGTACCGCGCGCTCGGGGGTGCTTCTTCGTCGAATCGGTCAATAAGTCCGTCTCATTTACACACAATAGCCACGCAGTGGCTTCCGAGTGGTAGGACGCAGGAAAAATCGTCCAATATCCAAGATACCTTACAGTGGACAACGAAAAAAGAAGGTTCGAGGACAACAGCTTACCGAAACGATAAAAAAGCGGACGACCTTTAGCCGACCTCTTGCGATGGGTTGTGTGTGTTTGTCTCTAGAGGTTGGTATAGAATTAAGAAGGCTTCTTATTTTGTTGTAATATCTTTTTGTCATTTTTTGCTGCCTTTTCTGAGCTGCACCATTGTCTCAACAGTCACTGCATACTGTTCGCTATAAATATGTGCTATAAAAGTTCTTCCGCGCCATTTATAAAAAAAACGCGACGCTTAAAGCTTGCTGGTGCCGTGACCAGGATTTACTAGCTGCAAAACTACCGGATACATTCGGTTTCGCACAGAAAATAATGTTTTCCAAGTACAATTAACTACTGCCACAGCCAAAATTATAGTTGTGAACCGTTCTGTGCTTTTTTTTTGCAAAACAAAAAAGGATACTTACTACACCCGTTTCGAGCTTCGCAGCAGCAAATGTATCTTGGGGACTGGACCGTGAAAGCTACTTGTGGCGATGTTACATTAGCGCGCAATTAAAGCTCAGCAACGCAGGGGCGTACGCCGCACACGTAACTTACTCCACCCAGCACTCTAGCCCTCGCTCACTCCGAGCACCCCCACAAGACAGCCATCTCCCTCCCTCTCTCCCCCTCCGAAAGGTGGTGGGGGGGGGGATGATTTATGGCGCACGATATCGCACCGTGCACTGCTAATTAATGGCGCTCCGAGCTTGATCCTTAAATGGGCCGCCACTGAGTGCTGAGGAGGATGGTGGACGGTGGCTGCAGCCACGTGGCATGGGGGAGGCAAAACAAAAAAAAAAACGGCGGCAAGTAACGTACAGCCATGAATCAATAAATTCACGCCTCGGCCGCCTTCTTTCTCGGACCCTTTTGCAACCCGACCGACCGCGCTCGTCCGTCGGAACAAATGCAAATTCTCTGACGCTTAGCTTTTCTCGGTGCACAACCATCTTGTGTTGGTGTAAGTTGGCGTTGGCTAGAGTGGCGTGCACGTACGCTTCGTACCGTGGCGTACAGCACGTGGTGCCACATAGTAACAGTGCTTCGGCAAAGCTTCTACCGATCTAGCGATAAATTGTTGGTTCCCCTTTTCTCGCAAGAAGTGTCCTGATGCGCTTTTTGGTGCGATCCTGGTTGGTTTATAATGACTGCAGCAATGGGAAAATCGCAGTTATTAAGTTCTGAACAGGCGGACGCCGCCAGTGAAACCACCAACAGCTGACAATCGACACATTCAAAATTAATGAGCAGAGCTAATTATTGGAGACCCGGACATTTGCAGGACCTATTCGTTGGGGCTAGCAGCGATTCACCCTACCGTACACGCGAACACTCTTCATTCGGACCACATCCATTAATCAGACCAGATGGTTGAGCATCCAATCTACGCATTCGATCGGCTGATCAAACGACAGCGATTCCTGCTAAAGCTGATCGGTATCGATAGCTATGATCGGCAGTTCTGTTTCAACAAGCTAACCGTCATGGTGATCTGTCTTGCGTCGTTGTTTTTCGTGATCTCGCTATACGATTTGTACCTGTTTCGGAACGATGTGTTCAACTTTGTTTACGTGCTGATAACGATCTTCTTCGCGACAATCGGGATCGCCCGTATTGCGGTGTTCCTGTGTTACAGCAATGTTCTAGCGGTTACGCTTGCCCAAACCTACCACACGTACCGACTGGTGACGGAGGAAGGCGAGCGTGAAATGAGCATACTCGCCTGGTACACCAAACTGTTACAGCGTGCGGTAGATGCGTACACGATCATGTTTATTGGGACGTCCATCGCTGCCGGTATACTACCGCTCGGTATCTATCTGTTGAACGGGGAGCGCGTACTACCGTACGGTGTGGTACTTCCGTTTGTGGACCACGCCTCGCAAAAGGGATACGAACTGAACTACCTGTATCAGGTGAGCTGCATTATCTGGACACCGCCCGGGCTGGTCGCGTCGGAGTGCATGATTTTTGCGCTGGTACTGAACATCTGCATACAGTACGACATACTGGCGGTGCAGCTACTCGATCTCGACGCGCTAATCCGCTCGCACGATCTTACGCGAGAGGCGCTGATCTCGAAAAAGTTGCGCGCCATCCTGCATGGCCAGCAGCGATTGATTAGGTGAGCCTTTATTACCACGAGTCGAGCAGCTGTTGAAGTAGCATTAAACTAACTATTCTTTCCGACAGGTACATTTCCAATATCGAAGATTCGCACACGGTCATGAACGGTGTGGAGGTACTCTCTCTTGGAATGCAGATTGTCATCACGCTCTTTGTAATGCAGTTTGTACGCATCTTTATCCGTATCTTAGCTATGCTAGCTCGCCTATCCTAATGTACCTCCCTTGTTCCTCCCTTCTATCTTCTGCTAGTCTCTCTGGATCCCTGGTCTGGTAGTTATACCGGCATTCTCACTGCAGCTGTTTCTCTTTTGCCTGCTCGGCACCATCATCGAAGATAAGGGTGTAAAGTTTTCCGACGGCGTGTACAGCCTGACCTGGAACGAGCTATCAAGGGAGAACAAGCAAATCTTTCGCCTACTACTCTTGAGCTCTCAGCAACCTAAGACGCTCACCTGCGCCCGTATGACATGCATTAGCCTAAACCTGTTCGTGAATGTCCGTACCGTACTCCGAATTTTGCTTCAACAGCCTCATTAGCCCTATTTACCTTTTCAGATGTCTCAAAAGTTTTACTCAATCTTCATGATGTTACGCAACATGTAAACCGCTACCACAGCGGAGAGCTTCTATCACCGAGATATTCTACTGCTTGTGTTGAGCATCTGCAAAGTATTCCCACAAATGCACAGCTTCTAATGTACAGTAACCCTTGACAAGACACTCGGGACCTCAAGCTTCTGTTTAGTTTGCTTACGCTCACCTCACCTCACCTATCGTGCCGCGCATACATGTCGCGAATGTCTACTTCTGCACACCGAAATGACCCCGATTGGATTGGTGAATATTTCAACAACACACCACTTTCGTAATACCTCGTAATTTCACGCAAATGAGCAGAGCCTTGTTAATCCTCGCTCCAGACATAATTATCCACCCATCCTGTCCCGCTGCTCATCAATTGCTTTGAAGTCTTTTCGTTTGAAATACCTTCACGACTAGGCCTTAGACCAGCACACGTAACCACTTAGCGGTTTGTGCAAAAATGGCAGCGCTTCACGAAAGTCCAATCGAAATGTTCAACCGTATCCTGTCCTGGCAATTTCACATCCTTCGCATGCTGGGCATGGACGCGTTCAATGGTAGGTTCACGATCAATCCGTTGTCCATCAGCATTATCATGATGGCAGGACTGTTTATGGTGGTGTCGTTCTACGATGTGCTGGTGCTGTTCCGTGACGACCTGTACAGTATGTCGTTCGTGATGGCCACCATCTGCTTCGGCTTTATTGGATGGGCACGCATATTGGGCGCGCTAGCGTATCGGAACAAGCTACCGCACCTGATGCAGATGACCCGTGACACCTACCGTCGAGCGATGCAGGACGGCCCACAATCGACCATCCTGGCCTGGTATACGACCATCTTCTGGCGCGGTGTCATGCTCTACTCGGTGATGTTTCTGTTTGGTGCAGTTTTTGCGTCGTTGGGTCCGGCCGTCGTGTTCCTGTACAATGGGCAGAAGATACTGCCCTTCGGTGTGTACCTGCCGTTTGTGGATCCGAACAGTAGGACGGGTTACGAGCTGAACTTTCTGTACCAGATGAGCTGCATCCTGTGGACACCGCCCGGGCTGACCGCGACGCAAAACATCTACTTCTCGTTCATCCTCAACATTTGCATCCAGTACGATGTGTTGCAGATAGAGCTGGCCGATCTGGACAAGCTGATACGGTGCACTGATGTGGAGCAGGAGAGCGCCGCACTCCGCGAGAAACTGCGTGAAATCATAGTTTACCACCGAAGGTTGGAGGAGTATGTGACTACTATTGAGCAGGTGTACAAAATGCAGGCACTGGTCGAGGTACTGTCACTAACGTTCCAGATCGTCCTGACGCTCTTCGTGCTGCGTACCGTAAGTAATCCGGTGGTGCGTGTGTTGCCGTTGCCCGGTCGCAAATTACGTGCTTCGATTATCGACTGTTTCAGAGTTTGTGGCTACCGGGGATATTCTTGATACCGCTCTGCACCGTACAGCTGCTTATCCTATGCATACCGGGAACGCTGATCGAGGTGAAAGCGTCCAAGCTGACGGAAACGATCTACGGCATTGCCTGGCACGATATGCACCAGCAGAACAAGCGCATCTTTCAACTGCTACTGCACCGGAGTCAGCACCCACCCATTCTCACCTGTGCTCGGATGGCCACCATCGACATGAAGCTGTTTATGAACGTAACACATTTCGTGTGACTGTGTGCGGTCCGTACAGTCTTCTCATGCGCTGGTTTTCGTTCACAGGTCATGAAGAAGGTGTACTCCATATTTATGATGCTGGAAAACATGTGAAGCCATCGCAAGCCGCGCCTGCATGTGAGTCCACATGTCCAAAAACCTCCCATCAACTTCAAACTTCAATACGCTCACCGAATACAACCTACAAAAGCAATCACAATAGGCACATCGATGCACGAATGTCGTGCAGATTAGTTTGTAGCAAGGGCGTAATTAGTTTGACAGCTATAGTCGTGCGCCGTGGACCAGGATGTGCTTGATTGGGGTTCGCACTGTCAAGTAGGATGCTGGCACAGGACCTAACCTCAATTAATTGCGTTCCATTCTGTTTGCAAAACAATATCACACACACACACACCATACAATCAGGTAGGGAGCAAGTTATGCTCCAAAAGTCTAAGCAGTTTCCCTCAGGTCGAGCTAATTACGGAGCTGCCCAGAAATGCCAACGAAACCAAATCCAAGGCCAAATAAATCGAAACAAGCTAATTATCATGGCCGACGAGGTAGACAGGCCGTGGATATTGGACCGGTTGTCAATAGGTACGCCCACATGCTCGGTTTTGACGATTAACGTTGCATTATTGGCATCGGATAAGTGGACCATTTTTGGCAACCACGGCGTATGACTTGGGCGTAAAAAGATTTGAGCTTGAACTTGCATGATCAAAATCGGATGCTCATCTGACACCTTTAACCTTTACATCCTTCAACCGATACGGAGTCATCCGCAGTGCTTTGGCTTTCGTAAAAAGGAGTATTAGTGAGGAGTTTAGCGTTACCTAAAATGCACAACTTCCCGCAAAGTCAATGCCGTGTGCTCGTTAGTTGGAGTCTTCTCTCCAACGAATCATCTCTGACGTACCTGCCGATATGCGTCACCTTTACACCATCCAACAACCGACAACACACAGCAGCACCAATTGGCTCACCACCAAGAAGAAAACGTGATTCCGGATGTTGACAAATGCTCGCCTCTCCCTGCACCCCCATATGCTCATGCCGCGCGCTCTGTGCTGGGTAAAGGGCCATACCGTAGAGCCCTTTAGCCTTCTGTGTTTACTTGTTTGCCAAGCGCTCAAAAGCGTTCGCACGCATCGCGCGCCCTGTACTGTTTGATGAGAAACGTGTTAATACATTAATTTGTCTAATTAATTTCATATCGCCGACCACGGACTATACGCACTCCCGGCACACTCGTACCAGCCCCCTCGAACTGGCAGTGGGCTGCACGAAGAATGTTTATCGATGAACGGCCCGGTTCGGGAAGGTTTTTCGTTTGGGAGCACCGTTTGGGGCCGCGTCCTCCGTTCAAGTTTTCGGTTGAATGAGCAACAAACTCGAATAGATGCACGTTCTTAAAAGGAAGTGTGTGTGTGCGTGTGTCTGCGCGATGCTGCAGAGCAAAGGCATGGCTGCAGTTGCGCGAGTTTGTGTCCTCGTTCGATTTCGCCAGAACGAGAGCGCTCAGAATCGTAGCTTCAAGCGTAGCCATCTCACTTGTGCGCTTGTTGGCGATATATCGTGGGCGTTGCGAGAACGATTCTATACCTCGCCTAGCACACGCAAGCACTCGAATCCGGCAGAAGAGCTGAAGAGTTTGAAACTTTTCCAACTCAAACATCGACACCGGTAAGTAAACAGTGGGTACAAGTGGTTTGATGGGCGAAGTGGGCTAGCTGCGGAGCGGAGCGTACGGAGCGGGTGTGAAGAGACGATAAACGGGCACCGGTAAGTACAGTACATCCTCTCAAAAACGACTGTCAGCGAGGATGTATTGCGTGAATGCCGGATAAGTCTAATTTGCCTGAAAACGGAGATCAACTGCCAGCGGTGATCAGACGTCAGTAAGCTGATTTCGCTTCTGTGTCTGTTACTTTCCACAGTGTTTTGATGATACGCTTCTCGGCTGACGTGATCTGCACACGCCTATGAGTCATTGGTACCTCGCGATGGGATAGTCACAGTCCTCACTACAGAGAAAAAAAGTCTGGATGGGATTTGAAGCCCGATTTTGCCATGTCGGCTGACGCATGGCGGCTGAATATGGCGGAATATAAATCACAGGCAATCAAACGACATAGTTTGAATTACTCCCATCATTCCTTTCGCGCATCTAAATGAACCAGAGTACATCACAAGCAGGGATTGCTGTGAATGGCCGTAAAGCTGCAATGTTTATTTTGTCTTCCAGAATGCCATAATGTTTGTTTTATGGCAGCAATAACCATTCAGTGTGGCACTATCTAGGGGTACTGATTAGGTGGTTTCGATTAAAATACGCAACATTGTCTTCACTCAGGCTCAGGAGATCTTCATGAAGTCATTCAAATCTTGGCGGAAGTAAATTCTTACAGAATTTTCAGAGAAAACAGCGGAAATGTTTTCGGGCGGAAATTAGCAGACATTCTAAGGCCTCCGGTTTCGAAAAACCCTAGTACGAAGAACAAGATACGAAGCACTTAGCAGCGTTACTTCTCACCACCTAAAGGTCACTTCCGCCATGACACACTCGCCAGAGTTTAGCGATAAATTGTATCCCATGTTGTCTCTACGTTGTGTCGATTTTTAGCCTCCGAACCCTGAGATACACGCACACACTGAACAACACCGAAACACGCATCGTTTAATTTATGTCTCAGTTAACGTGCAACGGTCAGCAGCTTCGCGCAAGGGCTCACCGAAAGATCACGGCTCGGTTTTACGGTCCCAAACCGGGCTCCACCCCCCCCCCTCCCCCCTCCCCGGTAAAAGCACACACACACCGCCACTCTTGACTGGCGGTGGGCTCGAACCGTCCATCATTCCCATGGCAGAGCCGTCGAACCGGTGCGAGGCATCAACTTCCATAAAATATGATCGAAATCATAGTAGCCGTTACCAACGAAAGCTATTAGCTAAGACACTGAGAGCGCGGACGGCCGCTAAACCACGAATTCACCGTTAGCCCACCGCGCGTGGTGGAACGCCTAGCATCGCCAACCACAACCGCCCGACCGCTCGCCTGGCAAGCTGGCCGGAGAGATCAATCCGGCAGATAGAGAAATCAAAAGTTGTCCAAAGATAACACCGAAGTGCTAAAATTTGGAACAACGCGTCATTTAATGCACCGCTGGAGATTTTCTTTGATGGCAGCCATTCTGCAGGCAGCGCGGAAGGTCACCCTCGTTTCCTGCCGACCCACTGCCTGCCGTCACTGGTCCCGTTCTTTTTGGGGGGGGGGGATCCATTTCAGATGCTTGCCGCCCGGTACGCGGAGCTGGGGATGTGGAAGCGGACGCCTTTTCGCCGGGGCCCGGACCAGTGGTGTCGTTGGTTTCGAATCTCCGCCTGGCGAGAGTGACAGAAAGCAAAATTGAATCTCGGATATCTTGCTCGGGGTTGGGGGAAGAATTTCCTGGGTGAGTTGGACTGCTAGCGTCCAAGCGTGCCGGTCGGCAAATTTTGACCACCGGCTAATGGGTGAGCTCGAGGAGCGAAGTGTGGAGGGGGAGGGGGGAGAATCTTGTTTCATTTTTTTCCTTCTACTTCTTCTCCTGCATGTTCACTCGAGCGTACACAAGCCGTGTCTAAGTCAGCCCGCTTCATAGCCTCCGTGGGGCTCGTGTAAGAAATCAAATCAAATCGATCCGAACATGATTAAGTTGACATAATCGCTGTGGTACTCGGGGAGGGGTTGTTTTTAAGACGAACTGATCGCGAAGCTGGAAGACCTGGCAGGTGAAGGGAAAATGGATTTTGATCGACGACGGAGGCCAAACGGACGGTTCTCCACGTACCTGAGCGCTTCCCAGAAGCGGGCGCGCGCGCCTGCATTTGACACGGCGAACCGAGGCCTAGCAAGACATCGGACGGCAATTTTCATAAAATTCTGATAACTCATTTCATCGCACCATGACATCCGTTGGACGACCGATCAGGAATACCTGATGAGGTGCTGGTTGCGGTGGAGCACTGCAATCCAACCGGCAAGATAAACGGGATCTCCAATCTAGCTGTAGAGCCTGCAGAAGAGGACCAAGCAGTGTAAAGCATGGGGGTTTGTGGGGTTTTTGCTGTGTCGTTGCAGGTGACGCTCATTTGCGCAGCATTCTTCCGCCAGCACAATTTGCATTGTTAATCACCTGAACGCAGCAGTAATCAACGGGCTCATTGTCTCTGCGTGAATTCCTGCCTGTCAGCTCACGGGAAAGGTGTTGGCATTAAGCGGAATGTTGGACGGTGTCTGACTGAAGTGACTGCAACAGTCAGGACCAACCGCACGATGCAGTATCTCCTTTGGCTGAGGTGTTTTGCAAGATGCTAGTACTAGCATTTACAGTGATAAGAATGCTCTCCCCTGCAGATGGTACTGTAGCTCAGCATTCTGGAGCTCTGTGAAACACCCCGGCCAAAGGACGGGGGAGGGTTGCCGGGCATGGCCGTAGCAAATCGATTAATTGTTGGGTACGAGATTTATCGATGTCAACCTGGAACAGGATCGTGACACCAAGAAACATTTGATTTACTGAGGCTTATCAATTAACCCTACCACAATGTAAAGGGTTTTTTTTGTAGTTGTGTTATTGTCGTTGGTCCCCCTTGCGCGGGGGAGGTGGGGGGGATAAGAATTCTAGCGATGATGGTGGTGGGATCGAGCACAAACTACGCAAACATTTTGCGGTACGTTCCATGGGTGTAAATTGGACTGGCAACCTGCAGCGTTCCACCAGTGTTAGGCTAAATGCATGCAGCCCATTAACACCTACCGGTGCACCGTGCATCACACCTCGCCCTTCCCATTTTCCGCCACCAAACCGCCCCTAAGCCTGCCCGAGCAAGTGTTGCTTTTTTGTTTTCCATATTTTGATTTATGTGCCATACGGACACCGTTGACGCAGCACCCGCCTCCTCCCGCTTGGACGCGTGAACCCTTCCGTCGCGCCAATGTGGAAAACCCTGAGGTTCGTCCGTGGAGAACCCTGGGGCTTGGGAGTCAATTAGCTAATGGTTTCGAGTGGCGATAGTTGCATGGGATTACGCACCGATGATATTTCTGCCACTACGATTTGTGTTTGTATGCGTGTGTGCGTGTGTGTGCGACAAGTTGTGCGTATGTCTTTTACCGATCCGGCAGGCTGGACGACGCAGTTTCTCACAAATGTCACCTAACAAAGTGACGGCCATCAATATGCTCCGGCCCGCTGGACGTGAGCAGAGTTTGATCCTGATAGCCTGCCCTGTGGACGTGCGAGCCATCCGTAACCGCTCTGCCAACCTTGCCCTCCCCCCCCTCCCCCCCCCCCTCCCCATCGTTCTTACTTCCCATCCTGAGTCCACCCACACTGTTGTCCATCGCCCGTTTGGCGAACCTAGGGCTGCGTGATAAAGTGGCAACTATTATTGCTTTCGCCGCGTTTAAGCCCACCTCAGCCGCTTCTCGCTCGACGCTAGACAGCCGGTTGGCAGGTGACAAAATGGTTGCTCGCTTTATGCGGGTGCTAAATGGCTGCCGGCCATTAGTCAACCGGTATGTTTGCAGAGGTCCAGCCTCACAGGTACGCATGGCTAACGGACAGGCAAGACGAGATCCGAAAGGAGGACGTTCATTAGATCATATCGTGGCGGTTTGATTAATATTTCAGTCATATCAGACTGCTACCAGCCGACGACGGCAGCGAACGTCGGTATGGCGGAACCCTTCGGGCACGATGCAAAAACCCGTGTGTGAGATATGGCACAGCCAACTGTGGGTTGCCGATTAGAATCTAAAACAGATAAATTCGCATAATTTAACAAATGTCTCCGATATGTAAACACCGAGCGATACAAAAAACCCACGCGACCACAATGCTTCCGCGTTGCCACGGGTAGACCAGACGGGTTCTCTCGGAGCTACCCAGTAGTTGAGGACAAGAAATTGATGCCGGGGTTTTTTGTGTGTTTGTTTTGAAGAGTGCTCTATGTTGGGGGTAATTTTGAGTTAAATGTGTCCTAAGACATTAATATCCACACCGATATGGCCTGACTTCTGGTGGAATTTCTGTATCCTCCATTTTTTAGTATTAACAAGTAGTAGTTCTACATGTTGAAGCATTGCTGGCCGAGCTCCGATAATTCTTACGTACATAGAACTCCCTCAGGTCAAGTATTTCGCTGATAACTTCCAACGCTAACCGTCGTTTAATTTTATTGGACTCGATTTCTTCGTCTAACCACAGCAAATGTGGTCCAAAGATAGGATTCTCCCGGGTTTGGCTTTTATTCTCTAACCCAGATCAACTTAATTGTACCAGATACACAAACTAGCCACCCACAGCCATTTACCGATCATAGGCACGTTGCTGCCGACCGACTCATAACTAGAGAAATCAACAATGGGCAATAAAATGGATGGAAAGTTCGTCCCCCGTTGTCGGGCGAGTCATGCAAAAAAAAAAAAAAACTCATGCCAACGGGGATTAAGTGATCCAAAATGTATGCAAGCGAAACATTATTGACCACGGCTCTCGGATGGTCGGGGCTGAAAGTGCTCTGGACGAAGAAGAACTTGATGAAGCACGGAACGCAAAAAAAAAGGGTGGAAGTTCTTGCTTGCCAGTGCGAAGGATGCCGCCTGTAATATCCGCCTGCAACATCCGAACGCTACATCACATCTTCCGAGTGGAATCGATGAATTAAATACGATGTCGTATTCCGTTTTGGTGCAATCGGGCAAAAGGGTTTCGCTTGGCCTGCCTGCTTCAGCCGCCGCCTTCTTTGGTAACTTAGTTTCCGTCCGAGCCTCACTTCCAGACACACACACACGATACGATAAATATCGAAAAATTGAGCCAAACAGCAGCGACAAAGCGGCTGCGTCCACTCGCTGGGAGGAATGGAGACGAGCGGGAACGATTTGCACAAAACGGGATCGGTTCGATGCCGATGCGGGATCGGTTTTCTTCTGCTTCTGCTTTCCTTTAAGCGTATTGATAAATCTGCAAATCGCAATAGCGCAATGCGAATCGACAACAAAGGCCCCCGCGCGCGCTCGGCAGACGGCGGCAGAGTGTGTTGGAGCGTTGGGATGTCTACAGGGCCCGCTGCTGCCGGAATTCGGGTGGCAGCGCGAATGGGAACGGCCGCGTTCCCGGCGGTTTAATGTAGCAATTGAAAATTACAAGCATAAAACCGGTAACCGGTGTGGAAGGAGGGACGTTCACGGGACGATGGCCGTGCATATGCATAAGGAGCCGGTTCACCGCTGCAAAAGCGATGCAGAAGCGTTGTGGTTCCACCCGTGCGACAATCGCCATCGGGGAAAGGGTTTTTGGAGAAGGGGCGTCAAGAAAATATGAAAAATATGTTCCATGATTGTCATCGGTTTTGTCGTGCGATTGCATATGGAGGGAGTTTTTGTTGGGATGGTGCATGCTGGCAAGGTTGTGCAGTTCCAGGGACTCTTCCAAGATATCTTGACTGTTGGGGGATATCTTCGGAAGGAAACATGTCTCCTGCACGGTACAATCATTCCGCGTAAGATTGTAAGCAGGCGTGACTGTATGCGTTTAGACATCCTCTGCTCAGGCTTTGTAGCATCTCCTCTGAGGATAAACCCGGCAGCCTTCTGTAAGCCTAGTAACTGTCAAAGTTTACCTGCAAGTTAAAGATTCAACGTCCAAAGTCTCTAAGCACAAACCGTGCGTCTGCGAACCTCTTTTTGGGGAGTGTTTTGATTTTAAAACTTCCCTGTTTTTTCCCTGTCTTTGGGACACTTCGGAAGGTTCGGATATTTCCGCGGTTGGGAACTTAGAGGGCACGAGAAGGAGAATGAGGTCGGAAGAAAGGTAAGGGTGAATATTTTATCAAGTTTGAAAGAATTTCAAACAAAGGGTACGTCGGCAGCAGCAAACAAAAAAATACGTAGCGAACGTGTAGTGTCACGTTTGCTTGAATATGCTGAAGTTCTGCATGCCTCTCATGCAGGAAATATATCGTGGTCCAGCTTAGTTATTTCGTTGCTCTTTTCCGTACCGCTTATCACCCCTTTTCAACAGTCCAAGAAACATTCCACTAGATGTTGTTCCCTTATTGATCCTCTTACTGCAACTTAAAGTAAGTTGTGAAAACTTTCGCCCTTCTCGCCTAACGCGCTATCGTTCCTCCCACCTGTCCGGATAGTTAAAGTTTTGATGTTTCGCTACGTCCATGATTAAAATATATCCCTGCCCTATACGCTGGCAAGCCAACTGACAGCCCACTTTACACCTACTAACACAAATTTCACCAGCATCGCCAATGTTTTGTTTCTTTGATGCATAGTTGCTGTGGTCAGAAAAGCCAAACAAGTGACATGTGTTTTCGATCCCGACAGGATTTACACCCCGCAAACAGCCACAGCAATGCATGGAGTAGAGGAAGTCGGAGGTGCGATAGATGAAAACTAGTTACCCACCTATACTGGGGCCTACGGCAAAGTTCTGGGTAAAGTCTCGTGAATGATGGCATTAAAGCTAGCGAGGCTCTGCTGCAGTAAATAAGTGGGGATGCTCGTATGCTCAACTCTTACCTAGTGTGTGTGAATGTTTTAGATAGTCACCCGACACATATGCAAGAGAATCCTGAAAACGTTGATGGTTTTTGAGGCACTCTTCGTCAGAAAATCCAATGGAAACCCCAGCGCGGAAACCTACACCGGGAGAAAGCTACCATAAAACCAATATAAATTATTCATAATTTAATTAAATATAGTAACGATAGCTGTAATTACTTCTAGACTCGAACCCTAGGTTCGAGAAGCGATTGAGCTGTCGTACAGTGAAGCGCACTGTAAAATTCATCACCCTTCGTAGCCGTTCCAGCCCCAGCCAGAAAGCCTACAGAAGGTGTTGATGTGTAGGTGGTATGTTGTTGTAATTTCGATTATTTCCATACCGCAGCAACCGACGACGGTACCCCGTTTCGCTTCTCAGCAGATTAGTTTCCAATCTGGCAGATGGTTAGCACCGGAAAAATGGATTACCTTTCCGTGTGTGGCTGTGTGTCAGTGTGGGCTTCAACATGAAAGCAACAGTGCCAAAGTGGGGTAACGATGGATATGAATATGGAATTTAGTTGCAAATGTGAGAGAATGAGCAGCGATATTGGGACATAGATACAAACAGCAACACGAGAACGATATAATGAGACGGATAAGGTGGTACTGGATGGGACGAAAACTCAGAGCTGGCGAACAAAGCCGAGGTTGATTGGCAATACTAATTGTTTGCACGATTGCCTGGAACGGAATTATTGATTAAGTGCTGATGTGAATGTGACATCGATAGAAGTGACCTACTGATACACTAAGCCAGCCTGGGTTGTAGCTTTGTGTGACTCCACTCGATGAGTTCTCTTCCATACCGGTCCAGAGACAGGTAAGCGTAGGTCGCAATTATTTCCGACAGTGTAGAGACGCGAAAGAATTCTATCTCGGTGGTCTATTCGCAAAGACACGGTCGGTCGCATAGAAGTAGAGCCCTCACATTATCTCGCCGAAGATGAGCAATAATGCTTCAATCATCATTACGGAATTACAATAATTATTGTTACATTACGCGCGATTGACACGAAAGGGATAACCCGTTTCAGTTGCTAGTTCTGCAAACAAAACAAAAATGCAGAAAACACGGTACCGCAGAAGACAACGAGTGCTCACAGCAAACAACCGGAAACAATTGGCAACCGAGGCAAAAGACTGTAATGGTAGCTTTCGTGCCATTCAGTAAGACGTCAGAATTTGCTGTCCGCTTTACGTCCTGTAGCAGTGCTAATAATTGAGCATATATTATCGAGTTGGAATGTTAGAAGAGGAATTAAAACAAAATTAGATAAAGAATTTGAGACGAAAGAACTGACATTTAGTGCTGAGATTGATGAATGAAGCAAAGAGTCCCAGATGAATCTTGCCTGTTTCGCTTCCACTCATTCTTCTACACTCTGGGCACAATCTGGAGCATAATGGAGTTGTGTCACCATGTGTCGGGACGGAAAGTGTGGTACACGTTACAGTGCCGTGGTAACTTTCTGCCCATCATCATCATCTTCGTCATGCAAAAGCGTGCGCAAACGTCTACGACACATATTGCTTGGTTCTTACTCAACTCAGCAAACTGTTGGGACTGCCAGGACCCGAACGACACAACACTGTCATTATCGTCATCTTCATTACCGTCCCGCTTCCCAAACGCGAACACCATCATTAACGGCAAACGGATCGGGCAAAGCCCGGCCGAACGTAACAATAAATATTTACATTTTACTTCACCGACGCACCGCCAGATATCAATCAATATCTGGGTTGTAATGCAGGCCTGTTGTCGTCTGGTTACAACTGGTTCGGCTGTTTGGTTGTGAAGAAGAAAAAAAAAACCAACTCCCTTTTAAACGAACGACACCAGCTAGCAGTGGTGAGTGGTGAGCTACAAAAAAAAAAAAAGATTCGCAAGAAGAACGCTAGATTGCATTGTGTGCAAGGAGCTAGACAACTTCCTTGGTGCCTTGCAAGCAATTATAACGTCACTCGGAATGTCGGGTGATGCTGCAGGTCGTTACAGGTCGAGTGACAGGCTTGGCAGGGATGTGGGATGTGTCTCAAGAGGACGTGCCGTCTGGACGATCCCGGCAAGCACTCATCAAACGTGGATTGGTCGTAGCTGACAGGTATAACAATCTGGGATAAGCCACGACACTTATCAGCTCCTATTCACACCTAATCGAAGGTGTCAAAAGATCATCGGGAGGTGATGATCGCTTTTTGCGAGAGTGAGTGGAATGATGTCTAGTGTAGGAGCTGGTGTTTGCTGGTGAATAGCGTTCTAGAATGGGAAAGCTCGGTGGTACAGGCGACAGCGACAGGACCGGCGAAACGGCAGGACCGAGGTTCAAATCCCGTCTGGATCGTCTGGAACCCGCGTAGTGTGAGGACTTTGACTATCCAACTACGTGGCATCAGCAAGTCTAGTAAGCCAATACCACGTAGTTCAAATGGCCTTCGTGACCTTTAGGGCTCGTTAAGCCAAGAAGAAGTGTTCTAGAAATTGTACCAAATAGTGTAGGTCTTTAACCTAGATGACTTCATCCTAGCATCATCAGATCAGATAGGTCAAGTAAAAGTACTCTTGTTTACCTGTTTTCCAATCAGACTTCTGTTTAGAAGAAATGAATCTGGTTTTACGGGGTACGATCATAACATCTTGCCTAACAAAACATAAAAGAAAACACGTGTTTAACCTCCAACCCAGACGCACACTAGTGTTATATTAGCTGCTAAGGCCGCTGTTGGCCTGCTGTTACTAAGTGAATCGATAAAATTCAATTACCATGGCGCTTCCGCCCCATACTTAACACATTCCACTCCCGCGCACTGGTGGTGGGCACTTTTCCAAAACCCTGGACGGAAAGCGCGAAAGAAAATACGCGCACCGGCGGAAGAAAAACGCAGTAAAAAATTATAATTAAAGCTCAAACAGCAGCAACACAAACGTTTGGATGGTGCGCGTGTGGGCCCGCGCTTTCTCCGATGATGAACGCTATATCGTAAGGCGGGGGGGGGGGGGGGGGGGGGGAGAACGCCCTAAAGCCGAAAAAATGTGTAAAAAATCACTGCCAAAAATTCCATCACGCGCGCACAAGAGGGTGTGAAGCATAAACATCGATATCTGCATTTCCGGTCTGCTGCCGGTGCCGGTTGTTGGAGGTTCTTTTCCGAACGGGAAGGTTCAGAAAAGTTCCTCAACACCGGTTGCTGGGAATTGGGCGTTTGGTTTGTGTCTGCAGCGCCATTTAGTGTACGAAAATAGAACAGGTAGCTAATTAAAATCTAAATCAAACTGTAGGGCGAAATAGCATAAACACAGCTACGTGGAATAAAATCGTCCCATAAATGCAACATGCTATAATCCAGTGTATCATTCTAGGCCATGCTACACCAAAAAATAAAACTCGAGCGTTCCGATAGCAGACGCGTGCATTACAGTTTTCTGTTATGCTTTGTTGAGTTAATAAAACACAAATTACCATGGCAGCGAGGAAAACAGCAAATATTAGCAAATAAACCTACACGATAAGCTTGCCAAATGCAAACAAAGCGTAGCACAGGAGCAAAACGTTCCGCTTTGATAAGCTCTGCTCAGTGGGTTCGTTGGCTGCTTTAAAAAAAAAAGCTGCTTAAAAACTTTTCGCACAGATAACGTACAAATAGCAGACTCGCGCACCTTTACTTCACAGAAACGCAAACCGTGATCCATGTGGAATTAATTGCTAGCAGTAAAATAGTAGTAGTTTCCGCTTGCTGTTGGCCCTGTTGCTTTCAACTGCTGCCACCAGCAGCTACTGCTGTTGCCCGCCCTGTGCGGATTAAGAACAAATGCTGCGCCTGCAACAATAACACACACCGGGCGAAACATATTTCGTATTTCGTGTATTTCGTAAGCTGTACTTAATGTTGGAAATGTGTGACCGACATAAGCACACACACACACACCCACGTAAAGGGGATAATTTTCCAACATGTTGTGTTTTTGTGTGTGAGCAGAATTTTGCAACTGCACGCTGTTATTGTCAAATAATCTGCTGCTGCTGTTGAAAGGGTGAGTGATACAATTAACATTTGTGTGGATTTTTTATTTAAGCATGTTGCATGGTGGGGGGGTGGGGGGGGGTGATTATTGTGAAAAAGTTTTCATAACCATTCATAACGTTTTAATTAGCGTGTCGCTTAGAACAGATTCTATATAAACAACAGCCATCATGCTGGTTAGTTTTTCTTAAAAATTACGACTCATTAGATGTTGCTGATCGTCCTATTAATAGAAAAAAATTAAATGCGATTTAAAAAAAAAGGAATTTGTAATCGATAGCTTTAGTAGAAATTGTGCCACAAGATTATAAAATAACCGCACGGTAAGGTTTCCAGTCATACCACACTCATCAGAAATCTCAAAACAAAGATTAAGTCAGCCCCAGGGTGGCTGTATAAATAGAGCAATCAGGTAAGACACGTCTGCTCCAACACGGTGTGATCGGGTTCGAATACCACCAGCGCTTCAATCCCAGGAGTGTTTTTTTACGGATATTTTTACTTCACTTCACTTCTTGTTCTTGGCTTAACGACCTTCTAAGTTACGCCGACCATCTAACGGCTTACTAGACTTGCTGATAACAACTTAGATGGATCCGGATGAGATTTGAACCCCGGTCCTGGCGTGTGAAGACCGGGCACAGGTAGCTCAACTAATATTTAGAGCAAGTGCCAGGGCGGCAGAGGGAACTTTGCCATTATCCCCCCTCAAATTATATAACAATTTTGACCAAAGTTTAAGCATAAAGCCTTATTTTAACTCAATGATTTAAAAACAATAACACAAATTTCCAACAAGCTATAAAATTACTTAGCAGTGTACAGTTTCATCCTCATCTTGCTAGCTCAATGCTGCTCACCGCAGTAATCTGCACACCATGCGACGCCTGTGAGTCTGCGAGTGTCTTGAACTTGATGCTTTACAGTACCAAGCAACAGCGTCACGGTCTTCCGAGTCACTCACCGCGGAACTGGCGCGCTTGCGTGCCAAAGCGGACGATCGTTCGTTCGCACAAAAAAGGGGAAAACGGTAACTCATGGCCAGATGCTGAACATTTCCAGCGAACACGAACGCTCGCAGCATCCAAACGGAACAACATTGGCACTCATTTGCTCTGCTCTCTCTCTCTCTCGCTCTCCGTCTTTGTTGCGTTCTTCAGCGGCAGGCACGGTTCCGGTTGCGTATGGTTGCGCTTATCTCTGCCACCCTCTGGGTGCAGGTATCCTTCCGGGGTGGCGCGTAATTCGCCACAATCACCAGCAGGATTCGTTACAACCCGAAAGCCCCCAAACTTGCAATGACATCTGTAGCGCTCTCAGACCAAAGAAGGCAAGCAGCAGCAGCAGCAGCCCAACGCCAAGAGTAGCCGTGCTCGGGTCAACGTTTCACAACGCGTTGCCGTCTTGTGTCCTGTGCGGGGATGGTTGTTGCGGCAACGCCGTCCCAAGAGTTCCCGAAAAGATGCCGGGAACGGCCGAACTCGAGCGCGTTACTCGCCCGAACAACGATGATGAGCCTGTCGGTGCCGAATTGTGCACCCCCGTAGTCAGTCAGTCGCCAGCCGGTTTATTTAGCGGTGTGCAGTTCTTTGCGCCAAGCACGTCAGGACATTAATACACTGCCAGAGGGTGATGCATTTTTGGCAAGGTAACAAAGAACGTTAAACATCCCGGTGCGCTGTGGATGCATCCGTGGTGTGCGATAGGATCGAAGACGATCGATTGTGTTGTGGGGGTGAGAAGAGGGCGTTAAGTTAATGGTAGATGAAGATACTTTAATGTCACATGATCTCCAAAAGATAGTAAGATAATTTATTGTGAATAATAGACAACATTGCGTGTGTGACTATATCGCGAGATCCCGTAGTGAAGTGAAGTGATTTCAAGTTTAAGCTTAGTTTGTAGTGCGCGTTTTGATCGTACAAGTGGTTCAGTATGGTGCATCTAGTGTCCTGGAGATGCACATTCTCCTTCCCAGTGTTGGTAGTACTGTTTCTAGCCTCGACACCGACTCATTCGGTTAATCTCGACGAGGGTGCATTCTCCAAGCATGCCTCGTACGATCCTTGCTACGATGAGGATCGTCCACGGCGCTGTCTGCCGGATTTTGTCAATGCCGCGTTTGGCATGCCGGTGGTAGCGTCCTCCACCTGCGGCCAACGATCGCTGGAGCGGTTGTGCGATGTACAACAGGTGCGGCCACGCTGCCTCCAGTGTGACGATGGCAACCCGCGCAAACGATACCCACCTTCCGCGTTGACCGATGTAAACAACTCCAACAATGTGACCTGCTGGCGCTCCGAACCGCTTCGATCACCCGCGTCCATCAACGATCCACCGGACAACGTGACGCTGACACTGTCGCTCGGCAAGAAGTACGAGCTGACGTACATCAGCCTAACGTTCTGCCCGGGCACCATCAAGCCGGACTCGATCGCGATTTACAAGAGTGCGGACTTTGGCAAATCGTGGCAGGCGTTCCAGTTCTATAGTTCCCAGTGCCGGCGGGTATATGGAAGACCTAATCGTGCCACGATCACGCGGGCCAATGAGCAGGAGGCACGCTGTACCGATGCACATCGGCATGGAGGCGAATTGGGTGTTGGTGGAACTGGATCTAGTGTTTCGCGGATCGCTTTCAGCACGCTTGAAGGACGACCGTCCGCACCCGATTTCGATTCGTCCCCTGTGCTGCAGGATTGGGTCACTGCTACTGATGTGCGGATCGTGTTCCACCGTCATCAGATGCCACCGGAGGATTCGTTTGAAGATCCTTGGTATCTGTTGCACAGTTCCGCCCAGGTTCCAGCATCCTTCCGTCGACAGCCACGCGAACTGGCGGAATCGCTAGAGGACGAGCAAAACAGCTCCGTGCAGGAGGAAGTCATCGCGTCCACCACGCCAGACTACCAGTCTGAGGAGGCACCACAGGTGCGATCACAATCAAACGCTTCGGAAGCCGCAAACTCATCCATCAAACCACCTGCGGAGGTGATTGGTGTCGGGCATCGGTCTGGAACATCCGCTCGTCAGCAACCTCCGCATCACCATTACGCGGTGTCCGATTTTGCTGTCGGTGGACGCTGCAAGTGCAATGGGCATGCGTTCCGTTGCATCCCGATCGGGAAGGATGGGGAGGTGAGCTGCGACTGCAAGCACAACACCGCCGGACGTGATTGCGAGCGCTGTAAGCCGTTCCACTTCGATCGTCCATGGGGGCGCGCTAATGCCCGCGATGCCAACGAATGCAAAGGTAGGACGCTCTTCATATCTTTCTACTCCCTTCGGACGAGGCTTCAGATGGTGTCGGAGGTGGTCAGAATTTGTCTTGATAGTAATGCTTCAACTCCCACTCAATAATTGAACCCCTTCCTGTTTTCATCTGTCACTGTTACTCCCGCCACCTTCACATCGCTTCCACCGGGAAGCGAACCCTCTCTATCTTGTAAGCAAACCGAAAATTAAATGTTGCCCCGTAGTGCAGAGCAACCCTCAACTGCTGGACAAATCTAAACAATCTGTTTCACATAATTGTAATAAACCTAACCCTCTGATGGTGTGCCGCCTGTTGTGACCCCGGCACGCGCTACAGTAGGCGAAAAAATAATTGATTTACGGTCAATTAAAGCAAATATTGTAGCACCCCCGACTCACCCGACCGACACAACAAGCCTGGCTTCGCTTCTTCGTTTGCCAGAGATGCCGGGTGGGTGAGACAAAGTTCGACAGCGCTAGAAAGTACGCGAGGGAGAGGGAGAGCCGACCGAACTGAATTGGGTTCTGGTCCCTTTTAACGCGTTCGTTCGTAGCACGGGACGGGTCGGTGGTGCTGTCGATAGCTAGCCGGATAATGGATAATATTTTCGGGAACAAAAAGGGGGACTCAGGTTTTCATCACAGTGTGTCCCTATCCATTTCATGCATGCTCAAGCGGGCTGGCCGTACTTTAAAGTTTTTCGAAACTCCGTTGTATGTAGGGTGTGTGTGTCTCTTAAGTAAAACCCATTCGAACGTTCACAACAAATGACCGAAGGGTCAGAATCGCAACATCACCGTCAAGCTTGTGGAACTCTTCCTACATCAAAATCATCCCAAAGATATATTAGTTTAATTCTACACTTTCCAGGGAATGATGTGAGTCAGCTATTTTATTAGCCTGCGGGGTAAGTGTGGATAAGTTTCGTGATGTCTCAAAGTAGTCTATTTTGAAGTCCACAAGGTTTTTTTTTTACAGTTTTTATGTCTGGACATTGAGTAGAGAAAACCAAATATGGAAATCTGCACGTATCTACAGATGAAACATGGTCCCCGCATGCACATCATGAACATCCCTTGTGGTAGGGACCTACCAGATTTAATTTCTTATTGTATTTGTTCAGCGTGCCCCGTGAGCACTAGGTTGGACGTTAATCCAATAAGGAATGTTTGCCGACCGATCCCACTCAATTGCAGGGTGAGCATGCTTTGTCGGACAATTTGTATTGGAGAAAAATTGGAAACCGTACCGTATGAATTGCTAATTTGTGGAGTGTGTATTGAGAGTTTTTTTTTTTCGAAGGATCTAAACGTCGAGAAATTGGGGATCTGTTTATTGCTGCTTCCAAAAAAAAACACACACACACACACATATATATTGCATTAGCTTCATCCAGAAGGATCAACACCTCGAGCTCGAACAACTTATCAGTCTGCTCTGTACCTGGAGAACGATAAATCACTTGCCCTTTTATTCTGTGTTGTCCCGCACGGTTCGCCTTGCACCTTAACTGTGATTCAGATTAAGCGCAACAAAATGGCGGTGCTCGATTGGGGAACATAAATAAATCAATCCTCAATGTCAGCTAGTGGAGCTACAGTTAGCGCTCCTTACACCTTGAAGAGATCCCGCGATTACACTACCGTCAAACGTTGTAACGCATTTCCAAACGGAACGCCAACGCCTCACAGAAAAACCTTCGCCCGTCACCACGCCGGTTTATCGCGAACTTAATTTAAGGTACCGGTAAAAGATCGCTAAACCAAGCTAGGGCTGGTGCACCAGCTGATATAGGGGAGGGGAGTACCTTCCCACTGCTAAACACAGCACACCCGTAGATACTTGTCGGTCGTCCGTAGTTCTCGGCTACCCGTAACAGGACGTCCTGCTGGGCACTGGGTTGGAATGCAGTGTACACAGCCTCCTCTAACGCAGTTGACTAATTTACATGCGCCCATTGCGACACGTTTATGACCCACCGAAGTTTGCGAGATAAAGAAATGGCTGATCAATTTATGACTCGATGACGAGAACTTGGTCGTTCCTGAGCTGCTACCCGTATCGTATCCGCAGCCAGGGAATGGGAGACATATTTTTTTATCTATGGCACGAGTACGATTTCTTCAAGAGTTGGATGGGGCGATACCGTTCCCTAGCTCGTAGTTGCTGTCATCAGCAGAAACGCATTAGGTCCCAATTTTTGGACGAGCCTCGGAACATTGTAAAAGCTTTGGTAGCTCTCGCAGGAAGGCGTTTTTTAATTATTCGCATGAGTTGCTATACATTTGAAAAGGATTTTCAAGAGCGGCTATCACCAGTCAAGATCACATGGTGTACCTCAACGCAATGTCTTATTGGAGGCACCATAAACACACTGAACAATAGCGCCATCTCATAATTGACTCTGTAGCAGCCATGCTTGGGAAGGAATGGATGGTTTTTGATTTGCACGCTATTTGATTATAATGTACGTCACGAATATTTCCCTGCGCCTGCTTTGGTTCCGGTACGTGACCAGATTTCCTACAGTGCCGAGAGATCCTGACATAACCTCCTGAGCTGAGTGTTCCAATAGCTGGGCGGCTAGGAAGATGAGATAAGAGTTCTGGATTTGAATTTAAATTCTTCACCAACTGTAACGCACCGGGTCGAAAGAGATGAGATCACGCTTTTCAATTAACCTCTTTTAAATTATTGCTGTTGACGGCATCGAGATAGTACGGATCGATAAGAGTGTGATGTTATTGAACACACATCCATTTAGACACGTGATTTTGTAACGATGAATTTTTTCCTTCGCCAGTTCTCGAATTTAGACTGCATGACCCAAAAATATTCACACTCACACATTTGATGATACGTGCCCTGTGGTCATAGAAGGTACGTGCGAAAGCAGACAGTTGCGAAAAACTGATCATATCCCACACCCCGTTCGCTATAATTTTCACAAGCGGGTTCTCAGGGCTTTCGCCCCTTTTGCAAGTTCATCCTTAGCCTGACAGCTCGTCCAAATGCTGCCCAAAAAAAAAAACCGGTCGGAGATTTCGCAGAAAAACTTATTAAATATTAAAATCGCATCAATATCTCGTGATCATTAAAATCATATTCAGCTCATTAGCATACCTGAGCGGACCTGCGTACAACATTTCCGAACGTTCAGGATTCGGTTTTTGGGTTTGGCGTGTGTTTTGGCCCAAGCCTGGAATCACCATTAGCATTCTACCGGGGACCAGCCAAGTAGCGTTGATCCTTGATGGGATGTGTGTGTGTGTGTGTGTGTGTGTGTGTGTGTGTGTGTTTGTGTGTGCGAGTGTGTGTTGCGTGTATGTAAGGTGTTTTAGCAAGCAGGCCACGTAGCGCTGCATCGTAGCTGTACTCTTATCAAGAAGAAATCCCAAAACATTCGCTTACATCTAACCGACGCCTGAGGCGGATTTTGGGCTGACCAAACAATTTGTTGTCCAGATCGAAGGCTTTTTCTTTGCCGGTTTGTAAAACTGCGACGTAAGTGAGCACCTCTACACCTCAGCAGAAACGTGAGCTTCATCCGAATGGAACCATTCTGACAGAAAGTGATTGATTTTACTCCACAATAAAAATTCCAAAGTTCACTAGTAAGTTACTGATGAGGTATTTAGCGAGAGAGATTTCCGATATCTTGTACCTTGGATCCGGTACAATCACACGATGCATCCAAAAACGTAGCCACACTTCCCACATTATTAATCGATTCGAGAATAATCACACCAACAATAGTTTAATGAGGCATTTAGGCCCTTCAACCACGCGTCTAAGGCATGACTGGTTTAGGCATAGATTGTGGGGGCAAGATGTAGCGCGGCGATGCAATCAAAACGACTACATCCCTGATCTCGTTTCGATTGTAACCTAGAACAACTACCCAATATCCGTACGCTCGTTGGGAGCGACTACTCCCCGACAGGGTCAGTTACAGCGGCTTACACCGAGCCTACAAACAGCAAGCGGTTGACGTGGGTGATGTTCAACATGTTTCATGTGGAACATTTCGGTGTGGTCTACGTATCGGATGGTGGTGCGATGTAAAAATGAAACAACGAGATGAGAGAGTGTGAGAGAGAGAGAGAGAGAGAGAGAGAGAGAGAGAGAAAACCCTCACAATAACAATAGTGCCCTGTGCCAACACTGCTCAGGAGAGTTCGTCGGAGGTTGAAAAAAGGAAGGGATTAAAATCGATCAAACTAATTCAAAATACATGTTAGATGAAAATGATTCATTTTTACCTTTTGCGCGGTCCCAGCCATGTCGCCCTCCCCCCGGCACAACCTAGAGGACCCTGCCAAGGCTCCAAGTGGAGATGAAAGTGATAATAAAACGGGCTTGAACGCAATGACACGCACCCTGGCGCGCGGCCCAACGACCAAGCGGAATAATGGGTTGGGAGCGACCGACAGGAACAAGAATCCATTAGCAGTTCCTGCGCGTTCCACCGATGCACGCCTAGAACTGTTGATCTCTCTCCCCGAAAGCTTTAAAAAAAAGCCAAACTGGTTCCCCATTGTAGCCATCACGACCAAGAGTACCTTTTAAAAGCTACAACATCTATGCATACTAGGTCAAACAAGCATTTGATTGCTACAAGACGCTACCCGAAACCCGAACGCAAATCCGTTCGCAAATATTTGGTGTCCTGAGCTCTAGGCCTTATAAGTTATTGGAAGTTTTGTAGACTTGCTCACGGTTGGTACGTTGCATTATTACTCTGGGTAGTAAAAACAGTTTGCAAACTTCAATAGCCATCATAAAGGCAAATGATTACGAAATGATTCGCATGATTGGATGGCTTCCCATCTAGATGTCAGTCGAGTCGGTGGAGAGGCTCTCAAATTGCGTAATATTTATGAAGATACTCCCTTTCCAAAGCGGGGGGAAATGCTGCTTTACGCTACCCAAAACAAATGCTTTGAATGGGAAACTATCCCTCACCGCGAGGCCTGGTTGCTGGAAAAGACACTAAAGCACCTGCAACCCTTCCAGCATCCTCAAGCTCATATCGCAGTAAAACTAAACAAACCGGAAAACTCGAAGCCACAGTGTGGCTGTGCGATATTTATGACTGTTTCCTTTTGCACCTAATGCCCGACCTGACACGGATTAGTGCCCAGTGTTTGAGAAATGGTTTCGTACCCGTGCACGGAACCCTTTTACAAAGTGCGTTCGAGCGGCTTACTGACCATCCGTCCAGATCGCGTCCTAGACTTGGGTGTACAGTTTTATGGCACATGGTGAAAGTTTGCCCAACACCGAACAAAGGAGCATCAGCGAGGGGTTTTTCTTGGGTGGAAACGTCCATCAAGTTCTGCCTGATGATGAGGATGATGATGATGATGGGGATGAATGTCACCTTCGGTGGACATCTAAGAATTCATACCATTTGACACAGGACACGGTAGAAATGAGGATGGATTGTAAAATTGTAAGAAAATTGGACGCTTTAATTACTGCCCAATCTAAATTCGGAGGGAAAGCCTCATCCGAGAGGGTTCGTTTGGCGTAGGCCTCACATTCTCATCCTTAGATGGTTAGTTTAATATGGTATCTATTAAAAAATTTATAATCAACATCAACGAGTAGTTAGGATGAATTGCCACCGCAAGGATTACTATCCAATTTCTAAAAGGTTCCCAACAACAACTGGTCTTTAGGTTTCGGTTTTCTACAAAAAGGAGCATCAGCTTGATGAAATGATAGATCAAATTTGCTACCCTGCGCTTCGGGACCGGAGATACGAACACAACTCGAAGGAGCTAGAGATAGAGATCTAAAGAGGGCAGCATCCCGGTAATCGTTCTGTCAAACCAGCAATCGATGAATAATGCGATGTGGATATCTTGTCAACAGTCAAATCGTATCGTGTTGTTCCACAACCTTCCAACAGCACATTTCCTCGACCCTAAGCTCGGATGGCAGTTAATAGCAACAAGCTAACTGCATTGGACGTAGATTTTCGTACAACGAACCGTAGGGCAAAACGGAAAAAAACTGGCCCACGAAGAGAGCAACAAAAAAAAACAACAACAACTCCTGTGGAATGGGAATGGAAATTAAATTAAAGCTAAATAGATGCGTACGAGTTGGGGTGTTTTGATTAAATTTATTAACCAAAAAAGGATCCAGCCTACACACAGGATCCAGTCTACGACGGAGGGCGAGGACAATCTTGCTCGCATTCGTCCCGCGTGCATCTCGATCGCCCCCGGGTCGTCAGGATGAGTGGTGTCCTGGTATTATTGAAGGCAGCAATGGCAGCAAAGAAGCAGAAGGAAGACGCAGAATCGTTCGAGTTTTCGAACTTCATACTTTCTTCCGTAGTTCCGTCGGACGAGTGTCCTCGGGGCTTCACGGGAATGAAACGATATTTTTCCCGCCACGCCTCACCTCCTTCCTACCATCCGCGCATCACAGCGGCCATCATGGAATGCTTGAGCTCTGCCTAGCGTCCTGCCTCACCCTACCGTACCGTTCGAGTTGGGTTTGGAATTCAATCCATCTTTTTCCTTATAGCCCGGGACATCCATCATTGAGCTTCCGGGGCTGTGTCGAGCTCGCTTCTGCCATTTTTCGCTACATTTTTACGACGTTCCGGGTTATTTTTTGCTCTCTCTCTGTCTCCCTCGGCAAACCCCTTTTTCTGTACCGCAACTTATGAAGGAATAGAGAGGAATGAAAGCGCGTGAGAGACAGCGGCACGGAGCGGTGAGGGTACTGGACCAGGAAGTACGCAGTGCCTTGTGTAAACAGCAACTGGTATGTCGATGAATTTTAATAACCATTAGGAATTTATGACTTTATGATGGTAAAGCACCGGGAGCAGAAAAGGCACACGAGCCCACACTTGGCTCCCTGTGCGTTGCCGGTGTGTGCGTGTGTCAGTGCATCCTTTTTAAAAGCAGTGTTGTGTGTGTGTGTGTGCGACGGGTGAGAAGGGGAGAGATATTTTGCTACGATGGTATTTTAATTTCATCCTTACAGTACGGCACAAGGGAGGGATTGTCGATTTTAACGTTTAAATGCTTGTTATTCAATATTTGCTTGGCCAAAGCGCTTACAATAGGAAGGGGTATGTGCGTGTTAGTAAACTACAACAGCCGAGTAACAGCGGGTCATTTATCTTGACACTTTTGGTTTAGTAATTGAGCGTAGCTGTAAATGTGTTCATTTTAAAATTCCGTCCAAATTTTTTTGAAAGAATATTGGAGAGTTCCTTGACAATTCGGACGACTCGGAAATGTAAGCAAGTTTCCTCGTATACGTTTCTGAGTCGTCCGATGACCGAGACAATAGCTCCGCCAGTCTGCACGCGACAGAACAAGGAATCAAATCCCATCCGGGTCGATCACCCGTAGCGAGGCCGAATTATCCTACGACGTGGTACCGGCAAGTCTAGTAAGCTTTTAAATAGCCGGCAGGATCTACGCGTCTTTAAGTCCACAAATCAAAGAAAAAGAACCATTTGAGTTTCTTATTTGTTATACAACATTACATGAGATGAGTGTGAAGCAAAGTGTCGTTCAAGCCATAAAATAATAGTTTACAATTACGTCAAAGAATTAAAAGGCATCGTGGGACATTGCGAAGTTACGATATCAGAATTATGACTATTAGCTGACGCATTACAATTACATTTCTGTTGCGTTGGGGCATAGGTTTGTTTGTTTGTGCTGCTTTGACAATTGGTCCAAATTTTGGAGTGTCTGAGACTACATTCGTCTCTGCTTTAAAACAATTTTTCGTGGCTTAATGTTTGTGGGAGATGTTTGATCTTTAAGATTACTATTCTAATGCCTTAGATAATAGAGCCGTCCTTAGTTCCATAGCTCATACTGAAGATCCAATTATTGTCAGTAAAATGCTTATATGGTGTATTTTAAATAGAGCAAGTCCTAGACATGGGGTCTAGAAATTAGAAGACTTCTTGATATTTGAGTATGTTGATTGAACGTTTTCTTCAATCTATAGGAAAGTGATCTATAGGAAGCGTATTGCTTAGATGCTTAGTTAAGGCCACCTTGTAGCCCTAAGTTACAAGGCATCTACTCCAATTTCTTCGATAGAAATTAACATGACAGATGGACGGAATCTCTTGGACTGAAGAGAATTATACACGAACATGAGTACTACGAGTTCCTAAAGTTCGTTGACCACCAGCACCAATGTGTTGGCTGTCCAAACAATCCAAGGCCTGCAACCAACTGAAAGCCTCCAAGCGTCAACCAAAACGAACATGTTCCCCATCTTCACCGGTTCTACCGAAACTAGAGCGTGTGAAAAATGGCATAATATCGACACAAAATGCTCACAGATTTGAAGCTCCAGTTCAAACCAGAACCATAACGAGCATGCTTGCACGCTACTACAGTACGTCCTCCACGATGCTTCGACCGAACTACAAAAGCGAAACCCAGCGCCGCAGCATGTACAAAAAAGAAAAGCAAAACAATAAACCGGTATCGTGTCGGTTGTCAAAAAAGGTGTTGATGTTCCTGGAACAGATGATGGTCGTAACCGAGGTCCGGAGGTCATCATTTTCACCTGAGCGGACTTTCTTCGTGCTGCTCTTGCTTTACAGCACACACAGCGCAAGCTTTCTTTGGCAGTTTCAAATCCAGGTTTATCTTCTTCCAGAACACATCCAGTGCAGAGTAAAACCCCCGAAATAGCCGCCATTTCCACCACGCACCGGACTTAGGCATCTAAAAATTGGGTCCTCCACCATTGTGTGTCTACCGTATCACCACCAGATACCAGTTTTGGGAGGGCGAGGGGTTTATGATTACGGCCCGGCAGAGTGGTTGGCTTGCGCGACCACCGCTTATCGGTGGCATTTATCATCCTCGTATTGCCGCATCGCCGCCCCACCCGATATCTTCATTAGGAATGAAAATATTTGTACAAGAAATAAAACCACAGCCTGCGGGCGGCTTGGATCGTTGGGGTTTTCGGTCGGTTTCGGCTGTGCTTGGTTAGTTAGTGGTTTCGGGCAGGCGAAGAAGCTGCCAGATCCTGGATTGGTTCTTTTGCGGGGCCAGTTTAATTAGAGCCGAAAGATTTCGTAGAAACCCGGTGGCAAGGTAAAGTCACAGAGAGGGAAGAAAGCATTCTACAGTACGGGAATTCTAAAGACATTCTGAGGGGAAACTTTATCCTGCGCCTTGAAACGATCCGTTTGGTGCCTGTATCTTCGGCGGATCTTGCCCTTTTGCTCCAGTTTGGAAAGAAACTTTAATGTTGGTTTTAAAGCTCGAGAACAACAAAAAATAGCGCTGCTCAGTAAAATCTTTCTTGCATTATTGCTAGATTGGCCGTAATCGAGCACACCCGGTTGGAAGGTTTTGCGTCTTGATTTGCAATCGATCATACCGAACCGTATGCACGTGTATGACGTGAGGTTTTAACATTCCGCAATCATTACTGTCACGATTGGATAATGAACATGACTTTCATGACACACGGGGTACGGTCTACGGACAAGCGAGAAGAATGAGGCGTCCACCCCCCTGTACCCAATATCTACCACAAGTCCATTAAAGTCTCAATGACTTCCAGAGATACCATTCCGCTCGCGAAGTCCCCGGCTACACACCTTAATCAATTATCGACTAATAGGATTGTGCTCGGAAGCTGCCAGCATCGTTTGACGCAGTGCCCGGTCAGCACTAACGAACACATTTCAAAACACAAATTTCTTAACCGTTCCGTCTTCTAACCGCTTCGAGTCGTATTGTCTTAATTTCAATACCCTCAGCTGCCAGCCGTTCGGCGTTAGATCATTTCAAGGTGGTAGCAATCTCGATCAAACCACGGTAGGATTGGAGGCGCTGGAAGTATTTCTGTGTCGCGAGATCAGTTTCACACTGAAAGCGTTCCCATTTGGAGACGTATCTTGCACAAAGTGAGTCACAGCGATCGGTAATGTCTGAAGCGTTTGACTAGCAATGACTTCATCTCAATAGAGGTTTTACAATACTTCTGAGGTAACTCTACGAAGATTTCCGGACTTCGTATTAACTTGAAGCAAATGACGACTCTTTCTTGCTTCATGCGTTGCATTATACTTTGGCTCCAAAACCTTCCACTTGTTATCTGGAGTTCGAGGCTGTGCTTCTTCCCCACGCCTGGGAGGAAGTAGTGATGAAGGCGGAACACCGATTGAGCATTTTATTACACTTTCGATCGAGTCCATGATTACAAGAAGATCAAATGGGGATGCGTGTGTGTTTTTGGTTGTTTTTTTTCTGTTCAAGATGAAGCGAGTAGACGAGATAAAGAGTGAAACAATGTGAAACAAAAAAAAAAAGCCGATACCGAAAAGCTGATGTATGCTGGTGTGGTATCTTTTCCACCGAGCAATCTTCAGGACAGTCCGGAATTCACCATCAGCACCGTTGGCATCCGTTGGATTGCATCGCGGCACTATGTATCGATATATCGCAACCGGCCGCAGGTTCACGACCAAAAACGATCCCAGCAAAGGGAGCACCCATAAACGTCAAATTAAAAGGAATTGAAAAAAAAACGGGAGAACATGGCTTTTAGACGAGGAAGAATACAGCACGCCCAAAATACCGGAATCAACACTTCGACGAAGGTGAGACGGAAAGAACTAAAGACAAAGATGGTGAAAACAAGGACAGAAAAAAATCAAACAAAGCATACAAGCCCTGAGAGAGGGCTGTCTCGCTAAATCTGTGCCCCGGTTATGCGCGTGTAAAGTGAAGACCCAACGCACAGCACCCATACTCGCCCGGGACATTCCTGAGGTGAAGGTTTTTTGGAGCCGGAACGGGTAAAAAGGTGTGCATAAGCTGTCTCGAAGCGAGTATCAGCGAAAGAGGATATCCGTCAGCGGCTGTAACAATATATTGGAGATGCAATGTGAAGATAATCGGAACTCCAGCAGCAAGCAGTAAAAAAAAGGGTATTACAGCGCAATTTTCCCTCGCCCATTTCAAGGGTGGATAGTGCGATTAGTTCTACTACTACTACTACTATTACCACTGATGCTGCTACTACAGCTCTAGAGCTTTTGCTAATATGTTCCATTAAACAAACTCTGCTATTTCGCCTTTGTCTTACCGGGTCGCAGTCTCCGATGCTCCGTCCGAAGGCCACACTAACTACCTTGGTGGGCGCAGCATATCTTACATCAATCCGACATATTCTCAGCACGTCCGGTGGGCTGCCTTAAGCGATATATGAACATCGGACGGGAATCATCGGGAGAAGAATTCTAAATACGCAGTGATGAGCGCAGCTTTCACGCTCCGTTCCAATGCGAATGAGCAAGTTCGAAAAGAATATTGGAAAACTCTCACAGGACCGCCAGACGGATCCAACAGAGGGTTATCGGTATCGGCGCGGAGCCCAATTAGTTTCCTGAGTCCTATATATTACACATCAAACAGCACTGCCCTGTGTCCTGTTTGTGAGGTTTGTTTGCGTTTTTGGAGCACCCACCCAGCACCCGCTGACAGTCATATCCGGAAAGGATCAGCATCAGGTCACTCTTTTAGTCGGACACCAATTTCTCCGCGAGCGATCCCGGATCCGGTACGCTACGATTTCACGAAACGGAATCGATTTCCAAATGCTACCCCTGCAGCAAAACCCGGTGCCCATCACAAATATATGTCGGATATCGGAAGTCAATGCAATTTATTAACTGCCTGCCAGGCAAATAGACATTTCCCCCCAAAACTACCCACCACGACCACGGGTGCTGCTAGTGGATCTTCGAAAAACCGGATCAAAACGATGGCTCGGCTTCCGTGCAAACAGTTCGATAAACACCATACATATATTTCATTCGCTTCACCGAGAAAACGGGGCAAACTGGAGCAAAGATCCGAGCGTCTGCATGCATCGCGGGACTGAGAGGTTCGGTAAATACGCAAGACAAATAGTGGTGCGTCCACCGGCGCACCGGCCAATAGCTCTCTGCGGAAGCCAACGGAATCCGGCTGGAAAATATATGACCAATACTGGAGGTTGACGCATCACTACTTCATGCCTGGCGGGCAAAATCTAGGCTCGATCTAGCCGGTTGTGTTGTCTTACCCGGTGCTTAATTGATGAGGTTTGCCAGACTGAGCTTCGCCTAGGTTTCAAAGGTTGGAAGCGAATGAAAAGAATGCTAGAATTGGTGAGACTGGTTTCGGAAAGTGCTCCAGTTGGTGGAGAAAATTAAAATTTTAACTGTCCTACTTGCTGCAGCAAATGGTTCCGTTGAAAACCCCCGGAAGCGCTTTCATTGCCGAGTGAGAAGTGATTCCGCGAATGATTAAAGCTGTTCATTTTTGAAAATCCCAACACGAACGCTCTGATACTGAGAGCTCTGTCGGTGAGATATGAGAGTTCTTGTTTACTCCTATCAGGGTAAAGCTGCATTGTGCATGGTTTTGTCCCTCATAATAACACAATGGCGTGCAATTCTTAGGGAACTTTAACATGATAAAGTCTACGACACAAAAAAGTATTCTTACCTTATAGGAACAGCATCCTTCAGAGCACCTTTTTCAAGCATCAGCAACAATTAAAGGTCCTTACACATCACCAAAAAGCACTCCAGGCACTCACAGTTACGGTCACAAAAAAAAAAAACAGACGCAAATCTTACTTTTAGTTACACATTCTCTCACAACACCTGTTCACCACACGAACGAGCCCGGTTCCCAGAAACCGGGTCCCAACAAAAACAAATGCAACAAACTCTTCCAACGGCAAAGCAGACAGAGTAAAACGTCACCGTACGGCACACTGTCCATTGTCCACTGGGTTCACGCAAACCCCCCGGGGGGTAAGCATTGTACGCAAACATTCCGTTCTTCCGTGTCCTACCTGTGTGACGAAAGATGGCCGGGCGAGACTTTGAAGGTTAGCTGCCACACACGTTGAACCGTCGTTAGTCGGGGCAATTGCAGAACGCTTGGTGGGAGTATTGTTTTGATACACTGGCACTTTTGGTGGTCGCCGGCAATGCTTGTGGTAGCCTTGCGGTAGCTTTTGGTGATGAATTCTGGCACATTGGGACCTGAGATAGTTCAGGTCGGCTACATTATGCTACCTAACCTCCAAAATGTTCCTACGGAATCTGTCATTTCGCACATCGGGATACATCGATCTGTATCATTCATAGACTTTGGATAATATTGGGAGATATCACAACGCGCTACGTATTGATCGCCCAAAAAGCGTCCAGATATAATGCGAGAAGTCAAACAAATAGCGACAAATAAACACAATGTCCTAAATCCTGTTGCATGAGTCCACCTATACCATTCCCCATCAATCGGGCTAACAGGTGTGTGACAAGTGGTATGACAGGCGATGGCAGCTACAAACGGTGCTATCGTATTATCACTAGATAAAAATCATCCACTAAAGCCTCGGTAGAGCCACGTAAGATCCCAATACGCAATCACACACATCCCGATATCTGCGTAAGTACACGAACTAATTGTTTGCGTAGCGTTATTTGCGCGTCCATCCCGACCCGTCCGATAAGGATGCTGCGGAGAAGAAGAGAAGGAGAAAGAGAAAAAAGAGATTAACCAGGCGGGGCATACTCGCCGTGCAGTGGCCGGCAGTGAGTGTTGAGCTGTTTAATTATTCCGGACACTATTAAAATCGAGCGCACGCGGTAGAAAGCAGCAAAAGGTTACGCGGCGGCAACCAGATTACGGCAACGTAACCTCAACCCCTTGCAGGTTGGCCGGCTGCACCCGGCGGTAGGCTCGGCGCCGCCAACCAACCAAACCTACCCACCTTCCGGCAGAATGCCGGATAACATTGCCCATTGGGGTGGCCGGGTGATTTGCAAATCCGTTCCGTTTTTGTTTGTATATCATTAGTGCGGTTATCATTGCCGTACCATGCGCTGTTATGCCCGGGGATCGCCATCTGTCGCCGTAGGAAGGATGCGCGGTTAGGGCAAGGCAAGTTCTACTACCCCGTTGGTGTCCTTTTCTTGCCTTTGCTCGCATCACACGTTGGCAGGAAGTATATTGTCTCCGCGGCGTTTCTTGGCGAGGATTTGGTTCTTTCTTCGCTGCACGGTTGCTGGGTTGAAGTTTTTCCTCACCTACCGCTGTGCGGCAAAGCAAACACACGCTCGCACAGACTGCATCACCGGACTATTATCCACGATTCTCCGGTCTCCGTCAGCATCATCACATCATCGGTGGTATCATTGGCAGCGAGAGGGAGTCGTTATTTGTTTAAGCTGTTGTCATGTGTATTGTCTTGTGCAATGTTTGAGGTTAGGCTTAGCGCTGCTGTCCGATCCTTTGGCTGACGCAACTTCCCATTGACTGCCGCACGTCGGGAAAGAGAGAGAGAGAGACGTTTGCATTTGTAACCGTTGCAAAAAAGTGTCAACATTTGTTTACGTCGCCCTTCTCGCCGCCCTGCTTCTGTGCGTGTTCCGGTGGGGTTTTATTTTTTATTGTTTTGATTAACTTGCTGATTTTTTCTTTCTTGTTTTTTTTTGAAATGCTGCATCTTTTTTGTATGCCAATTTTCCCTCTTTTTCTTTTGTTCTAATAATACAAACTTTGAATGCCGAATAAATCGTGTTCACAAATTTGGCTGAATTTGGGATTCTTGCAAAGATTGACGGTTTGATGAATCTGAGCCCCTTCCTTCAAATTTGAGGTTATTGGATTAACAGATTTTTTCCAGATTTGTGTTTCCCTCTAACGCCAAGATCTTTACCTCTATAAATGTGGATGATGCTTAATCTTCGGTCTAGAGCATTCAATACACGTTGAAGAAGTTCTCATTAGAGATCTTGAGCAACAGATATTCCCACGGCGTTATCGTTCGGAACTCATTAAGCTTTAAATATCTTGGTCATGGAACCAAACTTCATCTTTAAGAAGTCGTCGTTGGTCCTGTTCCTGACAAACGCAAATCATAGTTTGTCCAAAATGGAGATCATTCCTTACTATCAAGAATTGATTTTGGCATCGTTTTTGGTACACATCGGCCTTAATATTTCTTCATGTTCATCAGATTTCGACTATCATCGAAACCAGGTATCGAAGAAGGCTAAATCCTACCGATAAACTCAAGAGAATGCCTAGAACTTCAATGCCTGTTGTGCAATAGCATTTACAAAAATAAAACTCTTGAACCCGTAACACTCAGGGCTCAAATATCCCGATGACTTGGCTCAGCTATCATCAATCATAAACAAGAGTCATGATGGCTTTTGTTTTGGAAAATACTATTTAACGTGTCATTAAAAATCAGAAATTGTCCAATTTTTTCCCCAATCTAGAATCTAGAGATTACTTTAAACAAAAAAAATCTCGGCCACAACTTCCCCAAAATGCCAAACTTTCGTTACCTTCGTCAACTCGTCATTGCGAACGTCCCATCTAATTCCAAAATACCAGCCCCGGAAGTACTCAAGAAAGTCTTCCCCGTACCATGCTTTGAGTTTTGTTCAAATTTTCCCATCCCCATTTTGTAGGCCAGACAAGTAAGCAAGCGAAGAAAAACTCAACTTTCAATTTCCCTCCCCGCAACGCATCACAGTCAAACGATTGTTCCGTCCGGCACAGACCAAAATGATGAAAATTTGAACCCTTTTTTTAAAAAAAATGGCAAAAGAAAAAATCATTGCGAGGCTATCATTCATTTTGAGTCGTTGTGTTCCAGGAAAGAAAAAAAAAACAGCAACTAGGCCCGTCCAATGCAGCGACCGATCGGTAGCCGAATTTTCCGCACCACATTCGGGAAAAAAGAAAACGCGTGCTGTGTATCGTACTTGCGGCACAGTGCGGCCAGCCAAAGTCAGCTTGGGGCTTTATAAACACCTTATGATTGAGATGGATTTGCGTGGAAACAGTCTACCGCGTGTGTAAGGTAGACTGTTGTGGCGTTCCTTTTGCTAGTTTCTTTCGCCCTCCATCTATTCCTGCGGGCTTGCTGCTGGCTGTAGTCCTGTCAGGGAAGCTAAGCTGAGCGCATACGGCACTGCTGCCAACTGAGATGTCAAGTGCCCGAAATGGACCGTTTTTTGCATCCTTTCTTTTTACCCTATTTCTCTCTATTTCTCTCTTGGGACACAGACTGGCCACAGCAGCCACTGTTTCGGTTGGTAGAATGTCATCGCACAGGCAGGGAAATTTATAGAAATTCAATGAAGGATTCACTTCCTGCACACTGAAAGCCTGAATGTTGGGTGAGTAGCTTTTGTTCCGTTTTTTTTTTTTGAAAAACGATTGGTTCGGATTCGGGCAATGAATTTTCCCTTTTAAGGGAAGAATATTTCTTGGCGCATTGCATGTGCGAGCTGGGGGGGAGTGATGCCTGCAGCTAGAGGAGCAGAGCTGAAAAGGTACGGGAAACGTCTTTGTTCATATCGGTCCTATGATTGATGATGCTGGGGAAGAAGTTACCTTATTTATGGGTATGAGTGTTGGATCCGGATTCGTTTTTTTGTTGTTGCTTCAAGTCATCTCACTTACTCACACCCACACATATCAGTGCATTGCGAGCACCGATACGATGGCGTGTCCTTGTTGTTTGTTTTAATTTTTGGCAATACGGGAAAGTAATTTTTCATACCGGCCCTGGACTAAGATTGATACCGTTTGGTGCAGAAATGGCCTCCATGATTAATTACGCAGACAGTTGTTGCAAAATATTACGCATATTTTTGTTTTTCGTACCTACCTTCTTGTTGTGCTGTGGCGATCATAATCGTCTAGGCTTTGCGAGAGCGAATCGGAGGGCTTGTGATAAAAGCCTAAAAAAAAGGGAAACGGAAACGATAAAACGTAAGAAAAATATATTTTGATCGAGATTACATCTTCTTCTGTGATGATTATTAATGTTAAATGCCTCAAGGGATACGAAATGGTTATTTTTGTGTGGTTTCCTTGCCTGTTTTGTTTACCTTTTTCACCAATACATAGTACGAGTTGCTATAAAATTATTTATTATAGTAAGGAAGATTTATTAAAGAGCTTTTATTTGTTTATTTACACAGATTATTTCGTCTTATGCTTTTTTATTTAACAATATCCTAACTTGTGCATAATAAATAACTATTACAGTATGATGCTACGAATATACAGTGAGCAGCAAAAGAATAAAACAACTTTCATATTCGTTTTTAAAGCACTTACTTTCGATACATCTTTACGACATCGCCATATCAAAACAATCAATTGAATAAATGAGTACAGTGCTGAACAAAAATTTATAAACGACAATAAAAAAATTATTTCTTTTAGGCCATCAAAATGTTTGCATTTTTTAATTATTTTGAGAGAGAAGGCCTGGAATTATTTAGGCATATTTGGTATTAAATACAATTGTGTGGTAAGCAATACGGCCTGGCCGTTCTGCAGGAATAAAAAACAAATAATTTGCAATAATTTTCACCTAAAAAAAGTATCACACAAAGTGTGACTTTACCAGTGAAAGTCATTATTATCAAAGACGTTCAAAATATTTCTATCTACATATTCTTCTCCACAATACGGTGGAGAGACATCACTCTCAAATATAAATAAATAAATACATATTCTACTCGATGTTCAACCCTGTTCTAAAAATCCTATTATCTAAACCAAGCATGAAAGAACGAGATCACATTATTTTGCATACTTATAACACATACACATGGACGCACCCATTCATAAACAATTTCGGCAGTGATACACTGGCTTTATGAAGCAAAGAATTTACCACATCAATGTCAAGCAAAAAAAATCCCATGCCTATATAATACGATATAGGCGGCAGTAGATCGTCGAGCGCTAGATTCCGAATTGGCAAGCTTTGCTGGGATAAGCTGCGATTAAGTCCCCTGTAGAGTAGAAAGAATAAAAAAAAACCCCACACACAGTGTCATCTTAGCCCGAAGCAGCACTGCATGTAACCAATCTTTTCTTTTGTCATTTTAAGCGCACGAAAAATTGAAAACAAAATACACGAAAACATATTTTCATCCTCATCCTTTCTAACACCCAAAACGTTGTACGAAATATGCAAGTGACGAAATTTACATCACATGAAATACTGCTCCACACGGCTCAGAGAAGAAAATCCCTACGAAAATTCGAAACGGAAGGCTTGCAAAAGGGTTGGGCCCCTCTATTTCATTCCCACTCCCTCCTGCTCGGTCGGTACCAATTTCCTTTTCCCATAAGCACATGCAAAATTCCACCCTCAATAAAAAAAAAACTATATTTCACTAAGCACGCACTAAAGGGAGGGTCGCTTGGGGCAGGAAAAAGGAAAATTTCTCTCCCGGATACTCCCATTAATCGGTTCAATATTCCGAAAGGCATTTCGGTGGTGGTTGATTGAGTTATGGCTGGCTGGCTCGTTCACGATCAGGAAATTGCAGTCATGTCATGGCCTCTGCCAACGATTTACTGTGTGATTTATAATTTCATTTTTTCCGTAAGGAGAAATTTCGGAAAGAAGCGTAGGATGTACGGATTGCGAATTATTTGGTTAGAAAAGAAAAAAAGTTGGCTTGTAAACAAGATGGGGATCACAAATTGTGTTTTTTGTTGTTGTTGTGTATCTTTCCATTTGTAAAACTTTAATGTGTTTGTTTAAATATTTAATTCTTTATTTACAAATAACTCAATCAGTGTTAATGCCATCCATATTGAGACATTACTACTAACTGCCAAAGTATTTTGAATTTTTAATTCTACCCTTTTTTATTCGCACGAGTGCATTTTTTGCCGTACGTTTGCACTTACCCTAGCTTACACATGGTTCGCAGGTGAAAGCGGAAAAAGTCTTTCCATTGAAATGTTTCCCACCCAGATGTGCGGTTGGGTACAAAAGCGGGGGGAGGGATACAAAATGCTTCAACCTGCCGATCAATTAGAGTGCACACATGTTGCAAAATTGCTTCCAATCGTTTGCGGTCTTGTACTCTGGGCTGGCTGGCTGGTTGGTTGCTGTTGCCAGCGTGGAATCGCACACCGTTTTCCATTTGCCACCAGTGCTTCCATTTTTCATACAGTGTGTTGTGTGACTGTAAGTGTGATAAATATATTGAAAGGTCACTCTATTTAGAAAATTGGGAGAAGATGTTCATTTCTTAGAGACTTTTGAAAATTTTATGCTGTACTTATATGCATTATTATTTTTGGATTTTTTCATTTTTTGCTTTCGGTCAACTTTGAAAAAAACTTTAATAAATTTAAAGATTTTTTTTCTTATCAGATAATGGCGAATCAAAAGTATTTTGTTGATTTGAAGCAGTAAAAACTCTCATCTAATCTTTAATCTAATCAATTTATCTGATTTAATTTTTAACTCACTTACTCATACTGCCCACACTGTCCACTATGCAACGACGGGAAGTTTTGCTAGATACAATTTTAATACCTTACCCCCGATACCTGCAACACCAGCGGTATCAAATGCAATTTCCCACCGACCGGCCGATGCAGCACAGCTCTCGGAGGGAGCCTCGATAAAACGGAAGCGAAGCGAGCGTTGCGCACAGGTTTTTACGGTTGGTCAGACACCGATATGAATGGCGTTCGTATGTACGTACGTAGTTATATCGGATGCAAGTAGCGCTCGGCTACTTCAATATGGACCAACACGCTGCAACCAACCAACAGCGAAAAAAAAGCAGGAAAAACTTAATGCTATTAATCAATTTTTCAGCCCATCACGTACTATTTCGGGGCTGTAGATGTGTTGCATTCTCTAACGTCGCTAAAATATTCATATTTTTACAGCTGGGTTGACAGTTGTTTTGCTACATACCATGGTTCTCTGGTGCGGTTGTTTCACACGTTTGAAAAGAGTTTTTTATCCACTAAAATGAGATGGAAATTTTAATCTGTCAACAATGACATCTGTGAGAGCCGTGTCATGTTTTCGTTTTCCATGCATGAGGTTTGCGTCGTGTTTATGAGTGTAGTTCTAAAGCTTGAACGAAAACCTTACTCCAAAAAACATAATCACACGAATAAATGTAAACATAATAAAGAGCAGAAACTCATCATAAATAAAAAGAGACAAACAGAAGAGCAAGTAAAGCAATAAAAACACGAACGATTCTCAAATCCTTCACTCTTGTGTTACATGAAATCTCACTCAAAACTTCATTCCATTCCCTTAGATCTTCCGTTGAAGTTAGCTAGGGAGCCACAGAGATTGAAATATTACCACACAAACTGATAAGTTCATCACTCACTCCAGGAATGCTGCGTCTATTGCCGTCAGACTTTTACACGGTAAAATGGCACGTACCAGTTGCGGTTGCCGGTACGTACAGTACGGTAATTTGTACTTTCGACACTTGCTGCCCGTTTGGAATGGGAGCGCATACCGCATTCTGACATCGTGGCGAATTATCCTGCAAGTTCCACATCCATCATCAGCTGATTCGGAGCGTCGTTGGACGTACACACGTCGCGTGCTCGTTGCCAATCCTTGACATTGCAGAGTTCCAGAGCACTCCCGAACCCGAAACCTGACTAGTGTCTACCGTCTCGAACCACATTCCACCGACGGTGGTGTGATGTGGTACGAGGCACCAACCTTATAGCTGTCCGTCTATCTGTCTGTCTGTCTGTTACTCAGCATCCTGACGAGCGCGCGCGCGTTCTACGTCAAGAAGGATTGTGTACTCTAACTTGTAACGCAATTGTATGCGACGTTCCGGGTCTTTGACGATACCGTTTGAATGGCATTTCCTTCCTACGCTTCTACCATTTACACTGTGCAAAATTCGAACAGAGCTTTCTGGTTCTAGTTGCTAGTGACATGAAATTTCACTTTGCAATCTTTCCGAACAACGCCACCGGCGGCAGATATATTTGGGAGGCTCCAAAACTTCTATGTTTTGCTTGATGTTGCCTTTTTTCTTACTTTGGAGCTGAGTAGTACGCCTTGAAGTAAGCTATCAGTACGACAACAACCACAGACTGTCGCCAGTACGTTACCAAGGAAGTGGCCGTGTAATCCGACTCGACCATCACTCGATGCTTGTTTCTTTCGATATATATTTTTTTTTTTTGTTCGATGGCAGGAACTCGATGCCTTCAGCTTGTACTTTTGAAGCCGGTGCAGAATCCTTTACGTCGCGCGGATATACGCGGCCTACACGTCACCAACCACCAGCAACAAAAAACGACTGGCACGAGTGTCTTCTGCTACCGTCTGCCACCATTAGGCTAATTAAATATTTCCATTAAATTGATTGTCATCGTCTTCGAGAGTTCGGGTATTCTTGGCACGGGACACCGTAGTCGCTGGTGTCCCTTAAGGCGCTTCCGTGTTGTGACGATAATACCATAATTAAAGCTCACCGGTTGGCGTTAAATGCCAACCGGTTGAATGGGAACCTATCTATCTACCCTTGATTTTGGAACAGTGTTTTGGAACTATACAGAGATCTACAACAGACACGCACAGAGAGAGAGAGAGAGAGAGAGAGAGAGAAAGTGAGAACGAGAGAAAAAATGGCGGTAACACACAAAGAAACTTTGCTTCATTAGTGTCAGCAGCGAAGGGACTCCAATGCGGAGAAGTAGTTGATTAAATTTGAATCAACACTAAGAGGATTCGTCGGTTCAATTAAATGTTGCTGTCGCAAGAAATTCTGCCTTTCGAAATCGAAAGGGGTTTTCAAAGTAAATTAAGCCGGAACCAATATACCCGGGTAGGATGACTGTGGAATCAATTCGTTGCGGTATTTTGGAAGGAAACGCAGGTTTCTTCTTGCTTAATGTCATTTCGTTCACTACGGGTAAACATTTGTATCGCGTACGAATTGATGCGCTATTTGATTTTTTTTATATCAAATATTTGGACTGAATAACTACCTCAAAACCTTCATTTTACTCGATTGATCTAAATGGCTTTTTAATACTAAGATTAAATTTAGTTATGGTAAGCGCCATTTAGCACAAAACAACAGAACTTTAACTTATGGATCGAATGACTATTCATTATTTACTATGTGGCAAAATCTAGACTCTTTTCTTCATGGATTTTGAAAGCTGTATAAAGATGCGATGAGGTCCTTTGAATAACCGCCACAGTTTCTTCTTCTTCTTGACTTAACAACCTATAAGGAGACACCATCCATCGAATGGGTTACTAAGACTTGCCAATACCACGTAGTCGGATAGTCTGTCCTCACTACCGGGGGATGGTCCAAAATTGGATTTGAACCACGGTCCTGCCGTTTGAAGACCGGCGCCGCTGTTGCCTAAACTACCGGGCCGCTCCTACCGCCAAAGTTTACCAGGCGTATAAGAATGACAATGACTAACAACACATATTTTTCACCGAAGGACCTGCACCAGAGAGATTGCCTGGTCTTTTTTTCTTTGCAATTAAGCGCTAGGGAGGGCTACCCGAAACCCAAGAGGTGACAACTTAGGATCCATCTTCTATCTAGGTGGGCTTGTCTGTCTCCTCTTCTTTTTGGCGCTAGAGAGGTCGATCCGAGGCTTGAGAGGTTAAATCTTCAGCGTCCAGAAATTCGCGAGACCTGCCGTACGCTGGTGACATAGTAAGTATTTTCTAAAATACTCAGTATTTTAGAGGCATAAACCTTAGGGCTCGTCCACATGAGAGCTTTTCTTTTGCATAGCAACGCGTAGTTAATTGTGCATTTCCTACCGTAGTTGGCGAAATCTATAGAAATCTATAGATTTCGACCTAGGTGGACTGGTCTGTCTTCTCTTCAATTTGACGCTCGAGGGGCCAGCAAAATTGAATTAGATATAGATGGAGTCTACCCTGTCGGAGATCGGATGCAGCCGTAGATGGAAGACTGCAGTACTACACCAAGGATCCTGGAAACTAATTGGAAACTTCGCCATATCATCACGACGTGGTCAGCTCTGAGCATACCAAGGATAAGAAGGATAAGGACGCCCGCAAAGGCAGGCCAAGACCCTCCGAGGTTGTAGAACCAATAAAGGAGAGAAAGATGCTGTTGATCCGTGCGCCGGAATGTTGGATTGACAGTTGTCGGGTGCTAGACGGTGCCAGAATCGCACTCCGGCACCGCTGCAACATTCATTTACCTGTCGTTCGAACACATATTCCCACTCTTTTGAAGCTAATAAAAAAAACCACACAACATAAATCATAAACAGTTACTGCTGCTCCACGCTTGGGACCTCCGCACCATTTTTTTTTAATTGCAAAATCCCTTTTTATGCTGCTTAAACAGCTAAAACAAAACAAAAATACAACACAATGCAAACGACCAACAAAATCTGGCTGCTTGGCCACGTAAAACCGATGTAAACGTGTGATGAAACACACGGCACAAACATAAAGGGCAAGAGAAACACACCACCGATGCTTCCCCGTGCTGGGTTTCATTTCACCGTACACAGGGGGGGGGGGGGGGGGGGGGGGGGGGGGGTTGGAAGGATGGAAACAGCAACAACTAGAACAAACAACTGCACGCGGTACAAACACAAAGCGTTTGTGCATATTGACGGCTTATGACAGTGGCTATGGGACAACAGGTGGGTGATAGGTTGGGGGGGGGGGGGGAGGTTGAAGCATAAAATTTGACACCCCACGCATTGTGTCCAACAAGTCCCGCTGGCTAGAAGTCATTAAAAATATCGCTGCTATAGCGGCGCTTTGTTTTTTTTTTTTTTGCTTATTCTCTCCATTTTTTTGTTGCTCCTTGTTAGCTTTTTATTTCAACCTGCTAGCAGCCTTATCCTGTCCGAATCCCCCCCCCCCCCCCCCCCTCCATTCCATCTCACACAGAGGCGCATACGGCGCGCAACCACATCAAAGTTAATTACCAATCCCTTTTTTTGTCCTCCCCCGGGTGTCAGCTCGATACATTTCTCCTCTTTAGCTCTGCCGCTTGGCGCTAGCGTTTTGTGCCATTTTTGTAGCATCTCGTGCTTTCATCGACCTTTTTTCCAAAACCCCGTCGTAGCCTCGTTCTCTCTCTCTCTCTCGCTCTCTCCCTCTCTCTTCGTGGTGCTTTTGGACGGGTCACAGAGGGTCAGGTCAAACTGGGAGAATTTATTTTGTTCACGATGCAGCACGCAGAAATGAAGAGTTTACATCCATTAAACGGTGCAATGGTAAAATTTTAACGGTGTTTAACGTGTAGCATATAACGCGAAATTGGCCAATGCTGAGATGGGCTTGGGCTGCCCTTATTGAGCTACTGGGTGTTAAAGGTTGTGTGAGTGATGGTTAATAAAAATTATTTTAATTACGTTCTAGCGATAAACGTTTGACTGGTTGAAATGCAGTAGATCGGACGGACAAGTATATTACAATGTAAAAGAAGTGAAGGACACATTGTGAAGGAGTACATATAACAGGTTGGCTGATATGTCCCCGGTCTGACACATAGAATGCGCCGCTAGTATTAAATGCATATTATTTTTATATAGCACCAACCTTCAAATGATTCGTGTCAAAATTTGACGTCTGTATGTCAATTAGTTTGTGAGACAGAGCGTCTTTTGTCAAGCAACTTTTGGTTGCTTGACGAACGAAAAAAGAACGAAGAAGAAAAAAGTGTTGTTCCACCAAGACAACGCACCGTGCCACAAGTCATTGAGAACGATGGCAAAAATTCATGAATTGGGCTTCGAATTGCTTCCCCACCCACCGTATTCTCCAGATCTGGCCCCCAGCGTCTTTTTCTTGTTCTCAGACCTCAAAAGGATGCTCGCAGGGAAAAAATGTGGCTGCAATGAAGAGGTGGTCGCCGAAACTGAGGCCTATTTTGAGGCAAAACCGAAGGAGTACTACCAAAATGGTATCAAAAAATTGGAAGGTCGTTATAATCGTTGTATCGCTCTTGAAGGGAACTATGTTGAATAAAAAAAACGAATTTTGACAAAAAATGTGTTTTACTTTGTTAGACCGGGGACTTATCAGCCAACCTGTTAAAAGTGAGGTTAAGTAGCAAAAATTCTACAAATATTTTTTCATCAAGCAAGGATTAAGCTTATCCTAAACTAAGCAGTAGCAGCTGGCATTTTAAATAAATAAGATCTCCCTAAAAGACCATCTCGTAATAGCTGAAGCGCGATTCTAGCTAAAGCAATTGTTGTAACCAATCCCAACCAACTAAAACCCTTATAAGTCATCGGAAACATCATTAAGCATACATAGATGATCGCAAGCGAAGCAAAACAGCGCTGGAGCGAAGCTTTAGTGCAGGAAAACATCACAAAATTACAACTAAACCTGCCATAGTGACACCATTATCTCCCGATGGTCACGTTTGAAATGAGCTCACGTTTTTGATGAATCCACAACGACGCCGAGGATGAGCCTTGGCTGGGACCAAGCCGAAGCATGAAACATGCGATCCGTGCGGCCACCTTGCCACCTGCTGACGGTGGCACGAATCGGATGTGGAGCAAACACATGCCGCAAAAGCTGCAGCATCATCGGCCATCATCGTGCGCCATCTTCGACCATTACGCGCCGTTCAGCACTTTTGTGGGCCTGGGAGCCTTGGGGAAGTAGTGGTAGCAGTAGTCGGCTGCGGTATCGACAAACGAAGCGGCCCTAACAATCACACCTCAATGCGAGCGAACTACTATAGCGGGCCGCGCACTAAAAACAAACATCTTTTAATTGAAATTAGGTACCGGCGGCAAACTGACGATCGCTCCGTTCGACGCCTCCAACGGGGCGACGTGGGCAAACCGGTGCCGGTATTCAGTGCAGTGATCATGACGATTCTTTGAAGCTGTAGCAACAATACAGTGACGAGAGGCAAACAGCACACACACACACAAAAACCTCCTGCACCGTTTCACCACACCGAACCGCAACACAAACAACGATCCGTCGGACGCGCGAGAGCCTCTTGACGTTTGCTCCAAAATGTCTGCACGCGGTACATTATTGTAAGCGGAGCGTACCAGCCGCAGGTCACCCCAGGCAGGGGTAGAAATCATGCACGTGGAGCCCTCCGTAGGAGGCACCGGCTCAAATGAGAAGATTATCGTGTGACCATTTATCTTGATTAAATTCACCGCATCGTTTCAATCGTTCTCGCGGCATCCATCCCATCCAACCACTCTAAAGCTCTCCAAGAAGTATGTGTTTTTTTGCATTTAAATTTGAATTAAAGCAACTCATCGTGAGGTTTGTGATTTCTGTTTTCTTTTCTTTGGCTAACGTACCTTCGGGAGTGATTTTGATTTAGCTGCTCCCACATCGTCGTTGCGTCAGTAGCGAGAGAGCTAGTGGTGCTGCGATTTCTGCACTTCATCCCTATTGTGCGAATACGATTTGTCCTAAATGTCTGAGATTTTTAATTTTGTATTCCACCGCTGCGCGCCTGGTAGGTTATCAGGCTCCAACAGGTGCCGCCTTTGCTCAGGTAAAGCCCAGAAAGTACGACCTGGAGTCGTCCACTGGTAGAAGAAAGTGAACCCTGCCCAAGAGGAAACAACACTTGAAGCTGTGGCGCTGATCAGGCCCATTAGAAATTCTGGTTGAATCACCGAATGCACCAGCCCCTGGGAATCATCAGCTCTTGTGCGACGGATCCACGTCTCGCTACGAAAAATCTTCCTGGCCAGCGGTTCCAAGCTCTCTTAATGTCCCATTTTTCTCGTTAGTATGATAAATAGCAACATTGAGATGTTTTGTCAGGTTGAGGCCAGCAAGCATAAAGAAAGAAACAATGAAAATGTAGCCATACTCCACACAAATTGGCATTATTTATTCGATTCCAACAACCTCCGAGGGGGTTTGCTGCAGTGCGAAAAGCAAAAGCGTACTGGTAAAATGGTGCCCTGTGAGAGTGACATTACGTGTAGATGTGTTTACTGCGTCAAATGTGTTATGGAAAAAAGGTATAATCGAGACGAATCATACTCCCCACCATAGCTTGCACCCAGCTGGCAGACATTGTTGCTTCTTCGCTGAACAATATGGCGGACGCTTTTCTCATTTGTTGCTGCTGAAATAATTATTATTTACAAACGGAACTGTCACAGCATCGCACCCGGCCTTTGTTTTCTGCGTTTCGAGCCCTCCACGGTGTGTTTGGCTGCGTGCAAATCTACGGAAGTTGCTGGGCGGGAGCAAGAATTAAAAAAAAAAACAACAATCCTCACAGAGTTTATCAACATCATCATCACCGTCTTCGTTTCGAGGCCCCGGTTGCATTACTATGAATAATTTAAAGCACGGCAGATCTCTTGGGTGCGTCACTCGGTCGACGGTTTCTTTCCGGAGTGTCTGGCTGCGGAAATTAAAGATTAACTAGTCAACCGAAGCCTACACCATTTCCCTCCGTTCAGGCTGCTCATTGTTTGACTCATTGGCATGCGTTTGGAGTGGCTTTCAGGTGCGCACTAATCATAATCGTTGCCTCTCCTTTCGAACAGTGTTAATCCCCCCCCGAGCGGTGAAATCACGTCTCGTCGGGAGACTATTTTTCGGGAGGGTAGATTCGTACCTTGCTTGTTCGATTAGCCGAGGGATGCTCCAAGAAGCGTACTTTCAAAAGATTCCATCCATCGCATTTGACCTTCCGCTGACGTTTATGACTCGCAACGAATCTGGTCTGCATATCTTTCATTCTCTCTCTCTCTCTCTCTCTCTCTCTCTCTCTCTCTCTCTCTCGCTTTCCCTCTTTCATTTCCGGACGACGACTCAAAGCCTGCAACTGTAACGGGCACGCTCGCCGCTGCCGTTTCAACATGGAGCTGTACAAGATGTCCGGCCGGATATCCGGCGGCGTGTGCCTAAGCTGTCGGCATGCGACCACCGGCCGTCACTGTCACTACTGCCGCGAAGGCTTCTACCGGGACGCAACCAAACCGATCAGCCATAGAAAGGTTTGCAAAGGTATGTACCCACATCGCTTCCCGTTGCTATTTCATATCTCAGATCAATATCGTATCGCCTCTGTACACAATCATCAAACAGACAAAAAAGCGTTACTGTGTCAATCGCTAGGTTTCGAGCTCACCGCGTCCGAGAGAAGAAAAGAAACTTCATCAGATCACATAATTTAATGAAGATTTATGAACTCGGTCTCTGTCTGACGGCGTGATAGCCGACGATGTTCGCAACACGGTTTCGCGAAACGCACCCTATTAATCATTTCTCGCCCAGGCAGAGCCAAGCCCGGTCCCGAATCGCTGGCAACGAATACTGGAAGCCGTTGCCATCTTTTTAAACACGGTCGGTGTGCAGTCGGCACAGGAGGATATGTAAGGTTACGCGGTTACCTTAATCGGTAGCTAATTTGAATTCGCGTGTCGACGGTAATACCAGTTGAAGGTGACAAATTTGTCTGCTTGGTATACTTATTGCAGACAGTACACTGAGCTACATTGTTGTGTGGTGTGGATCTTGTCAGGAATGCGGCATGATGTATGATTTAATATCTTAAGTAGTGGACTCTGAACTTCTGAAGTTCCATGGACACTTCCAGTTCCTGGACAGTAATGTTCCTGATACAGTATTTGAAGCTAGTCTCCACCTTATGCATGACCTCACTGTTGTGACCCGATGCACCTGTAATTGTTAAAGTCTATCTAGCAGAAATTCTATCATATCTCTCCCACCGTACGGAAGAGAACGCTCTTTAACCGATTGACTTGATGAGCTGCCGAGCCGTTCTGTTCCTCGTTTGACTTCGCTGCATCACCCAGCATCCCTGACGAACGCAAGAGCAAGAATGCGTGCCCCAGGAAGTAGGACGGCGTGCGCTACCATACCACACGACCGTTCCGTGCAGAAAAGATTCCGGATATCCGGTGGTGGGGTCTTCTTTCCGCTTCGAAAGTAATTTCTTTCTGAAGATTATTAATAATTCATCACCACGCTCGATGCGATGGCGTGTTTGCCGCGCAACGCAAGCCTAGCGCAGACCCTTCCACCATTCGCTCTGGGAACTTTCGATTTTTTTGCGGAAAATAGACAACGTGGCACGTTGCTTTGTGCGGCCCGGTCCCTCCTTCCGTACCGCTACCGAACGTTACTTAAATGTATTGTTGAATATTTGGAACCCTCCTTGGGAACTCCCGGGAAACTGGTTATGGGAGTAGGAGAGAAGAAGAAGAAAAAACCTTACACTCGAAGCAATTTTCCGATTTGTTACTTCAGCTCCGGGCAGGACGATTTCAATTTATCGCGTTTACCGTTCGGTTTCATTAGCACGTTCGGTAGCGCCATTCGCTTTGGGTTTCGGGAACAAAATCAGGAATTCCACTTCCCCGGTGCCCAATGGTTTGCGCCCTAATGGTTCGCGTTTGACCGGGGCACGTTTTCACGTTTGGCTGCATTTTCGCTTCCGCCCCATTTATGCTCGGAAAAATAGGTAAGGGAGCAAGAAAAATCTACATCCTTCAAGTCAACCCAAACGCCGAGAAATTCGGATGCTATTTTGACTGACGAGCTGACATAAGCCTGATGTGGCTGAATGAAGGAGCATAGAAAATGCGAACTAAATCACCTTCAGTTATGATTACACTGTATCGCATCGGGTCGTACTGGAAGCGTATTTTAAATTCCATGAGGTGAACCTCAAGCGATCCCTTGCGAACTTCAGTAAAGCATAATTCCGACAACAGAAATCTCCTTTTGCCATTTTTTTTCTGCCCAAGAAAAGCCCATGTAAACACAGCATCACCACACAAAAAAATCCTATCAAACCTTTGCGAAACCACCACAGCATGTTTGGTCGTTGGTAGCCGCATTGTTCTGGACCTTTATTATGTCTGTCAGCTTTCTTTATCCACCCACCAAAATCTGCCCTGTACGGAGCCGCGGCTGTCCAGTGATTATAGATGAATTATGGATGTGCCAGTTAAGCGGTTGCCATGTTTGCTTTTCCCGAGGATTCCCACTAAGAAGTTCGGATATTTTTAGCACGCAACTCCTGGTCTGTGTGGATGTGTTCGTGTACTAAAGATCCCATTAAGTGGAAAGTCATTCGTTTTCCGGATTCCATGTCTTTTTGGTTGCCTTTTTTGAGACTGAAAACGACGAAACGGTTCCAGTTTCAAGGATTCGCTCGTCAGGGTTTTTTGAAGTCATTCGTCTCTCTGCCGAGGGTTTTTTGGAACTTTATATCCAACAAGGTTGGGATGCTTTGTTGTGGAAGAGAGTTCAAACACTTTATGAACTGTAAATGTACTGAACGCACAAAATCAAATGTAGTAGTCTACTAGTAATTTTTCATCAATTTCTGGAGTAATGTCTTCACAAACTCAAAGATGTTCCTTAACCTTCCCAAACTCCAAAGACTGCACTGAGCTCAGGATATTACGCTGGTCATTTAATGGCTTACTAGACTTGCTGATACCACCTAGTAGGATACTAACAATCCTCAGTACGGGGAAACGGTTCGGATGACATTTGAACCCCGGTCCTTTCGTACGAAGATCGGCGCCTTTGCGGTCGGCTACGGCCTGGATCTCCAGAGACTAATATCATTAAAATTAGACACGGAGACATTTAGATTCAGCATCGAACGATTGTACAGAAAATATTTTCCCATAGTTACTAGCGAAGCTTTTCAGTTCCAATTGGTTTTCTATCCTAAGAGAACCATTCGATTGCGTTCGAAATAACAACTTACGTATGAAATTGAGCAGTCATTCAGCCGCAGGCTGATGGATGGGTCCGACAAAACGTTCCTCACCGATGAGCAGTACAGGAACGAGCATTAAGCAAGGGATAAAAGTTAACTGCACGATACGCATCCCGTATCATCGCTCTGGCCGATAAGAGCGTACCGTGCGGTACGATAAGGCGGTACAGCAATTTGCCGGTACACCAGCAAACCAGTGCACGGTCCCGTTGCCGCCAGGATCAACTTCAAACGTAAACCAATTGTTTGGTGAGTGTGTCGAACGTCCGGCCGGTGGACGACAGTGCCACATATTGACGGTGCGTTTCGAGCTGCCCGGCTGCCAGCTCAAGGGCATAATTTTGGATCATATCAACATTAGAGAGCATCGGACAAATGGACGAAACAAACAAACAAACAGTGAGCGAGCGTAGTGCATCGGCTACAAATCGGTCGAAGTCGGTGTGGTCGCACACAGCAGTTGCAGCATCCGGGGGGACGTGTGGCCGGGTTTGGCCTTCGAGTTTTGTTTTACCAGTGCCCGGAATGCTGGCCCTGCTTTATTGCGTACGCATGCACGAATGTGCAAACAGTCGGGAGCGGGCAATTCGTGCCAGCGTTTGGTATGGGAAGGAGGATCTACTCTGTATCTGTTTGTGCGCACAACAGTTGGCAGTGTGCTGGGTACGGTTTGGGTGTTGACTCGAGGTCATCAGACTGTTTGTTCGTTACTGGATTTTTGGTTCCGAGTCCGAGTGCCCGATAGTCCGCACGAGTACGTGCATGTAGGTGCGGTGATTAAAATCTATTTAGTGAATCCAATAGAACAACACAGTGCGAGACATTGAGCAATGTCAATTTTTCAAAAATTCATCAAGCGAGAATGCGATAACGGCATTATCAGTAGCCATTTTGTTGAACCACAAGACTCTGCATCAATGCACCATTCGGAACCGAATGGCGGACAACATAGAAGGACCAAAAATTGGTGCTTTGTTGCCTAACTTCTGGAGGCACATCCAGACATTCCGGGAAACACAAAACCAGTTAGAAAGTGTTTTGTGAGTTTAGTATGCCAACTATATAGTCGCGTAGCGTAAAATCTCGTCTATTCAGCTAGCAAAACAATACCCAAACAACAATTCTCAAACGAACAGTACGGCTACGAGCTTTGGCAGCGAAACGTCGCTGTAAGTCAGCGCCTCTGATCTCCGGGGCTCGGAAAAAAACATTCACCAGTCCCAACATGGCCGCGAGGGTAGAGGATGAACCGAAATTTAATTTTACCAGGTCGGTCGAGGAGGGGAATACGTGCATCAGTGTTCGGATTCGGCAAAACCGATAACGGCAACACAAAAAGAATGCAGCCTGCGGGCAGGCAAACTACCAGGTTCCGTACCACAGATCCGCCGCAGCCCAGAATTACGAGCCAGATCAAGCGTTTTCGCACAGGCACCTTAACCTCCGAGGGAAGCCACCAGGGAGCGGTACGGAGATTCCGTACGCCGGTCGAGGCAAGCAGGGGTAGGGATCAGATACACTGTGCGCACTTATTGCTACCGGAGGCTACCGGAGTGCCATGGTGCGCTTGCAAATGATTGAATTTTAATTGTTCACCCGTCTGCCCGTCCGTGCTGTCAGAGCGTTTGCCGGGATTCACTTCACGGACAAAAGTTGGTTCGAACGCACGCTGACGATAAGCCTCCGGCGGTAGGCCCCAGCTATGGCGAGGGACGCACTTCACGACTAGCACGAGGCACTCGTTTGTTTGGCAGGAACGGTCCGGGAAGGAGCGCAGGTAGATATCCTTGGTAGTTGACAATCGGTGTGATTGGTCAGTTTAATTGTTGTTCTCATTAATGATGGAATGGTTGAAATGAAACTGTCAACTTTTGCGCTAATCGATCGTACAGCAATTGAGGTGTCGCTTCGCACACGTTGACACGCCGACCCGGGATGTAGGGTGTGACAAAACATGGCAAGTACTGTATATAACTAGCGTATTGGTCCACATTACCAGGATGCAAATAATGTGACGGTGTGTGTAGTTTGGATAGAACGTAACAACAATTCACTAGATCAACGGCAGCTGTGAACCACACGTAATAGGAGGAGTCAACGCGCGATTTATGGTACGACATGGGAGTTGGTAATGAATTTATAAATATTCTAGCAGATGTCCAGGTGTACAAAGCACTTTTCAATCGATGTACGAAAATTATCTCACTCTAAGGCTCTCTTACCCAATATGTTGGTCCCTATGTCGACCTATGTCGACCGAGTGTACATAATTGCCCATTAATAATTATTAGGGTAATAGTACATTGTTTGTGTTGCAGTTTTACAATACCCCCAAGACAAGCAAGCAAACCCCTTTCAGCAGCTGGATATTGTAAATTGGAGACTTCCAAAGATTCTTCTTTATCTTAGCTTAACGACCTGCTGCTACAAGAGGCCCCACACGCTAAGCCAACAAATATGCTAGACTTCTTGCTACAACGTAGTTTAAAAGTCAGTCCTCACTGCGAGGCACCGAGTCCGGATGGGATTTGAACTTCAGACCTGCCCCGTGTGAGGACCAGCACCGTTTGCCTCTCGACCACCGAATCGCCAGCTCTACAAGCAGCAATAACGCCAGCTGTTTCCGACATCTTCAGAGATGCATCTCCGTTTCGACAACAAACTATCTCAAGGTGACAGTAACACATCAACCCATCCCATGAAAAATGCATCCACATTAGCAGCAAAAGCAGCCAACTTTACCTACACTTTCGTGGCACCTTCATTTTTTTGGCACCTTGCTTGACTTCCGTGATGATGTGCATCTTGTGCATCTTGTGCATCTTTCGGTGCACACGGACTGGTGTGCAACATCCCTCACACAACGGGCTAGCGTGAGAGAGAGAGAGATGGTGAAAAAAGGGAGCCAGAAAATATTTATGACTTTGCTGCAGCCAAAATATCGCATTAAATAATTTTTAATGTACATGCGCCTTCACCCAACGTGCCCGGCGGGTTGTCTCTCGCCGTCGCCGTTCGATGCAGCTGTAGTACGTTTGCAACCCGAACCCTGTCTGGGGCGTGAGTATGTGCCTGAACTAGCCCAGCAGCGATATTGCTATCAACATCATCATCGCTATTATTGCCACCTGCCTCCTGCACAAAACTTCCTTGCCTTGGCAGTAGCAAAGTGTTCCTGCACTTTCTTCATTTTTGCGATTTTGCCATCCCACACACACCAAACCCCCCCCCTGTGCAAGCGCTGACATCGTGTGAGGCCTCCGTACGCGCGCGTACGAGATGCGCAAGGTGTGTGTTTTTATTTAATACACACCGTGTCCCGGGGTTCTCCGGTGCTGATGCACGTTTTGGCGCTCGTTTTGGTAAGCTGCGAAACTGAGATTTCCCTGCAAACTGCGGGCAGATAATCTAAATCGTTGTGAGACCACCATCGCCGAGCAAGTGTGAGGTGAGATTTGCCGATTACGGCCGTACGGAGACGCATTCTTTGCATGATGTAGTGTGATGTGTGCGGAGACTGTGACGTACGAAGTGTGTGCGAATAGTGTGTCCTAGAGATAGGAGTCTAGTAACTGGCCTTTAGTAGCAAACTGACGTGTAACTTTAGCTCACATTGCACTGAAAGAGCGAAGACAAACTAGCAATCGCTCGACATGAAGACAAGAGAGTTTATGAAGGATTTTCAACTCCATCTGAAATTGAATTAGTCCGAACTGGATGACTAGTTGTCGGGAGCACATAAAATTGGACCGGTACCTAGTTAGTCCGGTGCTGTGACAGCTTATATCGCATATACACGTACAAGTGCACGAATATTCCCTAGAGTGTCATACGCCCACATCGTACGTTTGCGTTTGACCAACAACAACCACATTTAATACGTTCTGTTGCGAGGTCCATTGCAGAAAACCCAGCGAAACAGTATTGTAATCTGCCATCTCTGACTTGTTACGGCAAAACCCTTAGCAAAACTTCTTGACATGCACGGACGAAAAACCATTCCCAGCAAACCCCGGGGATGAATTGCTGTACTCCGGTGGTGGCATCAACAACTACCGACCCAAAAAAAAAAAACTCGACGAATTGAGCCGACCTTTATGGCGTACTTTCATTATCGAAACGCACGCTCGTCCAGAGTCTGCAATGTCTCCCCAGTGTATTTCGTCACGTTATAGCCTAGGTTCGTTGATGTTCCCTCGGCAGCTCGGCACTGCTCTCCGACGCTCCAGTCTGCGGTAGAGACTAGCCAAACCCAAATAGAAACGTCGCCGTTGACAAGGTGCTCCATGGGTTTATGTGTCAATTTTGTTCCTTTTTTTTCACCTCTCTCCCCAGTTTCTGTCTATCCTTCTCAAAACGAAAGTCATCCTTTCGTTTTGTTTACGTTTTTATTTTTGCTCGTACGTGCGTTTGTTTCTTTTTCCCCCAAAAACCAGTAAGGATTCGGAGATACGTACTACCCTGGGTTATCCTCCAGCTGCTACAAGGTGCAAAGATATGCAAAATCATTGTGTCTCAATGGTGTAGGCACAAAACAACGAGAATCTATAATGAAAATCAAGCGAAATGGAAAAAAGAGAGAATCGTACACACACAAGTGTTGGGGGTTGGTGGTGCAGAGATAACATACGAGCTGGTGTGTGGTGCGTTTATTCGTACGCCTATCTGCAACATACTTAAACGAATCTCTTTTATTACTTTTCCCACAATGAATACAAATAGAACTGAAAGGGGGAAATAACGGCTACCCAATTCAGACAGTCTATAAAGGGGTTAGCAAAAACTGGAGAGATTCATAGATGGAAGATTCTACGAACCTTTACCATGGGAGGTCTGCTCCTAGTGGCAGGGGGTGGCTAGCAGAGACGTAGAGAAGCTGTAATCCTAATTCTAATTCTGTTTTGTAAATTGTAGATTTAATAGCGTTGAGTGGATTTCCACGAATTACAATCATTTGAAGTTATGTGTAGTTCAATATCTGGGATGACTTTTAGCGTGGTCCTGACATCCTGATATGGTCCTGAGAGTAGTTAAACAATTTTTGCTTCAAATTCATTGAACAAAACTGCTACAAGATCTATGTGTATAAGTTTTTGGGATATTGGAAGAGCTCTCAACTAAATTCTGAGGTTCCTTGAATAGTTTATCCGGTTTCTAGAGTCCCTATTATGTATAGGATCTATGTTTCTAGGATTTTTGAATATCGGAAGAGCTCTCAACTATATACTGAGGTTCCTTTATAGTTTATCCGGATTCCGGGGCTTCATGATTCGAGAACTGGTGAAGGAAATTGTTAGTCACTGTCGCAATAGATATTCCAGATAACGTCAAGCTACTTCAAAAATTATACATAAAGTCGATCGACTTGGATACAATAACTTCAGGAGACCCTTCCTTGCCATCGCTAACTTGCTTGACTTAATACTTGTAGTTGGTTCGGATCCTGATTTGATATCCGTCCGTCCAAAAAAACCAAACTTCGCAATTCCAAGTTAAAGTGGCACGCATTGAATCTTTGAAGATATCAATTTACTTGCCCGGAATGAAGAAAGGTTAGCGTCACACTTCATTTACCGTCAGCCGGTTCCAAACATCTTTAGATCGACGCGTTTCCCACGGAAACAATAACTTGTCACGTCTTTTCAAATCCCTCCGAAGCAATCACTGCCAATAAACCGTCGGTTAAACTCCAGATCAAAGCAAATGATCCGTACGCAGGCAGCAGTACAGATGGACACTTGGGCCAAATTCTTCAGCAAGTCCTCTTCGCCTGCGATCGCCTCGTTAAAATGGTCCCACGTAAAGTAACCGAACCGGGACCGGTCCCAGCAAAAAATCCCCAAAAACCCCTTTTTGCTCATGTTTCGAAATGTCGCGGAAACTCCACAAACTGCGTAGGGCACAAATTGAGCGCACAGGAAATGTCCTGCCAAGGAGAGTTGACTCGATTCATTCATTCAATCGGGCGGGAAGTTTGGATGTTTGTTTCTGGGAGGTATTCCGGGTGAGGTATCCAAGGGTGCAAAAAAAAAAAAAATAACGCACAAAATTCCTGCCATCATTAACGAGTTCATGTGTGCGTTAAGGCATGAAAAAGTATCACATTCGCAGCCTTCAACTATAACCTCCCCAGGCTTCGGTCGGTTTTTTTTGCCGAGCACTTTGTGGACTTTAGGTTGGGAAGCTGGTGAAGCAAGGATTTGCCAACGATTTCCACACCTTCCGCAATGCATCTTGGGGCGTGAGAGCATTGGGCATTGGGAAATCGGGAGGGGATGTGTCGCTCGTGCGGTAAAACTCCAAACAGACGCAGAAACGCCGTCGAAAAAGCGACAAACTTTTTGTGACAATTTTTGTTTTGCTCTCGGAAAGCTTGAAGTTGAAGTTGGTGTTGCGGAAAGGATAAAACAATTGCAGGGTTCTTCGGAGGAGAAACCACTAACACTCACAGCTTGCTGCATATAAAGTAGAATATGTTGAAAATTAATAAAAACGAACAATACTCTAACTGCTATTTAACAGCTTATGGCAAGGGATTCTTGATGGTGTGATGGTGAAACTTTAAAGTCCTCGAGCAAAATCGTAAAATACCTTCATCTTCCGTTTCGCGCACGTAGCATAACACACGACATACGAAAATGGTTCCCTCAGTCGTTGTCTGTCTACCGGAACGTGCTCGAACGCCGTCGCTTCCAGCCTAGGCCAGCGAGCAGTATAAATCCATCACACAGAAATTGCCCCCCCCCCCCCCTCATCCCAATCAAAGAAAACACAGGAAAAACACACACACACACACACGCAGCTCGGCCGGGACTGGCAAAAGGACTTCAAACGCTAACGCGTTCCACGCACAAGAGCAGAATTTTTCTTTTAAAACCATTTTCAGCCCCACACAAAAAAGCCACGTGCGGGATGAAAACCTGAACCGAATGCCGGATGATGCAAATCCCTGCTCGGTGTTATTTTGATGGATTTCGCTCTCCCATCGCTTCCCTCGTCGCGGGGGCAAACCTCCGGAAGCATGTTTGTGTATTTTTTTTTTCTTTCGTGCGTTGGGGAGGACGAGACCCTATTTATCTGCTCTGTCCATGCAGGAAGACGAGTTATTTTCTCAAATAATTTAACCAACACTTATTTACCCCGCCCGGTTTTTTTGGTTGTATCTCCGGGGTCGATTTATTTTCTACCCCGGGCCATTTTATTCGACGGCAGGATTTCAATTCACTTTAAACTGTGCGTTTGTGGCCGTCGGAAAAAGGAAGAAGGAAGGGAACGATTGAATAACGAACTTTGTGCTACCGTTTATCCTGGGAAATAGAATCAGGTATGCTAACTTATGATATCCTTTCCTGGTTTTAAGTCTCGGATGTTGAAATATTTTGATTTCATTAGCCAATACTTTAGTTATTCTTCCATTTTTAAACTCTCCACAGCTGGATCCAGTGATGGAGCTATATTTTGCAAACTTAATTGCCTGTAAGCTCTAAACCCACTACATAGAGCACTGTGAAGAGTACAAAAGAATCTTTCACGTCCAAAAGACAGCAAGTGACCAATGGCCAACTATTATTTCAGGCTATTTCAGGCCAGACAGCCGATAAATACACAATTCAAGAACAAACATAAATACATCTCGTTCGCTTCGATGCTTGCCCGTGCGAAATACTCTCGACGTTGGTCCTCAGTTTCACCACAGCACTGAAAAAAAGCGCAAAACAAACAACCGGACCTCACCAATAAAAAAAAAACCCAACACGCAAACCAAATTCTCCCCGTATCGAATACACACGACCGGTTCAGTCTCACTTTTCCTGTTTTTTTTTTTTTCAAGATGCTACAGTGCATAAATAATTGGAGCACAATTTACGACTCGTCGCGAAAACGCACCGTGTCCTGTCACCGTCACCGGGCACGGTTCCCAACCAACGCCGTATTCCAACAGTGTATTAAATTCGGCAATGAACGTCTACCGATGCACCTAACCTGTGCTGTTGCCTGGTGTTGGGAGACGCGCGGCAAGACATTTATGTGTGACACCATCGTGCCTTGTCGTTGCGCCCACGCATCCCTGCCCATTGTACAATGCTCAGGTACAATGGACGGAATGAAAATGAAGATTTGATTCGCGACTACACCAGACGCGAATGCGTGCCCGCACCGGAAATGGCTTTAATCAGGCGGATTTTTGATTTAATGCATGAAGGAAGGGGTTTTACAAACACGACACACGCGCGCACAAAGACTTCCGGTACCTGGGTGTGTATGGAGCCTGATGGAGAGCAACAGTTTACAAGGCTCAACATCAGGATGTAGCAACACAGCTTGGCCATTCTGTATTAATAAACAAACATCAAAAACATCAAGATGTCAATAATGTTAAGCAGAATTAATAAATTACTAATGAGTGATTCGAACAGGTGTCGTGTTATAGGGACATCTTGTATTATCAAATGCTAGTATTGAAGGGAGGTACTTTTACTCGTCAAAATATCTATTCTAATAATTTGCACAGTAAGACAAGAACCTTGACGAGGGCCTAGTCCTATGTTCTGAACTCTCTCCCTAAGACTCAAACTCTACTGTGGTATCTTTGTTGGGAAATCTGCTGTGTTCATCTATTTCGTCTGATGCTCTCCAATTACTTTTTTTGACACTCTGACATGCGTCTAGAAGAAAGAGGGCTTGAAAATGGACGTCTTTTCCTGTCATTTTTTGCTTACTTTAGTCAAGTTTCTTATTCTTCTAGGCTTAACCTTGGCGTGACCTTCTAGGTCACGCCGACCATCTAATGGCTTACTAGAATTGCTGATACGTCGTAGTTGGACAGTCAGTTCTCGCTCGAATCGACCACCAAGGTTCGTCGACGTCGAGGGTTCGAATGGGATATAAACCCTGGTCCTACCGTGTGAAGACCAGCGCAACTGCCGCCTCGAAGTTTCCGAAACCAGAGTTGTTAGTCGCGACATTTGAAGTTCATCCATAACTTATCAAAGGCTCTTATCAACCCCTCTGAATCCCTCTTTATCCTTCTTGTAATGCAAAAAGCAATAAGTTAGAAATAAGTTCGAGTTTAGAAGTCTTCTGAGTTTGTTTTAATTTCCAACCAAGCAAGTGGTAAATGAGCTACAACAACTCATCCTCAACCTGCTGTACGTCCACGCGTAAGCCCAGTAAAAACACTTACGTAAATCGTGCAATCAAAAAAGGACAACAACCATGCTAAAAACCAGACCCTTGACACATCCGGGGTCACGATTTACGAGCTGACTAATTTTTCAAATTACCCACTAAACAGCCTCACACACACTTAACCCCAAAATTAGCAGTAACTCACGACAGATAAGCCTACGGATCTGTGCGCGTTAGTACGTGTACGCTAGTGACATTTCCGGTGCAGAAACCGTTTTACCCACACGTGAATCAATCAATGCGAACGTACGATGCTGGTGTGTTTTTGAAGCTGCCATAGATTTATGTACAACTCGTGCGATTTACGAACCCAGCAACATACACACACACACGCACTGGATGTTGGGTGGATTTGACTGTGCTTTAACCTTACGCTAGAGCGTAGAGCGATGTGGCACATTAGATGTGTTTCTACTGATTTCATTATTTCTGCACGGTCGAGTAAGTATCACGCCGCCTGCTAGCGTTTTCGGAAGAATGTGGAAACTTCAAAAAAGCCTCGAAGCAGTATGGGTTGGTTACCGTGCGCCCGCGCACCCGTTTCCGTTCTCAACCCACATAATCTTCCCCCTGCCCGAAGGGTGGTAATTGATTTTCCTTGCTGGTGGAGATTGCATACTTTTCTGCGCGATTTAAATTTATTAATCACAGTGTAGCCACTCTCGGAAGGGAAGAGATGGGCGAATGTTAGAGAGAGAGAGAGAGAGAGAGAGAGAGAGAGAGAGTGCGTGTGTGTACGGGGGAGATGCTCAGGATGGAGCAGAGTTTAATCTTCGACATCAACGAGCCGAATACAAATCGATTAGTGTTGGGGAATGTTACAGAATCGTCTGCCGTTTTTTTATTTTTTTTGAAAATCACATTCAAATTTTTGGCCCACAACCACCATCGCTGTATATTCTGCAGCTGGCAGAATGATCTCGTTATCCCCGCTGTAGTTAACCTTCTAATCAAAATAAGCGTTGTGGACTCTGCTTACTGCCAATGTTGCTTTTCGACGAATTTTCCTCCCTTTGCTTCATAGTCTCTCACAGTCTCACTTAAATACATTGTTGTTGATGTTGCTCCTTCATCCCTTTCGAGGTCGACCATACGACACGGACTACTAAATCTCTGACTTGCTTGGTAAGCGCTCTCTTGCACCCGATCCGCCACTTTCTCATCGCTACTTTGGCGTACTTTGCCGAGCACGGCAAAAAGAGTTAAGCTTCCTATTTATGGTCAAGATTAAGACAGGATGTAAAGTCTTGAAATATTTCATGCGTTGCAAAATCTAGCCCGGCGAAGCATCTCCTCTTGCCGATCCGGTGCGGTTCTGGAACGGTGATCAACGGTGGGGTACCTTTGAGTGTGAGCCGCTCCGCTACTTGTTGGAGTTCTCGTTGTGGCGCAAACGGGAAAAACGATAATTTGTGTGGTGGATAAAATTATGGCCATTGCTCGTAAAACCCTTGCCCTTGTTTTTCTTCCAGGTCGCCTACATTGACAAATCTGCAAATAAATGTTACGGCTAATGCGAGACGTGCTAGTACTTGCAGCAAATAAACCATTTCGGGCTTGCACGGGTTTCGATAACGAACAGGGAAACTTGCTTTTTGGACCACTGGAACGTATGTGAAGTTAACTCACAGCACAAAAACTTTGTCTGATGCGTAGGATTTAATTCGCATCGGGAACATTCTTGTTGGAAGACTTCTTAAAAAAAAAACGACAACAAACAAAAACACACTAAATTCTCTAATCGCTCAACGATAATGCCTTCGGGGTGAAATTGCTACACGGTGGCGTCGATTATGACATACCGATTTCCTTCCTTGAAAGAAATGACTTCGCCCTCCACACCGATAAACCTTTATAACATCTTCTTTTGACGCTGCTTAGCATAAATTATTGCACGGTGCGATCGTTTCTCGTGGGGCGGGCGATCGCCAGCAAAACCAATCATCCCGTGGACTTGCCCGTTCGGTGTCTAAACGAGAGATCCACCGACACCGTCTGATTTTTTTACCCCCCCCCCCCCCCCCCCCCCCCCATTCCTCTTCATCGGACAACAATCAACCGGGGCCTGAAAAACTACCAGGTGATGGCACCACCCACTCTACCAGGTCAAAACATCCAACCAGCGTATCCCTTTCAGTAGAGAGAAAAAAATGGAGAAAATAATCCAACGACCCTTCGGATCCCCGCCTCGGATCAGTGCTCGGAGACTAGACGAGCGGTGAAGGCATCAGCGATAACGATAACATATATTTCATATCGTTTTTATTACAACCATCATTACAAGTGCCCAGTGATTGGGTGTTGCAGCGTTTTCGGGGTGGCAAAACCTTCACACAACTCGTCCAACTTGCGGTACGCCGGTGCACTGCCCAGCCACGCTCGCAACAGACGGCACCGTTTCACGAGGGTGGTCGGGCGAGAGAAACGGGCCAGACATATCACAAATTCTACCACCACTAGGAGCGCGTCAGAGACCGGCAGAAGCGGTGGCGAAGACGAAGACAAAACCGAGAGAGAGAGAGAGAGAGAGAGAGAGAGAGAGAGAGAAAGAAATTGGGTGGGCAAAATTGACTGAACGAAAGAAACGAGGTGATAAATTACACCAATTACTGGAATATCTTCAACATCAATAAATTCCATTCCATTCCTGGGGGCCAATTTCGGGAACCCGAAACGGGCAGTTGCCCAGCTCCGGTGTGATGATGAACAGTTCGATTTTTGTATTTTTTTTTTTTTTTTGGACGAAGATGGAGCAGCGGTGGAAGAGTTGCTTGTTTTCTGGGTTTTTTGTTTTGTGCTTTGTTTGTATTTCCATCACTACCAAATGCGAGGGTAGCTGCAATTCTGACTGCAGTTCGGTAGCTCAGACACATCTTGATTCTATCTTTACTTTTCTATTTTCGTGTAACGGTTACATTTCTCCCTCTCTGTCCATCCTATCCCGGATGTTGCAGTTCTATCTTACGCCCGATTTTATGCAAAATCCAGAAAACTGAGACCATCGTTAGCTCTGCAGCATATCAGATACGTAGCCTGCCAATAACTCCAATCAAAATATTGTGTCCGAAGGTCACGTCATCTCAAACAACGCAGACCCACCCTTTTATTGATATGATCTCCAAAGTTTTGCACCGGCGATCATCAACAAGGAAACTCGTAAAGCTTTATTGCTCGGAAACTATCCGCTTTGGTACTACTGCTCCACTTGCACGTACTTCGCATCCTGCTGTTGGACAGCGTGTGCAGGTACGAAACACGTCCCGAGCGTCCCGAAATCCTTATTCCCCAGAGATACCTTTACTCTTAATTTTATTCGTAACGAAGCTATTACTCTTGCTCGTGCCGCTCGCGGGGAAGGTACATTCGGCACCAAAGGTATGATATATCTGTATTAGAAACCAATAAACTGCTGATTTATGCTCCAGGGTGTTGTGCTCGTTATAAGAAGCCAGGCAACCGTCACAAAACTTAGCCTCTCACCGTTGCAAGGGTCCAGGGTAAGCTGATATTGGGGGGATTTTTTTTTTTTTGCGTAGCTCCAGTAGCCCATCGTTATGACTCGTTAGGGAGAGGGGGAAGTCAAATGTGTGAGTGAGGCTCGTTGAGATTAACATAGAAAACAAATAAAGATAAACTTTATATATATAGTTCTGTTTTGTTTTGTGTGGTTCCGATCGCTCACCGGGGTGCAGCGGTTCGTGATATACGTTCATTCTTGATTAGAGGTCAGGGTGTCACATCCATTTGCTACAAGTTAAAACTTAATAGACCTTTAGCACGAACCAGCGGCTACGGTGTGTTTTGTGAGGCTTGAAACGTATTAGATTGTTGCTTGTTCTTTATTGTATTGTGCTGGTGGATTTACAACATCTCAAAGTCCAAAGAATGTTGGGAACCAGATGGCTTTTTCACGTGGAGTGAAATAAACTAGCTCTTCTATAGAGGAAGATGGACAATACATAAATCACCCATTTTCAGCATTCAGATACCAATAGAAGGACCATCACGACAATGAGCCGTCATTTTGGAGTTAAATTTAAAAACATATATTACTGTGCCCGAAGAGCAAAGTGACATTGGATGTCAAATTTCGCGCGCCACAAGAAGCCCCTTGTTTTTATTTTTCGTTTGTCAGTATGTATGTTTTGGACAGTTCTGCCACGTTTCAAGTCACAACATCAACCCGGCTAGGAGTGACAACTTGTTTTCGGAGCTGTGCGCCAAGTATTTTTTGTCCATATTGACCATGTTCAAGTTTGTGGAGCAGCACGCATGCATCAAATTTTGTTTGCGCAATGAAATAAACACTGCGGAAACATTGTGGATGTTATAAGAGACGAGAACCGTCCGGGTAAATCTCGACCGATGACGCCCACGTCGTCCACAAATCAAAGATATGGTGGTCAACAATCGTCGGTTGACGATACGAGACCTTTCGGAAAGTGTTGGGATTTAAGTGTCGGGTAAAGTCTCGCCTGGTGCCGTCATTTTGAGGGAGTTTTTCGCAAACCACTGGCACCCATATTGTTCCAAGCTAAAACGGCCGCTTCGGGGCCACCGTTTTGACACTTATCGAGGAGATAGAATCCGCAGCGACGGTGGAACTAAAGGACATCCCAGCATCCGCGTTTTCCACCTGCTTCGAGGAGTAGGAGAAGAGATGGAAGAGGTGCATTGCATCGGAAGGGGATTACTTAGAAGGTGATGACCGTCTTTTAGCCTAATAGAAAAACCATTTAAGAAATAAACGCAAAGTCACTTTGTTTTTCGGGCACAGCAGTATAAATACCAATAGATGCTACTAATGAAAAATAGTCCTTCTATGATATTACAGGACTTCACCTGCGTGGCTTGTGGGATATTCATACAGCATTCTTAAGATAGCGACAGTTGTGGATTAACTTGCTAACGACTCATTTCCATTCCAGCCTGCGACTGTCACCCGATTGGATCGTCCGGCAAAACGTGCAACCACACAACGGGCCAATGTCCGTGTAAGGATGGCGTTACGGGGCTTACCTGTAACCGGTGCGCCCGCGGCTACCAGCAGAGTCGCTCACACATCGCTCCATGCATCAGTAAGAACACAAAAAAGATGATTTTATTCGAGTTACCTGTTTTGAAAAATTGTTCTTGATCATTCCCAGAAATTCCGAGAGTTATCAATATGGTACATTCGCAAAATACGGCACCGGAAGAGCATCACCAGTACGCGGTTAGTAGTGGTAACCATGAGCCGGACGCACCCACCTACCGGATGCATGCCGGACGGGGTAAGTAAGTGCCGCTTTTTCATCACTCTTCATCTAACCCGTCCCCAATGCTCCAGTTAATTTCTCCCAGCCCATCATATATCCTAGCAATATCTTAGCCACCCAAATCATCGCTGTACCGTGTGGTAAGTCTTGTTTTAGATCAATCTACACATCGGATCGGGTAATTAGTCCTGCAGCGAGTTCGATAACAGATTATTTGCCCCAAAACTCGAACATCCATGTCAAAGCAATGTACCACAGCTATGTTGAGCGTAGAGAGCAGAAAGATCTTGCGGTTCGATCTCGCGTAGCCAGTAGCCAAACACGCCCGTTTGATTAATGCCCAAACAAATACCGATCACGAGTTGATCACCACTAAACACGAGTGTGTGTGTTGCATCCCGGAACCTCCAGAGAAACACATCGAGCTATCTTCAGCCTCCGGTCACTCTAATGAGCGCAATCAATCTTCGCCGCCCTATCTCCGGCTGCCGTGCCCGTATTAATCAATGAGCTCGCGAAAGTAAATCCCGCTGTACGCCTTTCGGGTGTTTAGCTGTTCCGGGATGCAGGTGTTGGGGAGTAGGGTGCGCTAGGGGAAACGGTTATTTGACTTATGGGAAATTGCCAGGAACGCTGGAGGACACAATTTTGAGGAAGGTTTACCATTGGTACCAGCTAATGCTACAAGGATGAAACGATGCCTGAAAGCGGACCGGCAGAACATGTGTCTACGAGTAGCATCGGATTGAACTGAAGCGATGCTTTGTTTGTGTGGTGATCGAGGACAACTGCTCTAATTATCTGCTCTAAAATTAGAGTCCGAGAGGTTTATTGCACGGTAAACATACACACATCTTCTGCTACCTCTGTTCTGTGTGTATCTGTGTACGTAAATTTGCCAACCATCGCGCAAAACAGGAGGACAAAAACAAACTTTAATTCACCACGACAGTTACTACTAGTAAATGTCACCAAATTCACCACACCACACAGAATGACATATCGAAAACTGACAGGCTCAGTAAAGCCCCCTTACGCTATGGTTAGCAAGTAAATGACAATCTTCTAAGCGGTGTCTATCGATCCAACCTCCACTACACTCACGCAGCCACCAGGGGCCGTTTTTTTCTTTTCGCGTTGCCTTTTTCATTTTCGCAGCTAATTAAAACGGGATGATACTCGGGGAAAACGGAGACCGGCGTTGGCCTGGCTGCTTAATTTATCGCTACCATCGTGCAAAGTGAAAAGTGAATGAGCAGCAAAAAGCAGCAACAACAAAAAAAAAAACACATGTTACACTTTGCCTCGATACCGTGAAAGATCACACTTCAAATAACGCCTGCATCTGGTGCCGGCGAGTCGGTGCGGCCCAAGTGCCCTAGCACAGTGCGACAGAGACGCAATTTGTTCGACAACTCAGCGCTTAATTATGTATTGCTTCGCTTGAGCGGATGTGCAACAACTCCTTCTGGCGGCACTGGCGAGAAGAGTGATAAATATGGTAATGGACCAAAGTGTTGTTATACTTTGTTTTTAATGCATAATTTCTTTTCCGCTGTTTCTTTTCGTTTTGTTCGATCTTTGATTGGCTTCGAACTAGTTGGCGTTACATGCTTTTTATGTGTTTTAGCAGTGGTATTTAAAAGATTTTATCTGTTTACGATGTTTGCGCTAATCGTTTTATCGTTTTCTTTTATTTTTCTTCTATTTTATTGTCTCGTTTTTCCCTTTTCTGTTTGGTTGTGGTTTTATTTTATTGGTTTTGTTGTATTTTTAATATTGTTTCAGATTTTTCTAATAATCTTTCATGTTTTGTTTTATTGTATCCTTTTTTTAAATTTGTTTCTCTTAAATTTTCCTATTTTTATTTAATGACACTTAACTAAAGCCACCACTTTAAGCGTATCGAAACAGTTATTAACTATTTCTTACGCCCATCGACATCAAGTACTCCGGTTCACACTTGAGGCAATTGCGCATGCATTTGCAATAAACCGCTTCAAGGCCACACGATGCACTCCGGTAATCTCTGTGGCGCGGAAAACGAATCATGACACTGCAGCTGAGCTCCTACTTCCGTCCATACCGGAGAAGCACGAGAGACGCCGAGTGGCTGGGGCGAGGCAAAAAAAAATGGCATAACATAAAACTCCCCATCAGCAGCAGCGCAGGCCACCGCTATTTATCATACGTTCATTAATTTATCACATCACCATTACGGGCGAAGTAATTTCGCATATTATGAAGATTTATCATAATCGTGCAGCCGCCAAACCGTCCGCAGCTCGTCGACTCCTAGCGCTCCTAGCGGTTGGCCAGCGGGCGCTTGCCAGTCGGTACGGGACCGATTACTCGCACCGTTTGCGCAGCCAGAAGATGATCTCGAGCGCAAGAGCACGCGAATGGAAGATGAACCGCAAGAGCCAATGTTTTGATTTAATAATGTTGTGCCACAAGCGCAAGACGATGCGGCGGCGTAGAAGCGCGATGCACAAAATCGTACCAAAGCAAGTCAGCTAGCCGGCAACAAGCACATCCTCGCCGTGACGCTGGCACCGTGTCGTCACCTTCACGCTGCAACAGTTAATGAATGAAACATGTTGCGTATTGATTTAGGGCGTCCGAACCACCCGCTGCCTCCCGCCCGCGTGTCACGCATTTCGTTTGTGCAAGTGCAATGGTTTTAATTAAAAAGTGCAAGCGCGAAAGATATTAAAAGTGTTGCCTGCTGCTGTTGCCGCTTTAGCGAGACAAATAAATTCCACTCCCTCCGGGCTGGCCAGCTGATGCCAGTTTAGCCTTTTAACCTTTGGGCGTTTTAGCAGTTTTAGCTGCCATTTGCTGTGCAAGAAATGGTATTTTTATTGTATTGTTATTTAATCAAGATGAAGTTGAAGAAGTTCGCAAGATGTAAGCGCAGATAAATGCTTCTAATGGTCTTGTGTGGGTTAGAGCAACAAATACATTATCAAGAAATTAGTTCTTAATATCGTCAAGTCGACGTCGTAAACTGGGACACGCCTTTCGAATGAAGTCTTCCGATATTAACTGCCACTTGTGGTTTATAACAGGCAAGAGGATCTCCACAATAGACAGTTTAGAGATCTGTGCTTGTAGCACCCAATGTAAGAATCATCATCCTCTTCTGCAGCAGTTTACTCTACGGTAGATCTTACAGAATGGCCGACAATACCAGAACTCGATGCATCACCTAGACATTCATTGACTTCAAAGCGACTAATGCAAGATGCAATAGTACAGATTCCTGGAGAAGCTTTGACGGCTGTTCAGGGTGCTGCGGAAGCTGTCAGAATTGTTCGAATTTCACAGGGGTCTGAAGCTGTTTAACATCGCTCTGGGATGTCATGCGATACGCGGTTTTCGACATTTGGCACGTGATATTCATCTGATATCTCCAATTCCTAGGTTTCACAAGTGCCACAAACGATAGGATCGAATTGACGATCATTGCGACGAAGACAAGCGGTAGCGGTAAACCTTAGAAGTAGACGTGGTAGTAGACATTGGTACGATCGTAACTTCGGATAACAACGTAAGCAACGGATTCCGAATTGAGGGACGTCATGACTACTGTACGGTCTCCAAAAACTCCTTCGATCCAGAAGACTTCACACTGATTTGACGCATATTGATACGGCACGACGAACGGCGCGTACTAAGGAATACTAGGAACGGGGCATGTGGAGAAGGAAATTGAGCCACGTGCTAGTAGAGTGGTTTGGCAGTGCAGATATCCTTACGGCAGTCAAAGCACTAGGAAGGCACCATGTGTAAAGGGGACAAAGCTGGCACTTTGGCTGGATAGGGTGGAGACGACCTCGCGGAGAGTGGATCGAACCTGAGCAGACCAAAAAGAAATAGAAGAATCATCCAACGAGCTAAAGTTATGATTGCTAGACAAATTTACGATACAAGTAATCAAGCTTTTCCGCAATCGTTGAGTCCTATTTGACACGTGAGAGGAGGTCTCATTCGTTGGTCCAGGTGTACATCTCGCTGTAATGCGTTGTCAACTTCAACTAAATTCTGCGTCACTGTCAAAGCTTAGGACGCTACCAAGTCAATCATAAGTCCTTGGAAGACGACAACTTTAAATAATTTCGTAAAACTGTTGCCCTCTTATGTCCTATCTTCACTTGGATGTGTCCTGGGGACCGCCACAAAGAGTTGTCAACAAAAATATTCCAATTTTGACACACGTTGATTCAATAATCTATTTTTTTTTCGAGTTTCTGATGCTCTGTAAATACGAAATTGCATATCTTGGGGGTTAAGCCTCAATAAAAACTCCACCTAGAACATTCCAGCAGTCGGATGGAAATAACACATATGTTACTGTTAAATAATGTCATACACTGTATTAAAATACGCTTAAGCCCTTTCGAGCGCAAGGGTGAACAGCCTACAGCATATCTGTTCACTCAATGCTTTCCCGACAAATTCATCCAATGGCTACTTCTCATACAGCTAATTGTTTTTCAACAATCCTTACCCGATTTAGCGAAGATTTATACACTTTACGACTAAATCTCCCTTTTTTTTTTTGCTTTGCTGTCGCTCCCCGTACACAAATTGTAAAACATTCCTCAAAGCAGAGGAGGGAAAACAAGAACGATTCAAAATTAACAGTAAAATAATACCCAGCCGGCACAGTCTGCAAAATGGTGGTGGTAGTTATTGTTTTGTGAAAAAGTAATTAGTTTAACACAGCAGCAGCAGCAGCAGCAGTAGCAGCGGGAAAAAGAAGCGAAAGCATGCAAATGTGTTTTGGATGTCTGTCTGGATGTGAAAATAACGAAATAACAAACCGAACGTATTGGCATGAATCACTGGGCCGAGAATAGAGGCATTATGGCCGCCCGTTCGGGTAACGTCATTTGCACGATTTTTCTCGCTCATCCAGACTCACAGCCTTCCAGAGCCAGGATAAACGAGGGGAGGGGGAGGAGGGAGGGGGGGGGGGATTGCAAAGGGAAAGGAAACACTTTTCGGCGAACGTTTTCAACGTTTTCACCAACATTCCAACTGGCTGATACGTTAATCTCGGCATGCCTCCAGCTTCCCAGCTCCCCAAGTGCGAGTTTGGTTTGACCATAAAGCTGCACAAAGGACTGCCGGGATACGGACAAAATGCTGGCACTGCTGCTGCTGCTGCTGCTGCACGAACGCTGTTTTCGTCTTTTCGCTTTTTTTATTCTCTCCGGTCTCTTTTGGCATCCACGCACTATGCTGCCCGGGTCGGGTAGCGTGTACATGCTTAACCACAGACAATCGAAATAATTACATTTTAATCCACCCGATGCACTGAACTCGGGGCATTGCGGTCTTGGGTTTTCCTTGGGAAGCTACAGGTTGGGATGAACGACTGCCAACCGAAAGTTTTCGTATGATATTTTCACTCCGCAGCGTGTTTTTAACCATAAAACGAGTTAAATTAGTAAATTTTGCTGGCTGGCGTTTGTTACAATGACGTTGATCAATTTGATGCTTGCAGACTGTTTTTTATTTGATCTCTCGGACTTCTTGTCCCCACAAATGGTAGCGACATTATCGGCAGTACATTCGCGAGGCGTACAACCAAGTACAACGCGAGGTCCTTAGATTTTCAAGTGAAGTTCAGTGAGACGGAGATCTAGTATTTGCTGGGAAGTAGAATATTCTGTTCACTGCGAAGAAAATCTCGAGGTAAATGATGAACCATGAGAGCTCAATAAACGCTTCGACCAGGCAGATATCTTGAGATCTATGTAGGAGCTATTCGTAAGCGAATAAGCGAATTATTCGTGACCTGAGGATGCTTGTACTGGATCGTTTCTATAGTGTATACTTTAACAAGATTTGTTCATGATGAGCGCGTGGCCTCAAAACAGGGAAGTTGTAGATGCTTTCAACTCTCGTTATCACCCTCTGAAGCTCCACAAACAACTCGTAAAATTACAGTAGTGTCCACCCCACCCCTTAGCATTCAACATCGTCCGGAAGCTGTTCCAACAATTCTTCGAAAATTATGTTCTCGACTCAATAACTTCCACACGAAACCAACCAAAATCCAGCACTGAGACAGCAAGCCCGAAAGTTCAACCAACATAAATCACGTATACATGATGAAACACGACAATAATTCCGACGTGACAAAAACCCGTCCGACCATCCGCCGAACGGCGATAAAACGTGTGATAACGCCAAACACCATAACACGGGGTACGGGTCCCAGGGTACGTGTCCTGCTAGTAATTGGAATTCAAAACCGATAACTCACCCGTACCATAATTGCCCCGTCACGGCAGGACCATTTTGCGTGCCGGACGTAGCGTTGGAGCAACAGTCGGGAAAATCTGGCTGCCGGAAAAACGGTCAACCTCAGCAACGATCGGCTTGGCGCTTGGGTTGGCGAAACTTTGAACGAGGATTGTCAACATCAACAGCATGTCTAAGTTTACGCGCAACGTTGGACATCGGTCGGGGAGGCAGCAGGAAAGCGTCCGGGTGGTTATGATTGTTGAGATTGGTTTGTTTTATTACTTGTTTGTTAACGGGTTTACAAATTGCCACAAAAGCTTCGACATCCGAGACTGCCCAGTGCGGATCAGCAATTTAACTACAACACCAACCACTTCGGGGACCGAAAATGGCGATGGTGTGGAACTCTTTGGTTAGTTTAACGCCCGTATTTTTTTAGGCTTTGATAGATCAAACAGAAGCAAACACAAACGGAGCACCGGGCGTCAGAGAATGATTATACTTGTGCGGCATAAGTGTCATAACTACGAGCCACAAAACATGGCGCAAGGGTACGAAACGGTTTGGCAGTAAAGCGAAACAACAACAGAAATTCCAGATTATAATCCACACACTTGGTGAATTGCCGGGTTTGGGCACCGGACACCATTAACACTCCAGCGCCAGCACCATACAGTCGCTCGGAACGGTTGCAAACCCCGTCAGGAAGTATAAATTATTGCCCGATAATGCCTCGCCGAGGAGCAGGGTTTGCTTTACGGGCACCATTTCACCAGGCGGTAAAGCGTACGTTTAATCCTAATGCTGCACCGATCATCGTCCGCACCGGACCACCCCCATTCCGTTCCGTCTCGGGAAATGGTGTCAACCCATTAAGCCACAATCATTAGTGAAATCGAAACACGATGACTTGGAGACTTCGACATTGCTTGTTCCTTCATAAAAATCGCCCATCGTAAACGTCAAACCTCCCTTCGCACTTCACCGTAGCACTTGCAGCCGATCTCGCTCTCCCTTGCGAGATCTGCCTGATAGCCCGATATCCAATCTTCACACACATGTGCTTTCTTTTTCTCTTCTTCTCTTCTCTCTCTCTCTCTCTCTCTCTCTCTCTCTTCCATTATTTGTACAGAGTGCGGAAAGTGCAAAATCAGCACAAAGCGGCTAAATCTAAACAAGTTTTGCAAAAGAGATTACGGTAAGTGTACACTAACCCAGACATATAGTTTGTGTGTCGATAGCGCCAGATACCAGCATACACCGTACCGCTAATCCACATTTACACCACTTCCCGGAGCTTTCTTTTTCTTGGCCCTGAAGCTACAAATAGTCAATTGCGAAACTGCCAGATGGGGGCGAAAAATATGACACTCTCAAGAGCGAGTGTACACCTAAAGTGCAGTAGTTGCAGAAACCTGATGTTTACATTGACAGTTTGAAGCGTGCAAACATGGTTTGATGTGTATCGATGCGCGCATGCACACGATCGATTCGCATTAACACCTTCATCTGCGTGTCTAATCGTTAGACGACAAACCATGCCATGTGGAGGACTTCCGATTTTCACACACAGTGCGGTCCATTATTCTCACGCTCGGAGCTAGCCACTAGCGATGCACAGTGGCCGCGCATATATTTGTTCAGTTTAAATAAATCTCGCCAATCTCGCCGAAGGTTCGGTGTAGCAATGTAAACAGATGGATGTCATTTGTTAGCGTCTTGCTAGGAGTTGGAGCTTTTTTTTGCGGTCGAGTTTATTATAAAAATAAATATAACACGAGAAATGTAAACAGGCTTCTTCGACGGTGAAGTCCATAAACTACCGGGAAGCGGAAAGTTCATAAAGATTTTACTTATGCGCTTGCTTGCTGTTTACCGCTACGCAGGCGTGGGATAGAAAAATAGCAGCGTTAGACTATTATAGGGATTTTTATTAAATAATATGCTCACCAACCAGGAAAAGCTATCCGTCGATTAGAAGAAACACGGTTAGAAGAAGGCATCCGGAACTGTCGAAACTAGCCGAACTGGTGCCTCACTTGAAAATGAGGTTCATCAACATGTTACTGAGGTATGGGATAGCGAATCGATGCCTTGTGATTGGAGTCTCTGCATCAACTGTCCCATATACAATAAGTTGTTGGACTGCAACAACTACAGGGCTATTACGGTTTTGAAAACCGCCTACAAAATATTCTCCCTAATCCTTCCGGATAAGCTTGTCCCATTCGTTGAACAGACACTTGGAAACTATCAAACAGGATTCCGAAACGGAAAATCTACCACTGACTAGACCTTCACCATGCGGCAAATCTTGGAGAAAATTCTTGAAGATGGAAGTTGAACACGTAGACTTTAAGACCGCATTTGATAGCATAGCCAGGGTAAAACTCTACGAGGCCACGAACTCTTTTGGAATCCCGGCCAAACTGATCTGGCTTGTCAGAATGACCATGACCAACGTCACACGCCAGGTGAAGGTGGATGGAAAACTCTCAGGGTCCTCAGGGGCTCGCCTGTCTCCTATTAAACTTGGCGCTTGAGAGGGCCATCCGTGACTCGGGGGTGGAGACTTCGGGGAACCATCTTCTATAAGTCAACCCAGATCCTGGCATACGCTGATGTAATAGACATCATTGGTCTGCGGCACTCCCAGGTAGCAGAGGCCTACCAAAGGGTCGAGCAGGCGGCAGAAAACTTCGGGTTGCAGATTAACGAGGCAAAGACCAAATTGATGGTGGCATTTGGTCGTCCAAACAAATTAGTATGTCGTCCAAAACTTCACCTATCTCGCGTCAAAAGTCAGCACCGAAAACAGCATAGAGACGGAATTGTGCGCTAGGATGCACATTACATCTCACCTCAAAATACCGTTGTGCAGCTAATTAGGCCTGCCAGGCTCCGATGGGCTGACCATGTTATACGCATGGCGCCGGACGACCCACCTCAGAAAGCTCCTTTTAGTCCGTCCACACGGACGGAAGAGGTGTGGTAGGCCCATATTGAGGTGGGAGGATGGCTTGGAATCATCCGCCATAAAGGCCGGGATAACGGATTGGTGGACGACGGCGCGGGACCGTGAGCGGTTCCGGATTTTGGGGCGGCAGGCTAAGACCGCAAGGCGGTTGTAGCGCCTGAGAAGTATGTAAATAAGTAAGCTCACCAACCAAAGGCATCAGCAACAAAAAACAGCGACATGTAGGCTCAACGATACGTTGAAACTACTAATAATACTTGATTTTAGAGCTTTTTTTAATGCTCCGCGCAGGTCAGAAGTTATGCGCTGCTCAGGGCTTATTAAAATGAGGCTGGCGGATTTAAACTTGCTGTAAATTCCTCGAGAAATTATATGCAACTATAGATTCAAATGAATAATCCAAGAACTAGTAAATGCTAGGATAAGCTGGATTGGTATATCACCTTGGGTTTTAAGTCAATCTTCTAGTGAAGTAAAGTTTTCTTTAAGTTGTATTCGATTTTCCTCACGTGAGTTACCTTCATGTTATGGATATCTATGCCTCACAAGTTTCTGATCAAATGACATCCAAAAACAAATCTAACCATCATCAACTTTGCCAAAACTCTTAACTCAACAGGTTGTATAAATGGTGTCGTCTGATGGTGCTCTGATACATGGTTATTTTTACCAGGAACTCTAACATGTGACTAGATAAATTAGTATAAACTGACATGCAGTCTCAATGATACGTTGCTTCAACCGTCACGTTGTTTTTAGAGCCTTTTTTAATGCTTAGGTCAGGAGTTATGCGCTGCTCATAGCTTATTGAAATGAGACTGATCGATTAAACGGACCTGCAAATGATTGGAGACTAGATATGCAGCTAAAAATCCAGCTGAGGGATCAGAAAGGCATGCAAATGCTCGTGGAGGCAAGTCGCTGGTAATTAAACTTAGACTTGATTTTTTTATTTCTTGGTAATAAAACTTCGAGAGGCTTTGGAAGCCATTTCTGACTTCCTTGACTGGAATTGATAGTCTGGGAAGTCTATTTGACGTACTATGAGAGATTCTGAGTGATGAAATATGTATCTCCAGTCGCTTGGGACACTTCTCTAACAAATTGCCATTGGATAACACTTTCACAACATCGAATGATGCGAAAGTGGCACTCTACCTGAGATTGCTTCCTCTTAGCATTTGATTAATGCTTAATTTTTTCTCTGGAATTGATGTTATTTTTCGTCATCTTTTTTTCTGGAACGATTAATGTACAGTAGTAACCATTCTGTGACTCTCCAACCTCCGCATACCTCAACATGTATGCATCTTAAGTCATTTTATGACCAGCTTGACTCGCGCAACGCATTAAGACTAATAAAACAACTTTTTCCCCCTAGTACAGCGCAAAATCTTAAGGCTAACTAAGCAGCGAGTCTTACGGGCGAATAATAAAATCTGCACTTGCTTTCCGAAAGTGCTTTTAGCAGGCAAAGGACGTACGATCGCCGTGCGCTGCTCGATTGATTTTCATATCGTATCGCATATCGTTTACACTAATTGCTTTGCCCCACTATCTTGCGGTTACGATAAATGTTCTAATGGTGGCGCCTGTGCTCCGTGCGCTCGCACCTAATCTGGACCGAAATCTCGTAAGCAGCTTAAGCGCATAAATAAACCGAACCGTACCATATGCCCACATCGGAAGGTGCGAACGCTAGCGGCATCAGCAATGTAAGAAATGCGTGTTATGGGTACGCTATAAGCAACAACAGGAAGTGAATAAGATGAGAATACATCAGCGTGGAAATCGGTGCTGGTGCGCGGTAGGCTTTTAATTTGCAAACCACACCTGTCTAAGTCCCGAGCGCTCTTACTTTGCAGCAATAATGGCCAAAGTGACCGGAAAGGACACGAAACCCGACAACGGAATCACGAAAGGCAGCACCGGCAGCAGCAGCAGCAGCGGCCCCACCAACCAACACCCGTACCAGCACCCGTACCAACCACCCCCGCAACGGTACCGAAGCTCACCACCAGAGGACGCCGCGGTCCAGTTCCATCTAAGCGTGCAAAAGGTGTTCAAGCGAAGCCGCAATCCCGCCAGCCCGCTCGCCAAGGCGTCGAAATGGTCGGACGTACCGTACATCGTCAGCGCGCACGATCTGGACTGTCGCTGTCCAAAGCTCAAAGTGCATAGGTAATGGGCGGGGGTGGTCAGCCTTGCTTCCAGTTTTCTAGTTCGTCCACAGATTTAAGATTTCCTCCCCCTTTTTTTTTCGCTTGCCAGATCCTATCTGATCCTGGGCAACGATTCCGAGGGACCAACGGGGATGTTGGGGGTTGGACCACGCTCCATACTGATCGAGTGGCGCGATGAGTGGCATCGACGATTGAGAAAGTTCCAGCGGCAGGCGGTCCGGACCTGTCACTGATTGGCATAACGCTGGCATGTGACTAGGAAGACGAAAGCCCCTCCCAGCCCCCAAAGTGAATTGAAAGTCCGCACACGATACGTATCATAGTGGTCCGAGTAAATAGGATGACAGTAACTTATTTTATAACAGACGGCAAGTTAGTGGCCAGAGATATTGGCAGTAACAATATCTTTGCCTGGGGCCTGTAAGACTTCCTTGAATCGCCAATGACGCCCATCACGCTATCTGTCTTGGAAAGAACTGTATTAGCTCGATATTCTATACCATTACAACTAATCCTTTAAAGAGTAGTTACGGCGTACAGGTGAGCGGCACTGTATTTGTAAACATATGTATTTTCTTATAAATTGTAGCATTTAAGCATCAAGCTCAAGCAAGACTTTGTGTCCACATTGCATTGGAACACGGATCAATAGTGAAGATGATGATGGCCCTACCACTAGTCAACAATTGTGTCCTACATAAAGAAAGGCTGAATTAAATCACATCAACATCAAACATCCACTTACCACTAGCAGAAGACATGCCTTGGTAGCAGGAACTAGCGAGATGAAAGGCAACTTTGTGATGCGTATTGCATACCGAAAGGCGTAAGACATTGCCAGGTTTACTATTATTGAAGATTGACGCATATCCTGAGCCAATTTCCTGTAATATCAGAAGAAGTATATCATTTTCAGCATTAAAGAGATCCCTTCCTTCAGCCACCTTTGTAAGATAGTTATTGTAAAGATCGAACCAAGGTTTTACTCAACTCCATACAACGATGAGTCGTCTTGTACAAATACGTAAGCGCGTAATCGCATCGTTCGAAGGCCGTAGCTCACAAACATACTTTAACAATGTTGAAGGGTTCGAATATCCAAAAAAAAAAAACTAGCTGCTGTAATATTTAGCTTCCTCGATTGTAACGAAGCTTTCCAATAATGATCGCCGAATCAAGTTAACAAAGCTAAGTTAACGGCCAATTTAAATGCAAAAAAAAACACAGCGAAGTATAAAGATAACTTTATTTCTTATCAGTATTGGGTAGCATAAGGTAGGCGATGCTTCAAAATGGATTTCTGTAAAACTACGCAACAATACCTGTTTAAGATGCGTCTCACCGCTAAACGTATTCCAATCGTTACAGAACAAACTTGTAGGATTAAGCGTTCCATTTCCTATCACTAACACCGTCAGTATGCATACATAAACGTCGGAAAGCCCTATATTTTAGAGCTATATATATATCATGTCATAGTTAGAACTATATCAACCATGTCCACGAGAAGTTCCGTTGCATAACAATCTTTCAAATCTTTGTACATTTGACATCACCCCTTTTGTTTGCTATATATATATAGATTCCCAATTAAAGTGTAGGTGATATGGTGGTACGCCAATATGCACCGCAAAGGTTAATGTGAAGCGTTACAATACAATAGAACAGTTGATTTCATTTCTGCTTGTCACAGTGTATACATTGAAATAACATAACCGTTTTAAATACATTTCAACCACATGAAATCAAACACCCAAATAGCATTTGTACCATGCTCTGCGCGTTGGGCAGGGGCGAAACAAACACACACACACACCTAACATGACACTTTTACTGAGCTGCTGATATATTAAAAACAAAAACACAAAACTGAACGTAAGGAATGAAATAAAGTTTTGATTACTAAAGTGGAAATATGGCAAAAAAATAATTTAAAAAAAGCTTAATTCATCATTATATCGAACTTTACGGTCTAGGTCTGGTACAGAAGTTCTAGTGCCATTCGTCTGCAAATCTGATATGCCGGCCTTTCTAGCGAACACATCAACGCCATCGCTCCTTCATAAAAGGAATTTGCAGGCCCGGTAGTCCGGTGCTACTCTCACGACATCAACCCAACCCGGACCCTGACGAGACTAAATCTCTGTGGCTAAGAGAAATTCGTCAGCTATAAACCTCTTTCCAGATCGCCATATTCTGGATTGGCTTATTAACAATCATCCTCAAACATCCTACCTTGGTGATTCTCGGATCGCCCTCTCCACAAAGAAAATAACGGTGAGATCTTGAATGCGAACAGCTGATGGTAGCGAAAGGGCGTGAACGACTTCCAAGATGCGATCAACCTTTATACCAGCAACCAGATCGCTAGATTCTAGATTGGCTTATGAACGATTGTTTCGAAGGATTTTAGCTCGGCGAACCTCGAATGACACTCACTTGTCCCAAGAAAAAAAGACAGTCAAGCCAACCTTCCGTGAGAGTGTCCTGTCCTTCAATAGCGTCATGTGTCATATCCGCAGACACAGGCGTAGTACAAGTACACATTTTATTAGGGATCTATCAGCTTGAAATGCAGCGCGCGCTATCTAAAGCCGGTACTGAGTAAAAGAAAATGATGGAGTGAAGCAACGATATAAGCCGATCGCAGCATACATTGATCATGCAACATACAATCATATACAAGCATACAGATATTCACAGTAATAATAAAGCAGACACCAACCTTTATCCAATAGAAAGCAAGCATGTTTCGCATGACGAATTTGGGGATGCTACCGCTGTGATACGTTTAACACACACTTCACTTCATTACGCACTTTTACGGCGATATCGTTTCACTGATCAACTATTTGATACTTCAAAAGGATCAAAGTAAAACACTGCTTTTCGCACACACACTCACACCCTACCGCTCAAGGACGCTACTCGCCATGCTAATCGACATGCTCCAGCAACTCGACTAGCGCTTTGAGTTGGAAAAAAAATCTTTCCAATTGTTTGGTTATCACAGCTGAAACGATGCCGGCTAGCACCATTACAACCCGATGTAAGAATACTTGTGCAAAACATTTTTCACTTCAAAATACGGAGCAGGCAACACGCACTTCCGACGCTATCAATGGTTTGTTTACACTTCAGCGTCGGCCACGTTGTCAGAAATGATCCAAAATTAGAAGAAGATCGGATCGTTCTCCACACAGTTCAAACCATTGATCAAACCACTACTAGTGTACCATCGTACTGAAAGGTGTACCACACGTATAGCCTTCATTTAGGAGGCTCATGTATGCATCGTTGTGTTTTCTGTTTCGAAGAATGGATTTTTGTAGTGAAAAACTCATTTAAAAGAATTTTTCGAATAAATTAAAAATTATTTTAAAAAAAATGTTTGTAGTAAATATTGTGCATACAAAACATCCCAACAGTTTTGTTCATTGGGGAAGCGTCTGTGCAGCGTCATCTGTCGGGTCGTAGCGCAAGCTAGCCATTTGTCTTGTCAAACTATTTCTCTCTCTCTCTTTTGTTTTCTGGTATTTGACATTAGCTGTCAAACCCCGTTTCGGGATAGCTGTCCTTTGCCTTCCCTTCGGTTGTGCGTAAATTTAAACAGTCCAAAAAAGTCGTGCTCGTGCGTCGTACAGCAATCGTGCGTGTGTGATCCACCGTGCAGGCGTGAAGCTAAATGCCTTGAAGGTGTGACAAGTGTGACAAAAACAAAACACGAACATCCCTCACCAAACCCCCCATTCTACGGCTCCTCTCCCACGCAGTGTATTTTTAATACGAAATCGATTGCGAAGGGATTTCGTTTTGCTCGGTAACAACCTCATCCGGTTCCCTTTCTAGTCCACGAGCTGACCCGTCCCCGGGGTTCCCGTCCTTCGAAAAGAGGCGTGTTGAAAGGGCAGCGTAAAGGGGAGGGGGATAGCCTGTTTGTGCTAGTGTTGGTGTGCGTGTCGGATGCTGGAATGCATAAAAACACGCACAGCCCGCTCCCTGGAGAAACATAAGCAGTCGCAATAAAACGGGAAGGAAAAGCCAACAGACAACAACAAAACCCAAACGAACCCAAGGTTCCAGATGATTTCGGGATACTACTGTACCGTGTGAACGGGAGCCAAAATCTCCGGAGGGGTGGGGAGGAGGGAGCGAATGGTGCAATTGTGGGGTGCCGTTTTACGCAACGAGTTCTTACGCACGCAAACGAACCAAAGGAACACCAACAGCGGTCCGGGCCCATCCTCTTTTGTCTGTGCAGTCACAGCATCTCCAGCACAAGGAAGCGAATAACCTCAATTTCAATCAATCCAAGGGTCGGGAAAGTCCATCGAACTGTGTGTGTGTCAGTGTGTACGTCGCCGTCAGGTTTGTGTAAGCGCCACCGAAAGGACACCGTAGACATGGTAGACAGTATGTCGCAGGATGCTGGTAAGCGAAACCCTGGAACTAGCTCTTACATTTACCGAGCTCTCTCCCTCTCTTTCGTTCTCTACAATCAAATGGGAATGTATTTAAAAGCGTGTTATCCTTATTTTTTCCTCCTTTCTTTTTGTTTCCCTATTTCGTCCCTCCGCTTTGCCGCTTTCACCCGCACCGGGGATTTCGGATCGTTGGTGCATCGAGCAGAGTCCTTCGAAATGCTTAAAGCACTGTACGACTTCACCGCCGTTTATCCGAAGACGATCAGCTTCGACGAGGGCGAATACTTTATACTGCATCAGACCAGCGCCCGCCAACGGAACTGGTGGCAGGTCGTCAGCATGAAGGGTAACATCGGTTTCGTCCCGTCCAACTACGTGATGAAGCTGAAGGTAAGCATTCAAAGGGTTGTGAGGGGAGGTGGGTGTGGGTGGGGATGTTTTGATGAAGAGATAAGATTACACACTCTTTTATGCATATGCTGCTTCCCCACAATGTGCCGTGTGGACGCGATATTATACAGTAACCCGCTGTGTGGAGCAAAGCAAGGACCTTTGGTGGCATGCGAAATGTTTGCGAACTGTGCGGAACACTAAAGATTAGGCACACACACACACTCTCAGGCCAACTTATAAACAAGGAAGCATCCTGCTCATCATCGTGTGGTGTGAAGAGAAAATCAATACAGCATGCATATTTCACATAAGCTCTTCTTTTCACTGAAGGATTCTGTTTCCTTTTTTTTTTTTTTTGCTTTTTGGGCTCACTATCTCTCTCACCGTACATCCTTTCTAGCTGCCATCAGCAGCCACAGCAGCGTGTTGCCGCAACAGCGTGCTCTGCAACTTCTGACTAGTGTTGAGAATTTCGTGCCGAACCTATTCCGTTCCGTTTACTGGAACTGGTTCAGAAAGTAGATTTTTTGCACCTACATTTTACTATCTAAAAATACGACTAAAGATACGATACGATCTAAAGATACGACTCTAATTGATCCACGTCCTATTTTGTGTTGAAGGCGAGAAGACTAGACTGACAACTACTGGACTAACACGTTCCATTATTCGTTAAGTTTTATTTCAATTACCATAGACGAAGTTTTTTTTTGGAATTCTCAACTAACGTTTTTAGTTAGACAACAAATAGTCTCATCGTTCTTGAAATTTTCATGCTAATATGACGAGCGGATCAAAAGTTATTAGCTTTCTTATCCGTGAAAATGTAATCTCCCAGACAAAATGCATGGCCTAACCGTGTAGGTGCTTATTGACGTAAGGATGTATTTTATTCATTAAAACGAAGCCTAAATTAGGTTCAAAGAAGCTAGAAGATTCGTCCCTTTCGGCAAAGAAACTCGTTCTGTTCCGTTTCGGGAAAAAATAGAACTTTCCCATCGCTACTTTTGACCTGCGAGTGCTGATTTAAGTTTGCATTCTTTATTTTGTTTGCTTGTTTGCACTGAGCGGAGTGTGCTATTTAAAATGAAGTAAAAAAATGGCCCTAGTGCACTGGATGCTCCGCGAAATTATCGTCAGTGATGTAAGGCGAGGCTTTATGCGCCTACAGTGACCCTTAATAATATAAAACTACTTTCATGTCATTTCATAAAGCTATTTTCGTTACTTCTACTTGGTATTGTACTTGGACATGTTTGAAAACTTATTTATGCCTTTTAATTTAAATCACATTAAGATAAAGTAATAAATTTGCAGCTTCGAAAGGGCTGATTGGCGCACTAGCAAGCTAGGCTACAATCATTAGTACGATAATAATTTCTAAATTGTTATTTTTATTTACATAGGTGAACCCACTCTTTCTAAATGGTTTCCTGGAATCAAGCATAGAATCGTTACGCCTTTCAACGGAAAAGGAAATAAATGGAATCATTGGCCGGGAGGAACTGATCAGCCGGTTGGTCGAGAAAAAGCGGATGTTGGAAAAAATGCTCAAAGTACGTATTGTCGCCTACCCTATTTCGGGTTTGAAACAGACGCAAACGAACGCTTTGACCTATTTGGCCACGGTCCCAAAATCCCTCCGAACCTTCCCCAGTTCATAACACACAACAAAAGAGACAGTTTGCTCTATTTGTAACCTTAATTGTGTGTTTATTCTTTATCCATTTGCTTTCTGCTCGCCTGGCAGTATGAACTATCGGATAGTGAGTCCGAACCGCCCTCACCGATCAAAATGAGCAATGGACACCTCAAGCAGCACGATGGTTCCAGCGGTTATAGTGGAGGTAATTTTATGAACAATATTTTCAACAACATCAGACAACTTATCGTCAACATTTTTTTGTTTTGTTCAGATCGCAATGCACAGCTGAAGAATGGTCCACAGCGACACTCACCACCCGCCCCATCCGAACAGCACCAAGCCAGTGCGGGCGTACAGCAGACGGCCAAGAAGTCGAAATCTAGCCCTGCGGTCGCCGGTGCCCAAGCTGCCGTGCCGCCGCAATTCATCCAGGAAAGCCCCAGCACCGGCATCCTGGCGACGAAACATTCCCAGCCAGACGAACCACAGACACCGGTTGCCGGCAGCAGTTCGGCCCAGGAACCGAGCAGCACCCTATCGGAACTGTCCTCCGTGTCGTCCGAGCAGACGGAACCGACCAGCAACAATACCGCCACAACCGGTACGCTTACCACGACGAGCGACGAAATAACGGCCATCTCGCGCATCGACGACCGTGCCCAACCGGGCGAGGAGCCCTCGTCCGTGCCAACCGAGGCCGAAAACCAAACCGATCACGAGCTGAACGAGCTGGAAACGACCAACAACGATGATGTGACGGTGAGCGAAAATGAACCGCAACCGTGCTCGGTAAAGGAACCGCACGGTGGCCTCCTCCCGGCCGACGGGGACGAAAGCAGCGCAATGAATGGGTTGGTGGAGGGTGGAGCTGCTGGCGTTCCACCGCCGGGGGATGACGGTACGATGGCAAGCGATACGGAACGCGAGGCCGGTTCGGGTGCCGAATGTGGGGAAAGCAGCGTAGCGACGGGAGAGGAGGCCGAACCGGCGGAAGATCTCACCAAACAGCCACCGGCGAAGGTGGACGCATCGGAAGTGTATCAGATCGTGGACGCCATACGGAAGAGTACGAACCTGAGCCACGAACTGTCGTGCGTCGCGCTGCGCGTGGTGTTGAGCGAGCTGGAGGTATTACTACCGCCGGCCGTTGTCCGCCATCTCGAACCGGTTGCGGTCCATCTGGCGGCACCGTTCGATGTGTCCGATGCGTTGTTGGGCAAAACGCACGACGCGCACCGGTTGCGGTTGATATTTGGCGAACTGTCGGACTGCAAGAACGATTCGGAGCAGCGCACGTGGATGCTGCACGAGGACGAAGCAGACATTAGCCAGTATCTGACCGAGCTGATCCGCATCCTAACCGATGCGGATCCGAAGATTTGTCGCAGCGAGATGGCGTGCGACCAGTACCAGAGCATCATCAATCTGGTGCTGTACTATCAGATGGAGACGCGCTGGTCCATTCGGAAGCTGCTGTTGGCCGCGTTTCGGGCGATGTGCCATCTGGACTACACGACCGTGGATATTTTGCTGGGGTCGGTGTTGCCACTCGAGCTAGTGCAGGATATGGTGTCGAATCCGCGCAATATCGAGAAACTGCAGGAACTGGCCAACATGCTTATCATCATATTTTCGATCGGGCGCCGAATGCCAATCAATCAGCAAGGTAAATCATTTTTTTTTTTGGATTACGTCTTTTCAGGTGTTTGCGGTGAGTTGGAAAGAAATATTCATCTTCAATCAGCTTCAATCAATTTCAGTCATTCATTTATCATCGATCAGAAGGGTATCAGTAACCCTATCCGAAACGATTCTTCGTCTGTTCAACTGATTATTCAAGAAGAAAGGTCAAAGCGGCAGACCGAGATTCCGTGCCAAAGAAAAACAAAAATATCCATCAACCAAGCCATCAAACAATCCGAGGAAAGTCGATACAGTCAACCTTCTCAAAACGAGATTAGTTCCAGTTGAAGTGCTTCCAGTCATTATACGAAAATCTCGTAGATTGCACCGTGAAATATTTCATTCTCCGACGAAATAAAGCTTGATCGTTCGCTAACTTTGTTACCACGGGTGGAAACAAGGTATCCGGACTTACAAATCCAGCTACGGGTAAACTAACTCTCAGGAAGCAAGTAATGGTAGGCCTCTCAAGATCTCTTGAGATTGTAGACCCAAAGAAGAAGCATCTTGAGTCACATTGAGTGAATATCGCTGAGTTGTGGGGAACATAATCTCATCCAACCCGTTTCCTTGTAGCTTCAGAAATGGCATAGACTTCTCGAGGTTTAGTGCTTGGGATTGTTCTTCCAAGTCATAGAAATTCTTACCCCTAGGCGTAACAAGTTGTTGGATCGCCTTTAATCGCCAGTCCTGTATCCCGGACATTCCTGCGGATGCATCAAAGGTGGATGCCGTTGGGCTCCGTTAGGGCCTACTATACCTCCGCTGTTCATCTGGATGGTCTAGCATGACTTTATAGTCTGGATCTAGGGCCAACTATTAGTATCTGCGAATTTAGTAAGAGTCATTCTATGGCCGGCGTGACCTATATAAGGTCGTTAAGCCAAGAAGAAGAAGTCTGGGTCATACCATGCCATTCTCATTACATGACCAGCCTCTAAGAGGCACGACGGTAAGAACACTGTTGGACAAATGGCCCTCACTCAAAAAAGGAATGGGGGCAATCGTATTCAAGTATAGCTGTGCTTATCTACCAACAACTTCAATCAACCTTTCCAGCGTACAAAAATTACATATAAACTATGAAAAACGCTATCACATATAAAGCATTTTTCTCTAACCTCGCCGTTTTTTTTGTTTTCAGATCACTTACGCGCCGATTTCATCATCTTTCTGCTCAATATAATTGAAACACCGCCGGAAACGGACGTCCAGGAGATGCTGCCCGACATCATGATCAATCTGATACTGTCCTTTAATCTTCAGTTTGAAAATTTTGCCGAAAACGTCGTGCTGGAAGCGATGGAACAGTTCAAGACGGCGAAAACGTTTACCGAAAAGATACTGCTGCTAATAAACCGCGAAGGTACCGCAACCGCACGCGCAAGGGGCAAGGGTTTTCTTATTAATCTTCTTTTTTTACCACATTTTAGAGGATCCGGTGCACACACTGAAGCATACGCCGATGAACATCAATCCGGTACTGAAAATGCTTGTCGATCTGTTTAGTCGACCGGAGACGGCTTCGATTTTCTACACGAATGATAACAAGGTGCTGATTGACATTTTGGTACGGCAGCTGTCCGATTTGTCTGCAGGCGAACCGGTAACTATAGTTTATGGAGTAAATTTTTTTTTTGTACCTAAAATTCATCGCTAATATTGGTGCTTTTTCCCACGTTTGGTTTCCCCAACCAAAAACCACAGATCCGTAAATGGTACCTCGAACTGTGCAGAAAGATACTGCGCAACACCAACTACCCCGAACATCAGCACCGAAAGCAGGATCTGATGAAGATCTTCACCCGCATCTTCTGCGAGGAGACAGAGTGTAGTGCCAGCGATCAGCAGATTGTGCGCGAGATAGCTAACGAATTTCCACAGATTTTCAAAGCATGAACTGCTGCCTATTTATCTACGATTGCACGTTTTCGCGCGCATATGCGGTACCGCCCGCATGTTGTGCGATTTTATATTGTTAAGCCAAAAAAAAATGTAATGCGCGTATCCAAAGGATAGCAGAAAACCGAGGATACTACCATTGTTTTTGAAAGGGGGGGTGTGCGATGTAAATTGAGATTTACAAACCCAAACGCTTTCCTGTTATGCTAGTCACAAAAATCAAACCCCCACTTTTTCACGTCCGCTCCGGGTTGATGTTTGAAAAAGAAAAACGAGAGCTGTTTAACAAAAAAAGTCGTTAAAAATCGTTAACTGCTGCTTACACAGAGGATGGTTTAATTTTTAATTTTTAGTATGCATTTTTTTTACCGAGAGCACCAGTGTTCTTGCACTTATTTGAAGCCAAAAAAGCAAACAAACATCGTGTCGTATACCGTTGCGTATCGATCGTATCTAAAACTATTAAATACCAACTTAATACATAAGGTAACATTTTAGCTAAGTCAATGAGTCTCACACACCGGCCGCATGGTCACAAGCGATGTATACATTTTGCGTTGCAATTTATGATAGAAACGATTTCGCACGCAGGGTGTATTGTGAGTTGCTTTTAGAAACAGGAAAAAAAAAGTATAACACGTGTTGATAGCTTTTAATTTAAACTCGTAGAACTTTATGGTGGCGCTCCATTGGGGGAGTGGGGAGTTTGTTTGCGAGCTTTACGTTTGTGAGCGCACCATTACGATACTGAATGAATACGATTAATGAATATTGAATGTATGCAACCGCAGCAAAAGTATGTTGTAATTTGTATTCTCTCTAGCGCGTTACGTGCGAGTGTTGCAAAAAATATTCGACAAATTTTAACCCGTCGTTAAACGTTCATTTTGGCTAAAACAAATTCATCTAGTATTCATTTCTGTCAAAATAAATTATGGTTTAACAGCATACGACTGGTCGTTAACTTCAAATATGTGTAAAAATGTGGATGCAGTCGTAGAAATGACTGTTAATTTGAATGATTTATGGTACATTTTTTAATGACTGTAATTTTTTCAACTATTATTACAAAAATATTTCTATCGTACAAGCGGTGTAAAAGCAGCGAAAAGGAATCGTTTACGTTTTGTAGGTGCAAACCACGTAGGCATTTTTTAAATAATACCAATCCAAAATGTGGTAAATGTTTGACGAAAAACAAATGTAATATGTTACGTTAAATTTAACCTGTGTAGTGCGAAGGTTTAGCGAGTTAGAGAGTGCGCTATACTGTAGTACGGTAAGAGCTTCAGATAATTACGCTGGTCAGGTGCATTTAAGGAATAGTAATAATAATCACACACACACACACCTATACAATCTGGTGGATCTTGTGGACGGCATGAGCGAACACAGCTTCCGATCACGCTCTAGTCTTCTATGAGCTGTTTCTTGTCAGCTTTTTTTTAAGAACTGCAACAACAACCGCAAGAAGATGTTATTAAGTTTTATATATGTCTGTTGGCCTGGTCGACAGCTTGTGGAACGTTTGCTGACGTTGTTCACCGATATAAGAGTTTTGAAACAAAACAAAAGTTGTGTTATTCCTTAAGTAGTTGATACATAACGAGTTTACGCAAGTTTCTCATCACACTCTGTGTTGGAAAGATTTAATTTCGTTGACAGTGTGTGGTGCAATATATAAATATCGAATTCATTCATTATTAAGCCACAAGCAAAATAGTGCCAACGTTTCGAACATAGAAAAGGGTTAGGTTATTAACACCCCTCCTTAATAGAGGCCTTCCGTTATTATTCCAAAGATATTAACATTTTTCTCTCTCTCTCTCTCTCTCTCTCTCTCAACTTATACCTAGATTTTTACAAACACAAGTCGAAACTGCTCTTATGTAATGTTTAGTAAGACTAGAACACTAGATTTTTTGATCCCTGTGTTCCGATACAGATCGCAACGAAATATAACCAGAAAAGGAGAAAAAAAATGATGCAAACAGCATCTGGGTTACAAGAAAACCAATTTAAACTATATTCTAAAAATTTAAAACATCGTTAAAATACCGTGCAAAACAGAGCTATGATATGAAATCGACTGTGTGCATGAATGTGGATGTGTGTGAGTGTGTTTTTGTTTCGCTTTGAGTAGCCTTGAACAGAAAACAGATGAATCTTGTAAGTTTAACTGAAACACCCCAAACCACACACACACACCAGCCAGTTGCCAAATATGAAATATTAATTGCTACCGAAGAAAACCAAAAATGAGAAAAAAAAAGCTACAACAAAAAAAATGTTCCACGTAGTTAAAGAAGGAAAAAACAAAAATCGCAAAACAAAACAAATACTCCAAGTAGTAGTGCGTGCAGTGTTCATCGCATGTATGGTACGATAAGCAAACAATACCAAGGTAAGAATACCAAACCATAACTCAACCAACCATATTTGCAAACGAATCCTAAACTCGAAACACTTTTAAATGAAAGTTAAAGAAATGTTACTTTAAACTAAACTGGCTTTTGTGCTAACAGGCTTTTGTGTTTTTTTTTCACATCCGAAACATTTATAGAACATTGAACTCTCTTTCCTCCTCTCCCCCCCCCCCCCTCTCTCTCTCTCTCTCTCTCTCTTATTATATCTCTTCTTTTTGGCCTGCCTAGGGTTGATATTATATTTAAACATTTATTTTCAAAAAGCAAGGCATTTCCTCCTTGCTTTTTGCCTTATCCCGGCCATAGTTGGTTGATTTAATTTTGTTTAAAAATAATTAATTATTTAATCAAGTCATTTATTTAAATTCACATCCGACTGACATCGGCAAGGCTCTAAACCGGTTACGAAAAAAAACTCGGCAGAAATCTACATTCGACTTCACTCCACGACCAGCATCCTCCATCAGATTGAGATCGTTGCCATTAAAGGATACTCTGCTTCGGACAAATCGGATACATCACCGTCAAACAAATCTCCTACGGGATTGAAATCTGATAGAAGAAGCACTGAAGGCTCACGCACGATGATGAGACCCTGCGCTTGGTGACCAGCTCGATGTCCGAATTGAGATTTGATTCGAATGACAATTTGTCGTCGAGCATGCAACGATTTCCAAACGCGTAAACGGGCCGTTATGAAGTGCAAAGCTGCAAGATTTGAAATAAATTAAGTGTAATGTAAGTTAAGTTCTATTAGATGTTATTTAATACGATTCCAAAGAGAAATCCATCTTGGTTTCGCTTTTATTGCTTAAGCGTAAACCAGAGGGTAGAAGTTGACATCAGCGTATAGCGGACATCCGTCAGGTGGGAAATACCCGATCCAATCCGAAAGGAATCAGAGAGAATCACCTCGTCGCTTGCTCTTTAAGCGAGGTACTTCAGGAAGAAGCAAAACAACAGGAGAAGAAGAATTCTAAGGATCTTCCAATTAAGTTGTATGCACTACTCGCACACCTCAACAGATGCATGTCTGGTGATGTTGATATCATCCACAAAAGCCAAGTAATTTGACGACGGACGGTATTTTCATGTGCAAAGACTTGGTTAACCAGAATGAATTTATTATGGCTTGTTCAGACACTAAATTGAAATCTCTTCCATTAACAAGTGAACTCCATCAGGCCACGTCTGCGTAGTGACTTCGTCAGACATTTAGGGAGCTTGGTTTGGAAGATTTAATGCGTCTACTGTGCAGTTAGGACCAGACAAGAAGATAGCAAACAGGGATCAATAAAGATTGGGGAAATTATTGCTTGACTTTTTCGCCAACAAGAGACTGCCTCTGTAAGGCATCAGGCCGTACAGGCACGATTATTCGATTCGATTACTTACTTATTCATTTGCACCCATCTCTTTATCGCAATCAAAAAAGCTTTACCGATACAAGCATTGAATAAAAAGTTTGTGTTTATTATTCCCAAAAAACGTGTGTGTGACTAGTGATACATAAAAATCAAACATCTATAGAAGAGATAATCGGGACTAACTTTACAGTAGCTGGTGGTACACATACTGTGCTACAATCATCAATTCTGTACGTGCCTTATTCCGCGCGTTCAACCATTAACTGGTACGCTCAAAGGTAACCAGCATACAAAATGTGTTTAGGCAAAAGAAAAGAAATTTAAATATTGTAAACTGAAAACTGTTTACTGTAACTGTGTTTGTATGGTTTGTGCATGTTTGTTTTCTTTGTATTTAAATCTCTTAAATTGCTTCAACTGTTCAATTTCTTTTCTTTTCTACGCAGAATTTCTACTCGGAGCGTTATGAGGTTGCAACGCGCGCTTCGTTTTCAAATTCGGACGTTACATAGGTGGCGATTTTATCTGTTAGTTCTATCACTTCATTCAATGAAACAATTGTTAGTAAATTCAAGTATTAGAACACAATTTGTTTACAGGGTTTGTTAATACACTTCTTAGCTTTCTCTTTTTTGTTTTGGTAAATAAGGACATACTAACACAACCGCACATGTGACCATTCCACCTTCAATTAATGCGTTCTTACTTAGAGCCGTATTAGCTGCAATGGGTGTATGTACCAAAATTAAGAATGCTTGCTCTTGAATTTATTCATTCTTCTTGCATGAAATGTGCAAGCTTGTCCCTGTTTGCAAATGCAAAATGGGTATCTCGCTATTGAAAATTGCTTTTCAGTGTTTTTTTTTTTTAATATTTTTGTTAGCTTATCAACATGAATAAATTTGCTTACATATTCGTGTTAAAGTAAATTACGAATAGTTGTAGTTGTGTTCTCCCTTTTTAATAAACACGCGCACAGCACCCATCTTATAAATGGACGCTATTTCCGATTTCATTTTACATGAACCAATGCTTTTCTGTTTTATAGTGTATTCACAAGAATTCTAGAACATGTGCGTACGTATGTATAAAATCTTGCCATAAACACTGCGTATTAATCTGTGTTTTAAAATTATTACATTTTAGATAAATCTGTTGCTGGCAATTGTTAATTATTTTATTTTATTAATTCTTAACCACCCAACTGATGAAGTTTTTTTTTCAATAATTATTCCATTTTTCAAGAATAAATAAAAAATAGAAAATTCAATGAATGTGTACATTATATGTATTCAATCAGACAGAGAGTGTGCAGAGCTTTTGGTGCACGATGTCATTGGTTTTGTTTTTGTTGTAATACTGAAAAAGTTTAAGTAAGTCCTCATAAGTCCTGCCAGAAAATCAATCACATACAAGAAAAACAAATGCTACAAAAACACTCTTTTTGCAGTATATATGTATTTGTGTGTTTGTTTATGTATGTGCCTGTGTGCGCTTGTCTAACAGGAAAACTCAATTCGAAAACTCAATGAATAAATTAGTTACTTCCGGTTTAAATTCACCGGGCGGTTTATATTTGCTTTTCTTATAAAACACAACATCACTGAACACATAAAAAAAACTGCAACGAATGGTTTATATACGAATGCGACGAAACATCACAAATAAAAACAAATCTTTCTTTCTTCAGTCTCTGGCATTGCTGGGCTTTCAAAATTCAAACCTTTGTTCGACGCTTGTATTCTCAAAAAAAAAAAATTAGTTTAAACACACCTAAACGAACCATAAGAAAAAGAAACGTTTAAAATAAATATTGTTTTTTACTAACTTTTTCCCGCGCGCTACTACGCTTTGTTTACTCTACACTTGTTCATGATGGAGACGGTATCTGCACGTTAGTGCAAAACCATTTTTAGCAGTAGCAAAAAGAAAACGGAAACAATATAAAGACACATACGCGCTCTAGTAGAACAGTGTATCTTGTTGGAAAGGCAATAGAAAAACAGAAAATTAATAAATGGTGCAAGAAACATGAAAAACAAAAGAAAAACAAACAAACTAACTAAAGAACGAAACTGACTGAAACGGTACAAAAAAAAAGCTGAAAGAACAGGATAAAGATAGAGTGGCGGTGGTGCCAACTAGACGACGCACTACTAGTGGCAGCATTAGCTAACTAAGAAGATAATAATTAAAGAACCAAAATCATTCCAATCTCCAGCCATTCCCTATAACATCACTGTCGTCGTCAACGCTGTGACGTCACTTGGTAAGGTTTCGCTTTTGACCCGCAAACAAGTTTGCATTTTAATTTAACGATTGTTATCGATCAATCAGTATATTGCTCCCTACACTTTCTGGACACATTTTAACCCTACTGTACTGTTGTACCACAGCAACCGTTTACCCTGTGTGCTTTACATTCTCTATCCTTTCCGTGTTTGTCGAATGCTTTAATCTACTGCTTACGCTTAACGTTCATTCGTGTTACGCGTTTGCTTTCGTTCGTCCGCTCTCACTTTTCGCTCTTAACTAATACGCACGATTTTACATAATTTACATAATTGGTTTCATGCTTTCATGTTCAGAAACGCATAAAGTAAGCATAAAAAAGCACCAACACTCAAAACTTGCAAATCTGACCCGAAGTTGCAGTTGATTAGTGTGTAAAGAAGTAAAACTAAAAAGCATCTGGTGCATCTCTAATTGTCGAAAAAAAAATTCGCGTTGATCATTTCATCTTGCCGCTGGGTGTATTGGAAGGAAACAGCATCTGCCAACCAGTTTTAGCGTTTTGTTTTTAATCCTGAAGAACGGCCAGGCCGTATTTTGCTGCTAAATTTATATCTAAAAATAGAAAAATTTAACGATTAGTTATTGATACATTGAGTAAGAGAATTATTTTTATTTCTATTCATTGAAAAAGCAATTTATAGCTTTTTAGGATTCAATTACCTGACCTGATAAAATGTGCTTTAGTAAATCGGGAATAAAATATAAACATGCTTACAGATCCATGTAACAAATATGAAAAACAAACTCGCATAGCAAAAACAAAAGATCAAAGTAATCAAAGAAGGATTTATCAAAGTAGTTAACTTTAACACATGTGCAAAGTGTTGGCTACCAATATTTGTACGCACAAAATGTTTGCACCGTATGTTTTCGGATGCAGCTATACGATAGCCTCTACCACAAGGACACAAATCATGGATGATGTTGCTAAAACATTGTTGAGTTTAAATACACTATTTTCTGCTTTTGAGTAAACAAAATTTCAGATTCATTTTACTCTAATTTAGTGTTTGAATTATAGTAACAAATTTAGCCAGAAATTTTAAAAATTTATAATCGAAAATGAAGATAGGTTGGTTGAGTGGTTTAATTAATTTGTAAGTATTGCATTTTTAAATCTGTTTTTTTTTAGACTTAAAAAGCACTTTAGATAGTGACCGCCAATAAAATAAGACCACCAGCTACAGCTACATCAGGTAAAAATGAGTTTGTGAAGCCAATTTTCAATGGAGCTACTGAGTATTTCTTACCAAGAAGAAGTACCGAAATCAGCGACATGAAAAGCGGACTTAATAGTGATCTTGCGTATTGGCGGTAAATGTGTATAAATTGTAAGAAAAAATAAATAAAATAAGTTAATAAATGCAGGAAATGTGGAAAAATGTATTTAATATAAAATGTGCGTTACATGCGTACAAATACAAACACAAACACGCTTAAATAACTAAAATAAAAACGAAACTATTATTGCTGTTATTAATAAAAGGATGTATATTTTTTTCTGTATACGTTCTATACGCAAACAATAACTTTTGTTACATTGTTAGTATAAAAAAAACTGTACAGAACATTAATTTATTGATCTACCACATTTGTTCGATAAGGTGCGTTCGCCAAGCGTGCATATATTGTGCACAGTGTAAGGAATCATTCCGTCATTGTGAGTTTTTTGTTTTGTTCGAAACTGTGTGGTTTTGTAATTCAAAGTTGATCTCTAGGTGTGCTTTATCTACAGTGCATGTTAGCAAGAAATTAAAAAAAACCGACGCATCGTGCAACAATCTTTTACTAAAATTACTAAAAAGTCAAAAATGCCGTCATAGTTCATACTTCACTGTACGAAAATCTTTCGTAATGTTCTATAGCTTGTTAAAGTGTGATGAAATCGACCACTACTAAGCAACAGGCCACACAACAAATTAAGAAACAAATGGAAAGTGAAATAAATTTGGAAGAAAAATAGCTTTTAATGCTTACATCAGTATCTTTAGGCATCCGGGCAGTGAAGGTGGTTGTGGTCGGGTTGGATAAGCTCGCACCGGCAGCAACCGCCGCAACGGCGGCAGCAGTCGCCTTCGTATCGGGCGATGGTCGTAGCGCTTGCCGTTTGGCGACTATTTCCAGCATCTCGTTCAGGATCGCACCCTCCGCCGCAACGTCCGAAGAGTTCTTATCTAGCTCTGCAAAATGGAACACGGAAAGCGTTCGTTAATCGTTCAGAGTTCGCGCACAAACTTTCATGAACACCTACTGCCGTATGACAACCGCATGTTGAGCTCCTCCTTCAGTTGCGCGTGCCGATGTTCGAGCTGCAGTTCCTGCTGCCGTATGCTCAGCTCATCGTCCCGTACCTTCAGCCGCGTGATGCTGCTCATGATTTCTAACCATTCCTTTACCAGCCCGTCATCGTTAGCACCGAGATTGGTGGCGTTGCTGTTCTTGAGAGTTTCACTCTCGCCCCGGAGCTCCTTCTCGATTTCTACGCCGCGCGTTTCCAGATCTTTGATCTTTACGTCTATTTCTTCCTGTTCTCGTTGTATCTCTTGAGCAATTCTCAGTCTGTGGGTGGAAAAGATTTTAATTCGTTCGGTCACGTCTTTTTTTTTTTTGTGAAGTAGCAACACTCGCACATACCTTTTCAATTCCGCTTGCCTCGATGTTTTTGACATTGCACGTATTTTTTTAATTTCATTCTTCGCGGCACCCGCTTCGTCTTTAGATAGAGAAAAAAAAGACCATAAACAATAATATTAATTTCAAAATAAAATGTCACAGCACATAGGAATCCATGGGAACGCAAGCATACCATCAGAGCGCTCATAGTTAAGCGGAAGCGGCGGTATAGGTGGTGGTTCCAACTCTTCCGCTTCTTTTCGCCCGATTGGTGTGTAGCTGTTGTGATGCATATAGCCACCAGCATTCATGTCCACCACCGCAGCAGGTGCAGTGGGTGACACGTTGGCTGACGTTGGCAAACCATTCAGCCCGTTGCTGTTCAGACAGTCATCCGAGGCGCATCTTCCATACGGGGAACTCTCTTTCGTCTATACATTCATCATACGCATTCATCCAAAAGATTGGTCAAAAAGACGACATTAAAAAAGGAAGATTAATATTATGTATAATGAGTTTTTTTTTGCCATACGAATTCATTGTACAACCAAAATTCAACGGAACTTGTTTAGTTTACTTTACTTCTCTACTCTGTGTGATTGTGTGTAAGTGTGTCAGTGCAGTGAGTTAGTGTGGTTTTTACTATCTAGGCGATAACTGGACGCTATCTGTACATCAAAGTGAACTAGAAGAGCAATAACACAACTAAAACAAAATAAAAAAAGTAAAATCTATGTTAGAAAACTAGAAAATAATGTTAACACACTTAACGGCTAAATATAAGGGGATATTAGTGGCGTTTTGAATGGTCAAACAAGCGAAATAATAAATTGGACGAGGATGATGAGTTTTTTTTTAGTTAAAACAGTTTTTGTCTAAATATTGGATGTACAATTTAAGATATTTTTCAGAACAGTCTGACTGGATGAGCAATTTTTAGCACAATGTACATTGCTTTAAAGTAATAATTATTTTAAAGGAAAATAATATTTTTTGCTACAGAAGCAGCATGCTTTTAACATCAAATATGATTTTTAAACAATGTACAAAGCAATTCGAACTAGTGATGAGCGTGCTGAGGAAGAATGTGTGAGTAATTTAAATCTTTATAATGTACAATGAATGATTAAACTCCTCACAAAAACTTTTTATAACTCTTTTGAGAATCGTTATTGACAAACTCACTCCCAAGGAGTTGATAGTCGTCTCCCTTCCCACCTGCGCCTCAGCATTTTAGTTTTGAGTAAGGCGTCGCATTTTGCCCTCTTAAAACGACTCCCAAATGAGTTGTTAGAAGAAGTGACACCCGGTAGGTAGTGAGTAAGAGTGAATTAATTCCATAAAAAGAGTTGTTATTCTCATCACTAATTCGAGTGTTATATCTATATATTAATGGTTAAAGAAACTAATAAAGTGTATAATACAATATACAACATTTTACTAATTACACAAGCACTATACGAAACAACAAATAAAACAAAAACCCAAAAACTAAAAAAATAAAAAGCGCTTACACCACAACTAATGTTCCTCATATCAAAGCATGACTGTGGGAGAAGAGAAACAAAAAGCCAGACAATGAAAATGATCACAAATATGTTGCGCTAAATCAATCAAGCGAAGAGGATGAGCATTTTTTTTCTTTTTTGTTTTGACCAAAAACCTTGGAAAAGGTAATCACCATCACCAGTGTGTAGTGGGAGTGCTCCCGATTGGGTTTGTCCTGTCGACAAAAAAAAAAACGATTTCCCACAAAAAAAGCCGTAAAACGTACCTTCGATTTATCCCTAAGCTTTGGTGAGATTTTAAACCGTAAGAATCCTCCCCCGGTGCCGGAGGACGAACCGCCGGCAGCCGGTACCGTATCGGCCGTGAGCAATGCCGCCCGGTCCTTGGTCGGTGACGATTCCTTACTACCACCACTGTCGGTTTTTTTGCGACCGTTGAAAAACTCCGACACCTTCTCGATGATGCTTTTGCGCCGTTCGCGATCCTTGCCCCGTTTGCCGCGTGTGCGCAACCGCACCTCCGTACCGGTGTCCTGCTCAACCGCGCTCGTATGCATCAGATTGGGGTCGGAGATGTAGTCGGTTAGCTTTTTCGGGGTACCATGCTGCAATTCTCCAGCGGGCATCGATGAGTCCACCTTAGTGATGCTGCTAGCGCTTGCTACCAGCAGTCCCGGCTGGTGATGATGATGGTGGTGATGGTGATGGTGATGATGGTGCAGCGATGAGGGTAGATTCTGCTGTAGCTGTTGCTTCAACATCGACACATCGTTAACGCTCTTGGAAGTGATCAGCTTCGTAGCACGCGCCTGATCCTTACATTTCGCATCGTCCGATTGGTTTGGTTCAATCGCGTCCACATCATCATCGTCGGTCAGTCCACGCATCGTAATGTGATACTTTTTGCGCAGCAACAGCAACCGATCTTCAGGCGACAGACCTAAATCTTGGTTAGATTTTAGCCGTGCCCGTGAACGTGCCTCTTCACGCAGCTGCTCTGTAGTTAGTGGTTGATCTCCGTCGGCAAAGGTCCCGGCAGAAGACGCCATTGTACGGGGCGTTATCATCGGCTGCTGGTAGGCGGAAGGCAAGATCTGATCCTGTGGATGATGCGGTAATGTTTTACCATTCGAAAAGCTCATGTTTTCTTTCACGGCGTCGCTGGCACTGGTTCCAGAGCTTGACTTTACACCCGGCACTACCGACGATGGCAAGGCACGCATCGACATTACACTACTGTACACGTTACTCTGATTGCTAATCGCAAGTGGCGTTCGTTCCAGTTCTTTCACCGACCCACCACCACCACCAGACCGGAAGCTCGCGTTGGTCCTAGTCGGGGAATCGACGACAGGATCCACCGTTCCACCACCATTACTACCTTGACCGACTAGGACGTTGCTACGGTTACGGCTACGGTTGAGACGTTTTTCTGCGTTCAGCTGCTTCTTCGTCTGCAGCTTATCCATGACTAGATCATGTATGAGATCCTTCTGCTTGACGCGCTCTTTCGTGATCTCTTCTATTTTTTTCTCCACACTTTTCGGTTCCGAGATCATCGGCGTTTGCTGAAGATCGGGTGTAAAAGCCTCGGTCTGCTGGCCGGAACAAGCAGCAGCAGCAGCAACAACAACACCGTCGACATCTTGCTCGCTCACCTCTTCCCTGTCCGCTTCCGAAAGCGTCAGCACCATCTCACCCTTGGAAGACTTTCGCTTGCCCTTCTTTACCTCGAGCGAATCGCGCGCATTACTAATCTGTTGTATCTTTTGCTGCAAACGTTTCACGTACTTCTCGTACCCGATGTCTTCGATGCTTTTGAGCGAATCCTTCCGCACGTCCTTCCGCTCCAGGCTGCTCCGTTTGCCGGACAGCGATTCGACGGAGATTTTTCGTGCCGGACTTTCGTCGCGCGACCGGGAGTTGGATTTCGTTGCCAGCTCGGGATCGGGTGTACGGTCAGCGGTACAAGTACTGCTATGGCCATTGCTATTCATGCCACCGCCATAGTGTAGCGATGAGCTGAACGAAGTAGCACTAGCACGCCCGCTGGTGGGGTTTGGATTCGCCTGATCGGATTCCTGCCCTGTTGCAGTGGGTGGAGTCGCCACTACCATCGTTAGGGCGTCACTTTCTTCGTTGGTAGCAGTACTATTCGTTGTCGTACCCGGGGCTGTACCCTGGGAAGAGCTAACGAACAGCAAACTATCCTCCTCGATATCGGGTGCACTCTCGACGGAGCACACCTGCTCGGCGAGCTTCATGTTTTGACTAGCGAGCGTGGAAAAGGTTATCTTCCCAAGAGGCTCCTCATTCATGGGCGTTTTTGCGTCATCATTAGCGAGCAGATACGAACCCTGCTCGATGTAGTCCATCTGCTGCCGACCGGCAATTTGATTGTTGATCGCTTCCACCAACTTTGGCTGGCCCGTTCCGTACGGATGATTTAATGGTGGATATACGGTGCGTTTCGATTCTACCGATGGGTCCATAATTTCTACATATCCTCGATTCTTCAACATCATCCGATTGGTGGTGGAGTACGTTTCGAGGCAACTTTCCTCCTCAGAGCCCGTATCCATAAATTCGATATCTTCAAGCGCAAGATTGCGTATAATACCGTCTTCGGTGGCAGTGATCCCATTGTGCGGCTGCATGCTGGTCGTGTAAGCTAACGGTACGGTTCGCACTATCGGCGCTCCATCTCCATTACTGGTGCTCGGTAGCTTTTTGTGCTGTAACCGCAGATGCTTTGGTTTGTGATTCCGTCTAATTGTGCCTTTGTTCGAGTTGAGCGCAAACTCCAGATCGACAAAGTTCTCCGATACGGCATCATCTGCCGCCCAGTCGGACAGTTCCGTTTCGGTCAGATTGTTCTGCGTAGTTACTTCCGTGTCGTCCTGCGAGTCGGAATCGACATCCGGTGCACCAGCTTTCGTGTAGAGCGTAGGTGAGGCAAGCAACTTCCCCCCACCCCCCGGCACCTCACCAGCCATTGGTGTTTGTTCTGCATCCGTTTCAATGTCTACTGGTGCTGGCGTACCATGTTGGTTAAGGTTCAGATGCATAGATTTCTGCAGTGAACTACGCTGATCAGCATCGAGCACGAATGGGAGGTTTTTAAGCGTATCGATTTTGTTCTCATTGCGTGAATCAAACTTGAAGCAGGGATTACGTTGCGAGACAAAATTCGAGAGGGATGACACTGGGTCCACTTTCGTCTGGGGTGGTGTTGGTGTGCTGGCACACTCACCATCCTCCGTATCACTTTTCGTTTCCAGTGCGGTTTTATTATCTTCCGGTTGGTCCTTTCGCTTCTCCCCTTCGTCAGCTACCTCACCTTCGATGACCGTATTAATGCTATCCTGATTAATTTCGGCCTGTAGCATCTGTGCTGCTATCTGTGTGTCCGGGGGAAGTTTCTCCATCAGCTTTAAATCTTCCGGATCGCCAATGTACCGCCCATCAATAATCATCAAGCTGTCAATCTGCATCAGCTCACCGGTTGCGTCACGCACCTCCAACCGTGGCACGAAGCGCTCATCGTTCTGCGTTTCTGGGCTGGTGGTAGAATCGAGAATAAAGTGCGGTATGTCCTCTACGCTCGAGGTGCTACTGCTGCTACTGCTACTACTGGAACTACTAATCTCGCTACTGTTCGATCCAGACTCCGAAATGCTGTCCGATTCAATCTCTTCCTCCTTTGTCCAGGGTACGTCCAGCGGTACCTGCAGTGTTGTCTCGTGGCATCCGTCCTCTTCCTGCTGTTGTTGCGCCTGTTGCTCGGGAGGCGAACTGGCCGCCTTGCCCATCTGCTTCTGTCGCACCACACCATTCGTCGTCGACCCGTGCTGTTCGATCTTGTTCTCATTACTATCGATCCGAATGTTGCTAATAATGTCCGGCACGGCGGAAGAGTGCGTCGGACGCTCGTTACCGAGCTTCGACGGTGCAATGCTAAAGTCGAGCGTTGTCTCCACCAGCGAACGATCACAGTTGGGCGAATCAGTCGTTAGGTCGATGTACGTGTGCTTCAGGTTCGTGATGTATTTGTGCTCCGCGAGGCCTCCGGTTTCGTTGGACATCGTCTCGCGTTGCGTCACATCTTTCACCTTTTCCGGCGTAACGAGATCAATGATTTCCAACACTTCCTCATCATTATTATTGTTATTGTTATTGTTATGCTTATTGTTATTGTTGTTGTTGTTGATGCTGTTCTTAAGCTTCGCGCTATGATCAATGTGACCATTGCCAACACTCTCGTGCTCTCCTCCCTCTGGATGCTTCGTCTTCGCAACGGGCGATGAGTTCTGTGACCGTGTTTGTTGCTGATCGGTTATAGCCGGCTGTGATTCAGACTTCTGATCTTCCTTCCCAGCAAGAGCTGGATAGCTTTCGTTCGATTTGATCTCGTTTAGCTTGTTTTCTACCAGTGTGGTGTTGATCGTTTCTACCAGTGAGGAACGCTTGTTACCGCTACCCTGCGTCAGTGCACTACTGCTGCCGTTAACAATTCCGGCACCGGTCCTCTTACCTTCATACAGATTCTCCTTCTCCGTATCATTTACCGACTCGGCTGGGAGGTTCGGTACCGGAACGGACGTGGACTCTTCCCGTGCCCGGTTACTCACGGACGACGGCATGTTCGTGGTACTGTTCTTTAGGAACGTTTGCATCGTAGGACTTATCTGTGCCGCCGGGTTTAGCAGCTTCTGGCACTCGGTTATGTTCGAGTGGAACGATTTGAACTTCGAGTCTAGTGCCGATGCGGAGCCAGACTTTAGTATACCGAGCCCTGTCGTACCTTCGCCGAGCAGATACTTTTTCTTCAGCTCCAGGCTCTTCTTTGATGCAATGCCTTCCGTGCTGGCGGTCTTACTCAACACGTAATCACCTGGCCGGGGTACGGCTAGCGGAGCACGGTTCTGGACTAGCTTAATCGTTGGATCCACCTCCACCAGGGGTTTGAACTCCAGATGGAAGGAGGGCGGAACACGCTGTGGCTGCTCATCGTCAAACTCTGAATCCGTAGATATCTCTGTTGAGTTCACCTCAGAATCGGAAGCACCCTGGAAAAAGGTAAAACGGAACGGTTGCGGTACATTAGTACTATCGCCAAATACACGCATTAACGAGAAAACATTTAAAGTTTAAGATAACAAAACACATCGGACATAGTTAGCGTTTATGAGCTGGTTATTGTGAGTTCGTTGCTACAAACGATCCTCCGGCACGTATCGCTAAAATAGCTGCAGCATTAAGATGCACAAATTGCAAGTTAGGGCATAGTAATGTGTTCGCAGAAGAAGGTTCCTGTATATGGTTATTTGCTGTTAGTAAAATACGGGATAGTACTGTCGACTTGGATTGGAATTGGGACGGGTACGTATAATTAATCGCTTCTCAATAATGGCTCCCCTTCTTTGTACCATCGGATTGGAACAAAATTTTAGATTTTGTTGCGTAGTTTCCCACCATTTTTCGTTTGTCAAATTTTATCTGAAGCAGCAGTGATTATTGAAAAAAAATTCTAACACAAGCAGGCGTCTTTCTTAAATCCAAAAAGGCAATTTGTTTGCAGTATAACAATGTCTTTGAAGGAAATAAAAATTATGTAACAATAACAGGTGGGTAGATAAGTTCTAGTCCTGATGCATGGATTGCGGGACAATAAATTATTTAATTTTTTTTTTTCCAGTTTTGGTCAACACATGTATAAGCATGTAGGTCAAACATGTATGTATGTACATGTATGCTAAAAAATACCATAAAACGATTTTGGATAATCGTAAAATTTGGATTGATGGAGATAGCAAAAGCTCTGTCGATTTGTAAGGAACAAATTTGAGTAAACAAATTAAAATTGGCCAAAAAAATCATGGGTAAGACTAAGGCTTATCAACCCACCGGTTAAAGCATAGATGAATAAATATAAGAACAAAACCAGAAAAAAAATAAAAAGAAACGAGAGCAACGAACTGATTAGAACGCACAAGACGCAAGACAAAGTTAATTGATGATCATGTAAAAAGAACAAAAAGAAAAACAGTAAATCAAAAAAAAAGAAAGGAAAATAAACACAACTAACATCGTCACACCGAAACAGCAGCAAGAGTATTACCTCCGGGATGCGTGAGTTACGCGTAGTTTAGATTTGGTTTTTAAATATCTCACTTCATGACGGTTTTTTTTTTCTTATTAACATTTCTTAGATTTCTTCCCCCGCAGAGTGCCATCATCAGCGAGATGAAACAGTGTGGTGGAAACGTTTTGCAACACAGTGCGTGGTGCGCGCGATGCGTTGGTGTGAAGAATTAGGAGGTTCACTCTCGCTCTGTCTATCACATATCCCGGATATTAAGCCAGTGATTTGGACACACACAGTGGAATCGTACCCACAGGAACAGTAACAGCAGGTGGACATAGGTTTTTGGATAGTCGAATCGAGGCGCCAACATTTGGCGTAACCGTTGGTGGGTTGTGACAGAGTGGTGAGGTGATGGAAGAGTAGCGTTGGTGGTTTGGTTTTTTGTTGTGAAGCAATCTCATACATATATGGAGAGTAACGTTGGACGTACGGACGGGTAAGTATCGGTGATTTTAGATGATATACACAGAAACACGGACAAACACACGATCAACGATTGAATGGCTGTCTGCAATACAGATCCATTGTCTCGCAAAAAAAAAAAAACAACGAATGTAAGAGCTAGATCACACAGTGTGAAGGGTTGGCTATGGGTGGTGCTGACAGGAATATTCTATGTCCAGATGGTGCGAGATGTAGGTGTTGGAATTTGTCGTCAAAAAGTCCGAATCGATTGTAGCGTATGACAGCAGGAAGTGTGGAGGAGCCCTATCCTAAATCTGGACGTTGAAGGACATTAATGTGCGTCACCTTCATTCTGTCCACACGTTACGATATATTGCAGTTGTCACGATTGCGCGATGTATCACCACCGCGACGACGATGGTCATATGAGGTGCCAGCAGCTGAACGACTACCACCACTACCGGAGATAGTCGTCGAAGGGTAGTCTTTGCGGGCACCGTACTGCAACATGCGTGACGGTTGTGTGATCGCCTTCGTCTGGATGCGACTCATGGCGGCTGCACCCGAACTACCGTACGTCGATCCGGTTCCGTACGCCATACTACTGGAGCTGCTCAGTCCGGGCCGTTGATGGTGATAGCTCGCCGCACCACTAACCGTCGGGTGATGGTACTCGTCGTCGCTATCGTTCTCGAGCATTTCCCGTATGTAAGGGTTCGGATCGTTCCTTGTCAGCTGGGTGCGTATGAACTTGTTCGTCTTCTCGTGCAACCGGTGACTGCGGTCGACGATGTGACGATCCTCCGCATCATAACGACGTGCATACTGCGACCGTGCGATATCACGTGGCGGAGGTTCACGATCGTATCCTACTCCTCTGCTAGCAGTAGATGAGATTGGAACCGCTACGCTACTGCTGGCGGCAGGTACGTGTGTGGTAGTTTTCGAACGCCCTAGCGGTCGTTCCGCAGGACCCGAATAATGTGCCGGTGGCATCTCATCTATCTGGTGGTAGTACGGATCCTTGAAGTACTTCGCCGGAGTACGCTGTATAGCGACCGGTACTTCATAGCATGCCGGTTCGCGTTTATTCGCTTTCGGGATATACTCGTCCGGATCGTACGATCGCGGCAACGGTTGACCAGGTGGCGATGGAACCGCATGTGCATGGCGGGCCGGCTTCGGTACGTATTCCTCCGGATCGTAGTCTCGTGGCAGGGTCGGATCGGGATAGTCGTACAAATCCGCTCCACGGCGATTGATGCGCGGCACGTACTCGTCCGGATCATAATCCTTCGGGATCGCTTTCCGGCGTAATGGACGTGCACGGCGCACATCCAGATCCTCGACACGTTTTTCCAAACTCTTAATGTCCAGTTTCGGTTTGGCGCCACCCTCGTAGTACGTTACGCCTCTATCAAGAATTGCTTCCCATTTGGAGAAGTCCGTTGTACGCGGTCTGGGAGACTCGCGATCAATATCCACCTTCGGTGGCTCAACAGCATGCGTGTCCTTGGTGGCACGTGCAGATCGACCGGTTGCTACATCGGTCATAGATTTGTTCTTGCGGAACTTACCAGCACCGGACGTCTGCCAGCGTCTCGCTGGATGGTCACGAAGACTGGCAAGCTCTTCGTCCGAACCGAGATCCAGATCGATATGGCGCAGACGTGGATCAACCAAATGGCGCGAACGTGAGGAAGGCTCCACATCGTACCCAAAGTCCCGCAACTCTTCGAGCGATTGCTTTTGCTTCATTGAACCTCGCCGTTGGCCACCCACCATCGGCACTGCCAACCGATCGTACGATTTCGAGCGGCGTATCTTAGACGAACGCTGTGCAGACTGTTGTCTAGTGTCTGGCACGACGAAGAACGTGTCCACCACGGCATCGTTTTGCTTCACAAACACCTGCTCGATGGCAATGTTTTCAATACTGGCAGATTTTCGAGCCCGCCACGGATCGATGCAGATCGAGTTATCGAACGCACGGACTGGTGAGGTAGTGTCGGTACGATCGAATTTCTTCTGTCGGCGAAGTGGTCGTTGGGGCTGTGGCTCGATTACCGCCGCACTGGTGCTGCTCGTTGGGATCGGTTCTTCACGGGACGATTTCTCTTCTAACAGTTGCTTGTATGCCTTAAAATCGGACCGTTCCTTGCGTGGTGCTGGTTGTTCCTCACGTACCGGCGGCTCGTACACAACCGGTGCAGCAAAGTCTGCTCCTACCAATCCAGACGTGATGTCCTTCAAGATGTGCGCATAATCACCCGACATACCCTGCGTCGATGGTTGCGGTTGAGTGTCATTGTCCGCTTCCTGTGATGCGCTTCTAGCTGTATGAAGAGTGTACACCTGTATCTCTTGTGGAGCTGGCACCAAGGGAACTGTCGGAACAACACTGTCCACCTTCATCGATGCAGTACTGCAGCCTTGCTTCAGTGTATCTAAGCATTCGAGAATTTTCATCGCATTCGGTTCACCGATGGAAGATGGCTTCTTGGTGGAGCTAATTACATCAGGCATGATAGCAGCGGTAGGCGATCCTCGCCGTGCAATTGTAGAACTATCGACCAAATCGGAACGATTTTGTTTCGGTTCTGGGTCTTCCTTCTTGCACAGTTCCTCGAACATAGCCAAATCCGTTTGGGATGCATCGGTGGTGTTGAACAGTTTCGTGAACATATCTTTCGAGCGTTCCTCTTGCTTTCGTGGAGGAGTGGGTTTCGGACCGTTGATGCGTGATTGATTCATTTTCTCTGTTAGTTGGGAGATAGTTTCGCTCAACATTGCTTCAGAAATAGGAATTGAAGAAGAGTTCACACTACTAGTGTTCGTTTTAGCATTGACCACTGGTGTTTTAGAAAGTGTCGATTCCACAGTCTTATTGTTTCTACCTTCATACGCCTTTGCTTCCGTTTTAGCTTGTCCAAGAGTATTTCCTGAAGATGCATCTGGTTTCCTTTCCACCTTCACACTACTGTTCGTGTTAACTATGCCCACTGGTGCCTTAGAGGTAGCAGTAGACTTAACAGTCTTATTGTTAACTTCTCCGTACGGCTTAGATTCCACTTTAGCTTGACCCTGCTTATTTGCTGCTTGTGCTTCAGCTTTCTTTTCTGTGCTCTTGATATCGCAAGTTGCAACCTTTGAGACACTCTTGCTCGTTACATCGTCACTGTCCGATAGGAGCTCGTCCAAATCAATATCCGCAACCACTGCGCTATCAACATCAATCTTTGCCAACAAATCGTCAAAGTCTTCAATCTCTTGCTTCTTGCTCGACACCGTATCTCGACTAAGAATTCCTCGATGTTTATCAATATCCGAAGGAACGTTTGGCATGACAAAGGATTGCTTTTTACCACTACTGGTAGAGGTAGCGAATGGTACAACGGTAGGCAACACCACGTTGGGTTTTTTCGCGTACTGCTCCTTTATCTGCGTCGAGCGCTCAAGACGTATCTGCATTTTTTCTTCACTTCCTTGTCGCTTTTCCACCGAACTAATGGTAGGCTTCGTAGTGTTTGGTGTACGGATCACTTCCATCTTGTATTCGGCGTTACTAGCAGGTGTTGGTGGTTTCACCCCCGCAGCAGAAGGACCTACTACCGCGCTCGAGTTTGCTCGCTGAAGCTTTTGCAACTCTTTCTGGAAAGAGGATTTCTGGCGTTGCTTCGGTATCGGTACATCGTCATCGAGCGCAACACCTGGCATCAGTTCCATCATCAGCTGATTAATACCCTCCCTGTAATGGGGATCAATACGTTCGTCCATTTCCAGTGCGGCTGGTGAATCTTTGACGATGGGTTGCTGTGCAGCTAGAAGCGAATTGCGCACATCTGACAACGTTTTGGGTGCAGCAATGTCTGGATGGGAAGTAAGTGGTTTAACGGCTTCTTGATTGGCAAATATAGCCTCATGCTTTTTGCGAAGCTCCTCAAAGCACTGCTCGTCGGATGAGAGTGTACGAGAGCGGGTATGTGGTGGCATAGGCTTGCCACTACTGCCTGTTGCTTCGTTAGAGTTTTTATCTGAGATAGCTTCTACATTCTTCCTTAACTCTTGAGGCTCTTGAGGCTCTATCATTGGTTTGCTTCCATCCTTTTCCTCCATCTTCAGATGCTTCACATCCAGAGAAGACATTTTCTTAGGCACAGTGCTTGCCGTTGGTTTGGTCACTTCTCTCTGTACTTTTGGCTGTGGTTTCCTCTTCATGGTCGGTGTAGCTAAACCGTTACAAGTAATGGCAGACGTTTCCGAACTCTTTTCCTGTTTAGTCACTGTTGGTGTACGGTGCAGCTCAAGCATTGAGATGGATTTCTGAGACAACGGATCCTTTGATACAACCGTGAAAGCAGATTTAGGCGCAGTAAGGATTTCTTCATTCGGTTTCTTCAGGTTCGCAATCGATACTGACGCTGTTTTGTTGGATGATGCAGGCTTAGCGATAGGAAGCTTCGTAACGGTCGGCTTCGACAAGTTGGTGCTAGGTGTACTATCGCGCTGTTTAATGTTCGGTTCCGGTGGTACAGTAGAGGACGCTGTTGATTGTTTCAACGAAATCTGCACACTAGAGATAACTTTCCTCGAAGCAGTCGGTGTTCCAGTCGATGGCGTTGCAGGTTGAATTGAAGTCGCCAAGTTCACCTGGCTGCCAGCCTTCAGATTTGCTGCTGTGTCCGCTGGACCATTCATCGATTTCGCTTGCTGCATCGTCGTTGCCGTCTCCGCCTTGGACACTGTTGGCGCCGGCATGACGTTGCTTTCCTTCCTCGTGGCCGTCGCTGACGGTGTCGTCGTCGCTTTCGCGTCTTTCGTTTGCCTGGAAGCTGGTGCTTTCGGCGTTTGCTGCTTCGGTTGCTGGGGGGCCTGAAAGGGCTGCAAAGTAAGTTCAACACTGTCACCGTTTCGGGAGCTAGCGGCAAATGAGCTCGCCCTTTGCTGCGTGTCTCCCTCCGGCTCTTCCAAAACTTTACCTAACTGTGTGGATGCGGTCGGTACGGTGTTACTACTACCAGATGCGTCCACCGTCTCCGTCGAAATAGAGAGATTCGTTAAATCAATTAGCGAAGATGAGCGTGTATCGAGCTTAGACAGACTGGCTAGATATATTTCCTCCAGTGTTTCCTGCATCTTGACCGGCATCGTTATCTTAAACGGTGGCCTTTTAATGGTCATTTTCGGTACAGGTTGTCCCGTAACGGTGGTGGGTTTTTCCTCCTTAGAGGTACCTCCCCCATCATTCTGTTTCTTCGCTTTCTTCGGCGATCCTTTACGAGTCGCGTTATTCGAGGCGGTTTTATTCTTTCTTGTCTCCTTCGGACTTGATTTGTTAGATCTCGATTCTTCCACTATAGCATCGAAAGTGTCAACCAGCTCATCGTTTACATCCTGCAGAAGATCTTCAAACAATTGTTCGTCCGGATCGATAACCGACGACTTCTGCGGGCTGGTGGTAGATGTAGCGGATGTACTCTTCTTTGCTTCCAACTTTGGAGAAGCCAGAGGTTTCGGCTCTGGATTCACCTTCGATTGAACAGCTTTCGGCTGGAGAGCGAGAATATTTTTCTTCGGCTCTGCCGGTTGTATAGCAGCTTCTGTCTTTGATTTTCGGATCGGTTGGAAGGCAAGAATATTCTTCTTCGGCGGCAAAGGTACAACGGGCGGCTTAGGACTGAGGGCAGCGCTGGTACTCGTTTTGCGAATTGCTCCAGGCGATTCAATGCTGCTCTTGCGTGAAATAACCGGAGACACTACCGACGACGGTGGTGTCGAGGACGGTGCATTACACTTACCATTACCGCCAGTCGGTCCGAAATACTTCAGCAGATCCACCTCACTCGGCTTCTTGCGACCCAGTGCCGGTGAGCCTTCCACACTCGATACCGACGACGGTGTACCGGTGGCACTGTTACCCTTTGCACCCGAGCTACCCGGGAAGTAGCGCGCCAAACTATTCGCCTGCAGTGCCGTCACGTCCTTGTTTGCGAGTTGTTTCGGTTTCTTGGTTGTGTGAGCTTTTTGCTTTTCGGCAAAGAACTTCGCGACGTCCTGCTCGCTTTTCACTCCCACCACCTTGGGACCGCCGTCCACGGCTGACCGGATCGATTGCATGTTGCTCTGGAATTTCTTCGCTTCCTGCTTTTTCGAGCGCTTTTCCGCCTCTAGCTGTTCTTGCTTGATCTGGGCAAGGAACTCGTCTGCTTCGTCGAGCGCATCCTTCGTCGGTGTAGCACGGTGCCGGCTAGAACGGCTGGTGGTGCTGACCACCGAACCGGAACGCTGACTGTGCGGTGAAGAGGACAACTGCTGACGTGAAGCAGCATCCTGGACCAGTCGTTCAAAGTCTCGCTCACTGTTGCGTGACGGTGAGGCTTCCGACTTTGCGTGCTTGCGATGCTTCTTGAGCGATGGCGTCGGTGATGGTGGGATAGTTTTGGGACCTTTTACCGCTGCCGTCGGGGAGGGTGGTACGCTCTTATCCCGCTTTAGTGACGGTATGGGAGACGGTGGAACAGCAGCTTGGTAGTTACCGATACCGGTGTTTGGGGTGGTGATGGTTGTAGTTGATGTTGCAGCACCAGAACCTACTGCTGATGGCTGTGCTACGGGCAATGATAGTGATGATGATACAAGCAAAGGTGACACTTGTTGAGACACTTGTTTTTGTGTTGGTGGTGGGGATGGTGTGCTAGCTGATGGTGAGTTCTGTGATTTCGGTTTGATCAGTGTAGATAAACTGTTCATCAGCCCACCGAAGAATGAGGTACTTTTGACTTTGCCCGAATCACCACCGGTTGTTGCTGTTATCTCTGCTGGTGCCAATTTCGACTCGACCCGTTCCGGCGAGGAACCACTTTGCGCGTGCAGCCACTGTTCGCGAACGCTCAGCTTCTGAAGCATACGCTCCTTAATCGCACGATCCTCAACACTTTCTAGCGGTGCCTGTTCCGGTGTCGGCGGCACACATTTCGGTGCGTCACCAATTTCACCCACGCTAACCTTCTGCATGGTGACAACCTAGGCGAAGAATATGATCAGTATGGTAATGGGTGAATGTGTGATCACCGCGCGCCGAGATAGCGCACGATTCGGATGAAATTTATATTCATGGCGTTTGTTTAACACGGTGAGAGAGTGTGATGAAGAAAAACGAAAAGAAAAACATTGTAATATTCCGTCATTCGTCCGGCGGTCACCTACACGGAACAGGCAAGCATTCCCACAAACTAGGTGGGTTGGGTGGGCGGGATGGGTGGAAAAAAGTCACCCAACAGTCGGGAAAAAGAAAAGAAAAAACGAAAAACACGTCCTGCCCTAATGATGGTGCTGGGGAAAGGGAAAATTCAAAAAAAAAAAACAACCGACGAAAACGGCAGCCAGCGTGGCAGTGCCGAGAGCCCTGGAACGAATCGCGCTCTTACCTCAGTTTCGGTGTCGGTTGGAAGTGTGGGCGGTGGCATCAGCTTTACTTCCTGTCGGCGCATCTCCCGTGCCCGTGCCAACTCTTCGCCTTCCGTCTGTGAGTCCGCATCATCATCTGTTGCAGAAAAGAGACCGACTGTAGTAGTAGTAGTGGTAGGATATTTTGAATATTATTTTCCTACCTTCACTGGAGTAGCTGTAGAAATCGGCATCACTGTCCACCATGTTGGAAAACCGCTTGTCGCTGATCCACTCCGATGCAAGCTGCAGCGTTTGCGCACCGAGCGGCGAACCGGCCGTTTCCTCATAATCCGACTCACTGTCCGTTTCCGACTCGTCCGAACTGGACATTTCCGCTTCGGATACTTCCGACTCGGTACCAAAGTTACGATCCGTCCATTCATTCTCGTCGATCACCTCCATATTCGCGTCACCATCCGAATCGTCATTGTCGGGCGTTCTGTTACGCGCCAGATAGTCCACCGTGGACGCACCGTGCTGCTCGGCGCCGGACGAAATCGTACCGGTACGTACGCCCGCATCACTCGCATCGTACACGCGCCCGATGATAGTGCCCGAAACACGTGACTTCGCTTGCGATTTACGGGATGCCGGTTTGAGCGTTTTCGCTGGCAGCTTGAAATGCTGCGTACAATAGAACCGTCCCTCGGAATCATCGCGATCGAACGCGTACGAGCCGAGGCGTAATATCGTATGGCAGTGATGACACTTCAGGCAGGACCGATGAAGGGTTAGGCCTTCGGCCGAAATCTTCTCCATCAGATAAACACGCTGCTTGCAGAAGTGACACTTCTCGGCCACACCACTTGCCGTCAGGACGAGTGCCTTTTGGTTCTGGAAAGCAAAAAAAAAGGAAGAGTACGATTAAAAAACGTGTGAAGAGGCCATGAAATGAAGTTTAGCTAACATTTTCATTTTATTTTATTTTCTTTTTTCATATGTTTAAGGACCGCTTTGGAAGGAAAGCTTTTAGTCAAAACAGGAACAAACAGGACACAGAGAAAGAAAATTAGAGGAACACCAAGCTGACCAAGAGGTTTAAGGAGGTTTTGTAGAGAAAGACAGAAAACTGAAGAAAAGATTTTAAGGTCGTCCGCATAAAGCATAAAGCAAGAGCGAAGTAATGCAGTTGAGTACCAAAATAGCTGCGGGAAATAAATATTAGGAAGTGGCGGATTATGGATTCAAATACTTTATTACCACCGCTAATAGAAGGAAAATTTCGCGATAATGATCGCTTCTTAAAAACTGGGAAAAGCCAGGCTGTTTTCCAATCTGTGGCGTGTGTTCAGCAGGATCGGGAGTGAAGGAAGGCTTGAGAGATACCAGCGCAGGGCAGGACCATATCGATGGAAACAGTAAAGGGCACTGAATTCAGAAGAATCGCAGGGATTTGAAACAAAGCAAGCTCAAATGAAGCGGATTCAGTCACCGAATCGTCCAACACCCCAGAAAAGTGTGTGGCAATAGGAGACCCATAGCATAACGGCCTTTTGTTACGACTTGAGCGATAACCAATGGGAGGCTAGTCGATACCGATTATTGTTAGATTTTGGCCGCTGTACATACCGATTTTTGCTGTTGCTGCTGTACCGACTGTTGCTGTTGCTGTTGCTGCTTTGCCTGTGCCTGTTTGGACGTTTGCAGCTGGCCCGCAATCAAAGCGACCTTATTCTTTCCCCGCTCGCCCAAGTCCAGATTGTGGCCCTCCTTCAACTGCTTGTCGATTGCCTTCAGCGAACTGTCAATCTCCTTGTACTTCTCATCGTCCTGCGGTTGCATTAGCCGGTTCTGGCGGGCCAAAAACTGTTCCCGGTTCCAGTTCGGTACCCGTTCGCGGCTCTTACCGATGTCGGTCGTTTTCTTCGACTGCTCAATTTTGCGCTCGATCTCCTTCACATTCCAGTCGCTACTGTCGATCTTGCCGATTGCGCGGAGCAAATCTTTCGGCTTCTTCTCGACCACCGGTACGGACTTGCCGTCGATCCGCTGCTCCATCGTCCGTACACGGTCACTGAACTGATCGCCATCGTTTAAGCCACGCGGATACGCTGCTGCCAGACCCCGTTCACGATCCTACCGGTTGGTAAAGCACAGTACAGGGATTAGCAACTGATCGACAACATTACAAAATTAAAAGAAAATCAACGCGCGTGTTTTGTTGGTAATGTTGTGCATGGAGTTTTTATGTTGTTTTTCATGGTCACAAGCTTACACAATTACAACAATTATTATTAACATATGTGCAGTTAAGAGTACGTGTGTGGAACGTATTCATGTGGGTGTTGATTTTGATGTGTACAGAGGTGTATCTTTTACGCTACATTACCAGAAGCACCATTAATGTTCAGTATTGCCACCACACACAATATACTTAGCGAATTATGAGCGAACCGTCAACAAATTGGATTGGAGCATGTGCATGCAAGGATAAAATGATAAAAGAAATCTAAAAAAAAAATACATAAAGAACATGCAACACATTGCAAATTGTTTGGGTTATTATTTTGTTGGTGAAAAGGAGGGGTTCATTTTCAAAGATGGGAGAGTGTTAATTGATAGATATGTAATGCTGGAAAGAAGGTAGAATAAAATAGGTTAACAGTAAGCTGCGATTAATAATGATTAATAATCACATTGGTGGACATGAGCCGATTCTTCATCTTGCATTACACTTTTTTCAGGGATCGACAATTCATTTGATAGAAACTAATATTTTTTAGTTCGCTAGCGCTTTTTCTTTTTTAAGTTTTTTTTTCAAAAAGTGTAATCATTCGAATCACTCAGCTCTCTTTCAGCCATTTCTCGGCAACAATGGATAAGAGTAAAGCAATCGACACAGAAAATTTTGGTTAGAAAAAAAAAAACACAAAACGGATCACAGTAGTTACAAAACATCACACAAGAGCAACTGTCTACGGCATTTTTTTGCCAATATCTTTCTACACACATCGAATGGAAAAGGGAATGCAACGCAGATTAGGTGGATGCAGCGTCTGATTACGGCTTACAGAGTTTACCTAGTCAATTTGCAATTGGAACGGTATATTTCGTCAGTCTTGATACGTACTCCCATTGCTGTCGAGTAATTCCATTCCATCCGAATGTATTCTTAATCCTTCCGACCGACGTAATATGCCGCTTACATTGCAACATGACTAGGTAAACACTGTACGCTAGAGAGCGCACACAGCAGCACAACGACTCGGCAACCGAATCATCCGAGAACAGCACAGCATTATTAACTGGACATATCCAGTAAGGCTCCAAAGGATTTCCGCAACAAAGTTGGCGGAAGATGGTTAAACACACACTTAACAAATAAAAAGAAACAAAAAGGAGTTCGGGGCACATCTTCAACACAGCATCATCCATTCAACACTGGCTTACGGGATAGCGCAGCTTCAGCTCGAGCTCGCGGACACGATCGTTAAACTGTGGCGCCGACTGGCGATACATGTAGAGCGAATAATCGTCGAATGCGCCGGCATTATCACTTTCGCGCAGGAAAGTGTTTGCCTGCAGCATGTGGATGCTCTTGTAGAAGTTTTCCGTTTGCCTGGCACGCTGTTCACAACGCTTCAACTGCCGATCGAGCCGATTCGCCTCAATCTCCCGCAGTCGGTGAATGCGCTCCTCCTAGTTTGGTTGAGAATATGTATATATGTATAGAGAGAGAGAGAGGGAAAGAAAGAGAGAGAAAAGAGGGAGAAAAAATAAAGAATGCCAAAGCCATGGCCATGGCCAGTTTGATGAGCTGGGTGTGATGCAAACAGACCGCGCTGTATTTTTTTTTTTATTCCGTTGACGATACCAGCAAACAACATAGACATAGACACAGAACAGTCCTGAGGAGATAGCATATTTTGAACCAAACAAACAACACATCTCATCACAAAGTTCGGTGGAGAATAACGATACGTTTCTGCAAGTGTAGTGTGGGTGCGCACTAACAGCGGGAGCTCCGGAGTGGATGAATGAATCCACCCCAACTACGACGTATAAAAATCGGAGTATGCGCTCGAAAAATCGGAATAAGCTCCAGAACAATTCCGCGTAATTACTCGGTAGTAATCCGGGGTTTTCTCCAATATCAACTCTTGATTTAACTCTGGAGTGCACAGCGGAATCAATTGCAGGTTACTCATGATCACTTCGGAGTCAACTGCTGATTTTACTTCGGGTTTAGAACCGATATCGAAATTCCGTATTGTTCCAAACAAAAAAAGTACTTGTGCTGTAAGTCAAACTTGTTTATTTGTTGGTAAAAAAGTTTGGAAAAAATGAGGGTTATTCCAGAGTTATCTGGAGTAGCCTGCAATTGATTCCGCAGTGCACTCCCGAGTCGAATCCGAAGTTCGTTTTGGTGATTACGATCCGGAGTAATTACATCGGAATGCCTCGGAATCAGATTGATCCGTTTGCGGGAAAAATCAGATGTACTGCAACAAATAATGATGCGCCTTATCCTAAATCACATTAAGACGACACTATACAGCATTGTATCAGATACGTCTAATTCACAATCGTGTGTTTAAGTGTCAATTGTTGTGAGTGGGTAAGGAAGATGATGATGGTGGTAGTAGTAATAGTAGTGTTGTGCATGGATATGATGTTACTGCTCTTCACGCTACACCGAAATATTTGGACTAGAAAGAATAACATTAGTAGCCTCATATGGATGATTTTAGCGCATGAAAGTTTTATTAAATTAATGTTTGTTGTTTACTATTTGCGTTGGTTTAAATCGTACGAGTTTTGTTCTATATTTATATTTATATATATATTAAACTATACACAGTTTTATTACACATGCACAATGATTTTTTTTTTACCGGGAACAAAACGGAGAAACAAAAAAATAACACGAAACCGAAACAACCGGAACAAGCTTGATGAAAACGGTATGAAAAGAATATAAGACAACAAGCGATAACATTTATGATACAGATTTGTTTTTTAACTTAATTTACTATGGATACTAGTTTTTTCTGCCATCTCGCGAGACGATAAACAGATGTGACAATAAACATGCAAAAGTGTTGTGTTAATCGATCATGGGAATGATTTACAATTGTTATGCGCTACTGTACACAAAGAAGCAGGTAATCTAGTAATTGTTTGCAGCTTATTTATAATGATTTTACTAAAGCAATGCGCATCTTCTATAATTATCAAAATTGTTATGAGAGTTTCAATAATTATGAATGATACAATATGTGACATATATGGACATAGAGATTGGGTGCAATATTCAACCTATAAATCGTTACTCGTTATCAACGCAGCATCGTCCACAAAAACACATTTGACAGGCCATTAAAATTTGTTAGTTCTATTTTAACATTGAGGGAAAAAAATTGATCGAATTTATACACGGAAGGTGATTGTGTAATATAATGCTTTGCGAGGAACATAAATATTAAGATGAAAAAGCTCATTAGTCGATGTATATTTACAAATTATAAATATGAGCTTAACAAAAAAGAACAACAACAAACGAATACAGAAGGCTCTTTTGAAAACATGTTTCTTTTTAAATGACTCATACTAGACGCTGTTTCCTATATTGAATTCTGAGATGAATATAACATTTTTAATTATAAAAAATGCTTCTTTCTCTTTCTCCCTCTCTGTATCTCCAACACTTCCTGCGACAAAAAATGCGTTGTACAACCTGTGGACGATGTTGCGTGGACAGTGAAAATACCGTGGAAAATTTGGCGCAATGTGATCATTACTCGTCTAACTACTTTACGCCTGGTACGAACGTTGTACGGCCCCTGAGGGCCGAGATGTTGCATGTTACTGCAACTAATAAAGGCTTTTTTCCCTTTTTTTTTGTTTCAAAGGACTAAGATTGGTACTGCAGGAACCGGCTGTAACCGATCATGCGAGTGAACGGTGGCGTGAATGCAAAGTAACTAAGACAGATAGAGATGAGAAATATCCGCACGCAGTCGATACTTACGATATTGCCGGACTTTTCGTTGCTGCGTCGCTTGCGCATCCGTCGCATCGTATCGTTTTGTGGCGATGCAACACCACCATGGCCACGCTTGTAGCGTTCCTCCTCAGCATTGGGATGGTAGTAATTTTTAGCACCGCCCCGTGGACCGAACGATGCGGTCGACGCGGCCGCAGTAGGTACGGCATCCTTCGTACCGAGATCACCGTCGCCCGGACGCACACCGCTAGCGATCGCGGCCATACGTTGGACTGCCGCCATGCGTCCCAGTTTCGCCCAGGCATCGACATTCGATTCCTGCTTCTGCTTGAACTCGGCGTAATCCAACTTGATGTGCTTCACGTGCGGTATCTCGCCACGGAACACGTCGCAGATCTGTTCGAGATAGTTGAGCCATACCTTGGGATCGACGCCGGCTAGCGTAACTGACTCCTGGCCGGACATTACACGCGGTATACCTACCGGCGTGCGGGAAGAAAGGTGGGCAATATGATGATTAGATTCATGTTAGATAGTTTCATTAGCGTCATATGCCTCTAAATACAGCAAATGAAATATGTGCTGTGTTGCATGTGTTCGATTTCCACCTAAATCGAAGGTGGAGGTCTATCGAAGGAGGATAGACCTCCTTCCGTGGTCGTAGCAATTCCCTACATCTCCTTAAATCACTGCACACGTCAGATTCTTAACAATTTAGTAATTTTAAGTAATTTTTAATCTTAATATTGTCAGGCTAGAATACGTCTCAGCACTTAAGTATATATTGGGCAACCATCCATATTGGGCAACTAGGTACACGAAACAATTTCTGAAATATATCAATATCAATGTCAACTCACCCAATTGATTTTCGAAAATATTGAACGCATGCTCATTACACACATCGGCACTGAAGTCGGTCAACTCTTCCAAATTAACCAAATCAGGCCGGTAGCGATGAATCAGCGTACACAGCACCTTGCCGTTGGTGAAACATTCCGTCGGTTCGTTCAATTCCTGCACGAACCCACTATCCTTCAGCTGACACTTGAGCCAGCGCAGCAGCGTAGCACCGAGCGGCACCACGTCGACCGTGCGCCGCTTCCGCTTAACTGGCAGCTCGGTAGCGGGCGTAACACTCGACGCGATCGCATTACTATCGAAGAACGTTTGCTCGAGCAGCGCCGGATCATCCGTATCTAGCAGATGCTTGACCTGCGATATCTGCACCGACGATTTGTTAAGGTTTTGGTAGCGCGTCGACGGATCGAGTGTGTAGGCACCGAAGGTGCGGTTCAGATTTTCTGGCGTCGTTTGCCCCAGCAGGCGGTACACCGATTCCCTTTGTGCGATCGTCGCCAGCAAACTGTTTTTCGGATTAGCAAACAGCTTAATCGCATACGCCGCGTCCATGCTGGACAGAAAGCCTCGAGCACATCCCGACCCGGTGGGCCAGAACGGTTCCAGCAAACTGTCACCGACCAGACACGACAGCAGTCGATAGTTTTTGCGCACCGTCACCTTGCACGAGTTGTGCGCGGCAAAGATGGAGGTGAAATCGAACACGGCCACATCCGGCGTACCGTAATGGTTGACGGCAAATTCCAGGTTGGGCATCTGATACTTGGTGGCAAAGTTGGCCGCATCCCGCGCGTACTCGTACAGCTTCGGTTTGTCCACGTTGGACGGTGCGAGCAGTTCTGCCGGATCGCTCAGATCCTTTATTATCACACCGCGGTGCAGCAAGCTATGCTTCTTCGCCGTCATCACAAAGTAGTGCGTATCGTCCTTGTAGTAGACGATGTTCTCCAAATCGCAGCCCGTCTTTTCGTACAGCGCCTTAAAGAACGGCTGATCGAAGATGAACGCAACGCCACTGATCTCTTCCACCATCGCTTCCGCTTCCGTGCGCTTGTTGATGAAGTTGGCCGTGATGGCGATCGCCAGCTTGCCGCGAAACTCTTTGCGCTGGAATCCTTCGAGCGTGTTGCGCTTGCCATCCGCACCGATCAGCACATCGAACTCGTAGTGTGAGACAGCATGATCTTCCGGTGACACCGAAGCACGCCATCCGTATCCATCGCCCGGTTCGATCTCCTTCACAAAGGACACACCCTCGTGCATTTCGACGCCGAGCAGCAATGCCACCTTCAGCAGTATGCACTGCAACTGGCGGATCGAGATGTGATCGATTGAGCCGGCACAAAATTTGCCGTAGAACTTTTTCGCACCGAGCGCTTTCAGATCGTGTATGATGAATGGCCACAGGTGCAGTACATTGTTACGGCTAATTCTGTCACGCTTTTCCACCACAACCTAAAACGGAAGCAGAAGGAAGGGATCATTTAGGTATGGTTGTACTCACACGTACCATGAAGTTGCTGGGTTTCTGACATAAGCATTTGTGGAATCTCTCTCTTTCTATCTTTCTCTCTGTTTCAAGATTCAATGAGGACTGATAGGACTGGACAATTATTCAGCAAGGACAGAATTGCAAATATTTCTACCCATTTTTGCCAATATATTGTCCAGTTCAGCAGAGCTCAGCAGTTACTCCGACAATGCCACATCTTCTCAGCCCTATGCTTACCACTTTGGCACCGAGAAGCTGAGCGTCGATCGCGGTACGCAAACCACACGGTCCGGCACCGACGATCAGGACGCGTGTGTTGGTGGCGGCCTTGCCCTTGCTGTACACCTTGAGGGCGGCGCGTGCATCGAACTTTTTGAACAGTGCCTGCGCGCGCCAGTCACGAATCGATGCCTTCAGCTTGGGATAGAACTCGTTCAGCGGTCCCGGTCGCAGCCCGATCGTGTCCAGCATGTTCCAGTAGAGGCCCCGGATCTGTTTCATTGTGGTTGCGGCACAGAAATGTAAAAACATCTCTGTTGCCATGGCGGCCCGCTCATGGTCGACGATGAATTCTTCACTCATCGTGTCTGTGTTTTGGGTAGTTGGTAGATTCTGAAATGAAAGTGAAAGAAATAAAAACATTAGCATCAATCGAATATGTGTCCCGGTGATAATCTTATGCAGTACATGCGTTCGTTTGAATAACTTTCAGGACTTGGAACACACACTCAAAAAAAAAAAACTATATTTATACGCGACAACCTCCCGTGTCTTGCTTCGTGGATGGTTTGTTGGCAAATGACGATATGCCTCTCTGATGTTGCTCCACTAGCATCCAGGAAGAAGGGACGTTCTGCGCATATATCAGCAGTATGATTCACATCAACAGAATTTGCAGCGTGGAATATGGGACGCGTTATCTTAGCATTGAACCTTCCTCCATCCAATCGGAAATCGGATACCATGAACGGTATGTCCCCTATGGCTATACAACACTCTTGCGATACAGAGATAGAAAGATGGCGGGCTTTATCTATAAAGGTATGAAAGGATTTAGATAGCACGGGGCGGTTGCAGTATTGTAACCGATAACTGTTCTGTTGACATTGGATACCGTCAAACAGTCGAGTGATGATGATGGTGCGTGCACGATAGTTCAGATCAATCGTCAGCATATTCATATCTGGAGTTCGTACATACAGAGACGCAATAATGGCAATCGCGTCGCTGAGTTACGGTTGCTGCCTGCTCCTGATGAAATGTAAGGTCCTTCGGTCGGTGATCTGAGCGTGATTTGGTCTGCTGTCACTCTGTCGCTGTGTGAAACGGCACCCTCAGTTCAACAAACGACCTTACAGCTAACTCTCTGCCTCATCGCACCGCATCATAACGACCCGGACTAGCTATAAATGTTTGCCCCTCAACACTCAATTACTACCAGCAAAAATCTGAAGCTGATCGTCAGAGCTCGTGAACAACCGACAGGTCTAGGGTAACACCGATTGTTTATGCGAGAAGGTAACTGATTTCTCAACGTTTTGTTTTGCTTTTTGGACCGTATGGAAACAATCGAATTTCAGAGCGGTAACAGAGTGTGTTTTGCTCGCAGTAAGTCCGCTGTGTTCGCATTAAAATTGCCAAACACTGCTGATTTAAAAAGAAGGTGCGCAATCCCGCTTTAAGATGGATGAAGTGAGAAGTGCGCGTGATGTCATATTGACCTCCGTTCGGCTGCCGAAAGGAAATCTACCCACCAGTAAAATGTGGTTGTGAAAAACAGTGACTCATCTTGTTTGTTTGGGGTTTTATTTTAATATACAGAAAAGGTTAAACATTTGGGTACTTTTTTGGCACAGATTAAATGTATATCACACACGTGTGAGTCAGTAGTAATGCCATTCGAAAATGTTTTTTTATCCTTCATTTTTTTAGTTTTGTTGACGCTACATCAAGCTCAAAAGGGTGTTGTTTTTGGAACGAGTCTCCACAATTTCTGACGCCTCCTTCTAAAGAATATTTTATTCATCCATGTGGTTGAAAAATATCCTTGAAAAATCCTGCAAGATTGACTCAATAAAGACTGGGATTTGAACCCAAGCACTGTGTTGTGAAAGATCATCACTATAACCTATTTACCATCGGGACGCTTCTTCAGTCCTGTGTTTCAAATCCTACAAAAATCAAATTGAGACCTACATTCATCACATCTGTAGCCCTAAAATAAACGTTCTACTAATTTTTCATTGCTAATACCATAGAAAGCGCTTCAAGACGAGAAAAGCAAAAGAATGACTAAACATACCACCACCGTTTAATACATTTAACATATTTTGCAACACAAGGCGTGAAGCGCCGGTTACATGCACCACATAAATCTCTCCTCTAGCGAATCATCGGTTGCGTTTTTATTTAGAGACAGCAGCACCAGATCAACAACCTCCGTCGCTCGACCGTAGCGCGCATTCTGTCCGTTAGCGGGCGGCGCGGTCTGGTCAAAAAAACGGTACACCGCGCTTTTAAGCTCTCCGGAGTTTTGAATGGAGCCCGGCACTGGAGCACTGGAGTTTCGTAAAGGTAGCAGCAGCAGGCACCACCTGCGCAACAACCAGCGCTGAAGCGTCAGAAATTATTTATACGCTCCCATCGGGCAGCAGCAATCGGGGCATGCAATGCACGATGATGATTATGATCGCACAATTACATTGGCTTTTGACGCGCGCGAGCGCCTCCCCCCCTTTATTCTTGCCAGTATTTCGCATGCCTTGGCGTTATCGATCAAAGTAAATAGAACAATTTCACGTAAAAGGGTTGATCGAGCTAAATAAAGCTAAGTATAAGTACAATCGGTGAAACTTGGTTTCAAAATATTATTCATTTCCAAATACCCGAAAATACGAATCATCAAGGGCATACACACCATAGCAATATTCTGCCAAACCAATTTTTGTTTGTTATTTTACATGCAACGTGTTGCAGGTCAAGTGTGCTTTTTTTGTGGTTTGTATTCACAGCAGTAAAAATATCACAACGTTCGAACCGAAGCGTAAAACCAAAAATAAATAAAGTGCAGCAAAAAGTACGCAGTTAAATTTAAAGATTTTTGGGTGTTAAGCATATGAACCATATGGTGACTTGCATTCTTGCTTCAAAAGCAAATCACCTTCGTTGGGAAAACACATTGGTTTAAATTTCCAATTAGTAGATATAGTTCGGCAGGAGCAGGAGGAGAACTGCATCTGCACTGGAGGCAAAACCTTGGTGAGCAATATGCAGGTCAAACAGGTTTTAAGGAACGAAAGCGAGTGACTGAATCATTTCTATTTTCCCACAAGCTATAGTTGGGGGTTTTTTTTCCCCTCGACAACAATCCAATAAAAACATGGTTTTGATGCCAGAGATATTGCAGTTCAGCGAAACGCCAAATTTCAAATGGTTGTTAAATTTATTCCAGGTGTTAGGTTAACTCTACGTTGGCTAACTTTTGAGTAACAGATCGTAATGGAGCTTGAGATTTTTCTTTCTAGTCTTTATGTCCCATAATTTGTTTTTCAAAATAACTATGATAACTCAAAGAAAAAATCTCAAACTGATGTACATTAAATTGAACTGTTGAGAAATTCAAGTTAGCAGTCGAGCAGCTTTCCGTAGCGTAACAATCGAGACAGAACGATATCTGCTCACCAAGAGGGCGGGCGGCTCCAGTGTGTCTCGAACAACATTTGGACGAATGGAATCGTGGACGCAATCAAACAGCCCCGCGATAAGCGTAATCACCCAGAGGAACGGATGCCCGCGAAGATGCCAGGAAAGAGAGTTGAACGAGAGCTGACGCTGAAGGGATTTTGGTACACACGCACACACACACACATAGAGCAGTGCTTCACTTTCTCCGGGAATCGTTTGCCTATTTTAATCGGTTTTTAGTGCATTGCTTTCATTTTTCTGGTTTCGAATCGGCGTTTTTGATGGAACGCGGTCGAGAGTCGTTTTGTTTTGGCGAACATGATTTGGAATTAAACTGTTTGTTCGAGTGAGATGTAGACAAAGAGCTGCAGTAGAAAAAAAAGTTTTATATTTCATGCAGGACTGCATTGCTAAAACAATATTTTAAATTATGTTAGACATGAAGTTACGAACTCACTAAAACAATATACAAAATTTAAAAAAAAGTTAGGAAATTAATACAAAAACAATCAAAACAAACAACTCCCAAAAACACCCCCAAAGCAAGGGTTATCATCCCCAGAAAAAATCATTCCCCCTCACCCTCGTGTGCGAACGAGGTTTTGGTTTTTTATTTCTATTTTCGATAAACGAAAGTGAGCGTTATTTCGCCACTCCTTGTGCATTGAACTTGAAAATAGGAACACGAAAAACGAAAAAAAAAACACACACACACACACCGAAAACCCACCCCGATGGGAGAAATATAAAACAGCATTACAGAAAGTACAACACATCACATCAAACCATTCCCCGCGCCTCTCATGCGGACACAACCCTCCAACAAACACACAGATATACGCGCATCGAAAAATCCAAATTAGTTAATCATTCGCTGCCCCCGGTTGGTGAATGGGTTTTTGGTGTGTTTCGCGTGTTCGTTGGAGCAACAATTTCACCCTACGGCGGGGGCCCCCGACCCCCGACATCAATGTCTGTCGCGCGCATACGAAAGCTTCGCACGGTGAGCGGCTTTTTGTTGTAGTGTCTCTCTTGCTTGCTTGTTCATATGTGCGCGTAAGGGTGTTTGTGTGTCTTAACAAAAACAACCACAAGACGTACACCGTGTACGCTTTTATGTTAATTGTCTGTGCCGAGCTAGCACAGCATAGTGCGGCCCCCACACATCCCAATTGACATCATGCTCTGGCAAACATTGAACATTCTTCTATCGTGATAATCGAGCGGTAGTTCAGCGAGTACGAGGGAGAGTAGTTTGTAATTGGTATAGAGTGGTGAAACAGGAATGAAAAGGAGAGAGCTTTATAACGTCCTCGATTTATAAAGGAAAGTAATGATGGAATGTGTGGGTTTAAATTGTGCTAACAGTTTTCTAGATTGTACAGTGAAATGAAAAGGATTTTTTTTTTTTTTGCAATCGAAAGACAACTTCAAAATGCTGAAAAGTTTCTTAATATATGCTTTAAAGCATCAAAAAGAAGTAACGATACGTTAGTGGTGCCAGCTCGTGCTTTATACAGGACAATTAAAGTCTATCTTCTCTCCCCTATCAATTAGGCTTAATGGCAAGGAAGAGCTAACCAACGCGGTGAGTTATGGGTTCAAATCCTGTCTATGAACTTCTTTTAAGCAAAGTGTATCAAGTTTGCCGTCGCATATTTATGTACTACAGCGCACACACTCTATGGGTAAACAAGAAAAAGCGAAAGAAAACAATGATTATTATTAATTAGCGCATTACTTCGAGACACACTAGCACTTACAACTTCCTTATTTGCTTTTTCGCACATAGCTCACTGAACCTCACAGAAGCTTGATGGATGCGCGCTCGGTCTGTGGCGAACCACGGTAGGTTTATAGTTAGCACAAACAAAAACCAGGAGGCAATACTTGGTGTGAATATTTTTGTTTGATCGTCTTCTCTTTTGTCAGCAATGCCAATAGTGTCTGGGCTGCGTCCCAGCCAGACAAACGTGCCGCGACAGCCCAGACAAAGACAAACAAACGTAACCAAAAAGGAATAAAAAGGTGATCAGTGTCAGTTTTGACTAGTAGCAAAAGCAAAACACGTCCAGACCCTTTAAAAAGGGATATCAGTTATAAAAAAAAATGTCCTTCAGCAAACCGCTCGCCGACTTGCCCCTGGAACTTTCCAATATGTCCCTTGTGTGCGTAATTTTAATGCTTCCGTTTTCCCAAGTTTTCACCATCTAATAAAGAGGAAAAGCAAGAGCTGTTTTAAGGTTATGCGTTTGCTGTAATACACTGGTCTCGAGCCTGGGCATTAATTTCTACAACGGAAGGACATATGTTTAAATAAGCTCATAAAAATGAATAAAACAAAAGAACATTTAATGATCTGTTCCAGGCGCATCAGCAAATGGCGCTTAGGGGGCGTCCATAAATAATGTAACACTCGAAAGGGGGGGGGGGGGGGGGAGGTTTGCTCAATCGTTACAAATTGTTACACAAAGGGGAAGGGAGCGTCCGCATTGTGTTACGTAAGAGAAAGTTATATCTAACAAGACCCTTGGGATGCTTATGCTTAATTTTAAAACGATTCCTCCATAATTGTAGTATTCGTTTTTCAGACTCTGTTTTATTACCATTGGTCCAATGTCTCTTTGTTTTGTTTTTTTTTTTTTGTGTCTTATCTCTTTGTTACAATGATCAAATTAAACTTCAAAATTTGATCGATTACTCAAATATGGAGTAATATTTGTCGCGGCCCGGTGGTGGAGGCGACAGCGACGACAGGCTTCACCCGGCAGGACAGGATTTAAATCCCATCCGGACCGTTTTGGAAGGGGGAGTAATATATGGACGGCCTCTTATTGGTAGTAATAAAAATGCAACCTACCATACACATTCTGGCAGTAAAAAGCGGATTATAGCTGATTAAATCGATTTTGCAGCAATTCAAGAGAAACCACGTATCAAAATTATCATCAGCTGTGGGTATGGTCAAATTCACTATAAAACAAAATATCCTTGCAAAGGCAACGTCTATAAAAAGCCGGACGGGGCTCACGTGCTCATTAAAATTTAACCATAAAAATTCAAATTATCACTTGACAGTGGGTGTGTTGATAGCCGGTGGAATGCAACAGCCAGGTTGCATCGGGAATGGAGTAGTATAATAATAAAAAAAAAATGCACACATCCGCACACACACACACACAATCGTAACGACATAAAACTGCAGTTCAAGCGCAGCAAATAATATAAACATTGCGCCAATGGGAGCGGGCGACCACAGGTAGATGACCAGCCTGCCGCGGGAAGCAGTAAATGCCATTTTTATGGGCTATAACTATTTAACGCCTCATTTTCTCATTCTTTCTGTTGCCGGTGCATAAGAGATGCACAATATTGAAGGCCATAACAGATCAATAAAAGCTAACATGCATTTCGCCCGTCAGCAATAGCTGTTGCAAATCGCATAAAGGGTAAGAAGCCGGTGGCCTGCTCATTACGCCGGTGTGTTGACATGTTGGCGAGAACAAGATTTTATCTCAAGCATGGTAATAAAAGCTGAGCCGAAAAGAGAAACAAAAATAGCAAAACTATAATAAAATTTTATGTTCCAATCAACATATTTCTTGCATTTTTTTCCCACGCTTTGCAGCTCGACAGGTCTACTAAATGATGTTATCAAATTTCAATTTTGAATTTAAAGAGCAAAGTGATTTGCTAATTATGGAAAGATATCGTAAAAAATAAAATAGAACACGATACATCGTGTATCGTTTTTTTTTTTCTTTCGCCTACTCAAAACACTGCTCATTACGCACTCGAAAGAGAGTGAAATATGTGCAACGCACCAGAAGTGTTTTGGTGCGCATCGAAACAACGGTATGGCGTGGGAGCCTAACCCAGGCTGTGGCAACGTAAGCGATTCCCTAGCGTGCCACCAAAACCCGCCGAGCCAATGGGTCGACGGAGGAATGATACCCTCTTAAAATGAACGTGCATCCTCTCTCTACACACCGGTCTCTGTGTCCCTGTCATGTCAGTCCGTTTTGCTAGTTCTATCGAAATCGTACATCCCCCCCCCCCCCCCACAGACGTGCAACAGGTGCTGGGGGTTGCAAAACGAGCAACGAGTTACAACAGCAGGGTAAAAAAGCCGTTCAAATGTGGTGGCGTATCCTTTGAAAGATTTGAGTTGTAAATAAAGTGCCAAAAACCACGATGAGAATTGCTAATTCCATATGAAATTGATTGGCAGCACCTTTTTCGTGTTACGAGTTACTGTAAATAATAAATAATACATAATATAAACACTTTTGAAAGAGAATTATTATTCAATCACCATTTCAAAAATTGCTCTAACCTTTCTACTGCTTACGAAAATCTCCCCAGGCGAGATTTGATACCGGTCTCTCTGGGGTAGCAACTGGTGACGTTAACCGTATGCCATCAGTTCGCCCACAATTCTCAGCGTTAATTTTAGATCTGCTTTGCAGGATCCATTAGCTTACAAACGTATTCGGCGGTAAAAAGACATATATACTGAAATATGTAACGAGTGTTCCATCCGAAATTCAATCCAAAACTCATTTTACTTGCATACAAAAAAAAAGTTAACTCCCATCACTCAATCTTCCCCATTTGATAATCATTGTCTGATACATCTGGCGCGATAACTAGCGAAAAGATCAACCTACATAACACCTGCATATATGTCTAACCCCAAACAGTGGGTGGTGGGTTGGTTTGGTACGTAACCGCCGTGACCATTCGAGGCGTAATGCGATGTTGTTGCGCAGCACATCCGCACGGAAGCCACATCATATATCGCATAATGATCGCCGGTTCGGGTGCAAACGTGATGCAGTTTCGCCCACAACAATGCCAAGATGAAGCTGTGCCTTACATATCCTCGTAACCTGGTGCTCGCTACCAATAGACTGCTCCCCCAATGTGGTACGAAAAATAGCCGCGTTAGTGGTTCATTCATACGGAAAATAAAATGCATTCCGCGTGCTGCTACCGGTGGAGGAGAAACAAAATAATTAATTCACCCACACACGCATGTGCAGATAAAAACACGTATGCAATTCCGACTTCCTCGTAACGCCAGCGGCGCATCCACCTGGCCTGGTGAGGCCAAACCTCTACAACGCCAACCGATTACACAACACGCTGCTGCGTCTTTGCGTAAATCTGCCCACTTTTCCCAGGTGCAGCACATCATTTTCCAACTGCACATTTTCCTCCTTCCACTGCACCGGCCGGGTAATCTCGCTTCCTTTCCGGAAACGGCATTCCACTCTCGTTATCACATGCCGCGTATGACGTAGCTTGGCGTCGTTTTCGTCGTCGCGCATGGTTATGGCCGAAAATTATAAACATTCAAAACTTGAACAGACACCGAAAAGTGTAGAGCAGGCGGAGTGAGAGGAAGGAGAAAACACACAATAATAAGCGCATCTAAACACGCACAACAACCAGCCAGAAAGAAGCATACAAAAAAGCCCCATCACGAAATAACTGCACGACGGCGATTGTTTTTTGTAGGCGTCCGGCTATATTTTCGTGTCCGAACCCCGCGTGGTTTGTTGTCGAATTTTCCGGAAAGAACCAGCCCTTTCCCAAAGGGGGGAGAAGGGAAGCCCGTGCGCCGCAATAGGAAATGGTTTTGTAGGCTAAAATCGAGACTACGCTCCACTGCACTGCTTGCTCTCCCGTAGATTGTAGAGGGTGTTTATGGTAATGTTGTTTTTTTTTTCTGCTGTGGAAGGGAAATTAATTTAGGGAGAGAAAAAAAAGTTCTTGCACGCATCACCAACCACAAACAGCGCACCGATGGTGCAGAGAGTGATGAAGGAAAGCGATCATGATTGCTTTGATTTTCGTTTCCAACAAGCATGAGATTAAGTTTAGAAGCTGTTTAGACTACACGTCAGAAGGTATGTCAATTACCCGTTACACTACACTAAACGTAATTCTAGGCAGGTTTCTTGGAAGTGTGGAGAGGCATCAAATATGGTTGTGTTTTGTAGACTAAAATATCGAAGTTTTTGTCTGTAGACTCTTCTAGTAAACCTTTTCGAGAATTTTGATAAACTTTTTCATCGAAGAAGTTTAGCTCTCTACTCCTAGACATCTCCTAGAAATCCCAATTACTTCATCTTCTTCTACTTCTTGGGTTGACGTCCTTCTAAGGGTCACACGCCGGCCATTGAATGACTCCTACTAGACTCTCCGATACCATGTAGTTGGATAGTCATCAAGTCCTCACTACGGGGGGACGGTCCCCAAATGGGATTTGAACCCCGGGCCTGCCGTTTGAAGAATTTGAATTTTGTCAGTAGGTTCTAGAAACCTTTTCCAGAATTCTGATTGACTTCAAGAATTTTGCATCTAAGTTCAACTCTGTACTCCTAGACATCTTCTAGGTATCTAACTATACATAATACATAAAATAGGCTATGGGTAATTCGAATTTCACGTAGTGAGAATTGATTGTCCAAATACGTGATTATCAGCAAGTCTAGTTATCCATTTTTCTATGACCGGTGTGACCTAACACGCCGTAAAGCCAAGAAGGAGAAGAAGAAGAAGAAATAGATCCGCGTGATACTGCTGTATTTAAGCGCAAGTCAGATCTAGACCTAGTCTTCCAAATTACTCTAATTTTATCTTCTAGATACTGGTAACTGGTGGAGGATTCTGAGAGCCTGTAGGACCTGATCTCCAAAGTCCTCCAAAGTTATCCAAAGTTTCTATTAAAATAAAATCGCGAGAGTCCTTTAATACTACTCTATCCAAGCGCGCCTTGCAATTAATCGATGATGTTTTTCCTCACTCCAATAATCAAGTCTTCTTAGTTCATTACTACCAAATAGTTTTCCTTGTGAAGTTGTCCAGCACTCGCAATAGACTTACAATCTTCCTTAGTGTATGAAATCCTCTGCAGAAAAAACTTAAACAGTCCACCAAACAACTAAACCTCACATGCAACTGTACCCGTTGTGAAACGAGTATTAAGAATTTCCCCCTTCTTTTAAATTCTATTTCCCGTACCTGGTGGGTTAGCTTTGCAGACAAAGCGTCGCGCAAACCGTAGGAAGGCAGGCGTCTCTGCCATGCAGGAAGTAAGGTGAATTGCCCTTGATCGATCGTGGTTCGCAGCACGTTGTTCCCGGCCGCTGCCAATCGAGCGCATCGGAATGGCTTGGTTGTAACACATCAGCAATGCAGAAGTCAAAACAACAACAACAAAAATCGTTAGCTGAACCGAAACCGAACTATGCTGCACTCGTTGCACTTCCGGTACCCAGTGTGGCCGCTATCGGGGCTTCAAACGATAGCCGACTCGCTCAAACACGCTGGAAGTAAAAGGGGAAGGGCTCTCTCTCTCTCTCACTCGAAGTACATATCGGTTGTGGTTGTTTTAATGCTTTGTCAACTTCCCATTTCCCGTACCGTAGCATAACCTACTCATGTTCATCTGCGCATTTACTGGCGAAAGACTAGAACCGCTCTGCTTGGCTGAGCGCCAACATCCTGACAAACAGCCGAAGAAAATGCTTAGCCGGACGTAATCAAAGAAATCAAAGGAACTCTTGGTGCGTACGCTTCAACGAGAAAACTTCAACACGTCAACATGACAGTCGACAAAACAACACACCATCGAAACTATGCGTGAAATATGATCCATACAGCAATGGAGGATGTACTGATGAGATGTTGCACACCATATCAACCCCAACACACCAAGTGCCGAAGAAGAAATTGACAAATTTGAGAATTGCTGACGATCGTATCAGCAAATGGCCCCCCCGCACGCCGCAAAACACTCTGACCTTCTACCGCTAAGATCGGATACATTTATTTTCATCTTGGCCACCACTCAAATCGATCGAAACCTGCTACTCCTACCCTGCTGAACATGATCTGCGCTTCCTGCAGATAGGAAAACAAAAAAAAAAAACGCTGCTGACGGACGTGGAATTGCGCTCTGTTTCTCACCACGCAACGCATATCATAAATCTTTATCTGTCATACTGGTGAAATAGTAGTCTATCTTTCGACAAAAAACCATCCCCTAAAGTGTGCAAAAATGTCAGATCTACAGTACTGAACAAAAAAAAATCATACGCGCAAAGTTTTACTTGCCGTGATAATTAACTAACAGTTCAGGCAGCACTGTAAAACTAGCAGTCCTGTGGCTTATTTGACAGTAATTTTACTGGAAAGCTAGTGGATCAATATATTGCCTCATATGAAAATGTGTAAAGTGTCAGGAAAAAAAATCGCTCGATGTGAGAAAAATCTGGTTATAAGCGATCGCAAAAAAGGAATTGCTTTCCGGAATTCCAGCAGCATATCTGAAAAAAAAACACGAAACCTTTGAAATTGTGCTCAACTTATCTGGTCGGAAGTCGGAGTCGGAAGTTTGGTAAATATCAAGAGGATTATGACCGCAGATGTATATATTAACTTGTTGATTGAAAATTTGGAGGATTCACTTTTGAGAACGGGCCCAGAAACAAATTATATTTTTCGACAAGACAACGACCACAAACATACGGCGAAAAAAAAAACAACTGCGTTCTTCAAATCTAAACAAATTAAGGTGCTAGAATGGCCACCCCAATCTCCCGACTTGAATCCGATAGAGAATTTGTGGTGTTATTTGGACGATAAAGTGGACAAAACATCGATCTCCAACCAAGACGACTATTTTGATGTTTTGAAAATAGCGTGAAAGAAAATTGATTCAGAATATCTACGGAATCGCGTTAAAAGTATACCTCGTCGGATTGGAAGCGGTGCTGAAGGCAAAGGGGTGGTCATAACAAGTATTAAGGGTTCAAAAATAAAAGGAGATATTTGATATAAGCATAACTTGTGAATAAGGAACCGGGTCTATTATTTATTTTGTCCATGCCGCTCCTCATCCTTTCATGCGCCATGCGTAATTCTAATAACTTCACTTCTACAACATTATTGCCTGATAATAGGGCAACATCTTTTTTGAAGATAGCATTGTTGTAACTATTACATTGAAGGAAATATTGAGCTTGTAGAAATAATAGTTAAACCGCATGAATTATTTTGTCCAGTACTGTATACTCGTGTGACAAAAAAGCGTACACGCGACCACATGGCCTCTCTATAGCACATAGTCTCCAGGCCAGGGATAGATTGCTGCACCGCCACAAAGCTATTCGCTTGAGCCACTGACCACACACACACACGTTCAACAACCCTGACGCATAGCGTTCCGAGGCGAAAGTAACGCAAGCAGAACGGGGAGATTTGATTGTTACTTTAGGTTTCTTCGCACGAGTGAGCGCACACATTAATACTATCACTAGATAGTACACTACGGTGCTCACGTTCTCTCTGCACGACTCTCGCTCCCTTGCACTGAAACACACAAACAAAATACAGCCGATCGTATTAAAGCCCTTTGTTTTTTTTTTGTGACGCTCCCGTCCTAAGTTGTTACGCTGCGCCATCAAAACGTTGTTATAGATGAAGCAGCTTACTCTTGGCAGTCACTATAATGGATGCGGAGAGTTGAAGCTGCACAGTGCGAGAGCTTATTTTGAAAGAGCGAAATTTAAAATCCATAATGCTCTGATGCTGAATTCTTGACGATGTACTCGAGCTGTATTCAGTAAACATAGGCAACAGCAAAAAAAAAAATGGAGCATCCAAACTGTCCCAGTTTCTACAGCTATTGGAGACTGCGAGCTGGCCCTATATTTACTTGGTTGACACTCTAGTTTGATGCTGCTGCATGCTAGTTGTGGAAACAAACCTACCCTACCCAATGTCAGACCACATGATCGCTGTTCATGCACTGATAAACGGGCCTGGTACGTATGAGCTAGTTGTTGCGATCAATCTCCTCCGATTCGGTTCGCTTCCTTCAAAACCAATATGTACGTACAGGCTATAAAACAGCATCATGGCCGCAGACCGACGGGTCACTTAACGAAGATGGGCTTTATAAAACTTGATTGCTTCGTTTTCTTACCATGGATTTCGCAAAATGGGCGATCTTGACCTACCTGACGGGCTTTTAGGCTACCATTTATTGCTCTAATAAATTGGAAGAAGACTACCAGATCTTCTAAGGAGATAATATTACATTTTTCTTCCCGGAGATTGTGCGGTGTTATTTTAAGCACGTGACCATCATCATCTAACTCACCTCACTTAATATACTTTATCTTTAAAGTGAAGTAATTAAAATTTCTCTAACACAATGGTGGAGTCTCTGAGGAGAAGCGTAAGCCTTAGGGGATGCCATGCTGTTTGCCAGCGTAAACCAGTGGAAACTACAACACCACTGATTAACCAGGCTTTCGAGGGTGGCTTTAGCGTACTTTGGCGGGATAAATCTAAGTGTACATCGCGCGACAACATGGAAGATTTATAGCACCCTTTTGCGACAGATCTGAACAACGTCTGAACGTCATAAGCCGGCCGTCGAGCTACGCAGAGATACTTCATTTTTAATATCGGTAATTCCGGATAACATTGCCAGAATTAGAAAAGTGAGGCAAAACATCACATTTATAAAGACTTATAAAGCTTGCGTGATTATACAAGCAGCTCAATCCATTAATTCTGTCCAACATTCTATTCTGAAGAAAACAAAATGACTGAAATGACTTAGACTATTCCGCACGTCAATCAAAAGTTACCATTTGAAGGATTCCATACTTGTACGAAATATGCTCAAAGTTGTTATACACATCTTAGCTTAGAGTGTTGCTTTTATTTTTGTTAGCTTCATCTGGCGTAGCGCACCAAAAAAAAGAAAAAAAAAACTACTATTTCCAACGAATCGCACAACGACTAGACTAATCGTGATGCGTTCAGATGGGTCGACCAACGCACGCCCGAACCACGGTTCTATATTTAACTACGATGAGTCAGAGACAACCATCGCCTACTGGCTTTAAGAAGATCTCTTCAGCACATTTCGCACAACATAGGCAGGCAGACACACACAAAACCATCAGCCAGCTACACCCTAGAGTGGAACGAGGACACACGGGTCCGTAAGTGACTGCAGCAGTAACAAAATGAAAGTAGTAATAGAAATCTTATTTTGCACAGAAAAATAGCAAAGGAGAAGGAAGATGCAAGCTAACAAATTCGCTAGGCACCCCTTGGAGGCGTAGAATATTTGCCCAAGGGTTCCAGGTGTACCGAAGAAGGGGCCCAGCCTCGTTAAGATATTTGCATACTGGCTTTGCACAATTTGGAGTCGTTACTGAACCGGGGTTTTGCGATGAAATCAAACCAACCAGCCCCTATATGTCAGTAACACAAATGCGGGGCTCTGCGTGGTTGGAAAGCAGGAAAGTGCAACGCAACTATATAAGTCCGAAAGGCTGACAAAGTCATAACAGTAATAAAATTGTACAAGGAGATTTTGCTGTGATCGAACGGAAACCTTGCGCAGGGAAGAGCAGTAAAATGGTGAACCGGATCTCAAAACCCATAAAAAAGCGATGATTGGAAATGTTTTAATGGTTGTGTCCGAGAGCATGGTTTAATAGTGTACAAATCGGCCTTTTTCGATATCGATACAAAATATTAATACCACCGGCATAAAAAGAACGTGTCAAAATGGCGGCAAAATGAAGGTGAAGACGTGTTTTATACGAGGATATTGGTAGGATATGGAACCCTCGGTAGTGGCGTTGGCAAGGATGGCAATCTCTTACACGCGGTTAAATCCGTACTTGAATCTCATCCGGACTTGCTATGTATATACGTCAGCAGCAAGGATTTGACGCATGCTGGATTTAAAGAAATAAAAGCTGTTTTTTTAAAACCACATTGGAGAATGGCTTGATTGAACACTTCATCTCAACACCGCTTTAATAGACCAGCAGCAGGAAAACAAGTTCGCAAAAGCATCTTTTTTAATCAGTTAAGTATAAAAATACAGGTCAAATATATTGCTCGCTACACGCTATAAAACATTGTAGGAAGAGCGAATTGCGAAAGTCGTAAAATGGAAGCCTACAGTTTAAGGTGTTGCCTCAATTGCTGCGAAGGTTAAAACCCCCATACGCGATACAACACACCCGGGCGGCTGTGTGTCAGAGCACTCACATGCGGTCCGAGCCCGAGAATCGATTAAATGTCTTTATTCCTATATGGAAATGGTCCAGAGTCAAATGGATAACGGTTGTAAACATACGACAGAAATGCGTTCTACCACTTCTGTCAGACGTTGGAGAGAACCTGTCATATGTGCACGCAAAGCACCACCGTTTTTTTTTTTTTTTTTAGAAACACCGGTTTTAGACGAGAGCTATTCACTATTAAGCTGCTGCCAAGCCAAGTTGAGGTACAGTGGACAACTGAATTAAACATTGTGTGGACGGTAACAAATATTTTGTGTCGCTAAGTCAACTCATACGGGTGGCCGGTTCGGTGGCCGAGGCGATAGCGCGGCGCCGGTCGTCTCTCAGAAGGAGCTGCCAGGTTTAGGGTATCGGATTCCGTCCGGACCCGTTATCCTTTGTGGATTCTTAACTTTCACTGTCTTTTAAAGGTAAAGTAAGTCTATAGAAAGGCCAGTAATTTGTAGCGCACAGCAGGTGGTTACCAAAGCAGAAGAACCCTTGAACTTTTGAGAATATATGCCGGAAAGTATATTTAAAAAAGTTTCATCCTTGTGGGGGCAGCCCCTGGTGCTGTAGTGGTAGATTGCAAGCACACGGTTAGGAGGAAGGACTTTTGTGGTAAATGAAACCTCCAAAAAGGGGTGCTGCAGTGGTGCAGGCGACAGCGGCGCTGGTCTTCAAACGGCAGGACCGGGGTTCAAATCCCATCCGGACCCATTCCCCCGTAGTGTGAGGACTTGACTATCCAACTACGTAGTATCGGAGAGTCTAGTAAGAGTCTTTCGATGGCCCGCGGCATGACCGTTAGAAGGTCCTCAAGGCAAGAAGAAGAAGAACCTCCGAAGACACACCGTTCATCCCAGTAAGTAACAAAACAAGAGGACTATTCTAATCGACTATTCGATGTTCAAATGGGTCGTCCCATCCACCAACACAGATGCTGCTGAACTCAGCACTCAACTCAGCACACAGCGCTAAAACAAAAATTAGAACAAAGCATGGAATTTCCGCATACGCTGGTCATCCACTGTATGTGCGTGAAGGGGGTTCCATCCAATATTTTTCTGAAGATGCGACCGGCAATGAGACGAGATCTTTGTTCAGTTTCTTTGTCCAATGCTATTCCCAGCATTACGACCCCATAACAACACAAACCGCGGGGGCGAAGTCTTCCAACCAGCCAAGTGCCGTGTGTGTGTGTGTGTGTGTGTGTGTGTGTGTGTGTGTGTGTGTGTGTGTGTGTGTGTGTGTGTGTGTGTGTGTGTGTGTGTGTGTGTGTGTGTGTGTGTGTGTGTGTGTGTGTGTGTGTGTGTGTGTGTGTGTGTGTGTGTGTGTGTGTGTGTGTGTGTGTGTGTGTGTGTGTGTGTGTGTTTCGCTAATGGAGAACCAACTATAATCCAATGCAATTTCTGACGCATCTTTCTTGTCTGTGCAGTGGTAGAGTCTTGCGCATACAACCCAACCAACGAAGAATTTCACCATCTTCAAGAAGCGGGAAGAAAATACTTCCCCTTCCGATATAAACGCCCGTCTAGCGAAACAAAACACAATCATGATAGAGTGTATGGTGCACTTGTTCATCCGCCAGCTAAACCCAACCACCCAGTCCAGCACGCCCCCTTGGGTGTCAATTTCTTTGCCTTACGATCGATCGATAAATTCGATCCATGACATCATTTAGCCACGGCACCGAGTGAAATCATGCTTCCGAGGAGCTTCCTTGTATCGAGCGAGCGAGAGAGAACAGACAAGATGGGTAACAACTCGAAAGGCGCCACCACAGCTGATACGGTACGAAATGTTGTTCTTCGACGCGCGCAAAATGATGGATGGAATGTTGTGCACATATGATGAGCAAACAGCAACAGAACGGGATGCATTCTGCACAAAATGCATGCACGACGAAGCGTTTTACGATCAAGTGGGCGAACCCAAATGCTGAAAGAATTATTCCTTCACAGAAAAATGCAACGCCCAAATGCAAAGCTTTTGCACACGTCGTAAATGGAGCACAAAATTTACTATACATATGCACTCTCGAACGTACCTTCCATAGGGGCAGCTCGGTAGCGTAAGATCAGGTCGGTTGTTACCACACGATCGGACTGGGTCCAATCCCAAGCCGGGACTATGCCCCTTTTTTGTTTGTTTTGTTATTCCTTTTTTTTCGTTGATCAACATTAAAAGAGGAAATAAAATGAGAAAAGCTAAAACCTTACACAAAATTATTAAGAACCCCGAAAAGCATTTGCTGAAGGAATAAAACTAGTCACCTAGATGGAACGTCAGCAAAAAAAAAACTTCGTAAACCTTCGACGTCTGGGGCATGCGTCGGCGAGAGATGATCGTTTCGAAAAACCGGTTTATCATCTCGTCGTCAAATGCAACTCTCCCGGGACTCGAAGTGTGCAGCAGAGTTTTGCGCCCGTGCAGAAAAAGAGACTCGAACCCGTGCAAGCAAAAATATATTGAACTGCTGTCGATCACTTTAACTCCAGCGCTAATTCTTGTTGGTGGGGGAAGGCGCGTTAAGCTACAATATACGCGAGAAGCGATTTGTATACACGCGCTGGAAGAATTATTCCTTCGCAGAAAACACTGCTCCCAGAGAGGCTTTGCTCGCAGGGGTCGTAAATAGGTTACGAGTCGCTACATATGCACTCTCCAACGTTCTTACGTCGGAGTGGCTCGGTAGCGACGATATTTGGCGTCGGTTGTTACCACGCGATCGAACCAGATTCTAATCCAACCCGGGCCATTCATTTAGCTTTAAGTTAGGTTAAGTTTTTTGCTTTTTTTGAGTTGCACGTTGAATTTTGGAGACGATTTTAACACCTTTAAGAGTCTTCTCTAATGCCTATAATCCTATATACGCTAAAGAAAATAAATATTTCAACAAATGTCCTTATGGTGTTGAATGTTCATGCTGCAAAGTGCTTATAGCTGAACAGGTCGGTAGTGTAAGTGGATGGGATCGGTTAAACTATGCAAAAAAAGACCCAAAAAGCGCAGCAAAAGGGACGGGTACAGTTTTGTGGCTCGTCCAGAAGAAGACTCGAACCCACGCAAGCGCAAATATTGATCGGCTGTCCATCACTTTAACTCCAGCACTAATTCTTGTTGGTGGGGGAAGGTGCGCTAAGCTGCAATATAGGCGAGAAGCGATTTGTATACATAACCGATCGTTCAGTGGTGAGATATTTGGTTGAACCATTTATGAATTTTGACAGAAAATATGTTTTTGCTTTGGAACTGTCTATTAACGGGAACTGTTGTTATGTCCACTCCACCACGGGCAACTGCGCCATCAAACTTCCTAATCACACTTGCATCTTTTCCGCCGAAGCAATAGCAATTCAGATAGCCGCCGTCGAAGGACTACAGACTGACCGACCGAACGTCATCTTCAGCGACAGTGCCAGAGCCAGCTCCTAGACTCCATACCTGCATCCCCGACAATCGTTTTCTGTTGGATTCCGGGTCATTCCGGAATCAAAGGAAACGAGAAAGCCGACCAACCTGCCAACGATGGTCGGCTCTGTCCTGACGAACCATACAACACCCTTTCACGCCGTGATGTCATCCGCTTCACCAACACCATAATCTCCCAACACTGGAACTCCACATGGCACAACGCGTAGACCTCAGCAACAAACTCCGTCCTATCAAGCAAAACACCTCTTCATGGGAAGATAACGAAACCAGCCAAATCCAACGAGTCCTTTCCCGCCTTCGTATAGGTTGCCTTACGCACTCCGACCTCCTATAAAAATCCAGTCCTCCACTATGCAGCTTCTGTGGTGTTGATAACGCCGTCCGCCACATCCTCACCGATTGCCACGGATACACGACACACCGAGCCACCTGCCAACTAGAAACTGATTTAACGACAATCCTATCACCCAACAAACGCCAGCAGAACTGCCTCATTAGATTTTTACGCATTAGTAATTTATACCATATGCCATAATCGCAATAGATTTCTATAATATGGAATGCCTCAACATTTTCCCAATTTTTCAATCAAAACAGCCCCCAAAAGGTTCGATTTCTTTGGGTGTCTCGCGCGTTTTGGGAATTAAACCTCGGATTAATAAGTCAACCCTACCCGGACTGGTCCGTTTTTGGTGCGTAGGAAATTCATCCGAGCCAGAAAAAAACCTATTAATGTACGAAATGAAAGCCGCATTTGGGTGCAAAAGCGGAAAACAGCGCTGAAAGACAAGACAACCCGTCCGACACACCCAGGAACGGAAAAGTGCATCCGCTAAGTAAGTAGCGCGCGTGGGGGGGGTTTGTTTTACGCCCGCGAAGAGCGGAATCGGACTTTATTTCCGGCTCGGGGGGCGGGGGGGGGGGGGGGAGGCGATTGGAATTGCGCGCGTGCGTTACGGCCGGTGCAACCACCAAATCCACGTTGCACAAGGAATGTGATTTGATTTATAGCAAAATGATTGATTATGAATCGAGCCGAACGGTGTGTGTGTGTGTGTGACCGTCTGATCGGAATGGGGTTTTTCCGGAAACGGTAGTAAAACAACCGAAAAAAAAGTGGCTGATTTTGGATGCGGAATCTTTGGAGAATGGCGCAGGCGAAGAAATGAAAAGTGCATTCTCCTTTCGCAAAAGTTCCAGTTATTAAACGATTTCGAAGCAATTTGCCGCTCTAAACAATACTGTACAGCGCACACCATTTTTGCTACCACCAACAACCATCAAACCCCCCCCCCCCCCCCACCCAAACACCCTTTTCATTCGTTACTTTGTGGCGTTTTTGTTTGCCTTGCTTTTCGCTACAGTGGATTCATTTCCGTTCCGTTGAAAGTAACGCGAGTGCGTAGGAAAAACACACTTCAGCGCGTAGAGCATTGGCGAAAGAAAATCGCCAAGCAAAGCGTGGCCAATCCTCTCACATCCCACTATTCTCGAGATCTAGCATAGCTTCCCGTGTTTTCGCGGAACTGTTACACCCCGTCTGAATCATATCAAGTTCAAAGCTTTACCGTACTGTTTGATGTGTGCTGTTTGTTTTTTGTCGCGCCAACGAACAATTCTTTTGAGCTAAATTTAATTCACCTCTGTGGCATATCGATGGCTATATCGTTGTGCGCATAGTTTGCAAATCGGTTCAAGAAATTTGATTTTAGCATAGAGTGCATTACAAGGGTATTACGGTCTACAACATTTTCTTCCAGATTCTACAAGCTCGACTCGTCCCAGTCGTCAAAGGGATGGATTGGAAACTATCAGAGAGGATTCCGAAATGGAGAAGATGTCTGGTAAAGGTGGATGGAAAACTCCCAAGGCTTTGCGGCTACCACCAAGGGCCTTCAGAAGGGGATTGTCTACTCTATAGTTTGAAGGGCCTCCCGAGACTCGAGAGGTGAAAACTTGGAACTCTATTAGTCAATATAGAGTTCGGGCCACACACTGAAAACATAGAAATAAAATCCTCACTAGTCCTCGGGTTGGAGATTGACGAGAGGAGATCCAAAATAATGATGGCAGCTGCTCAGTGGTTCTGCCAACAAACACTGAAGAAGGATCCAAATGGCAGGGTTTTGAGCACAACTAAAACCATAAACTCGATACAAATCTGTGAATATGCATACATCCTCCAAGTAGCAAGGAGGTTGTGAGGCAATATTATCAGGCCCTAAGAATGAATGCATCGGAAAGACAACTTTGAAAGTTCTACGGTCATCTAACTACTGTCCAATGACTTAAGGCAGGGCCAGACCCAGCATACTTGAAGTCCCTACAAGCCGACGACGTGGATAACGAATCGGGGATGCGACAGTTAGAACCGGTTGGTTGAGGAGTTAAACTGCTAAAGACGAACTGTCAAGACATTATTTGGAATATACTATTGTGTCCGAAATATAAAATGACTTTGCGTTTTGTTTCTTAAATGGTTTTTTCATTAGGCCAAATGAAGGTCATCACCTTCGAAGTAATCCCCTTCCGATGCAATGCACCTCTTCCACCTCTTCTCCCACCTTAGTTCCACCGTCGCTGCGGCTTCTATCCCCTCGATAAGTGGCAAAACGGTGTCCTCGAAGCGGCCGTTTCTCCTTGTTCGAACTGTCAGAAGTTGGCTGGTGCCAAATCTGGCGAATACGGCGGTTGCGGAACAATATGGGTGCCAGTTGTTGCGAGAAACTCCCTCAAAATGACGGCACCAGACGAGACTTCACCCACTTCAATCCCAAAACATCTTTCAGGATGCTGTTAACCGAGGCTTTGTAAATCCCAACACTTTCCCAAAGGTCTTGTATCGTCAACCGAAGATTGTTGACTACCAAATCCTTGATTTGGACGACGTGGGCATCGTCGGTCGAAGTGGATGGTCTTCCCGGACCTAGCCAGATTGATTTTGTGGCTTGAAACGTGGCAGAACTGTCAAAAACATACATACTGACAAACGAAAAATAAAAACAAGGGGCTTCTTGTGGCGCGCGAAATTTGACATCCAATGTCACCTTAATTGTCGGACACAGTAGTATATCCTCGAAGTACCAAACGAGAGGGAAGGTGCTGAGACAGGATTATCAGAGGCCCTGAGAATGTGTGTGCTTGTGAAAGACAACTTTGAGAGTTCTTTTCGTTGATCCTAATTATTACTATCCAACAACTTAGGACGTCAGACATCAGTGGACTGCTTGCTTGATCATGCAATGCCGTAAGAGAATGCACCCGCACCCATGCAAGTATTTGTAAAGATCATCCACATCTATTAGCGGGGGGTCTCCCACAACAAGAGGTCCCCAAAAACATCCAGTATTCACATAGGTTGGGTCTGCCACAACATAACACTAGAAAAAGACAGTTGCCTCCCCCACACGGGATGGGATTTGAAATCGTTACCTTCGGGCCAGCAAATGTTACCGCTACCAACAATGCCACCGTTACGTCACCAACAGGTTCTAATTAAAAGCGACAAAAATAGTGACAAGAACATTCACATACAAGCTCAAAGAGTAAATTTTACTTCTTTTTTCAAAAAACAGCTAAAACCCCCAACTTATTATAATTTTTTTATCTTTTTCTACTTGTCATCTCTTTAAGAGTTTCTCGAAGAGCAAACTATATCAATCAAACAAGGCGAATAGAGGCAAAAGAAAGCAAACAGTAACAAAAAAACCCCCAAAAGCCAATCCAGTTTCACCGAGCACATTTTCTATTCGCCGTAAAATAAGACCGACAACCAATAAATCACAACCAGACGTAAAATTTGAAGCTATACTCATACGAGTTTGAAAAACGAATGACGAAGATTAGATTGTGACAATCACCAACAGCAAAACCGCTCTTTCCCTCGCTCTATCTCCATTTAGCTCACTTTCAAATCTACCCTAGTAGAAAAATTAAAACGAGATATCATCATCATCATGATCTACCCCCTGCCGCTACACTTCTGCCTCGGTGTGCTATGTCAACTTCAAAATGCGTACTGCAACGATCATAAAATTGTTAATGAAAAAAACAGGCTAAGAAAAATCACCCGTCAGTTTAAACGCCTCAAAAACGGTAGTAAACCGCCACGAGAGAGAGAGAGCATAAAGTTGATTCGTCTTAAAGAAGAGAAAGGTTTGATTAGATACGGTTGCGGTTTATGTTTTTAGTTGAAATTTTTTGCTTACTCTTAGTGAACTTTTTCTCTTGCAGTATTTTGTTGTACTTTTATACGCTTTGGTGCTGTTTTTATTCCATTAATTTTGAGCCGGCGAAACTCGGTGGTGGTTTCAATCGAATTACTTCGATGTGCTGTTTTTTTTGTTTTGGCTTGCAAAAAAAACCCCCCACCAACATCCATTGTGTATTTGCTGCTCCACACACCCCAGGCCGAGGTTTTTTTTATTCATTTATTGTTTCTCTGTGCCTGATCCGGTGCCTGGCCGAGGTGTCATTTGGAGCAGGTGGACACTCATTTTCCAATCATTTTCCCGTGCGCAAATGGGAAACAACAAAAATTTAATATCACCACCGTACGTAAAGAAAGTTGCACTACACATTTAAAAAAAATCATTAGGAAAATACATTTCCGGTTGTAATAAGCTGACAGAGCGGAAATTCGCGCGCTTACAAATGATGGCACCGGCGCGGAATGTGAAATTTTAAATGTGTGTACCAATTTAAATTCCTTTATAAACTGTTTCCCCTATCGTTGATTTGGTTTGGGTTTTCTTCGGTGTCCCCAAGAGATTTATACGACCGGTACAGCAAGCGATGTGTATAAATAAATCGCACAGACCTGTATGATGAATAATATGGCTTGCTCTTATGCCGCTCGGAGCAGCGCAAATATTTGATTTAAAGCAGCATTCTTGTCTTGTTGTCACACTGAATTTCATGTCTTTACAACAAACGGTACATTCTACCCGTGGCCGACTCTTGGCGTTCCGATTGACGGCATAAACACCCTCGCGCAAGACCTGCCAGTAGGTTTTTCACTCGAATTGGAATGCAATTTTCTTCCCTCAACCACAATCATTCAGCGCACAATTATCAGTGCACACTCGAGATCTATTAGATATGGAGGGCAAGGTAAGACAATAAAAAAACGCACACAAACGCACAAATGTAAACCAGATCGAACGTCAGATGCTGGCGAAAAGTGAGAACGTGATACCGTGTGTGTGCATTTTCCTTCCCAAACCCTCGCGCGGCTATGCACGCGGGACGGTTTAGAGTGGTACGCGCGTGCGTAACACAATTTTCCGCCTGCTCAGTGCGCAATCAAGCACAAAATTCATCATCACCGTACACCACAGAAAACACACCAGCAAAGCTAAACAAAAAAGCCGAAAAAGAGTGAGTGGAAAAAAAGGACAAACATGGAAAACAGTGTAACGAGGAATATGGACACTTTCTCGGGTGTACGCGAAAGGGTACCGAGAGAAAGACAAAACGCTTAGAAAGATGAGAAACAAAACAAAAAAGAAATAATTTTCTTTGCACCGTACACCCGGTTGCGATTGGGGAAACACGGTGTGGTTAAGGTGGGAAAAAAAATTAAGCCAAGAAAATGTGCATTAATAAAATTTTCTCTCCACTTATTGTGACTTAACCAATATTTTAGCACCAATATTCGTTTAACAGAGTGAGACAGTAGTAGATGCAGGTGATATAAACATATCATACGATAGGACACGTCTTAAATGCAAGTTTGGACGGCTTACGATTGGTTCCGGTTAAATGGTGAGGCTGGTAAGTCCATGACTACACAAGAGAACCAACCCGGGTTCAAATCTCAAACAGGATAAAGCTGTCTTTCTTTCAAAAAAAATTTCTGGCTTTTCTTCCTTCAAAACGTGTTCAATTTAATATTATTGCACAGGAAAAAAGGGTTTCGTTTGCTTGCAAACATACTTAAAAATGGAGTTTTTTTCACTGAATAAAATTTTCAACCCACACTCGATACATGCATTCTATTTAAAGCCAAAAAGCAATCAATCGTTCAACAAAATAACTAATCAATGACTACCAAATTCTATGCTACTTTGCGTGTGTATATGTGTGTCTTGATTTTTTTTCCCTTACCACCACCAACAACAACAACAAAAATGTCCTTTAAACACCGTTCAACTCTCTGTGACCTGCGCGACCGGACCAGTTCCGCAGCACAGTACGCCGGGGGAAAATTCGGAAAATTCGGTCACGCATTTGTGCAATGGGTTGCCTCTTTTGACGATTGCCAAACACTGCAGCTCAAAAAAAAAAAACCACAAAAACACACGCACGCACTCAAATTGAGGACGCGAAACGTGTTTATTTAACGCTTCTAAAAAACAAGAACCATTGGATGCTAAATGCATCTAAGCTCAAGGATTGTTTTTTTTTTCTCTTCTTCTTCGTCGCTAGAGATATGATGTAACTACACGATATGATTAAATGCCCGCGAAGGCAACATCCGAAAGTCTATTGAACTAGCATCTTCACTGTCAGAAGAGGGTAAATAAAATAACAAAAAAAAAAAAAACGGTTGGCGCCAGTGAATAAATTTGTAAATTGTCGCCACCGCAGTAACCGCCGCCACCGAAAGGCAGTATAAATCGGAGCCAAAGAAATATGCCAAATAGCCGAAATGGGGCGCGGAACACCCGGGGGGGGGGGGGGCCACACCACGCGGTGCGCGATCGTGGTGATTTTTCGAGAGCAAAATGATTGGGGAAAATAACACAAATCAAGAACTGCACACCACGGTGGTGGTGTGCCGCAAACAATTCCCGGTGGCCGAGTGTGTGAGTCGTTAAAATAATCGGTTAAACAAAATAGTTTTCCGTATCGCATCATCGCATGGCTCCACGGCTCGCGGAACCACGGGCGGCGGGGGAGCAGCAGTGGGAGAAGTAAAAGGAAGGCGAGGAGGTAGGGGGGGGGGGGGGGGGGGCGACTATCGACCCACATCATTTCGCAGTTGTTGGTGGACCAACGTGTGGGGGGGGGGGGGGGTTGTAGGTTGAACAATTTTCCCGCGAAATCGGAAAAGTACATGTGCGTTGTGATGCAGGTAGGTGGTGGGCGGTGGTAAGCGTTCGCTCTCGCCTAATTTTAGGTACAATCATCGACGCCGCCGACTACATGTACTGCGTGTACTCGCTGGTTGCGGATTTTAGTGGCCGTTTGTCTTAGGTGGGTTTACACCGTCGCGGTTGGAACGGCCTGTGTTGGTCATCCAAACGACCCAAAATGTGTTGAAGCACCTTTGCGCCCCCTGATGCTTGTACGCAATTTTGGCTCGCGCGTACAATCGGTGCGAATAGGTTAGAAAGGGACGATTCATAAATAGGAGAAGCACATGAAACCGGAAGAGGGGAAGGAAGGGGGGATGGACAGAGTAAGCGGTGCAGAATTAAATTTTCTTCAACTGGCCGGTTAATGGGTATCCGCACACACAACACACTTCAACCATATGTGAGAGTGTTGTGGCCAAGCGGGCGAACCGAAACACCGCCGAAGAATGAATGTGTCCTAAATTTAGGATGCATTCACGTTGAAGAGTTTTAAGTCACCGCTTCTAGGCGAACCTTTTGCCGCTACCGTTGGCACGAGACTTCCTGTACCGCCACGGCAGGTTGAGCTACAGCAAGGAAGGTGATAAACCGTGCGAGGAACATTAGTATTCGGTGACAGGATTACGCAACACTAGCGAATGAAAGATAATTTATTCGATCGTTGTAAGACTTCCCGAGGATGACCAAAGCAAGCTTCCGCAAAGTCGTTAACGAAAACAACAGGTTTTTTGCAATTACAAACGAGCAGTAGTATGCATCAGACAACAAGCTCTCTTTATTGTTATCCTTCAAGAACTCACCAATGAACAACGTCTATAATATGTCGGCCATCGAAATGGCTTACTAGACTGCCGGATACCACGTAGTTGGTTAGTCAGTCCTTAACTACGGAGGGGGGGGGGGGGGGATGGGATTTGAACCCCGGTCCTACCGTTTGCAGAACCGGCGCCGCTGTCGCCTACACCACCAGGCCCGCCCTCGTATGTAAAATTTAATAATGCATTAATAGGTGTTAGGACCTTCATAGTCTGAGCCCCAGAGCAGGAGAAGTCTCCGAGAGAAAGAGAGGACACAGATGAGGATTACGCGTCTCGATGTGCGAAGATTCTTGTACATGTGCCTACTAATTCTCATTCCCGCTGCCGAATGGCTTGGTTTGACTGTAATCAGATCCCAACATCCGATCGTGCTATTCCGTCTCTTTTGTCTTCTACTATTCTCCTGCGTTCCAAACCCTACCGTTAAGCTTTTGGCCAGAATGATTCTGGGTCAAACGCATGCTTTGGATATTCTCGCTTACAGCATCTAATTTGAATTCCCTTTTATTCACTTCCGTTCCCGATTATTATACTATTCTCGAGAAACTTCTGCGTTGTAATAAGATGCAAACATTGTTGAACTAGTGGCAGACATTTTCAAAAAAATCAAGGCCATGTGTTTCCTTGAAATTTTTCCATTTTTTTGATCAGGAAACATTTAAAAATTGAAAAAAATAGCTTTATGTAGATGTTTTTTGCCCACTGGATGAATCGAGAGACCGGTGGAGTAGGCGACAGCGGCGCCGGTCTACAAACAGCAGGACCGAGATACAAATCCCATCCGAACCGCGTCCTCCCATAGGTTTTTTTGAGTACTCCGACTATCCAAACACGTGGTTATCTATCGGGGAGAGAGTGTCTAGTAAAAGCCATTCAATGACGTAACATGCGATCCTGAGCGTGACCTTAGAATAGAAGTCATTAAACCAAGAAGAAAGAAGGATTAGCAATCTTTTTTCTTCTTGGCCTAACGTGCTTTTTTTATTTTTCACTGCCGTCTGTATCCTCCTAATGGCTCACTACTATATACTAAGACTAGATTTGTTGATAACCACGTAGTTGGATAGTCACAAAAGCTCTCAAACTACGGGGGATCGGGGGTCCGGATAGGATCTGAACTGCGGTCCTGCCGTGTGGAGACCAGCGCCATTGTCATCCTACCACCAGGTCGATCCAGTTTAGATGGTGTTGATGTTGTATCTTGTAGTCTAAACGATCGACAAATAGAACAGAAGTGCGTGGTGTGCAGTTTAGGTAAAGAGTGCTATTGAATTTGAATCAATAACTGAAGAATCCAGTGAATAAATAATTAAATAATCCAGACAGTATCCAGTAGACTGAACATTATTTCTAGCGTGCCATTTGTAGCAAGTTCTGTTGATTTTATCATCCCGGAACGTGCTCATTGGAATGAAACTATCCATTGCACACGGGGCTGGGTGTATGTCACCCAGCTGATAATGAAAGAACTAAATTCTCGTTAACGCAAACTAGCATTTATTTACTTTCTCGAACGGCAGAAACCCTCAACGGTATGGAAGCATAAGCGTTACTCATTAAAACTTATTTGCATCCGTTATGAATGCGCGGCTGGTGCTGGTCGAACACCGCATCAGCAAAGTTTTGACGGGACAAGCACACGAACGCATACGGCTGGCAAAGCAACACAAAGCGAATCCGGTAGCTACGGGTAACGCATCCCTCTTAGATTGGGAGTTTCGAGTCTAGCCACGGTTGGCTGAAGCCGGTTGGTGCATATTGAAAACTTTTGCTCCGCATTGATTCTCACTCAATCAAGCTCTATATAATCGCATTTTCATATTCGTAAAATGGTTGTTTTTGGCGAGTTTACACACGAACCGATTGCAACACACCAGCAACGGACGACAGCATCTTCCAGGCCTTGCTGAAGTGCCGTCCGACGAGGGCATCAGGTGTTTCGGGTCCAGCTGGTGGTAATAAATTGCGGCAAAAACTCGACATCACATCACATCAGTGCGCTGACGACAACGACGACGCACGGAAAACACCGGACAACGACTCGCAAGCGTTCCATTTGTAGCGCTGTGCGTCGCAAACCTGTTTGTCCACCAACGCTTCCCCTAACCCCCCCCCCCCCCCCCCCCCCCCCCCCCCCCCCCGCGCCCACAATCTAATCCGTGCCATAATTCCTTATATTCTGCTTCTACTCTTCCTGCTCACACTAGCGTCCGGTGCAAACGGTACGAAACGGCAGATCCATACCGTGACCTTCGCATCCGTGGTGTCCAAAACAGGAAACCCGCCGTACCCACTCTTCCGGTACGTTGTATAAAGTCGTGCGCGACTGACGGAGCACACCACTGTGATGCGAGGCTCTGTAGATCCAAGCAGCCCCATTTTGAAGGAGGGGTCACATAGTGTTCGTCATGTGCCCGTCAGCAAAACCCTCTCCGCTGCATAACTATAAACACTGTTGGGGTCTTTTATTTATTCGCGACGATGATGTTGTTCGATTTTTATTGGGCAATAAATTCATATGCTTCGGCGGACCTGCTCCACAGTGGGACCTTGCCTCCGCAGATTTCAAGACTCAATTGGCTAAAGGTTTGCAACAAAGCGATCCTGTGCTTCGTCACAACCCCACTCACACAGGCCTCAATTGAGTGAGCCGACGCTGACATTGCACACGATGCGTTAGTGTGATTAGCTTTGTGTTCCGTACCACCGTACGCAATGCTTCGCGTTCTGTAAATTGAGAAAGAAGCGAAAATAAAGATAAACGAACTGGCGGGGCCTGGGTATCGCGGGCAAACCAATGGTTCGTATCATTAAAGTTGTGAAATTCCAGCAGTCTAGGCACCTTCATCGTGCCGGGATTTCTTGGTGCAAGTTTTGCTTGTACAGAATTCTTTCTATGAGCAACATTCGGTGCTGCTAAAACTAAAGATAAAATCACAAGATGCGTCATAAGACTCGCAATATGACACACCGGGAGTAATAAGATCTCGGCCCCGGGGGGTAATTAAAATGTCTACTGAGCGTGTGCTTGAGATAGATCCTCAACACCCTCGAATATAAGAAGAAATATTCGAAATTCTTCTAAAAAAAAGTTGAAGCTAAACGAAATATCTGAAGCATCGCAATACATCATCCACCATTTGAGCCTGGAACTTTAAGTGATGTTCTTGAAGGTTTGCACGAATACGAATGGACGTTGGGCATCGTCCAGAAATGGGAAACCTTCCATGACACTACACGTGATGCTGCTGTACAACATCGTCGCGTCACAATCCTGACAATTAAGGACGTGTCCCCAAAAGTGGATCTTACTAACCGGATCGTACAACAAGTTGACCCTAACCTTGACATAGTTCAGGCTTCTGCCATCCGGGAGCGTGATGTGTTTGGAACTCAGCTAGTATTGGCTTAGAAGCCTTCCTACGCACGCTGCAACCGTCAGACGTAGAACGCACCTTGAAAAGTGTGGTGCCTTCCAACAAGTTGTTCCAGACTCGCTCGAAAAGGGGCGCTTACACACTCATACGCGAAGGACACACTCAGGCATCTTCCGTCCGTAAATGTCTACCCGTGTCTACTGGTGCCGTTTTCGGCCAGGGTAGCTAACCCGGGTATCTTTCGATCAGAACCAATAGGAATGTCTAGGTTGCGGGCGATGATTACTGCATCGAATGCACTTTTTTTTAAAGGCCATACACAGACGTGCGCGATACTGCGTGCAATGCGGAACTTCGAACCCGTTGGCATCTGTTCGATGTTGAGTGCTTGGTTCCGCGCATCACGCCGCAACCAGCTGATAAGGGAATCGATCGGCGGTGCATCAGCCAGACAAAACTCGGCACGCTTTTGACAGTCGACATCACGACACGCCGCCATTGACCTTGGGTGGGTGGCCACCGGTCAGGTTTTCCTATTTGGGACGGAAACATTTTGCCTGCGGAACCGCATGACAGATCGGTACTTGGTTATGGTAGTCGATTCTACGCCTATACAGCATCTACGAGTAGAGCCGTGTGCACCGAGAATAGCTTCCCATTTTCTACAATTAAATGCCTCTTAGTGCACTGCAAAGCATTCGTGCAATTAGTGCAGAAAAGGGCAAATCGGTGAGTTTAAAAAACATCTGTTTTACGAGCTTCCAGTATCAAATTAACGCGAAGTACGACGCGGCGGAACTTGTGAACAATCTCCGATGCCTCCTTAGACTTTCAATAGTAAAGGCCTAGCTTATCTAGTTCGATTTTGGCGTGACAAATAAACAAGGTTTATCATCAAATCATCCATCATCACAGCGTTATCGCTATTACATGGCAATTCTTTGTTTTGAATCCATTTTCCAATAAACTTTACGAACGCTAGTGTGATGAAAACGTTGGCAAACAATTGACACGTGTAGAAGGTTTATTAACAATCATTTTAATGCGATCTACACGTGTACGTACATTTGACATTTAAACTTAATGGCGGTAAGTATTGCCGTTAACAATCGCAAGACTCTATGGATGAAGTAGAATGACTGATAAGATAGAGAAGGAAAAAATGGCGACTTAGCTGAGGAGTAGTTATTTTTGCGAATTTTTAAGACAGCAAAATTTTGTTGAAATTCTTGGGTCTTGGCGATTATACATGACTCCGTCTTGAACCTCAGAATGATGTCAGAAAAAGCCTAACGAAGCGCTCAACGTCAGCCGTCGACTTTGGTTTGGACATTCGCACAACAATGATCATCTCTTTCATGACCCTATGCAACAGAATCTTCTAAGACTCTAAAAGTTTTCGATTTTTAGATACCATTCCAGAAGAATTTGTCTGGACATAACGGGTATAATGAGTCTTCGCTAGTAAAATCCTTAAAAAGCAGGCTTAACGACCTGCTAAGATTACGCAGGACATTTAATACCTTTCGAGGCTTACGGAGGTCACGTGAGATTGATCCTCCATTCAGTCAGTCAGTTCTCAGAACGAAGAAACGGTCTGGATGGGATTTGATCCCCGGTCCTACTGTCTCTACCACCGGGCCGTTCCTCAAGATAGCTTTCTATCAACAAATCTAATACTGTGACAGCAACAAAAAAAAATATAGCTGTTCAGGTGTGGAATGTCACTTCGCAGAAGGACTTACAGAGATTTTGTCTATAAAGTATTGTCTTAACTATAAAGCACAGACATATTGCCCAGCATCCCATCTTCGTGTTAAGGCTTCACACCTGAAGAATGTCACTCACCTGTAGCGAAAAAGGATTCAGTCAGTTGACCCTGCAGCGCAACTAGCACACAGCCCTTGACTGTCTGCTGCTCTACCTACTGCTGATGCTGATGACCGCCCCGTCTCTTACGCACACTCGCCAGCCCTTCTTTCTATCTTCTGTTCTGAGGATTGGGTGGGGTGTGTGTGTGGGGTGGGGGGGGGGGGGGGGGGTTAGGTCCAGCTGACTGCTGGACCGCACACACGCTTTCAACGCACTGGCTGCGGTAAAGGCACACGCACGCGCGTACACAGAAAGAGAGACGGAAACACAAATACCACTACAGCTACAAAATACACATTAGCACACAAACATGAACACAAACACACGCACGCACAGGGCACTTTGTCGGATGTCGGCAACGAGGCGAATTGCCGGTCCCGGACCCGCGCACGTAAACGGGACGGACTCGCCCCAGGAACGGGGAGCGCGCCCGTCACACGGCAGGAGTCTTAGTTGATTGTCTTCGGCTTCCGGTGCGCTCTCCGTCTCCTTCACACTCGCTTTGGTTGATGGTTGATATGGCTCCACACGCTACCCTTAAACAGAAACGTTTATCTTCGCTTCGCTCGTCGCTTCTCGATTGATTGCTCCGTGCGGCGAGTGTATTTGCTCTGGGGGATGTTGGGGATGCGAGTGTGTGAGTGTGTTAGGAGGGTTGGTTGAAGGATTCTGTTTTGCGATTGCGCTTACGTTTGCAACGGACTACTACACCGCTACTGCCGCCACTAACACTGTGCTGCTTTCACTACGAGTGTGCGAAGGAGCCGGCTGGATCGCTTGTGTAGCACTGCAAGAGGACGACCATACAGATATATGTATATTTCACTTTATGGTACAAGGATACGTAAAGCAGGTGTTTGGCTTTGGCTGTATGTGTGTATGTGGGTCTGTTGGGTGCTGATTGCAGAGTTTTTCGGCACGCTCAGCAAACAGGACCCGCTATGGGAAGGATAATAAGATTTTAAGAAAATTTACGAAGTACAATTTCTGGTTTCAAAACATCATTTTAGATGTGTTTCAGCTTTCCTTGTAAAACTTGTTGCAAATTTCGTGTTTTAACAAAACATTTAACATTTATTATCTGTGAGCTACGATGATTTCAAATTGATGAAAAACGATCACAACAATAGTTTCTTTACTAAGCGAAGAAAAAATACTTTGTAGCAATCCATGCCACACAGTACTAGGCGTGTAAAATTAAATCTGCTTAGACGCTACTACATCACTGATAAATTGGCGCTTTAAAAAAACGGTTAAACGTTCTCTAGTATCTCTAGCGCCGTTTATCTATATTCCGACACGTACGAATATTATTCCTAGGACAAAAAAAATCACAAAAAGATTTCTTAAAGAAGACGAAAAGAGACGAGAGCAGAAAAAGGAAGGCAAAGAAAATATTGCTTTGCAAACAGTAAAGGTTCCGCATGCGGAAGCTATAAAATGCAGTGCAAAAGAAAACTTATCAGCAACAAAATATTTGCCGGTCGAAAGGAAACGCATTACGACGTACCCAGCGCGGCAACACCGCGCCCAGAAAAGGAACAAGATTGAGCGCGGGAAGATGAAGCGCGCACGTGGAGGGAAAAATGGTCAAGATTATTTTCATTCCACTTTAGAAAATCACCCAACCCCCGGCACCATCCGCTTCTTTGGTGTTTTGGTACACAAATTTTAACCGTGCTCTCGTGCTCTAGAAACTGGGAGGCTCGGGGCACCTGATCAGCTGAACAGAAAGCTGAAATTTAATTGGCAAACAAATAGGCGGTTCGATGATTGCAGAAAATGCCACAACAGACGGATGGATCAGCGTTGGATCGGTGGCGTGCTTTATGTGCGTGGAAATTTTGATTCGTAGAGGATGAAACGAAAACGTCCAGAGAGTTGTTGGATGTGGTTGATAAGCTGATGCATTCTGGAGTGCGAAGAGACGTACTTTGATTGCTTTTTATTCACACCAACAACTTCTAGCAAAGCACAGTGGTCGTCTTATCGTCAACCATGAAGGTTCCTCTAAGTAGTTAAAATTCTTCGACTGGAAAGTTCTTATTTCGTTGGCTTGTTGAAAACATACTTTTTCCTCTTCGATCACATCTGCAATTGCTCAGTAGTTTCATAATGTTGTTCATAATGCTGAAAATCAGCAAACTCTTATCCGCAAAATGAACGCCCCCTCCCCCCCCCCCCCCCCTCTCCAAATCCGCGAAAAAAAGTGAAGGTTTCGTTTTTTGTTAAACCGATAATGGGAGGAATGATAAAACCTAGTACTCTGCTTGTGTGTGCGTTATGGGGTTTTTGTTTATTTTTAAAAAAAAAACCCCCTTCGAGCAGGGATCGAACGAGAGATAAGCCTGTTGCCCCTGTCTTTTGGTTCGATTGCGGCTGTTGTTAGGTTTGGTGTGTTTGAGTTAAGATTCACCAGCCGACGCTGGTCTCCCCGGCACGATTAACGCCATATTTGGTATGTGTGATTTTATTAGATAGGAGTACAAGGAAGAGTGGGCGAGAGGGTGGGTTGGGGAGGGGGGGGGGGGGTTCAGAATTATTGACGCACAAAGGGAGCGTTTCTTTTTTTCTGCTATAATATTGCGGGAATCACATACATTGCATGAAAGATATAGATTTTCGTTAGAAATTCATGGCCGGCTGTGTTTCTACCAATTCTCGATCGATTTTTTCGAAAATCGCTTTTCCAAAGACAGAACCTCCGTGTTTTGTCCAGTCCCACAAGCGCACAAGAACGATTTCCCAAATGAAAAACAAACGTAAGGTTCAATGGTTTCGCGTATGTTTTCAGCGCATTTTCCTTTCTGCTCGCATCTTTTCGCACCAAGAGAGGTACTATTTTCCGCCGCATGGGAAGGGCATGGATTTTTCCGCTATTCCAGTCTGCTGTTGGGTTTGACTATAGCGCGAATCATGTGAAAGCCCTCTCCAAAAATAAAATGCTATTGCTTTAGAATAAACATTGTGAGTTGGGAAAAAAGCACACACACACACACAAACACATACGGACACGCACGGTGCGCTACACACACCAACAAAACGTGGCCAGACACACATACAAGCGACAGAAAGGTCTGAGAGTGTGTCTCTTTACCGGAGAGATGTAAGAAAGAGGTTTACGATAACGATGTTGCGCCCAGCGCGATGGACAAGAATGGTAAGATGAGTTATTGCTTTTTTTTTACACAGTGTTCGCGAGGCCTTTTTTACGAGGCCCGCGTGGATTTACACATGGGGTGTGTTTAGGGGATAATTTTGGTGTGTTTCAAGTTTTGTCGTGAGAGGAGTAACCCTTTTTTTGCGTTTGGAGTCATCCTTTAATACAAAGTAAAATGTCTGCTTTGCAACTCTACATATGCCACTCGAAAACATTCCCTCTTTTTTGTCAGTGGCTCTGAACGGGGATATAACATTCTTCGGATGGGCCACCAAACGGTGTACACACCATTCCCGCACGACCCCACGGACACGAACGCACACACATCGCACGCACACAACCGCAAAAATCCAACCAAAGCCTCTTGCGTGGCCACTCCCGGTCACGCATCGGAACGTGGCCAGGGAGGAGCGCACGGGAAGAGCTGCAGACGATGGTCGCGAGGGGGAGGGGGGGTACGGGTCGGGTTTTGTTTTTGCTGCAAAAGCAACACTTACTGTCCCCCATGCTTCTTCTTCACGCGCCCCAATTCACCACAAAAACATTCACAGGCACACGCACACGCTGAAGCAAAGTGTGACATTGCACACCACCAGAGCAGGCAAAACCACACGCTCATAAACGGTTTTCATAGCAGGTATTGAATGAAACTGCCTGCGGGCATAATTGATCGATACACATTTTCCATTTTTTTTTTTTTGTTGAGAAGGAAACTCCTCAAAAATTCAAAAATAGGGAAAAATGGCGAACGCACACGCTGGGCGCACGATGCTGTGGTGGTCCGCGTCCGCTATGGCACTTACCGTCGATTCCGGTGATGTTGCTACTGCTGCTGGCTGCTATGTTTCGATGCTGCTATGCTAATGCGCGGTGTTGCTCCGCACATCGAATTCCGAGAACGACTGAGCTGCTGTTGTACACAAAAGCATCAAACGGTTAAATTCATCGCCACACCGCCAGTGAACTGGCAACGAAGCGGGACCGCTACTGGTGCGCTAGAGCTCGGACGGTCGCTTTTGCTCGTACGGTGAAACGCAGTCTCCTCGTCGTACATGCTGCACAGGTCTGGGTCTGTGGACCTGTTAAGGCATACCGAAGCGAGAGCGCTACCTCCTTGCTCAATGGGAGAAAGCAAGAGAAATGGTTCACTGCACTCTAGCTACCTCTCTTTCGAACGGTTTATTGGCCGATGATACATACAAGCGTACATTCATAAGGTACCGGGATACGAAAAAATTAAAACTGTTAAAATCAATGCGAAACTGTAAAAAAAACTTAAAACAGCTTAGAAATTTTGATTTTGAAATCTCTCGTGGCCCGTGGCCTATAAAGGCTCCGGACTAAGGGAAATTTGCGACTGTTGAAATCAATGTTGAAGTATCAAAAACTCGCGAAAGATTTAAAAAATGTTTTGAATTTTTTCATTTGAAATTTGTTTTTCAAGAACCTGGTGCATACACAAGCTAACTTAACCAAGCAACGGAGAAAAAAACTAAAATTCGGAAAATGGAAATTTTGTAACAGTTTAGCATCGATTGAAATAATTTGAAATTTTCCTTCACCCGGGGTTTTTCAAAATAGGGGTTTTGTACCCTGCTGCCTCATCTAGGTAGCTTTATATATGCATCTGGTTTTCAAAAAGCGATTTCAAAGCACGAAAATTCTACAAACAATCATGAAGACTAGAAATTCTGATTTGGAAAAATCCTAGGTTTTCGGGATTCAGGTTCTCATGAGTAGTTGTGCAATTTTCTCGCTTTGAAATTGCTTTTTGAGAATTTGGCACATACACAAGCTACCTACACGCAGCAATGAAGAAAAAGCTGAAATCACAATTATGAAATTTTTCGATAGTTTCGAATTGAATTAAATAATTTGAAATATCCCATGGCCCGCGGTCTTAACAGATTGGAATCTCCCGTGGCCTGCGGCCTACATATGCATGCTGCAGAATACTGCCGTAGTGTTCCAGTGTCATTTAAATTTAGTTGAAATACACATAGAGTGTTCCAATTATATTGTGATTTTCCACAAAATGACCCACATTATTCAATAGCCCTACGGTAAGGTTGATGATCGATCAAGATGCTTGTGCTGCCGTGGGTTCGATTCCCACCATTATGCATCATCGGTGTGGTAAGATAAAAAGGCTGTTATATTTCTTTTTAATGTAATTATTCGTTTTGCTATTTGAAAGCAATTTCTTAGTTAGATCCTAAGACGTTCATAAAAAATGTAAATCAAATCGAACCAAAATCCCCGAGACGATGAGAAACCATTTGGTCGGCATCTGTTGATCATTTTGATTTGATAGTTTCCAGAGCAAAAGCACATCGATGTTGCTTGGATAACAGTGTAGTATGCTGTAGTAGTGTTCCAGTGTGAGTTCAATTCAATGAAAATATACATAGAGTGTTCCGTTTATATTGTGATTTTCCACATAATGACTCACATAATTCAACAGCCCTACAGTAAGGTTGATGATCGAACAAGGTGTTTGTGCTGCCGTGGGTTCGATTCCCATCATCATGCATCATCGTGTGTGGTAGTAGAAAAAGACTGTTATAGTTCTTTTTAATGTAATTATTCGTTTTGCTATTTGAAAGCAATTTCTTAGTTTGTTATCACTCGACTTAATTTTTTATCACATCATAAAACGTTCATACTACACTTTGAACTTAGCCTTATAGAATTTGTTCAACACAAGCGGTGTTGACAATACGGCATTGGACCGTCCTAATTAATTATAAATAAATAAATAAATAAATAAATTAAACGTTCATAAAAAAATGTAAATCAAATCGAACCAAACACCCCGAGACGATGAAAAACCATTTGGTCGGCATCTGTTGATCATTTTGATTTGACAGTTTCCAGAGCAAAAGCTTCTTTACACATCGATGTTGCTTGGATGATAGTGCAAGAAGTGCAAGGCAAAGCTATCATGAAATGGAACATTTGTAAGAAGTTTTCATTTTTGCTGGCAGTTTCATTAATTATTCGCACATGATGCATGCACCACCAATCTTGCTTTGTTGTGAGTTGTCATTTTGAATGATCTTCAAAATTCCGTAGTGTGTACCAACCACAGGGCATACCGCTGTCAAAGGAATGTCGTAGACCGCTGTCAGTTTAATCTCCATTTTATTTTGAAAATATGCGTTCCGTAGCGTCCATTCCTAGCAAACCAAACAAGCGTTCTATCAACCACATGAATTAACAATTACGTTGCGCTTTTAAGCAAGAAAAGCAATTATACATTATGTCAGGTACGTATGTAGTGTTTGTCAGTTAAAACTCCAATTAAAATAGTTTCCTTCTTATTCTTCGCTGTATCTGTACAGATAAATCAAGCCAAAACGTATCGCCTGCAGAAGGTAGCAGCAGCATCAGCAGCAGCATCAGTAGCAGCACTAGCATCAGCAATAGTGAGCGTGAAAACAGTTGTTTGACTCCGCCAAAAACGCAATTTAACACCGATCACCATCAACACCCGTCAGCCAAGAAACAGACCGTTTTCGAGCGGAACTACCAGTTTGCCCGCATTTACGAGCAAAAACGGCGCGTCCTGGTGGAAAAACTGGAAGCGAACGAGGCGCAACAGCGTGGCTTTAAAGCCAAACCGATTCGTGTGGTAGAGTTTCGGGCGGTTAAGAACACACCCAAGTTTACAATCCCGACCACGCCGAAGGTTTTGAAGCATAATTTCGTCAAGCAGACGGTTAAGGAATGATCTATGCAACTGGGGCGAATGGGAGTGACGAACACAAAGTGAAATGTAACTCTTTAGCGTGTATATTTTTTTTTATTTTAATGTGTGTATGAACAGTGTTTTGCTTTATTGTATAAATCTTTTTATTTTTTAGTTGATTCATGTATAATGTAATGGAATGTAATATGTAATATTTCCAAACACTTTTCATGTTTCTTCTCTAGTACATAAACTTCCATCCTAGACAACGCATCGACATGACGCATTTTTTCTCCACTCCTTTGTACTATATCATAATACGACGACTCGTACGGTTTATTGGTCGATAATACATACAAGCGTACGCTCATAAGGCCCCGAGACACTGAAAATTTAAAACTGATGAAATTGATGTGAAACTCTAGAAATCTCAAAACTACGATTTCAGACTTTTCTCCGTTGCTCCCTTTAGGTATATTGTGTATGCGCCAGGTTCTCCAAAAGCGATTTCAAAGCGAGAAAATTTGATTGATTTGGACTTGATTTTGAAATTCAAATTACAACGATTATTTTCCTAACCTCACTTATGCAACCGTTGACGTATGGAAGCAAACTGACAGACGGTGACAGAACGGCGATTGCAAGCAATAGCAACAACAGTAATAAACAATCAAAAATGTAAACATACGTCGGTGGGCAGGTGGCAGCGGTCGGCCCACGGCCAGCTCATTTCCAGCCCGTAGGTGAAACGTGAACAACTCTGCTCCCGATGAGTAAACAAACTCACTAGCATTACACCGCAGTTTGCATTCAGCTTCCAGCAGGAACGCAAAGCTCTTATTCCGCCGTGACACCGCCCGGAACCGTAGCATATCCGATACACGTTTTGTTTTGCGCTTGCGGTGATACTTATAAGGCCTCTCCTGGTACACGATCAACCACCATGCAGTCTGCAAACGAAACCTATCTTGGGCTGGACCTAAGCACCCAAAAGGTAAGCTATTGCCGATCGTGAACAGTGACCTTCCGCTCTCCTTCAGAGCCCAGATAGGGAAGGCCTAGCTGATCATCAAGGCAGCGTTATCCCCGTCCTCCGCACGACCCACACTCACGCGCCGCTTATCAGGGTGGCCTGTGGTTGGGCTGTTGTAAAATCATAACCGTTCAACAATTACATTATCACCTTCAAAAAGGGATAAGGGATGGATGATGTTTTTTTTTTCCTTGCCATCCCAAACAAAATGCATTATCGCATCTTTCCCGTACTGCGAAAGGTCAGAAATCGTAACCGTGGGTTGATAAGCCACGGACATTCGAATCCGCTGGCACATGTAAAAAATGTGGGACGCGTAACGGTGAACTTCAAACGCGAAAAGAAAAACACAACACACACACACACACACACACACACACACACACACACACACACACACACACACACACACACACACGGGTGATCAGTCAAATTGGGAACGGCGTGGCTGATTTCCAATTCCAATGGGTAAATGGGTTTAAAAAATAATTATAGCGGCCAAGATGTACCGATTGGTCGCATTATTGCGGTGGCACATTTTTGAGCGTGTTTCGAAACGATGGCGGAAAAAATGTGATTCTCTCTCTCGGAAGTTTTCACATGATTATCTTAAACCCAGGGGTCTCTCAACTTTGTAGCTGGTGGGCCGCATTAAGTGCAATAGCCTTTGCTGAATCATAGTTCATAATTTGCATGATAATTATTGGCTTGTTGGGTTGAGGAAATAACTTTCATTTTAAGTAAATGAAATGGTTCAAATGAAATTGAAAGAGTTTTATTAAACACCTTCAATGCTGTGCTACGAAATTAAACTCACAATAGTGGTACACATTATATTATAAATTATAGTACTAATTCACTTCTTCAATTTTAGCTTACCTTAGATTTGGAGTTTCCTATCGTCAGTACAAATTTCACGCGTTTTGATCGCACAAATATGTTATTCCGAACAGGTGATATGTACAATACACGAAAAATGCTTTTAAAAATGTTTTGAAAATCTGTTAGAAACAGAATCTGGCTTGCGTTTCTATGAGCTCCAACTGCAATTCATTGAAACAAATGCACCACTGGCATAGTAGAGTTTCCAGAGAAAATGCGTATTTTGCTGAGAGCTGTTACTGACACGATACAGCCATGGCTTAAGAACAAAATCATTGTTAAAAATCATAATTAATATCGATGCTGAAGCTTTGTCGGTCGCAAGGAAGGGCCTTGCGGTTCGAAGCCTTGAAGTATGGAAAGCCCTGTCTTAATCCTTACAGTAGAATAAAATAAAAGAAATTTTTATTCACTATTTTAGCTAAAAGCCGTTTTGCTGAACGCAAATCTGGAGAATGTTGCACACGCGGAAGTGAAGTTTGACTCAGACCTGCCTGAATTTCGAACCACCGGTGGCGTGAACGCAGGAACGGCGAAAAATGAGTATGCTATCTCAATATTTTCCTCGTACTTGTAGCTCTTACTCATTTTAACATTTGTTTTTATCCATCCCCTCCCCCCTCCTACCCACCTCCAACATTTTAGATTTTACGTCCAACCGGTCATGTGGATCAAGGCGCTCGATATGGTACTGGACCGGATAGTCGTACAGGGTGCCGACCTAAGCACCGTCGTCGCACTGAGCGGTTCCGCACAACAGCACGGTTCCCTCTACTGGTCACGGTCCGGTATCGAAACGCTCCGCAATCTAGACGCGGACAAGTTTCTCCACACGCAGCTAGACGATTCCGCCTTCACCGTCCACCGGACACCAATCTGGATGGATGGTACAACCGGGCGGCAGTGCGAGGAGATGGAAACCGGGGTCGGTGGCCGGGAGCGCATGGTGCAGATAACCGGTTCCCGGTGTTACGAACGGTTTACCGGGCCACAGATAAGGCGCATCTTTCAGCAACGGCCCGACTGTTATCGCAACACGGAGCGCATATCGTTGGTGAGCAGCTTTCTCGCGTCCGTCTTTCTTGGCGATGTGGCGCCGATCGATTGTTCGGACGGGTCCGGGATGAATCTGCTGGACGTGCGTACCCGGGACTGGTCGGACGAATGTTTGGCCGCGTGTGCGCCCGGGTTGCGTGCGAAGCTGGGTGAACCCGTGCCGGCTGCTACGATCATCGGTGCGATTGGTTCGTTTTTTGTGCAGCGTTACAACTTCAACACGGCCTGCCGGGTGGTGGCGTTCACCGGGGACAATCTGTCGGCGCTTGCCGGAATGAACGTGGGAAAGGACTGGTTAGCTTTGTCGCTCGGTACGAGCGACACGGTGATGATGAAGTTGAACGCGCCATCGAATCTGCAGGAGGGTCACGTGATGGTACACCCAACGGATGATGGTTTTATGGGTTTGCTGTGGTATGTATTGTCAGGGTTTTGCCAGTAATTAGTTTGTGGTTGTAATTTTAGAAGAATGTGTCAATCAAACGCTGCGCCATCTTCAATCAACACACCATCAAGCCTATCGGCATATTTGACTGTTCGAGTGCAAGTGGCTAGACTTTCCAACATGCTTGAGCAGAATTTTCACTCAAAATGTTGTGTCTGCCAAATTACCAAACAGGAACTCGATTAGGTCATCAAATTAGGTCATCATCTAATAATCAGAACGATCCAGAATCGATATCAAATCCGTAGCTCAGTACGCAGGAAAGAGTCTTTCCTGATTCAAAGACCTCTCGAGAAAATAAGATGGAAAAGGAGGTTTTTTTGGAGTGTTTTTCGTGCGAAAAGTAAATAGTGGAAGCAATCCTGTATTGCTTAAAAGACAAAGATGTAGCAAGCGTAACGTAACGTTAATGTTGTTGTCGGGCTTTGAATTTCCCGCCCAGAACTCACCGTACGCAGGAATGACTATTCAACTATAGCTAGAACCAAGTCAAGTAAGGACATTAAAGACAGGCCAAGGCCACTCGAGGCTAGAGAGGCAAATACTCTATCATGTTTACTGCCGTTGACAGGTTCCTTACTGGTAGTTGGTTTGCCTCCCATACAAGAATGGCACAGTAAATTTGATTACCATATTTACTGCCATTTGCTTCACTTCTGGTGTAGTATTGATCTAACACAATTGATCGTTTGGTTTGGTCGTAAAATATGTTGGTGAATGCATACATTTGAATTATTTTGATCCACAAGAGCATATCAAGGCACCGGTAGGTCAGTGGCGAAAAGAGAGATTTTTTTTTAAAACAACACTACAAGTGGTCTAGACGATTTAGGTTCCGGTGTTCATACGGCAGAACCTTTCATTAAATCCCATCCAGACCGTTCAACCAAGAAGAAACATAGCTATTAGATCTCGACGACTAAGAATGGTGAACTCCGCGATTGCGCGATGAAGTCTCTTGGTGGACGAAGTCTCTTCTTGGAGATAGACGAAGTCTTCTCTTGGATAAAGAGCTCCCCTGGCATCGGAAGTTTTTCACACGGTAGAATCGGTAATCAAATCCCATCGTAACCATTGTCCCGTCCCGTCGAGGACAGAGTAAATCGTTTGATAATAGCCATAACCTTAGCTGATCTTTAAGGCAACAAGAGAAAAATCTCTTACACTTCGAGATTCAAGCACGGTGATCCCCTTTGCGCGATAAAGTCTCTTGCTAGACGAAGTTCAGCTTTTGGATGTAGAATTCCCTAGGACGATGAAGACCCATGGAAGAAGAGACCTCGGAAGGTCAAGAAATCGCTCCCATGATAGGCTTTTTTTTTTTGCATGGTGAAGTCGCCTGTTAAATGACGCAACATAAACGACTAAAACTCTAGAAGAGCGTGACCCCTAGCAAGGGTGAGGGGTTTGGCGGTCATCCACTCCACGAAAGTGCCCTCTACGATGTGTAAAAATCAATGTTTATCTCATAAACTATGTTTGATTTAGTAATACGATTACGATTACGTTTGTTAAAGTTTTACAAACAACTGGTTTGATTGGCAGCTTTTACGAGTGTCGTCATTGGCGTTTACGATTCGCTATCTTGAGCAATCGGTAAACAAGTGTGATAGCTATTTTGCGCTCTACTATCAATACTTCCTAGAACGTATAGCTTAACCCTATTATGTAAGAGAGTTTCAATTACTACATTATCAATTATAACTGGGTAACACACATGTATGAATTGTAGTAAAAAAATAGAATTGACAAAAAATCTCTTTATAGTGGTTAGGACTAAGACTTATCTACCCAACTGTTCGATTAAACCTTATTTCTGTTTAACCTTATTTTCCCTCTGTTTCACCTTTAGCTTCCGGAATGGTTCGCTGGTGCGCGATATCTTCAAGCGTGCCGAAGCAAACGATAATTGGGAGAATTTTAGCGAACTGCTCGACTCAACACCCCGTGGCAACTTTGGCAACCTGGCGCTACACTTCCTCTCGAAGGAAATACTACCCCCGGTGAAGGGATCGCTGCGCTGGAACAAAAACTCCAACCTGACCAGTGTGGAACTGGCAAAGGGCGTTCTCAAGTACAGCTCACCGCAGACCGAAATTCGCGCCCTGGTCGAGGGACAAATGCTAACGCGGAAAACGTATGCAACCGAGATGGGATTTAGCTTTGGCGAGAATACGAAGATACTAGCGACCGGTGGTGCATCGGCCAACCGGTCGATTCTGCAGGTCGCGTCCGATGTGTTTAATGCGCCCGTATACACGCAAAGAACGACGGAGGCAGCACTGATCGGGGCTGCGTTTCGCGCGAAGTACGTGCTGAGCGTAGCGCGCGCAAAGGAAAGCCCGTGCGGCGACGGCAAGGGTGTGACGAATGCGCCTGGACCGTACTATGACTTCATTGCCAATCTGCTGCCTCACTCGGTAACGCGTGTGTGCGATCCGAGCAAGGATAGTGAGGAAATCTATGGTGCAATGGTCGAGCGATACCGGGCTATGGTTAGCTTCATGATGGAGCAGCAGGATTAGCAGCATTGCATTTTCCAGTGAGTTGTGTACGGCATAAAGTTATAATACCAGCTATCAGCAGTAACCGTTTTGTAATAGGGTGGGAAATTTGCAATAGGCTTTTGGGTTTTTTAGATCCATCGACCAATCGTGAAAGGGCCTCAGTTACGTGTAATCCAAGTGTATAGAATTGGAAGATTTTTTTTTATTGAAAATTATAGTTATTTTTGATGTACACAAAGCTACAAGCTTCCACGCTAGCTTTACGACGCAAGGACTTAGGAAGAAATAGTGGATAGGTCCCAACTAACTCTACATTCCGCAACCAGTGATAGGAGGCAACGCGCGCATTTGTGCTTTTTACACACGGCAGCGTATTAGATGCAATACCGGTAGCGAAACGTTATCACTAAATTGCTATAACGATCAGCTATTAGAGGAATCACTCGCGTAAGAGATCGAGAGAGAGAGATAAAGAGACGAAAAATTGTAACTAATTTAATATTTCTTTTTTGTTTGTTATATTTTACCATTCGCTGAAGGCTTATTGTTACTCACGACCTTTTTTTCCAATAAAAACATGCATTTTGAACCAACTATCGAAACAAATTGGCATATGTACGGGATGCCCTAGTTATGTTTTCTCTGTAAAGCAGTTTCCCAGACCAAATCAAGGCCACGTATGGTAGAGGCAGCACTGTGGAAGGTCTGGGTCGTTTCGTCGAGGCAGGCTGTTTGCGTCGGGCGACGAAAAGCTATTGTAGAAGAGCCTTAAACCATTGATTTATAATGTCATCAGCTTTTGCCAGGTTAGGCTTGCAGAAAACTATCTGCACAGATTCCTCCTCCTCCTGCCCAGGACCTCTTGAACGGTGTCTTGATGGTGATATTAATAATGAAGTCATCTTCTCCAAGGTTTGCCTTAAAGAAAAAGTACTCGTTAGTGGATGAGATCCCGTTCCAGAATCCTTTCTGGTACGTTCGGACTATCTTTTCTACGTACGAGACAAGTAGATCTTGTGGTACAGGGTGAGAGAATCCAGCTGTAGATGTCAGTAGCAATTACATCAAACAAGTACAATTTTCTGGAAATCTAACAAATTCAACGATGTGGGACCTTTATTGGTTTGCTTCGTACGTATTAATTGGATTGCGTTTTCCTCGCTATTCGCTTTCCAAAAACTGCGCTACCAGAGTGATAAGATACGGGATTTTTTTTTTCGAACGATAGTTAGTTATTTATATATGTATAATAGAAGCAGAACACACAACTGACAAGCCGGATTGGTGTGTGGGAGCGGACCGACACACCCATTTGCAACTATACTCGAACACCTGCGTGTGTTCGCACCGGGCGTGCGTGCGTTTAATATTTAATCGTGTTGTTCACTGGAAAGGAGCGTCGCAGTCCCATACACTTCTCGCGATCGATAAATAGTGCGTCCACCTTCTGCTTCAGGTTGCTTTCGAGCTGGGACTTGGTGCGCAGCAGCTGTTGATGCTGTGCTTCGGCTTCCTGCAGCTTGCGGTGTAGCGTTGCGACCGAATCCTGGATCGTGCACACCTCCTCCACCAAACGCAGGTGGGCGTTATCACTGTTAAGCATGGCGAGAAGAGAAGGCAGTTAAGAATGAGCGTTAGCAGGTTCCCTGACTCTTGTTCTTGTTTGTGTACACCTACCGGCACATCTCGATACCGGGACGGTGTGCTCGCGCTTCCAGGCGTGTTTGAGCCACCTTCATCGGGTTTGATTTGTCGTTAATCGCCTTACGGAGCAGCTCGATGTGCTTCTCTACGTCAAAGATTTCTTGCTGGGTCTATAAATTTCGAATCAGAATGATAGCTGAAGTTCCAGACTGTGTCCCAGGCAGGGGAAATTGGAGATATACCAACCTTGTGCAGATGTAGTTGCATCTTGCTCTTTGCTTCCAGCATCTCGGAGGCGCGATTATTGAACGCGTTGTTCGTGTTGCTCCAGCAGTCCCAGACGGAGGTGGCTACCGCATTGATCAGTGATTCTGCATCACTGCGCAGTTGGCAGGACTTGGATCTTTCCGAGTGTGAGCTGCATTTTGTGGGGGGTAGGAGAGGGGTGAGAAATCAGATGTTAAACAATGCCCTACTTGTCTGGCAAGAAGCACATAGCTAGTCTTACTTGTTGATCCTTGTGCTACTGGAACCGGACCACGTGCCGGGAGTACTAACGGTTGGGTCATACTTCTCGATACCACCGTAGTAGTTGATGCCGCGGCTATAGTTGTTAAGCTATTGTTGGACAGGGACAAGACAAACGTTTCAAATGTGTTACTCGCTACCGAGCACGCAACCATACCTACCTGATGACAGATGGAGTCAATACCGAGTGCCGACTCTTTATGGCTAATATCATCCTCCAGTGAGTGTTGCGCCGCCCGGCAGTCCGCCAGCTGCTTGGTAATTTTGGCCAACAACTGCGACAGCTTTTCCTGACTTGCGCGCAAATTGTCCACCTCCACCAGCAGGCTCTTTTCGACGTGATCGTGCACCAGCTCGATGCCCTTGCGTGACTCCCGATGGTACAGACACTCCTGGGCGATGTGCAGTGGCGGATCCAGATCCTGCAGTGCTTTCTGCACGTTGCGCTTCGTGTCGGTTAGCTGGGCCGACTCGGCAATCAGCTTCTCCAGCTCGGTCGTCAGCTCGTTGCGCCAGAAGGTAATGTCGGTGATACGCTCCCCGAGCCGGCGGGCCGCATCCCGCTGCCCTTGGGACGTTTTTTCGTCCGTTTCGCGCATCAACCGTACCGCCTCGGAGCGTACCTTCTCCGAGTAGTTGCGATTCTTGTCCGCGTCCGCGTACGTGCAAACGTTCGAGGTGGTCCACTCGTTCGGTGTGTAGCGCGTGTACAGGGCAGCGCGTGCGGCATGCTGCGGGTTACGCTCGAACCCGGTCACCAGGTTCGGGAAGGTGACCGGATCCGAACACATGGCGGACGGGGAGTAGGACGATGCGACCAGCTGGTTGGTGATCGGCTGCTCATGCAGTGGCGTCACTTCGACCGCTTCGTAACCCATCGTCGGACGCCACGGATGTGAGCGGGGCGTTTGATAGAAGGTACCGGTTTTGGCCGGTGGGCCAGAGATTTGTTCCATGTTGTGCGTTGCGTGCGTCGTCGAACTCCAAGGCTTGAGCAGTGAACAGATGGATTGGGTAGGAAGCGTAACCAAGAACGAACCAAAGCAAGCGAAACAGTGTCAGAGACATTTATTGGTGTTTAGCGATGGTATAGTACGTGATAATATAGCATACAGTGTTAATAAAAAGGGACGTTTTATCGCTTAGATTTTTAAACCAGGTATTCAGGAATAATCGAAAACATTTTATCGTTTAGATTGGACGCTGTAGAGCTAAGTCTTCGAATCAAGATATCAAGACCAATCAAGACAGTCTATATGGTAAGACAAAGCACTTAGGATATGCCCTGTTAAGGTTCAAATCTCAAATTGAGCTGAAACTTTTCTGCTGATAATTGTTGGTAGTTCTAGTAGTAGGGGCTTCTTCGGGGAGCTTAGACAACTTTAATGCTGTTTTCTTAAGTAGAACCCAACACACTTCAGCACTTCAAAAAGAAGAAGAGTATTGTTCAAATGAAGAAGGGATCCTTTTGCTAAGTTATGAAACTTATGTAAAAAATAGAAAAGTCCTCCACTTTATTTCAACTCTCTTCAGGCTCACGATAGAGTCTACGCGCTTCGGTTAGGCGTAAAAATAGAATGCTGAAAATCAACAACGATCCCCCCATCTCATGCTGCTGCTGTTGTTAATCAATACTCCATTTTCTTCAGCGTATTTGCCTTCAGCAGTAGCAAAAGCTCTCAATTGTCAGTTATTCAAAAATAGAAGCTTAAAAACACAGTAAAGCATTGAAGTGCTCACGATGAATACCGCCAACGAGGAGAAGGATGAAGGAGAAGATGAGGGGGCGTTAAAAGACTGGACGAGAGGAGGACAACTCGTGTAAAAATGGCCATTTTTAGACCACGACAGCGTGGCAACAATTGGAGAAGAAAAGAAGCAAAAAAAAAACAACAGAAGTATGACCCCGTTTCGCAATAATTGGAGCAGGCTACACTGTCATGGCGGCCTGTCAGGTTCTGCCTGACGGTTGCTTGACGTGTTACCATGGCAGCTAGGGCAGGGTTTGATCGTTGACGGGTACGGCGAAAAAATCTTCCCCGCTCGCAAGCTCCTCCATTTTTTTTTTAGTGTAGGCTCCCCAAAAACGTGCCCTCCGCTACTATTCCAGTGTAGCACATTCCAAAACTGCTGTACCACCGTGTCTTAGAATGGAGTAATCCGTACGTGAGCAGTATTTGTCGTAATCCTTGTTTTATTTTAAACGGGGCCTTGATTGGGATCTTTCACGCAGAGTGTGTTGAGTGTTGAGTTTGGAGGGAAGATGTCACGGTTTAATTACTTGCACTTCGTAGGCCATGGTTGATGGCAGCTCTGTACATCGATCAAGGATCACCAACACCTGATAATATGGCAGTAGAGGGGCACGTACACGCACACATACACAAAGTCACGTGAAATACACTAAAACGGTTGCATGCCGTCGCCACCAGTAGTGTCTCGAAGCAGAAGATGAGTGCGTCGCTATAACGGCGATTCACTTGCTATAATTGCCACGTGTCCATCGGAAAGCGTCATAAAACCACGGGCTCCGCGCTTTTGGGGAGCAGTTAACACTGCGAACGGGCTTTGCACACGCCACTCTGTTCACCACAACACATGTTCCTTTAATGCTATTTTGACATTTTGCCACGTCACTATTAAAAACCCACTGGGACAGGGTGTCCGGTACGCCCGGAGCACGTCACGAGCCGCAACACACTGGTTGGCCTCCTGCATTCGCCAACGGGCAATCGCCGAATGAGCTGCTTCCGGGCCGAGGCGGACCCATTTCTATCGTACTGCGGTACCACCCCGCTCGTCCTGCTTCTTTCCTTTCTCCTGCTTCGGATCTCCCCAGATCCTTGTGCAATTGAAAGACTGTCTATTTATTGCACTGCTACCGCTGCGGACGGCTCGTTATGCCTCGACTTGTTTTGTGACTCCCTGGTGGGTTTTGCGAAATTCGGTGTGCTCTGCTTGAGCCCGAAAGAAGGCTCGTAATCGATCCGCCATTCCGATGGATTGAGTTTGAGCCTTGCCGCGGTACCCTCGCTGCTCCTGAGGTACCCTTGTGCATGTTGTAGCGGCCGGACCTCCACAACAAACCCACCAATGGGCTGATTTATGGATATGCCGAGCGTACTCCCCATTTATGAGCCGTGAGCGATGTTATCGAACACACACACACACACACACACACACACACACACACTGAGGGTTAGGCACCAACTTCCGATGTATAGTTTATGATTGTATCGTACGGTGTTCTCCGTTGCTTTTGCCTCGCCTAATCCTCCATCATCCTGGGTGTGTTGCTCCCCAAACGCAACGCAAATGGGCGGGAAAAGGGGATGACCTAAACAAAACGCGCTGGAAATCAACAATACCCTTCGATTGCCACGGTCGGCTCGGTTTCGTTGGCGTATTGCTGGTTCGTCGGTTTGTATAATCCATACTGTCAGGGAAATCACGGCGTTTCGGGCAAAGAAAAAGGTTTTCCGATTCCTCAAGCTTCCAAACTTGCTTCACTCGTCCATGGCAGGTAGGGGGAGCGATAGAGAGTGAGAGCACGACGAAGAGAGGATCTTCAACGAGGTGAAACCATTGTTGTACGAATCGGGATTCCATTTCCGCAAGCGCAATTTTGTTGTGGTGTCGTTGAAGGCTAGCGTTTCACTAGCCTTCCGGTGGATACGTGCGCTTGCAACAGTTGATGATGGAAGATGCGCGCGAGAGATGGGGCCAGGTGTAGAGGGGCAAACATTGGCAAACGGAGCTCTTGTTTCCGCATTTGTTACACTTTATTGCGAATTTGTTACTGCTTTTCAGATGATAATTTTACACAATGGAAAAGAAAATCCCGTTCTTGTTTATCTGTGGTAACATTCAGAGATATCTACAGTTTTCCAAAGACAAGGTTGATGTGGCGAGACAATAGAAATAGCCGACAAAATGATTGAATTTAATTTTCTTAGCGCTTAGCTCTCAGAGATGAATAACTGATAATCGATCGAAAAAACTGCGAAAAAACTGTTGAAGAAGGAACTCAAACCTCAACTTTAACTTCGCGAAATTAGATATCAGCAAGGAAAAAGACTTTCAACGTGCATACTGAATGGTTATAGTGGAGACAACCATTTGATTGCAACACAATCTTTATCTAGATGCGTCCGAAAGCTAACAACTCGTGTCAACTCAAGCGAAATCTTATAGTGAGGTGGTTGTAGAGCCTTCCAAGATTTGAGTCGTGCTGCCCAGAAACGAAAGATGGCAAACTGATATTCGATGCTTCTAACCTGGAAGATAACTCTACTTCATCTTCAAGTAATTAAATGTCAGTACCAACATGTACTTCGTGGGACATGGACACGGAGGGGTCGTGCTAGACAACTAATAGAGAAACTGGATGTCAACATATGATGTCAATGTAAGTACTACTTAGACTACAGGTGGTGAGGTGATTGGACGACTCTTCCAAGAATTGCAACATCAGCAGCAATCTGCGTCTTATCAGGATCTTGTTTTACGAGTGTAACCAAGCCATGTGTAACGACCTTAGTCGCTACGATTTAACGCCTGACGTTAGTTCCAGATGTCCAGGTGCGACGGCTAGCGGAGAAACCAATAGCTTAGGTATTGTGTTCTTGAAGTACTATCTACTAGACTTTCATGGACATCCATCGCTATTGAAATTTTTGAACATTTCCTTGATTTGAATTACAAATTTTGGTTAATTTTTATGGTCTAGCTTTAAATAAAGTTTATGCACATCGTTTTTAAGGTAGTTGCCGAACATTTCATTTCGCTTCAAGCTTTAATTCGATGTAAAATGTCAGTATTACAAAATATAATCCGATTAGCAGTCGAAAGCCGTTAATTAAATGAACATAAAATCAGAACAAAACAGTAACTAGGTGGAAATCTACGATTTTGCTAAACGTGTAATTTAATCCGGGTTAAGCTTTTTATAGTACGAGCGGGGTTTCCACTCATACCCATACACACGTACGTGTCTCTTCTTACAAAAAATAGTTCAAAAAGGCTCTTTATAAATGCTTTAAGCATTTAATACTCACATGTATTTGACATTTTACCACAAACCATGTTTTGTAAGGAATTCTTGCTCCGAATTTTGCTATTTTTGTAGTAATTATAATTGCTTCACCTGTTATATGAGAAATATAACTTTTGTAAGCTACTATTGCCCTTGCGATTTCTCCCGTAACAACTGGTAGGAAATAAAATCTCATCTAAGCCCTAGGCCTGATACCAGATAAAAGCGTCAGTAAAAGCTTGCTAAAGTACGTGTTGAAGTGTACTTATAGCTCGTCACAATCATCCTCTAACCATCTAGCCAAACATTATCATGACCTTGAGCAGATGCTCGGCAAATTCACACTCCAGTTTCAGATTTCCAACACCGCACAAAACCAACAAGAAAAGCTCGCGCTCGGCTCGGCTTTCCCTCCGCCAAAAGTGATGCTTATATGCCCGCGGTCAAAGTGCGTGCATTTTTAAGGCTCCTTCTCGCCCCATTGACTCACCACCATCATCGCACCCACCTGGGGAGCTGACAAATTTCACACTTCCCAAGTCGAACACCTTCGGTTCGGTCAGTTGGTTTTAATGTTGATTTTCCGGATCATGATAGAAAGACACGATAGGTGCACGATATGGCACCCGGAGACCAGCCATCTTCAGTGCGATACCATCACCGTGCTGTGCACACACACACACACACACTCAAACACACACACACTTACCAATGGTACGCTGGACTTCCGGCTCGAGTGCATGAACGTGTTGGCGTGCAGTGCCTGTGAGGATAGATAGGACTCAGCCGGCGTGGCATCGTAGTCACTCGCTCCTTCCCAGCACAACATTCGGGATCTCGGGCGCTAAATTCTACGGGCCGGGCGTACCTTCCTGGAACAGTGGAATCGGCGACCGGTGCGCGTACACCCTGTTGGGTTAAAAACAATTTCCATCAGAGAGACACATATCAGAGGACGCACATCTTGCTGATGCCCGAGAAACAGTGTGCCAGTTTGTGTGTGTGTGTGTGTGTGTGTGTGTGTGTGTGTGTGTGTGTGTGTGTGTGTGTGTGTGACCCTACCGCAAAAGTTTTCACCAACCCAAAAAAAAAAAAAAACAGGTCCCAGACTGGCCACTAGACACTAGAAACACTCGACCACCGTAGTAGAGCTGATTAGATCGGGCATGCTTGTGCCTTCGCTGCTTTCGTTGGAATAGTTTGCGAACCGTTACGCGTTCGAACCGCGAAGCGCAAACTGGGTAAACTGGGCGATAGGGCGATTTGCCGAAAGCCGAACCCCCTCCCCCCTCCCCCGAGCGTTGCTTCAATGCTTCTTCTTTTTACTGATCCGATATTGCGAAATAGGACAATCGATGCGCCATGCAACCGAATCCAAACACCAGGCCGCGTATATCGAAACGAGGTCAACAACGACTAAACAACAATTTCGCTCCCTTTAGACCGGGTTCGCTTCGGAGCGGTGGTAAAGCGAAGCATTCACTTTCTCGCAAACCTTTTCCGGGGGAATGGGTTGGAAAATTCTCCTTTACAAAGCGTTTGCTTTGTTCTGGCGGTCTACCTGGTGGTGACTGTTTGCACAGCAGACACAGCGTGTCTTGCCTCGGACGGCTAGTGTACCGGCGCGCTCTGCCGGTGCTGGATTAGCAGTCGGGAGTGAGGGTTTCGCATTTGAGCTCCCTCACCGTACCCTGGGGTGCAAAAAAAAAAGAGGTGGCATTTCCCGACATTTTCCCGAAGCACCAAACTTTGACTTCCTGTGTGTGTGTGTATGAGTATGTGGTTGCGAGATCCCTGCGACACGAGAAAACAATTGCCGATTGTTCGGTCGCGATAGGCAAATACGCTGGGTATCGCCAGTTTTGAGTTGCCCATTTGGGGACAATTTTTAGATACCATTTGGTGAGGGGCGTTTTGCAGTTGGCAGAGATGAGGGCGCTTTAAAGCGGTTGCAGAAAAATTTAATTATATAAAATATCATTTTTTTGAAGAGTCTAATTTATAGAGCTACCCAGTAAGAAAATATTGCAAAAATTTGCCACTAAAAATCGTCCTACAAAATTATCTTTGGTGTTTTAAATTCAGTAATTAAGAAAGATCAGTATCCAAAAAGATAACCTACATTTTCTGCTTGCTATGTCTGTCACTAGAAGTACGAAAGTAATGATATTGGTCATTATGTGTCGTGTCTTGGGACGGGCCCGGTGGTGTAGGCGATATAGGCGCCGCCCTTTAAACGGCAGGACCGGAGTTCAAATCCCATCCGGATCGTACCTCTCCGTATTGAAGAATGTGAATATTCAACTACATGGTATAAATTCGATGTCCGGCGTGACCTTTAGAAGGTTCCTTAGCCAAGAAAAATAATTGTGTCTTGGCGGCAGTTTTGATAGGCTTCAAAATAGTGACAACTTTCACTTCTCTTCGTTCAGGACTTGCAATAAGTTTAATTTGTACGCCGTGCTTTTCTATGCAGCTCTTTTAGCCAAAGCGATCATGTACGTGAATCGGGTTGGATTATCAATTCGATTAACGCCCGCCTAATCCAATCCAGGTGCTGCTCACTTGCCACATTCGCCCGGGCGATGATCGGGATGATAAATCGCTTTATCGGTCGGTATCGCAACCAACGGTTCCGTATTGATGGGTTGCAACATCTGCACAGGTATAATTATCTGCTAACGAAGCCTGATTAATGCTGCTCAATAGATGCTCGTTTGGGTGATTGGGGTAACGAAAGAGAGAGAGAGAGAGAGAGAGAGAGAGAGAGAGAGAAGGAAAAAAAATATAATACCTTTACCACTCCACCGTATCATCGTCCAGGTGTAACTGAAGTGAATTAATTGCGTTGCACTTTGCGCCAATCATCTGTAGAAGGGCACTGGTTGCACGGCTCGATTGCAACAGACGGTGACCGTCTAGACGGCGGACGATATTTCTGAGAAAAAGATGTTTGCTGACGTGGATTAAAAAGATCTTTTTAAAACAGCAAATGTTCCTTACTTAAGCAATGTAGTGATTATAATTTTATTAACAATTTTTTACATCTACGCGGGCTTAGGCGTATTTTAATAAAAAAACAACTCTATTGGCATAAATATTGAAGAATATTGAATGTATTTTAGACTGTTGCAAACGTACGGTACACCTCGCTGTAGAAGTAAAATACACTAAAGAAGAATCAAAATAAACCACTCTCTATCATCAACTAGACCTAACAATTTGTGAGGCACACTGCTCTGTAACATACCGAACGGGAAGGAATGGAATCATAAAAGATGAGCAAAATGGCGAAACAACAAAAAAAAAAAATGTAAATAAAAAGGTGCAGGAAAAAAGCCATGAACGGATCTCGGTAAAGTGAGCTGTTCATTCAACTGCAAATACTACTAACCGATTTCGAGGTGGAGAGCGAAATAAAGCGGAATAAAAATTAAACTAGCCTAAAGGGCACTCGGTTGTAGCGCTTGCATGCGCCGAACATATCGCGTATTATATGGTAAAGGCAAAGGTTGGAAGGGGGCACGTCTGGAGGGGGGGGGGGGAGGAAGTCACCATTCTCCACTCCCTGATTTCGGGCCCATGCATACCTACCGGCAACAATGCGGAGGAGATTTATTTTCTGAAACAAATTTTTATTTTCCGCTCGCTAGTTTTTCCGCTTCGCCAGCGCCATGCTGCTATAATGAACAGGAAATGCAAGACAGCAAATGGCATACAAAGACTGGCGAAACACATCGGGATGAAGTGAGAAAGAGAGAAAGAGAGAGAGAGAGAGAGAGCGAAAAAAAATCGGTTGAAAACATCATCCCAGCGCTTTTCGCTGATCCTGATCCTGGCAGATTGGCTTTCGAAATGGGCTTCTCCGTACCGCGCTGCACAGCTGGCAACTAGCAACGCTTCCCCCATGCAAACAGTTTGCCTCTCAGAGTACCCAAAAAGCTAACCGTTTTCTGGCTGATGGAAAAGCTATCGGAGGATGAATAAAAAAAAAATGTAAAAATATAAAAAAAAGCTTTAAAAAAATCCGGTGAGCTACTCATCCCGGCAGAGTGCTTCACGCCGGTGTGCCGGCAATTGTGCTCGCGGGCCTCTCGATGGGTCGTTTTTCCACGGACGTTGATGCAAACGGCACAAATTGATGTTTCCCATGGTGGCTAAAAATGCAGCAACAACAAAAAGAAAAAGCTTCAAACCTCCCAAAAAGGTGAACCGAGCGAAAAATAACGCAAATCGTCCGTCGTGTTACCAACATTCACACGCCTACGGGCAATCATTGTTTGCTGCCGAAGTCCCGTGTCGTTGAGTGTTCGGATACTGTCTTACTGGCTGTATCGGTGTACGGTGCATTTGCAAGCGAGCCAGCAAATTATGGCTGGTGGGAGATGATGAAATAATTTGCTTTACCGAATTGCATTGTCCGCGCGTTCTCTTAGTAGCGTCCGCGCTGCAACAAAGAAGATGATTGACACGGGTGTAAACAGTTGACACCCCCCCCCCCCCCCCAAAACCACAATGGTTGACGGGTTTGAACTTTTGCTTGGTGTGTAACACTTTCGCAAGTGTTGGCGGAATATGTGTAAATAATGTTTTTGTAAGGTATAAATCAGCTTGAAGGTGTTGTGGGATTTCATGAAGGGAGATTTCATTATTTTGCTAAAGCTATTTAAATGTGTGATACTGCGGAAACAGAACATTACCATGCAGGGTTTTAAAATTTTTTAAAGTTTTTAAAAATTCAATTTAATGGCAAAGATTTCATTAAGCGTTTTTAATGGAGGCGCCTGGTGTTTGACATGATTTTTTGTAAAAATTCAATTATGCCTCAGCTACTATTACAGTGACGGTCAATAGAATTGGACAATTTTATTTCAAAACGGAGCGGAAAAGTGAGGTTATTTTTATATTTATTAAAATTCTAGTATTACGGTTTACCGCCGTACTGACACGACCGCTTTTGAACATTGAAAATATTAACAAGGCTTTTTCTCCCTGTTATTAAGGGTGAGATTATGTCACCCATATTTGACTTGTTTATTTAATATTTATTTTTTTCTAATATGGCATCTTTTTGCCTTATGGTCAACACCGCATGTGTTGACAAATTATGAAAATTTCCTCCTAGGGTTTTGCATTATCCCGGGCATACTCGGTTAGTTTATTAAACATGGTGAGGAAAAACTTGTCTCTAACAAATTGTTGACTAAAGCAGCGAATTGTTTTGAGTAAATCCTTATTAAGGTTTTTTTTCTAAATTAAATTTGGGATTTCTTTAGACAGGGGTGCCTGTCCAACTTCGTCTTATCAACAAGTCTAGTAGTTTGTTACATAAAAAATTGAAATTTCCTCCATGAAGACGCTTGGCATTTGTGGTAATTTAAGGTAAACATTTAATTGTTGTTGCAGATCAAAATTATTGTTGAAGCACTGAATGGCACGCAAGAACAGATCGCGGGCACCTATTGCCGTACGGCGAGCTTCTACAAAGATGAAATGGTTGAGATGTCAAAGATGTCTGCAATTGAGGTCAGAAGAGAGAGCTCTGGAGAAGAGACACCGCGTCAAATAAGGCGGTAGAGCATCATATGGTATTCGTAGGCATTTGCAGACAGCAAAACGGGTAAATATCTTTTGGATACGCTCGATTCGAGCAGTATTCGAAACAGTCGTTGGCGTCTAAATGATAGACGGATATTCTAGGATCGACTTAACCATTGAACAGTAAAGTGCTTTTAAGCAACGTGAAGAGAATCCAGATTCTAGGCGCCGAATCGAACCCAGACACTTGTTCGCTTTTGGTATGATTATATTTAAATGACCAGCGAATGAAAGTTTGTAGTCCAACCAGACACCCAGATCCTTTACAAGTTGGACGCGGGACAATGCTAATTCGGCTACTTAGAAATTGTGTAAAATGGGATTAATTAATCACTGCTCATTTAGGGACACATAGGAGCATGTTGTTTGACAGACACCACATGTAGAAGTTGTCAAGATGGGATTGTAGGGACGAACAGTCAGAGTAAGAGGATGTACGGTAGAACAATTTAACTTCTTCAGCATAACGAAGAAACAAAATCTTGAGGTAGGACCTCGCGTAAATCGCTAATAAATAAAATAAATTGACATGGTCTTAACACATTTAATGGGGTACGCCAGAGTGAGAGATAAAGCATGACGAAAAAGTATTGTCAAGTCACGAGAGAATGCCATCCGAGAGATCAAGTTTTTTTCAAATTTTTGAGGAGAATATCGCTTTAAAGTCAGTGTAAATTGTATCGAATTGGCAACTGAAATCAAGTGATTTGGATACAAAGGACTGGAAATAAGGTTTGTTGTTGTGGATCGGTTGGACAAGTCGGCCATCGAATGGTTTACTAGACATGCCGATACCACGTAGTTGGAAAGTCAGTCCTCACTACGGTGGGACGGTTCGGATGGGATTGTCTTTGACGACCGGCACCACTATCGCATCACCACCAGGCTGCCCCATTAAGGGTTATATTTTTCAATATTTTTATTATTATTTTTCCTGCTCCTTTATACAGGTCCTTACTGATGTTCCCTGTTTTTGATCTAAAGTAGTTGTATTCTTAGTGGTAAAAAAATTATTATGACAAAGTTTTCTTGATTCTTTCAAAGCCTTTTCACCTTCATTTTAACTAAAATGATTTTGCCATCTAGTAACTATGTTTATTTTATTGTTGAGTGGTTTTTTTCTCGAATAAAGCTAGAATACAAAGCGTACTTAGATAAGCTAACACATCTCTGCTCGTATGGAAATTAGTCATCGCCTTAAATGGATTAAGATGTCGGTAGAATACTGCACTACGATGCCAGTTTGCCAGCTGCATTTGCAGAGAGTATTTGACAAACGCAAAGAATCGGATAAATTCGGAAAAAGAGGAAAAATGGCTAACAGTACACGCGTATGTGGCGTATTTTCTTTCTTGGAATGCATTACTGCTCGAAATAGAAAATGGAGCGTCAGATTTTCTGCTGTGGCACGACCACAACAACGTAAAAATAAAACCGCTCTGGGTGTGGAAATAGTGTAGTGAAGAGAAATTTTGACGGAAGCTGTTTTTGTGCCGGAACCGTAGCGCAAAAAGAAAAAAGAAAATCTCCCCGGGACGAATTGTTGTTCGTCTTTCCGGCCCTTCCCGTTTTGGGGGGCGCCCGTGTGTGTGTGCAGCGAACCGTACCTTACTTGGGGCTGCGTGTGCGTTACGCGTGTTTGCCGCTGAATTGCCTGCTGAACTGACAAGGCTTTCTCATCATCCCTACCCTCCCCCTTTTGCATCCCATTGAAAAACCACGACACCGCGTGCCACGGCAGAACGGAAAATTGGGAAAATTGTGATGAAATTTGTATTCACCCTCGGTGCTGATTGTGCGTATGTGTGTGCCGCGTCCTCGATTGGCACCTTGGAGGATTCGTGTTAGGTTTACCACCCCCTTCCGAACCCCCCCCCCCCCCCCCTTTAAACACTCTCCCCCTAGAAATCTAGCTGCGGTGGGGTGCGCGTGTGTGTGCTTTGTTGGATGGCAAAAACCAAACCCATACCTTAGCTTTTTAGCTGTTCCAACCGCTTCAAAGACATAAGCCCATGCCCATACCGACCTGCATGCCGACGTCTTCAAATTTCATCCCACCTGCCACACACAGACACACACACACTTTCCACACCTTTTTCCCTGTGGGGACCAATCGTATCCTGGACTCTGCCGCGTGCTAGAGGAACTAGAGATCTTATCGGGGCGAGCCTCGAGCAGAGCAATTTTCTACAAAACCGAGATACTGAACCATACCTATGCGAAACATCAGGATTCCAGCATTCCTCCCCCCCCCTCCCCCCGTTCCCACATCCCGTTCGCTGCCGTTGTAGTGTTCTAGTTCGCTTCGCTGAACCAGGGCGGCCTCAACAAAAGGCTTTCCTTCGCCTTCGGTTTTGTCGGCCGTTGTTGGCTTTTGTTGCGCGGAAAGCGGTTTCCGGTTACCGACAGGGAATTATTAACGATAAGTAAAGCCTACAGGAAAATCTAATAATGTCTTGAAAATATCTTCAAACGTGATGAAACTGCTGATTTGGCCCCGGGACAACGTCAGACGACGGCGAGGCTCGTTCGCTTCCAAACCGTTTTGCCTACCGTTTTGACAGCTTGTGACAGTATGAACGGCTAGACGGCTCTCTTTGTGGTGTGTGTGTGTGTGTAGCACAACGAGGAACTGCTTCCTTCCGCACTTTCCGTTCGGCTTTTCAACATGCGCTCGGCGCTTTTCCGCTCAACACACACACACATACAACAGTATCGTCATCTCTAGTGGTGCAGAATGGCAATTTCTTTAACCTCATAATTGAGCAATTCCCATTACGCTCGGTTGCAGATTGAACCGCACACATCGTACACTGCTCGACAGAGAGTGCGTCCGGGAAGCAAGGGTGGCCACAAAAATGGCTCCAAAGCTCTGCACCAGACGACGATGACGAGGACACGATGGCAAAACGCCCAGGTCCCAGAGGATCGCCCAAGACTAGCAGGCCGTGAACTAGGCAGACAGGCAGCAGCAGCCACCGTTCAATGCACTTGCCCTTAAGCGTTCGTACGTTCTGTTGCGCGCTCACTGCGAGTCGAGCGCGTCGGTCTGTGGGTCCTGTGACGTAGCCGAAAACTCTGGCCGCCTCCCCGAGTGACAGGGTGTCATGAGCAGCCATCAATTTTGTAAATATGCCCCCGAAGCGACGGTATCCGTCGTGCCCCAGCAGTACGTCCGGTGCGCTAGTCAATAGGCCACTAATGAATTCCACTTAGCTTCCCACGAGGGGGGAAGGGGGGAAGGTGGTTGCAAGTGGGAACGCTACGGCGTTGCGATGCCAGGTGAACGCATCCACGGCCCATCCACGGGCAAGATTCGCAAAATGGTTTAGCGGTCGACCAGCTATTTTGTGCGGTGCTGTCAGTCGGTGACTGCGGGGCTTTTTGAAGAGATAGATTTGCGCTTCTTAAGACAAGCAAGGAAATCGCGAGGGAGGGAGAGGGTGGGAGCCTTTTTGTAAATTGAGCTGGATTAATGATGGTGGTGAAATTCTGCAGAAGAGTTAGCAGCTGTCAGGTGCATCACGCGTCACGCGTTCGGAGATCAAGCCCCAGTTTTGGTTTGGTTGGTTTGGTTTTGACGTGGTTTTCGGGATGCTTTCAGCATATCGTGCACGGAACGCAATTTGAGGAGGGAGGGGAGGGGGATGCTGGAGGTTTCCTGGAGAACAAAGTTGAAGTTGATCTGTGTCCATGTGTGCAGTATAATCATAGCGTAACTTGAAATTTCCAACTTACTCCATAGATATATCCTTACGAAAGTACACGCTCCGTTTTGGGTCCAGAAAATACGAAGGGTCCTCAGAAAACCTCTTGCTAGCGTTAGCCAGCCCTACGAAGGTTACGTACAGTATGTCCAGCCTGCCAGACAACGAGGGGGTAATCTTACACTAAAGCTTTTTATTTCAAAGAGCCAACCAAAGTCCTCATCTTCCGGTTGCAATAGTATGCCATCATTATCCCATTATTCCCGGAAGAGCTCCGAGACATCAACTAGGGACGAAAAACGGGTCCGGTCCTCTGGTCGGTTGGGGACCGACTGATGGTGGCGGTTTTCGCATTTGGCCGACGTCTGACGCGGTTTTCGGTCCTGAGCCTCGGTCCGGTTTCGGTGCGGATGGGCAAGTTCAATGGTGGACTGGCTGTAATTGGCGCAACCGAATGGCCTCGGACCGGACCGCTCGATTTACATCACCGCTACACATTGGATAATGTTTGCACACACACACACATACAGAGGGAGGCGCGCACAACCGATGGCGTTGTTTGTACCGCACCGGAGTGTGGTTTTAGGAGGATATTTGAGCACCGGACCAGAGCGAACGGTGCACATACGTGTGCATACTGGCTGACGAGGTAAACTTAATCAGTAACATAAACAAATAGGGTTCTTTGCCGGGCGTCGCTTTTGTTGCCGAGCATACCGTACCGTTGGTCGGTCATTGTAATATTATGCTTTAATTTCTATTTTGTCATCCCCAGAACCTTCATGGCAGGTGTGGAGGGAGTTTGTTTAGCGTTGTTTAACACGTTTAGATTGATTGGTTAAAAAAAATGTATCATTTCTTTTTAGGGTGGTAAAGAAGTTGTGGAAAGTGGATATGTTTTTATATGTTGTACACAACCACTTTTTAACAATTTCCTTACCGTACAACGCCTGAAGGTATGCTATTCTTTGAAATAATTAATTTTGGCATCGATTTAACTATGTGGCTTTGATCTGCTAAGCAAGGATTGCATACTTCTAGGCGTTACGGGCATTATATTCTCAAGACACAAAATCAAACAAAACTTTTTGGTTTATAAAGCCTGAAAGTATGCTATATATATTTAAATCGACAGTGGAAAATTGTTGGCGTTTTCAGGTCGCTAGATGATACATTTCAGTAAGATGGAAAACTCCTTCATTGTACCGTTACAAAGAGTCGTTTGATCGGTTAAGCAATGATTGCCTACTTTTAGGTGTTCGTAAATCTGGTCATCTTTTATTAATAATGAAATTGAAAAACACCTCCCCCATTGCATAATTTTAGGCGTTGTATTCTGCATTGCCTTTAGTTGAAATTTAAATATTTACTCTTTTTTAAGTGTAGAAATGGTTCAAAAAAATCTTTGAACCAAATGAAGTGTTTGCTGTTCATGCCGCGCTTACTAAGAAATCTGAAAGGGCGCATGTACGCTAGTAATTCTCAATTCTGATGGAACGTCCCGTGAACTCCACCCAAAATGAAGCACCTAATTCTCCCAACGGCCAGCGTCATAAATCATCGAATAAATAAGTCAATTTTTCCGCGCGCGCGTCAGTGGAAAAAAAGTCTTGATTTGACGAAAACCCTACCTGACAGGCCATGCTGCCATGCTGCCGAAAACCGTGCCCGACAGGGCCAATCGTGCAGTGTCATGGCAAACGTCAGCAGCCACACACCCAACCCGGGTAGCAGACGGGTAGAATGCAACGTGACGGATGAGCATTTATCATAAAGTGAACATTCACGCGGAACGAGATACATCGCTCGCGGCTCAGCGCTTTCCTTTACACAGGATCGTAGAGACAATCGCATTCCGGGGGTTTTCGCCTGCGTGTGTGTGTGTGTGTGTGTGTTACCGTGGAGATGATAGGAAAAGGGAATCGGGATTTTTGCCAGCAAAACCGAAACGATTTTCATTTGCTGGCACACCAAACCTGGAAGGCGGACGTCAATCTGCAAAGAGCTGCATAATTTAAACTCTCGCTACACGGCCAAACACGAGGAAAATGGAGTAAAAAGCGCTGGAAGGAAAAAAAATGCAAAGGAAAAAACGAACAAGTTAGCCAATTGCCATCACACGAAACATTTGTTTGCTTATACTGTATGCGAAGTATGCCGGCGAGTGGCATTATACTTGAGCCTGGACCGAAAAACTACTTGAGCCCAGCTCCCGATCGATGTGTGGTACGGCAGTGCCGCTGGTAAGTGCATCGTTAATTTTTGAATACAGTTCCTAATAAAAATCGTGCAAAAAGAGAAGGAGGAAAATTTGGGGAAAAGCTCCGCTTTTCATTAAAGCCTAGCGGCGCACACACCGCACCGAGGGATGCATTTCAATGCAGGGCCAATTAATAGCAGCACGACGCATTTTCTTTCACCAGGGGGTAGAAAGAGGTAGGAGAGGAAGGGAGGGCCGTTGGAAAGGTGGTGGTTTTGGTAGTTTCGGTCTGTAAGGATAACCCAATTAAATGAAGAAAAAACCACCAACGACCGGCACACTGGCGACAGGGGCGAATGCGTAAATAACGCAAATGAATGATGATGCGAATCAATAAAACTGTTCATTTCACGATGAAATTATCCTGCCGGCAGACGGCTGCCTGCTGGAAGGAAATAAACGTGCTATTATTCATCCCCGGCTGATGAGTCGAGCATCGCGAATGCATTCATTACACACTGCACAATGCAAACGAATCGTGGCGGTCGGGATGAGACACTGGACACGCTGGAATTGGATATAATAAAAGGGTAATTAACCAAACACCAGCGCTGTATTTATAGGATCAAAAAGGGTATTGATTAAGGATGAAGTGGGGTTTTCTTTGCTGTGGGAAGGAGACAAAAGAATGGTGAATGTATAGAACTGAGGATAGTGCTTGAAAAGTTATTGAAAATTATTAAATATTAGTTAATATGGTGAATATGGTGTCATATTTATCCCCGGATGCTTTTGTTCCGCCATCGGATCATCCGTGGCACTACAAAAATAACACATGAGCCTCATGAAGATGAGGTCCCTCATTACTGACAGTTCTCTTTCTTCAGTATCCGATACTAGTCGCCATGGATGAACCATCCATGGGCCATATGATGGTTAATTGAGACATCTTATGATCTTGGCTTAACGACCTCTAACTCTAAGGTCACACCGGCCATCGAATGGCTTAATAGACTTCCCGATACCACGTAGTTGGATAGTAAGCCCTCACAAAAAGGTGACGGTCCAGTCGGGAATCGAACCCCCGTCCTACCGTTTGAAGGCCGGCGCCGCTCTCGCCATCACCACTGGGCGAGTCTATGGACGGCCCTATAAAACCCATAAAAGCGCGTGCTCGTCAGAAACCATTGCTCATTGACTTTGCTTTTTGAAATTCCAGGATATAGCGAGATCCGGTGTTGAAACGCACCATCTCTTTGTAAAAAAAAGGAACAACGAGTAAAATTAATGAAACAGAGAGCTATGCATCCATTGCTTCCACTTTAGATGTTTAAATTTCCTGCAAGGGTTCGGATTCTTGACCTGCGTGCATTTCTGGTGCAGCTTGGTAGTGCTACCCAATTCATGGCCAGACAACGTTCCGAGTAGTGATGGGAAAGCTCCGTTTTTTCTGAACGGAACTGGTTTTCTTTTCAGGAAGGAATGGAACGCACTTGGTAGTTTCTTTCAACCCATTAAAAAAAAAAAAACATGAAAAGTGTCACAGTGTCTTCCTGTGCAGAAGTTGACAATCGAGACAAGAGTGTAGGGGCTCTCGATCGGGTAAAGGTGATGGTGACACATTTGTTAAAGCAACGAGTTAAAGCGTTGCGCATCCACCAGAAGTGGAAGTCACACCGTGTGGCTTGAAGAGCGTGTTGCTCCTCTGGCGTACGGATTTTACGGCAAATTTTGTATTCATCCGCTTATAAAAGATTGTTGTATTCTGGAAGCACTATCGACTGGTCGTTTATGTTTAGCACGAATTGCAGCGGCCCAAGGGTAGCGGCTTAAACGACCTACTAGATCAGGTCAGCCAAAGAATGGATTGTTAGACATGCTCATACCACGTAGTTGGATAGTCAGTCGTCACTACGGAGGAACGGGCCGGATGAGATTAATCTGATTTTACAAAACACAAATAGAACAAACCGTCAGAAAAATAGAGGTACAATAAAACTACTGTGCGATTTTATGTGAACCTAGGTCCAATCGGAAGGAACGGAACGAACCTAATAGGTTCGGAACGGAACGAAATTCTCATCACTAGCTCCAACAATAGTAGCAGAGCATCATCGGATGTAAAGAGACAAGTACTCTTGCTCTCTCGGTCTATCTCTCTCTCTCCCTCCCTCACATTCCTGAGTCTGGTTGTAACGTTCCGTCCATTCGCCCCGGGGGAGGGAGATCATCATATGTCAGGGCTAAGCAAACTGACGAAGCGAATCCCATCGGCAAGGGCACCGTCATAATCCATAAATTCTACACTGTAGCGCAGACGACATCTGAGCACAATTTATGGGGCCTCGTTGTCCACCGAGCCCTGCTGTAACGGGAGACACATTGGCACACACGGCATTCCCAGGCGCGTCAGCTTCACTTGCCTTGGGTGAATTGAATCCTCTATATGTGTGTGTATGGTTTTTTTGTGCATTCCGGCTTCCGGTTTGGCCCGGATCCTCATCCGGTTCTGTACCCCTGGTGGTAGCCTTGAAGAAAGAGTCAAAAACTTCCCCCGGAAATGTCGGCACAGTGTCAGTGAGTGCTGGAACTTTACAGTAGGGAAGAGGGGAGCTCTGAACATTTTTTTTAAATATTTAACTGATTTGAAGTTCATCGAAAAGGGTCGTTGCGCACATCCAGCAAATCCAGATTTAAAGATTTTAAAGATTTTCTTTGCTTCAAAGACGTCCCAGCATAGAATCGATAGAAATCCACATAAAGAACCATTAATTTAAATGGCACGAATTGCTTAAAGTCCTCCCTCGTCTAATCCCTCGTGATCACTTGTGCAGCCAGCTAATAGCTAGCAGTGCATCGCTCACGCTCATCGAACCACGGTTCGTGCCGGCAACAACTTCTTCCAATCATCCTCGCCCATTTGGTCCGCCAGCCGAAACGAATCGTCAGGCAGGCAAAGTTTTCTGCTGCAAATTCTATCAAGAAAGTGCGCGAGGACCTCCAGCAAATGAGCAACTTTTCGCACCGGTAAACAAACCAATCGATACATTGGTTAAAAACTCGACCAAAACCGGTGCTCGGTGGCCCAAGTACGGTCCGGTTGTGTGTGTGTATATGTCAACACACTTACACACATACACACATACACACAAACACACACACACAAATACTGCTGGTGAAACTAAAGATAATGAAAGAGAAATTATAGTGTGACATGATAACTTTCGTGGAACTCCGACTACGCTTCCTTGCGTAGTCCTTGCACTCCATGGCAGAGCCGGAGTAAAGAATGTTCGAGCATTGCCGAAGTTTTCCACACGAGAATTACTGGGCAAGAACTGTACGCTTGCAATGAAATAAAAAGTTTTGCCCTGGTTGGGCAGAATTTATGAACCTCGCACATACGGCACCCCGGAAATGGACTCCGGACTGGTGCTACCCGGCATTGTTGGCAACATGTGTCCTCGCATGTACGCTGTTATCGGTTTACCCGATACTCCACCAGACAGACTGGTAAGGGTTTTTCGGAGGAATGGGAATTCCTCTCCCTTTCTCTTTCGCGTACACACACACACGGGAGCGACGAACGGCGACCGTATCGATGTTACTTAATTGAGAAACAATCAAACCTCACACTCGATTTTATTGGAGTTTTCAACTAGTTGCGAGTGAAAATGGGGGATACCACACTCCACTCCTTGCTAGGCATTGCAGTAGTGTTAGGATGCACTATCCCGGCACTCTGATGCGAGGTTTTTCTGGCTGCGTGTGTGCAGTTGTTCATTGTTGTTCTAATCGATTCATTGTTTCGTGCTAATATCCTACCGAGGGTTTAAAGTTTCCCGATTAGCCGAAAGAGGTTTAGCGCACTGGTTGAGTTTATTTACTTCGCTCGCTAGGGACTTGTGGTGTGTGTTCTGGTAGGTGTGAACAATCTGACCACAATCTGGACGCAATTTAGTATCGGAATAAGATTACTTTAAATAAGAGGTTGGGGTTTTGCTTTTTGGTGAATTTATTTAGCGTAAGCTTTTTGAATAACGACTCAAAAGGACAGGGTGTTCAGGCCATATTTGACTGTTCCCTGGGGTAGAAAAATGTTTTTTTTTTCTGTGGAAAAAAATTGATCATTTGAGGCCAAGACTAGCTTATCATGCTCCAGGCGGGTGATAGAGGGCACAACGGCGCCGGTCGTCTCACGGCAGGACCGTGGATCTTATCCCATCCCGACCCGTTTCTCCGTAGTGAAGACTGACTCTTCATCTACACGGTATTAATGAGTCTAGTAAGTCATGCGATAGTCGGCGTTTCATAGAAGGTCGTTAAGGCTAGAAGAAGCTTGCAATGCAATTGATACGAAACATTTGAAATAACTACCGACCTGGACCTATCAGTCCAGGTCATTAAAATAGTCAGTTTCTAGAGTCCTGTGCAATAAAATCACCATTTTACACGTTTTATTACCACAATTCGGGGTTTGAAATAAGGAGTGAATGACGTATTGGTTGTCTTCATGTGTCAAGTCAATCATGACGTATAAACTGAACTGTAACTGTTAAATTTGGTTTGAACACCCCTCTAAGTAATTGCGATATAGTCAGACTATCTTCAGATCTCAAATAATCCCACAGTTTCGATACTAAATTAAGATCATTATACATTCAAATATTCGTTGCACTAGTCTGTAGCATTTTAAAACAGGGAAAGGAACCCTTTTTTTATGAAAAAAAAGCAATAAAACAATTAAAACTACTGCTTCTCCATATGTTTGCGGACGATTCACGCTCGCAAGTAACCAAACCGATGCAACGAGCGGTAATAATCCTTACCAAAGACAGGGACCACCAAGAATGCGAATAATACTAAGTAATCGTAACAGCAAATACGTATATTGCATCAACGTTCGTTTTTCTTTGTACGCGTAAACAGCAGTGGAAAAGATTATTTTACACAAGTCTGCACACCGCACTAGCTGCACGTCGGCGAGTGATGCAGCTATGCGTAAAGCTCCCAAAGAATTCGCTCCGTGCACCGGCATACGGCATATTCTCCCAAAACGTATAGAAATGGTAAGCTTTTCGGATTTAAGATGCTTTACTTCGTTGTTGTTTTTTTTTTTGTGCTCGTTTGCTGTATCCAAGAGTCTTTTTATTCCACGCGTTTTTGTATAGTTTTTTTTGTTGCAGTGTTTGTTGGTATATATTTTTCCAAAAGGTTCACTTTAATACAAATACACACACGCACACACGTAGACAGAAACAGACATATGCTGGGTACGTTCAAGATGCTCTGGGAAGCGGAAAATTCGTTCGTTCGTCAACTGGTGTTTTTCATCCGCGCTACAGGGCAACTCAACCCTCAGGAGATTATTTTGAAAAGCTTTAGTTTAACTCTTCGCAGTCTTACTAACGGACGTTTCTCAATGATCAATCCTAATAAAATGAGATTAAACAGGAATTGCAGTTTGATGCGGTGGGAATAAAAAAAATGTTTAGGGGGACTTTCTTAGTCTGAAAACGAATAGTCTACTATTTTCTAGTTTCAAAACAGGAGTTTAAAACTCTGAGAAGACGCATTAACTCTTTTACTGATTCAGTCACTCTTTTTGAACCCTTTTTTGGGGATTCAAAAAAAATAAATAAACGGGGAGTAATAGCTCTTTTACTTTTCTTGCTCCTTCCTTAAAGGATTCAAATCGTTATTGGGGATTCGAAACTCCGAAGTGACTCTGTAACTCTTTTACCAAACCAAAGTGTAAAGTGATTAGTAGCTCATTTTAGTTTGACATTCAAATCTTTGCTTGTATTTCAAAACGGCCCGGCGACTATTTTTTGCGATTCTACACCATTAAGTTGTCTTTTTACTCAACATCATTTAAATTTTTGTTTGAATACTACCTTGAATGTGTCGCTTGAATGTCCCTGCTTCTCGATGTTCACACAGCTCAGCACTCGCCTCCGCCCAAGAGATCGGGTCACATTGAGTTGCATCACCCAAGGGGGCAAGGAGCATATGGACGCGTCCTTTGGCTTTGAAATATTTCCTCCCTGTTTTTTGTGGTCCTCATCGTCGTCGTCGTCGTCGTCGATAGGGCTCACCCCTTAGGGATGAGCGAATGCAATTTTGTAGCGTTGCATCAAGAACGCACGTACACACACGGCTCTATAGACTGGCACAGAATGCCAGTCGGTTGTGTGTATGCCATATGCATGTTTTGTCTCTCCACACGACGCGGGCGACGAACCGTGAAGCAATCTTGTCGAATTTGTTGTCCGTTGCACCGATGCACACACACACACACACACACACACACACACGTAAAAGGACGTATGAGCGTTCTCCCTAAGGGAGTATTCCGGCAGGCAAAAGGGTATGCACAATGCATTAAATTTGCAGAAAATGGCAATTTTCAACTGGCATACTGAACTGGCATCGGTATTGCACAAGAATCAATCAAGTAGCGCGAACACACAGGACAGGAATAATGCTTCTCATCTCTTGTAGTGGGGTGGATTTTGGGAGGGAGAAGGGGGGGGGGGGAGGGGAGAGGGGTGAAGCACAAATTCTACTAATTAAGTCACACTGCACGATAAAACTTGTGGTCCCCGAAATCCCAGCACATCCTTACCACTACAACCATCCTTGGTAGCCATATTGGCTACACTTGAACACTTTCCCACATGGGCCAATTGGGAACAATTAATTTAAATTCGATACGAAGCGTTTATGGTGCCGGAACAGCTTGAGGCGAGTCGAGGGAAAGCCCCCCTTCGAGACGATGTGAAGCAGACGGTTGAAGGGGCAGGTTAGCAAAAACGGTACAGAACAAGGCGTTTATCCCTTTAACGACACTCCTTGAACCTATTAAGTTAATAGTTTTCGTTTTGTACTCACCAGAGACTGGTGCTGGCGCAAACTGGGCGACCGGGTGTCACGGCTACCTATACCTTCCCAGCAATGGTTCTGTTTATGCGATGTTAATCCCATGATTTACATTAACGGGACAGCAGAACGCTGTCCAAAGTGAGTCCACTTGTAATGCATGGAGAAGCATTAGAAGAAGCGCAAGAGCGAGAAGCTGGCATAAGGAGTGCTGCCGGTGAGTGTTTTAATGCCGGTAAATTTTCACAACCGTTTCCACGAACGAATTCACAACGTACACTAATCGACGCCCGGCCAGTACTTGGCGTACTGTATTAAAGCCGGTTCGCCGAATGCCCGAAACGACATCGGTGAACCGCCTTATGCTGATAATGCATTGCATATGCGTGCTGCTGCTGGTTGCGACATTTTGTTCCGCAGTTAAAATGTTGATGAACGTTTCCATTACACGAGATGTCCAAAATGCCCCGGTACGGTTTGGTACGGTGTTTGCGATAGGATGGCATAGAAGAGGAAAAAGAAGGCTCTTGTGTTTTCGAGTTTTTTTAATAGATTTTTTTTACCAGTTTTTTATCGGTACTTTATCATTGGTTGCATGAATTAACGTAAAAGCTTTGTAGATTAATTTGATTGTTAACAACCAGTTGACAGTTTGTTGCTTAAGCTGATTAAAGCAAGAGAGCAGGAGGGAGTGTCGTTTCAGTATAAATTGCATACATTTTATTGTACGCATGCACAAAACCCCTTTTTCATGTGGTGTTTTGATTCGGTTTGAAAAGCTCGGGGCTACATGAATCGCAAACGTAAAGCGCAAAACCAAGCATTGTGTCAAAATCATTTTTTTTGGGTTTGGTAAGCATAAACGTCAAGCGCAAACATTTGTAAACAAATCGATATTACTACGGATATTTACATGTTTTACATAATTTTTTGAATGATAACATTTTACTGTAATTTAAAATTATTTTTATCCGGTTTTTTCTGCTACCTGTTTTCATCCAACGTAAGGTGCAAAACAGAGCGCAAATATATTGTGACTTCACGAATAAAAAAACAAAGTACAATTTGACACAACACTTGGGTTTGCACTGCACGTTTGCTCTCCATGTGCCTCGATCTTAAGAAGGGATAATGAAAATCCTTCTACAATTACGAGATCAATCTCCTCTGGGATGATCATGTCGTGGCAGATATAGCGTTGGTGCGAGAATAGACGAGATATTCGCAGAAAATGGCGCTCGATTTTATAACTTTCGCACTGTATGTATAACTTCAGCAGTAGCCCATCGCAGACAGAAGATCGGAAGCAATTTATTAGGAGGGATGACGCAATGGATGACGATTGAGTGAGTGAGTGACGATCTTCTAAAGCTTCTAGCCCCAAGACACGTCACCTGGATACTTAATCGGGTAGGGGAGATGAATACTCATCGAGATATTTACGAAAAATTAACCTGTTTAAAGACGTCTAAACCCGTTCGACACGATCAATGTATATTCTAGAAGAGAGGCTATCAACCATGAAGGTCCTTCATTAAAGAAACATGGCTCAATAGAGAATCGGTATGGGAGTAGTAATACGACAGCAGGAAGGAGTAAACGAAATAACAAAACATTTCTCTAGAAATAAGTTAAGGAAAATTACAAGCATACCATGTGAAGGTGAAGGTGCTGTAAATGGCGTCGAATTGTGGTAAGCACTCTAGATTGGATCTGAAGTAAAGAGATAAAAGATATAAGTTTGGAGGAGATGGAGTCGCTTGGGCAGGAAGAGAATTTGCCGGTTACATTATTTTTACGAACTGATGTAACGTATTAAATTAGCTATGAAAAGAGCGACTTAGTAGCGTTGCAAGTAAGCCAATAAAATGGTTAAAAAATTTCTTCACATCGCGCTACTAACGTTTGCAACGACGTCTTTAAGAAATCTTGGCTAGTAAAAAAGCTATCAATGTGGAACACGCGCTCGTGAAAGTGGTTGATGCCGCGGAAGAGCCATGGGGATGAACTGATTCGATTGGTGTCTTGGTTGGAAGAAGAAGAAGTCATGTGGTGAGTAAGATCCTCACCACTGTCTTTAGAGCGAGAGCTTCTGCTATGGATTAATCTCACTGCATGAGCCTGCTGCGAATCCCAGAACGAGCGATACTTGTACAATGCCTTGTTTATACGACGGTATTTGAATCTAAAAACAAAACTTATTGAAAAATATCCAAAAAATAATTGCAGGTTATAGCACATCAATCAACCTATCTTATTTCCTTCTTATCCTTATAATATATAATCACATTTGAATTGACTAATTTGTGATGGATTTATGGGAGGAAGCAACGGAACCAAAAATCGAAGCTCTTAGCTATTATTATAATAATTCGGCATCATCCGTGTGACCAGATGCGTTATTGTCTTCTCTGCTGCTTCTGCTGTCCCGTAGAATAGAACCAGAACCGTTCAAAAATTGATTTCCTCTATCAGAATATCAAGGTACACTAGGCTCGTCATCGATCATTCTTCGTTACGCATGTATTTTCCCATTGCCCCTCGTGCGTCTTATCCGTCCGAGAGCAATGCAGCGAAGATAGTAGCAGCATCAGCAGTAAAAAGCACCGACAACACTCGACAACGGGCTGCTTTATCGTACCGTAAACCATCAATGTGGCACATCGTATACGGGCGAATGTTAAGTCTACTGTCCCGAGCAAACGTCTTTACCCGAGCATCCCGCGTGACAGGGATCAATAAACGTCACTTTTGCGGTATCGTCCAGGTTCATCGTATTTTTGCCTCGTATCTTTTTTTTTTCTCCCGTAAGGACTATCCGATACCCGTTTGATGGAAGTGCTACGCACAAGTACTGGGTCCGCTTCGGGACGGTCGATAAATTGTTCATCGGGCATCAGTACCAAGGGACGAGGGCTTCCCAGTACTGTAACGCTTATTACATTCGATAAGGAATAGTGTGCAGATTTTGTGTGCGTGTGTGTTGGGTCTTATAAGTTCAAGAGATGGTCTTTGTTTTGTTGCGTGTAACATTTCGTCGTTTCTTGCAGCACTGTAGAGCTGTTTTCTTCCGAGAGCAAATCGTGTTCTAATCAGAAAGCGGCAAGTCCAACAGGGTTCCGGGTTTCAGGTTACAGATTTTATCCCAGGGCAAATATTCCATTGCAACAATTTCACCCACTTGTGTCTCGGTCGATTCGGCAGAAAGAATCAACTCGACCATTCCGGCAGAAGTCAATCTCGGCAATGTACGAAACATTTTGTTTTTGGCTTATCCGTTTCGACATACACACACGTACATAAGCACACTCAATACCGCAAGTGGGATTGACCAGACCGAGAGAAGATTAATGCTCTGTGGGTTTTGTGGGATGGTACAGACGACCAGGAACGATTGCTATGACGGTTGTGGTGTGGTGACCGGCATGGATGGAGCAAACAATGAGCACACCAGTTTCAGTCATCATCGATGCAATTTGACAGGTGGTAATCTTATATTCTTCCATTGAGATTTATCGCTCAACTATGTACATTGACTGCAGTGCGCTTGCATTAACGCGTCAATCTTAACGAATGGTGCGTTTGTGCAGGGAATTATTAGAGGTTTTGGTAATGCACGTGTTACACCATGATGTGCTGTTTATACCGTTGGCGTCAGGTTGGATCAGATTTCATTTAACCTTCCTGGTTTATTAAGATTGAACTATCGATTGGTAGTTGAATTGAGTTGTGCTCTAGTTTTACAGCAAGTGACGCTGTTTTGGTACGTACATTTGCCATTACTATAGTGGAATTGTTTAAACTTAGTAGAGAAGCAATAATTCGATGAATTTCGTTAAAACATCTCCATTACCTTTAGCTCATTCTTTGGACACAATCTCTAAACCATTCTTTGACATCTCCCGTCATCGTTCCGCTCGGTAGTCTTGCTGTGGAGGATGAAAATATTTCATGCAGATAATTGAGACGCCTAATAGTGTAGTGATAATGGAGACACCTAGTTGGTAATGGGAATGGAGACGCCTAGTGCTTTTGATAGTAATGGAGGCGCCTAGTGCTTTGGCCTCTTGTTTTTATTTAAATAGGTTTTTTAATGGAATAAGTTTGCATTGCTTTCCCCATATAGATACTTTTTCTACCTTTATGTCAACGGCATGATTTAAACAGCCACAAAAAATTGTAACGGCAATAATTTGTGCAATCAAATAAATATATCCGAAAATTACTTTTCTAAGGACGCACTCTCGTTCGAGCATACGAGGCGAAGCAACCATTCCATCACGTATTCTAGAAACGGTCGATCCTTTAGCACCGTTGCATTCTGCTGCATCCTTAGCATTCAGGAATGGGACGAATATATTTAACTCCACTCACTGAAATTCTATGCGGTCGGCCCATCTAGCGGTCGGTGATTTTGGGGTTGTTTTTCTCTCGAGAGGATATCCACTTTAATGGCGTCTAAGGTGACGGTTGACGGTGGAAAACCGAGCAGGCCGTATAAAACCCCGTTCCGGAGGTGCCACGCAACCGTCGGATCGTATCGCTCGACCGATGAATGGCGATCCGGCATCGTCGCATCGTAGATCCGTGCCGGGTTTACGGCCATGAATGGATTCGCCATTCGGCTGCCTCGATTTTTTCTGTTTCGCCCTCCCTATTTTTGTTTCTTTCATCTCCCCCCCGGTGCACAGGCATCCGCTTAAGGACGCGTCCTCGCCAATGGGTTTTGTACGGCTATGCGCTTGGGCCGCAACACGGCAAAAGGGTTTTGCAACCGGACCCAGCGCTCCGGCGGTGTCGGTGTAGAACACGAAAATAAATTTCCGGGTAATTTATGTTGAATAAATTTCATGTGTATATGAGAAGCGCCATAAATATTGTCTGTTTCAACATGAATACGTAATTTATTTTCGCGCTCTCCGGAGCATCGAGCCTTTTGCCCAACTATCTCGTTCACTATCAACACACATTAACACGCTGTTTCGCCTGTTCGCCTGTTTCGCTCCGGACCGATCCGATGGTTCGGACACACAGCGAGTCACACATACACACGGGCCGACGACTCTTTGTTTGCCGATCTAATATTCTTTCCTACTCCTACTTTATCTTCCATCTGTTTGCACTTTTGCATCACGGTGGCCTTAATGGTGGCATTTGTTGGAAAATTGATGTCATTGAATGGGGATTTTATCCTTTGGCGAGTAATGGACCCGCCGTGCACGTAACCTGCACTCGAACAGGCGGAACATTGAGCATATAAGGGAGTTAGTGTTTGAGTGGGCAATGGAACTGTTGTTTTGAATTTTGATTGCGTGTGTTTTAGTTTATTGAGTAAAATAGTGTTACAGTTTTTTGGTTTTGTTTTCGAGCTTGTGATTTATTTGAAATCCAAAAATTAGAATTATATGTTGACACGAACCACGGCTTTGGTTTTAATGACGTAACACGTAAGGTTATCCAAATAGTGTAACATGTCTATTTAAGTTGAGCTCTTGTTACTTCCGCTTTTCTGTAACTCTTATTAGTTGTCTTACAAGTTGTCCTTTTATGCTTCTGATATGTTCCCACCGTGCCGAAAAAAAGCGTTTTCCCAAAATTGGCTTCCGAATACTAGCACGAAAAAGAAAATCGGACCCGTATTTCATGGCGTTTTCCCCACAAAACCTCGCGACGATATCGTTGACTTCGATTGGAAGGCTTGATAGAAAGATGCACCGGCCATGTTGGATTCACATTGCTGGGAGCCGCAATATGGTGGACAGTGGTGTATAGGTGCGGTTTGGTTTTCGAAAATCGGGAAAAAATATGTAATTCAACAGTAAAACGTATACTAAATTGTGTAACATTCAACGATGTCTACATCGATCACGGCATCTCCGGTGTGCAACTCCATCATTTGGGATGAAAATAGTCGACGACACCCAGGGGAAGCAGAAGGTAAGGCAAAACAAGACAAGACTATCTCCGTGCGGTGGTAAACTTTGCAGACTGAAGATACGTGATTGATTGTTTAAGGGATAATGCGTTCTTTTTTTATAAAGTCAAGAATATGGAGGCATCTAATACATATGAAGGCAAAAGAGAAGCTCAGTGCTTCAACTCCTTGTTGAGCAATGTAACTTCAAGTGCAATTTTTTGCTCCCTTGACTTGACCGAGTGAATACAGGCGCTATTTAGCTCATTCGTTACGTCAGTACAGAGAGGCGAATGTAGACTGAGATAAATAAAGAAAGAAAAAGTTGCTTCAAAACAGTTCCTAAAATAATACTTCTAGATTTAAACACGGATTGAATGATACTTGTTACATAACAAATTTATATTCTTTAGGCTACTACCCAGCAGACAATTATTGCGGGTGTCTGAGCCATTTCATTGCAATCTGCACAAATTTTGAATAGGTTCAACCTATTTGGTGCAAAATAGATCAAATGGAAAGGATCCATGCTTGAACTTGGTTAAGATTGGTCAGATCTTCTGCTTCTTCCTCATCTTCTTCTAATGTGGGTTAAGTTTTGACAGCGTGAACGAAGCTGAAATGTAAATAATCCACTGTTGGAGAAGGAAGTGCTTGTTTGCCTTTCCGTATTTTGTATTGACAAACAATGTTTTCCGCAATATCTTTACTTCAAGTTGTGGTTATGATAGCTGACTTCGGTTTTACTAACCACAATTGCAATGGTTTTAAATATTAGGTAAGCCACATCCTCAATAGTTGTGTATTGGTATACACCATATTTTGTATACAGTAAAGAGGCGAGGCGTGCACCCGGTTGAAACGCGAGGCTAATAGAATTGGATTCAAGATCAATGCGACGAAGACAAAATACCTGCTCGCCGGAGGTTCTGACCGTAGAGTATCAGTAGGCGGCGACGAACTCGAGGTGGTAGAGGAGTTCTGCTACCTTGGTACGATCATAAAATCGGACAGCATCGTAAGCAGCGAAATCCAAAGGCGCATGGCTCGCATTGTGGATTCAACGTGGTTGAATAGTAAGGTCTCACGGCGAGGGGACGATCCGGAAGGGATATGAACCTCGGCCCTGCCATGTGTAGACCAGCGCTGTTGTCACTTCCACCATCGGGCTGCCCTGCTATGTGTTTTTACATGTCGTTAGTAAAAGTACTCTTAAAATGATGGATATTTTAAATGGAGCTAAATAAAGTTGATGGAGGCGCCTAGTACTTTGTAAGTGAATTTTATTTTCGTTCGCTTTGAGTCTCGAAGGTGAATGTAGTCGCCTTTCTACTGTATTTAAAAAAGTGATCGATACTTCAGTTAATGAGTCTTCATTCATCACTGTTTCTAAGAAACAGTATAATTAAAAGAAAAAAAGAGTGACAGTACGGCATTGTACTGTCATAATTAATTATGAAAAAGTCAAAAAGAGATTTTCAAGAGCAATATGATTCATGAAAAAGGAACGCTAAAAAACAACAAACTCTTTATTTATTCGTTTTACTTCTTATGCGCTTTGCTCTTGAGCAATCACAGCTAATAATCGTTTACGGCATGATACGAACGTCTAAAACGCTGGCAAGAATCAAGCACAAAGTAGCAGCAGTAGCAGCAACACATCATAGTTGTAAGCATTACCGTAGGAAAACGTTCCCCACAGGCAGTAAAGCTACAGAATGTAGAATCCAATATGGAAAAGAATTATGGTTTCCCATATGTGGATGCTTCCAAACACACCGAAACACACACATACACGCACACGCTTGAAGCAAAACAATTGCTTAGCACTGGTCTGGCAGCCAGTGGAAAAAAGGACATCGCGGGACGAGTGCAAACTGAAACCATATACCCATTGATGTCGTTTTTTCCCCTCTCGTGTTCATCCTGCTGCAATATAAATTACAATCATACTCGAGCGATCCGCACGATCTGCCACTGGTTTCAACGAACTGTGCTTCAGCACAATCGGTTGGAGGGATATGATTTAGATAAGCCGATTAGATTGTGGCCATGGTTTGTCCCTCGCAGGTTCACCAGGTTGGGAAGTTTTCCGGACTGTCGTGGGATGCGCAAAAATCCTATGGTGGGCGAGCGCACGCCCGCGTTTGAAGTATCGCTCGTAAAAATAAACTTATACAAAATTATATCCACTAATGTGTCATCTGCAACAAGCACTCGGATGGGGGAGGGTGATTGTGAAAATAGAAGTGAGTAGTCAAAAAAAAAAAGAAGAAGGTAGAATGACTTCGAACAGGCAAAAGCAGCAGGAAACCAAAAAAAAAAAAGGAGCACAGGAAAAAGAAAATAACAAACGTAACGTGAGCAATAAAATGAGGAAAAGAGCAAAAGCGTCGCGTGGTGCGAGCTGAAGAACGGTGAGCATACAAAGTGAGTGCTTGCCACCCCAAAAAAAAAAAACGGAATGGCGTACACACCCACTCACCTACCAACCTATAACGCTACGGCGGGGCGCATCGGCGAAGGCGACCCATTGTAAGCGACCCGTAAGTCCGTGACGGAAGCAATAAACGACAGCAATGAACAGCAGAAGCACTTATCCTTCTTTCCGTGCAAATATCCAATGTAGATGAGCATAAATTTTCATCCTACTTCCGGCGACTTCCGTCCATCCCGAGAACGCTGTTCCGTGGGGGTGGGGGCTTGCGCGGAAAGAGCGTTTTCTTTTGCACGTGCTGTAGTGTTGGTGTGCGACTTTCGCCGGGCCAGCCATGTTTGCCGTCGGCTCGTTTGTTCGCTCGCAACGTCGCAATGCCTGTAACTGACTTACCACCGGTTTTTGTTTTCGGCCATTCTTCTGCGCTTGCCACTGGTCGCCATGTTGCAGTCGCCGCTGACGGCAGGTGGGGCAAAGAAGACCCTTGGCGCTGCTGTCTGCAATGCGGATGGCAACGGGACGTCGTTCCCCAAACGAAACCAACGGCAAAACTAGACTCCTTCTGGCTCGCCACACACACACACACACACATGCGCGCGCGAAAGGATCGTAACATCTACCCCCCCTCCCCCCGTTTCCCCCCTCACCTTCCACCTCAAACGACCACAGGATATCGTAACCTAATTTGCTTTTCTGCGATACCCTCACGCTTCCATACTTACACTGTTGCTAGAGCTTTTTTCTTTCCTTTTTGACTCCCGCTGCTGCTGCTGCTGCTGCTACGTTGGTGCTGGGAAGTGTAGTCAGCTGTGAGCTGAGCTTTTTCGATCCCGTTGGGACCTCAAGGCAGGGTAGCAACCCGGCATTAAAGATGGCGCCCGCGGTGTTCGTGTCAGGAAGTAGTTTTCGCGTGAGGCGTGGTAACTGATCCCGAACCGGTCGGTCGCTTGCTCGGTCGAAACTTATCGGGCGACTTGTTGTAACATTTTCGCCTGTTGAAGAACAAAATACCTCCACACATACACACACACACGTGCACATAGTGGATAGATTGGGTATGCAGGCAACCGACCTGTTGCATAAATTTAATATGAATTTGCTAGAAGTAGATGCAGATGGAGGGCTGTCAAACTCTGGCTTAGCATCTCAATTAGGATTGCTGCAATAAAATTAATTGAATGCATTGAAGTGGATATATCATAAGAAGAATTGATTTATTGCATAGCCATGTGTATAAAAAAGAATATAAAGGACCAAAAATTCTTACTTTCTTTTGACGGGAAATGCACACTTAGTTTTTTTAAACATATTTTTCACTCACATTTTTGCTTGTTGTTTGTTGTTTATTTGGCTTTTGCTTTCTAGAGTAAAACAAGAAAAAACAATTAAATCGAACATGAATCTGCTTCAGGGTCTTTCAATACATGCTTTGTAGCTTAAATTAATAAAAAATTAAGTTCCATGGTTATCTGGGAAGCTGGTACGGCGATTGGGGACCACTATGAACCACCACTCGATTGTCAAACATGCTGTCAGAACCGTTCAAATGTTACCGGTGCCTGAGGCAAGGGACTGGACTCTACTGTTTGCTGTTTAACATCGCTCTGAAAGGTGTCATGCGAAGCGTGGGCTTTGACATACAAAAATAAAATATATACATGAATTGGGGATTAATGCTGCCAACGATCAAATACTTACTCGCCGATGCCTCTGATAGTAATAGAGCCTGACTAGGAAATAGAGTATTAGTTGATGGTGAGGTTTGGCAGTAGTTCTGCTACCTTGGTAAGATTGTAGCTTCAGACAACAACAGAAGTAGCGAAATGCGACGACTCTTTGCTCGGGAAAATCGTGCCTGCAACGGGCTTGAAAAGGCTCGTAATCAAGAGGACTTTAGTTACTGGGCACTATAGTACCTATCACATATACGTCCGGTAGTCCTCTACGAGTATGAGTAATAGATTATGCTGACGGAGGACGCCATTATTGTCGCAAATTTCGAACGGCAGTTTAGGGCTTAATCTGGTGGAGTTGAAACCTTTCAGAGATCCGTTTCAGCTTTTGAATTCCATGTAAACGGAGCTGATCAAGTCATTATGACGTGCTCAACCCTTGAAATTTATTTAAAACACTACGCTGGAAAATCTGCACGCCTTTGACACCCCTGCAGTGTCGTGAATTCTTTTCTGCAGGCCCTCCGTACGGGGTCGTCCAGTTGATGCTAACGTAGGAAAGCTGTTAACTGCATACGGTTTGATGAGCAGAGCAGAGATGCAGCGAAGCAGACTGTCGCATGTCAAACATCACCGTACATTCCTGACAGTTAGCAGTGTGGGGTAGAATCGATCACCGCGTACATCATCATATCGGAATGGCACTTTTCAGTGGGATGAAAAAATATTCGTATCGTTCACTCGCTAATAGTTAGCAGTATGTTATCATTGCAATAAAAAGCAGATACATTGATGCTTGATAAAGGTACAATTGTCATGCTCGTTTTAAGGGTCCTGAGGGGCGCTCGTTTTGAAACGTCAAATCCCACCTTGAAATCATTTTTGACAGCTGCTGTTCTACGGGACGCTACAGGTTTGTCCTACAGCTCTCCAGCAAGCAAATGCTCGATGCGTGTGATATCTGAAAGCATCTCCGTACAACTTTAATACCGAACGAAATGATCCATCCTCGGTGGGAGATTGTTTTCGTACCGAGATTTCGAACGATGTAAAATATGTAAAGATCAGATTAAACACCTATTGCTGCTGCTGCTGCCTGCTTTTTCCAGGCCCTTTTTTCCGGTACGCAGGCTTGTGTTACGTGCGTCGGTCTCACGAATCCCCTTCACAGCCGAGCCCTCTGCTTTGCTGCTGATGCCATCGTGTCCGCCCGGATGAGGTTAGATGTTGTGTGCTGCTACTGTCACGCTAGGTAAATAAGCTGTCACTTTGATCGTCATAAATCATGATTATCGTTGCCTACATCGTGTTAGCGGGCGCGCCTGAACGTTATGCGTGCGTGTGAGTGGTGTGTGCGTGAAGTGTTTGTTTTTTTTTTCTTCAGTGACTATTTTTATTGTTATTATGATGCTGATATCAACGGAAGCTTGGCGAAGCTTTTGCGCTTAACGAAAAATCAAATTCTTCAATTCGTGGCCTGTCAGACGAGAGGCTGCGAGAGACATGAGAAGAATAATTTCATAGGAACTCGGGTCCGTTATCTGCTTGAATCAGTTTTTTTTGCTCTTCTTTCTATTTGTCATGCGATACCGGAGCATTATTAAATTGCTATCACCATCAACTCGGCAGATAAGAGCAGGGCATAAAATTTGAGCCTGCAGGGCGATGGATCGAAAGCATTCCATCATACTATTTACTGTGCTAAAGAATTTAAACTCACTGTTCTGAATGTTTCGATGAGACGTGATGCAACATGGTAATATATACAGCAGTTTACTGCATAAATGCTCGTGCAGCTGACGATGAAGACATCTTCATCCAGTGAAGTTGTGCAATAAAATAACTGTGGGGAAAATTTTCCACCGAAACGACCCTAGCTCCGGCGTAGCCGACGAACAAAATGACCATCCGCAAATTAAACGGAAACAAATTGTTTCCGGTGCTCTGCATATTAATTTCTTACCGGAAAATGATTCCATCAATCGTTAGATGTAAGATTTGTTGCGTCGAATACCCATACGACGCTTTGTGACGCTATGACAAGTGAAGTCGGTGAGCGAGAAGAAGGTTTGTGTGTTGATGAATCAAGCAAGCTTCGGTGCAATGAACAGATTGCTGAAGGCGTTACATTTATACGAATGTAAGCGAGTGGAACGAGAAGCGAAATATTATCTGCCATATTCCTAGTAATGCACGGTAAAACTGATGCGCTTTCAAAGCAGGACTGAAGCTTTTCTGGTGAGATTATTTTACTGAGCAGTGCAGGGAAAGAATGCATTGGAAGTTGTGCATGGATACATTAATTCAATATTGAATTTCATCTTACATTTATGCATGCAGTTTGTTTTGTGGCGTGGCGTGATTATGGTTTTTGTCTGTTTTTTTATCGTATGCATTCCAGGACAATACTGTGCTATCTTCCTTACAGGGCTAGCTCATCACAAAACCTGGAATATTACATGTAAAACGAAAGAACTTACACTCTCGATGTAAATTACATTTCAAATACACCCGGGAGAAGGGTTTCGGCATTTTAGAATTTGGAATCTAAGTATCCCGGATCTAAGAAACTTGGATCCGATATCCAAGAGGTATAAGAGTTCCAGGATCCAGGATTTGGGAATCTGCGACCCGGTGGTGAGGTGACAGCAGCGCTGATTTTCATACCGCAAGAACGAGCCTTTTAAATCCCATTCAGGCCATTCTCTAGTAGTGTCATTAGACAGTAATTAGCCATTAGATAGCCGGTGTAACCTCGCTAAGCCAAGAAGAGAGATATTTGGATCCGGGATCTTAGAGTCCAGGATATTGGGGTCTGATAACTTGGAATCTTGGGATCTGCGCTTTATTGATCCCGAGGACCCAGAATCTTGAGATACGGGATCTTGGGTAACGAGATCTTGGCATATCGGATCTTAAGATCCGGCATTTTGGGATCCGGATCTGTGACTAAGGAATCTGGGGATCTTGAAATCATGGATCCAGTATTCTATATGTTATCAGAGACTTGTCAGATCAGTGGGGATCAGATCTGGGAGCCGGGAAGTTGGGATCTGGGATTCAGCGTTCCGGGATCTTGGGATCTGTTGTCGTTTGAGTATGTATTCTTCTTCTTCTTACCTTCACGATCTACTATGGTTCTGCCAGCACTGTAGGGCCGTCTCCATCTTCTTCTTCTCGAAAAACAATTCACCGAAAGTAAATAACGCAATACAGAATCTTCTGTTTGTTACAACGCACTTAAAGCACACCTACCCCATGCTGTGCAGCTCATTACTTATGCATCAAATTAATCAAAGCTCAATCGAGTAGCTATAATTCGCTACACAGTATCTCCGAATGGATAAACGAGCTACCGGATACCATCTAGCACGAGCCAGCCACAGTCCCAGTGAAACGTGGCGGAGAAGCACGCTAATGAAAATCATCCGTTAACGAAGTTAACATTGTACCGCTTGCTACCAGCTACTTAGCTGCTTAGTGCACACTAATGAACAACATTAGCAAAATGTTTTAATTTAATTATTCTCCACGGCTTCTTCCTTGATTTCGAGTTATGTGTGTGTGTGTGTGTGTGAGAGAGAGCCAAAAACCGATGATCGTGAAACATCGGTCTCTTTCTTACGATAAATGCACGAAATTGGTAATGCAAAATCTCGGGCTGCAAATTATGCAAATTAAAGCCGGGAGCTGCAGGCATTGGAACGTTAATTTGATTTATAGCATCACATCTCAGGCAGGAGATCGATTTCCCTCAAACGTCCGGCCTCGTTCGCAGCACAGACAAGTGGGCCCAGCTTGGCGCTAATTGGTGCCCGAAGATGTACCGTACATCCCACCACCGATCCTTGAAGATGCACCTGTGTTGGGTCGCAACATTTCTTCTTGTTCTTCTGAAGACTCGTCTAAGTGTGCTACTTCAGCTGGAGCTCAGTAGATCAGCTGTATCAGAGGATGCGAAGCCAACAAAATAAAAAATGGCAAAGAACCCTGAGAATGCATCGCCATTCGTGTTATGAAGTAGGTAGGACCAATTACCTGAATGGTTCTGGCCAAGCGCTTACTGGGAGCGTGGGGTGGGTAGATTTTACTGATCGGAACAGCGTCAAGCATCGCCGTCGGGCACACTTGAGCGGTACCGGGCTCTTCATCCGCGTGAGTCAAACGGAAATGATTGAGTACGTGCTCGTCGTCAGCACAGCCCTTTCGCTGTGCCCGCTTTATCGTTTCGCGCTGTAGTGCGCGCACCACGTCTCGGGACATTCATATATACATATAAACGGGGACGCTGCGTCGCAGTTCCCTGCCGGGTTCCGGTGGTTCGTGACCGATGTTTCGTTATTTTATTGGTGTCATTCAAAAGAGCATTAAACATAAGTGGCTACTTATACACAAAAACACTCGCAAACGGATAAATCCACCACCACAAAGGAGAGTGTGTAAAGCGAATTCAATAGAAAAAAGGCAAGGGAGAATGAAAGGGAGAGAGAGAGAGACAGAGAGAGAGAGAGAGAGAGAGAGAGAGAGATCAGCTGCTGTTGGAGGTTGGTTAATATGACTTGGAATATTCTCTATTCTACGCTCGTGTGATGCTTCCCCCATGTATAGCGTCAGTTCTTCATCCTCCATTTTGCTCTACCATTTTTGGAGGTGCTTTTCCCTCCACTTCGCCCCCTGCTCTTCCTTCAAAGACACGAATATCTTTGCGAAAGTACACGGAAGCATCAGACGACGACCTAGAATGTCGGTGGTTCCCTTTTGCGCAATGTGATTCCCAGTTTTGCTCTAGCTTGTCTTGACGTTATTATTCATTTTCCTTCCCGTTTTTCGTACCTCTCTTTTCTATCCCTACCACTGCCCTTACATCAACCTCCCCTCCCTTCCCAACAGCTCCGTTCGAAGGCACAACAGAAAATGTTTGCTGTTGGGTGGTTGGTTGCCTGGTGGTCGTAAATAAAGTTGAGATACGTTCTCGAGTGGTCGCTCGTATGGTAGATTAAAGTTTAATGTCAATATAAGCAAGTTGATGCAATATTTTTCTCGTTTTTTTTGTTTTGGTCTGTTTTTTTTTGTCTTTTCGGTGTGTGTCGCATCTTTCTTCGCCGGAGTCACTTCGCCAGCAAAACCCGTCTCGTTGACTTAATCTCTCATGCCACACGCACACTCACCCACACACTGGGTGGGTGTTTTATTTGCCGGAGATATTCTGTCATTCCGATACACTGGGCAAAGTTTTGCGATGTTTTTTTTTTTCGTTTCGCTCTTTCTGTATGGTTTGCTTTGGCTCTCCTTTCATCATCAGCTTTAGATCAGCTGGTACCATCGGCATCGGCAGTTTGTCATGTATTTGCCGAGCAGCAGTGGGATGGGGCGCAAATGTTAGCATCTTAAATCTTATCTTCCCGCACTGGGACTGGATGGGATGTGTAAGATGCAAGAATGTTTTTCCGCCATTTTTTTTTTCTTCGATCGTTTATGAATCATTGATGGGAGGAAATTGATGCTTTCGAATGGAGGAAGGGGGAACAGAATCGATCTTTTGCGATATTGCATTCTTGTCGTTTCTTTTTATTTTCTTTTAAATTAACTGTTATGCTTATAACGGATGTATTTTGGTTAAAAAGTTGGCGAGAAAGATGCTGCTTAGGAAATGTTAATGAAGCTCACAGTTTTAATTTGGTTTTAAATATCTTTTGTTTTGTTACTTAATTTCTTCTGTGGCTAACCCCTTATCAATAATTATGCTTTAAGCCCTAAGAAAGAAGAATATTTCACAAAAAACAAAACGAAACGGACGACGAAAAGACTGTCCGTGACAATCTTGAACAAATCACTACACGCTCCGAGTCACCCAGCTTACCCAGTTTCGCTCCGTTTCAGGCAAAGCTTTGAAAAGGATGGGAATAACTTGTCTAGTGCTTCATGAATCTTTGAGGAAGAGTCATTCGTATGAATCTGTTTGAGCGAAACGCTTCGTAAGAGTTTAAGCGTTGCGATACTTAGACGTTGATCGCACGAATGGTCGCTTGGAGGACAAGTATACCGTAAGAGTATGGATAAGGATCGTTTGCCCGTATCATTCTAATGCGGTGCAAAATAAGAACAATTGTTGCCCATCTTGGGCACAACGGATAACGAGTTAAATGCTGCTAATGTGTCGATTGTCTTGACCATCTAGTAATCTAGCACGAGTGAGAGTGCACGAGTGCTGATTCAAACTAGTAAACCATTTTATAAATAAATTATTAATAATAATTTGATATAAATTATGAAACGTTTACCGGATTCCAACTCGTACAAATACGCCAATGTGAGCTAGGATATTAAAAATAATTACCACTTTTCCGATTTCTTTCCGCTTGGTAAGATAGAAAACAAACACTCCAAGGGCACAGTGGACACACTAGAAATAATTTAATTTATTATAAATATCCTCACCATCACCATTGTCGAACCATCGATCGGCCACGGCTGATACCGTTTATTGCATTGGCTCAATAAAATATTCCACCAACGATTATTTCTAACGATCGCGCCGGCTCGTGCAAAAAAATTTGCAAAAAAACGCTAACCTACGTGAATGATGGCCAGTAATTCCTGAATTGATTTTATATAAAATTTAATGCTACCGAACCCGGCTCGGAAGGACGTCTTTTTCTAAAACGCAAAACAAAAATAAAAAGCAACATCAGCTTCAAACTGATGCCGAAAGTTTAATGTGCCACCGGGTCGATAACGTTAACTGAAATAATAGTAATAAAAAAAGTAAAACACAAAACCATCATCATCATCATCGAAAGTCTATGCTGCCATCGTACGAGCTTTGGCCTATCATTCGCACCAAATCTTTGTGCTTAATTTCAATGATAATGATTTTTTTTTCGCTGCGATCATTCTGCTATGAAGCTGTCCGCGTGGCATGGAGTCATCGGGGAGTGGGGGAAAAAAGTGGATGGCAGGCGGGTATTCGATTTAGAATTGCTAAAGGCGTACCGTTGACAAATGAACCCCTTTTTTATGTTTCCATTCGATTTTATTTGAAGTTTCGATTTGCCGCAGCAGCGATCGGTGAAGGGTGAAGGTGGAAATGTTTTTCGATGCGTTGTTGAGTCGTTTGAACAGTGAATCCGTTTTTTGATAATGCTTCTTTTTTATTTATGCAGTTTATTTTGTCCTTTTTTTTTGGTTTATTTTGTATGGTTTAGCAGCTTTTATTTTTAAAATACTGCTTTCAAAAGACTACTTTCTTTATTTAGTATTTTTTGTGCGATCGTTTAGAGCTCAAATTGCAACAAATTGCACCTCTGCCACACATAAGAGTAGCTACAAAACTATAACACAGCAGCTATAATAATCAAAGCTACCCTTCCTTTTTCCTAGGAACCTCCGGAAGTCACACGCTGCGGTTTTACAACCGCACGACAACACCGGCACAGTCCTCGACCCAACAAGCTTCCGCAGCACGGTTGGGAATTAACAGCAATCGCCATATTTTTCCCAGCAATAAAAATTGATTTATTTCATTCCGGTTCAAGCTTCCCAGTGTCCCACCGGATGCTGGTCCGGAGCTTTGTTGTTTTTTTTTGTTTGCCAGCGTAACAGCACAGCATTGATCGACAGCACGACTATGCCAGGGGTTTTGCTTTTACCGTGATTGATTTTTTACGTAAAGCGCGCGGGGACGAAGCGTTAGAAGGAAACAAAAGAAATCGTAATAAAAATAAATAATGTAACATCCCTTTTGCTCGCCGTATTGGAGTTAAAGGTGACCGGGTGACTTGTGTGGGAGATTTTTTGTTCGGGGTGATACCTGGTTTGTTACCTTCCTGGACGAGAAATGTCCCTTCCCTTCCTTCCTATTCCAAATACGCTCACATTCGTTCCGCACCGCACCGTGCCACGGTGGTGAATGAAGTCATCCAAATCAAAATTTTGGGACCGATTGATTGGTTTTGGATGCGGAACAGTAGCGATGGCTGTGGTTGGTTGTTTTTTCTTTGGTGCGTGGTAGGGAAAGGTGCCGACCGCGGGGTAGGAGTTGATTCGTTTTGAATCGATGATGTTGAATACGATGCCCTTGGGTGCGCTCTGACTTAATTTTCATCTTCACATTTCCTGGACGGTTCACTTGTCTATGGAAATCGATCAAGAAAATTTATTTATACAAACTTCTTTCGTGTCTTTTGCTTAGTTTTAGCTTTTGTTTTGTGTGTGTGTTGTGTTAAAGGATCTGTTGGGCGGCGGTACGGCGCTTAACTGGAATATAACGAGTATGTTAATGCTGGTGGCACTGCTTACAACCAATACACTACCAATAGCCAGCAATAATCGGTTTTTAAAGGTTCAAGCTGACGTGCAAATGACCTTGCGCAAAGTCATTGTTGTCAGAGATTTATTGCGGAGTTTTTTTTTAACGAAATTTAGAAAGAAATGTTTTGAGGCGACCCGGTGGTGTAGCCGACAGCGGCGCCGGTTTTCAAACGGAAAGACCATGGTTCAAATCCCTTCCGGAACGTCCCTCCGTAGTGAGGACTGACTATCCAACTTGCGTGATTTTAGCAAGTCTAGTAAGCCATGAGATGGCCTGCGTGACCTTTAGAAGGTCACTAAGCCAAGAAGAAGAAATAACTGCTGTATTATCTACTACATTAATTAGAGCTTTTGCAACTGCTAAGATTTTGCTCTTTTTAGTTTTATTGATTTGGTTAATCTTTTTGATTTATTTAATGACGATTACTTTTTGTTTATTGTTTTTATTTAATTTCGTTCATTTGATTTATCTTTAATTGATTATTGCTGACCATTTTCATAAACACTTTCTGTAAAAAAAATAAATTTATCTTTGATTATTGCAATATTTTGAATAACTAAAACAAATCAGAAAACCTTGTAGAATACCTGCTAATCATTTTGATGATATTTAAACAATAGAGATACTTCCTAAAGTCATAGAAACAAACAATTCTCCATATCACAATGTCAAACAGACAATTCATTACACTCAAGGAACCTACATCAAGAATGCTAGAAATGCATATGCAGCGAGTTTGACCAAGCACCCATTGAAACACAGGCTTTAAAGAACCTACCACCGCACTCGGCTAGCGAGTGATGCAATGAAATATGATATCAATTCAAAACAACCAGTGCGCCAGCCATCGAACAGTGCCCGAGCACAGACAATGGCAGAGCAATTATACACAATACAAATAACTTCATGTCGGATGTAAGGCCTCAAACATCCGACATGTCTGTAAGGGATATTTTCCTTCTGAAGATCCAAAGTCACCTGGCCGATAAGCTCGCTCCGGCAATGAGTATCGAGAGTCTTTTGCTTCTTTGTTTAACATGCCGGTACCATGTAGTTGGATAGTCAGTCCTCACTACGGGACGGTCCGGATGGGATTTGAAGCCCGGTCCTGCCGTGTGAAGACCGGCGCCGCTATCGCAAATCTATGAGCCGCCCCTAGAGCATCGAGAGTCATCCTACCAAATGTAATAGCATCGATGTCTTCAACGCACTAGTAAGGAAGATTTGTATCTAGAATTTTCGGAATTTATACTATCTGAATAGTCAAAGATGAGAAAGATATTGGTTTACTCAGCTAGCACCCATGTTGTTGCGTTTTCATCACGATTAAAAGTCCGAACCTTCCTTTTTAGAATATGGCGACCGTGACTCGTCCGATAACCGTCCGTCTTTATAACACTCCGTTGACTAATTGTGCCTATTAAGGCATTTATGAAGGCAAACGTATAGCGCAAACTCAAGCGTTGTGTCAAAATCATTTTTGGATTTGTTATGCGTTAACGTTGAGCGCAAACATTTGTAAACAAATCGACGAAGGTAAAAGGAAACTACACATATTTACTTGCTTTACGATAGTTTTACGAATAATAACATTTTACTGTAATATAAATTAATTTCATCCGGTATTTTTTGTCGTCTGTTTTCATCCACCGTAAGCGCAAAAGGCGAGCGCAAATAAATTGTGACTACAGGAAGCGCAAAAAAGCACAGTACAGTAGTAGTCGACACAACGGTTGGGTTTGCGCTTTGCGTTTGCTCTCCATGTAGCTCGAGCTTATTGACAAAACCGATCTCTTCTTAGCTTAACGACCTTCTAAGGTCACGCCGGCCATCGAACGGTCCGAATGGGATTTGACACTACCGGGCCGCCCTTGTCTGTAGGACAAAACCGTTAGTAATGGTTATTAAGGCAATTTTTTCAATAAGTTAGTAGATATTCAGGCTTGCTATAATTAAAATTATAGCAAAGTGTATTTTATAAAATTTGATGTAGAATTTAATTAAATCAAATCGTGCACACCTTCTTTTGTGGTTCCATAAAATTTCAAATTGTATTTCTCTTCATCATTTACAAGCTTGAACAAAGTATTCTAAATTGTAATTTTTAAGACGCATCTACACTACTGCAAATGACTAACAAAAATGTGTGTTTTTCATGTGTGTCGAAAAGAATGAAGGCTCATGCGGGAACAACTATCACGCAAACTCATGTTGAATGCATTTTGATGGTGGGTTGTTCTATTTCCCCCCCAACGGGCTAGACAGCCATGCATTGGAGCGTGCGTCACTGAGCATCAAATTAGTTACGGTTTCGATCGTAGGTGTAAGATGCAATCTTTACCTTTGCCAACGGAAACCATATGGCTGTGTTATGAGGTACGAATGGAGTGCGTCTTGCAGCTTGAAGTTTCTCCGGCGTCCCGGGCAAATAGCAAACACCCACTAGTTGGAAACCTATTTGCTGGTTCCAGGTACTACTGGTCGTGATTTTTGAAATATTTAAACTAATCCATTTTCCTCGCACTACTGCTGGGCCCCAAGGGTGCCGCGGCAGCGAACATGCAAGCGTTGTTTTCGAGTGGGTTTTCGTTGTTTGTTTTTTTTTGCTTCCTGTGCGATGTAACCTTTTGCGCTCGTTGCGCTCGAGACAGGTAAGTCGTGTAGGAATGGGTTTGCTTGCTTGCGCTGTGGCACGGCAAAGGTGGCACAAAACTTCGTGTGACGTTTGATTGTCAGCCGTGTTGGCGATGCGTTTGCTTCATGGCTGTATGGTGCGATGTTGGGAGTAGTGTTGGGAAATTTGCTGGAAAAAAACGGAACTGGTTCCAGTTGCAAAAGGAACGGAACGGGAAACAAGGAGGGGGGGGGGAGGTAAACGGGATGAATAACAAACAAAGACGGAACGGAACGATCAAAAAGGAAAGGAACTATTTTGGTAGGTTCGAGCCGGAACGGCCAACACTAGTTTATAGCGCTGGTGCTTATCAGTTTATGGGTTGATGCAAAAGGAAGGTAAGAGATGGTTGGGTCTCGGTTCTTTGACGCAGTTTCGTATGGATTTTTTTTATATGTCTGCTGGTTAACTGTATACAAGTCTGTTTATATTGTGCAAGGTATTGTTAGAAAATGATTAATTTATTTGCTTTGCTATAATAATCGTCTTAATACGTCTATCAACACTACTAGCAATGCGAAAATTTGTGAGGTTTTGGTTGAAAAAAAAAATATTTTAAATGCTTGAAAATACATAATAACGATTGGCAACATTTTGAATATTCATTTGTAGAAATTATGATTGAAGCAAACGTTAACTTTACACTTAATAAAATATAATTCAAAATTTCGATTGGGTTGAATAACAAACTGTTGTCACTTTAAATTGTTAAAAGAAAATTGGCAAATTATGTGAGATTTGTCAAATGCTGCACGGAAAACAAAAACGTTAGGAATAAACCTCCTTATTTTTGCTGGTAGAAAAATAAATCGAATAGAATGATAATAATACAAAATTATGTAAAAATTCATTCAATCTTTTTTTTTCACTGATGTATAAAATTCAATGCAAATTCAATTCAAAAAGTTAGAAAACTTCTTCACCGACCTAACTGAAATGCTTTGGGCATAGCGTTAGTTGCATTCGTGAGGTAAACATTGCACTTCCCAACCTGCCCAAGCCAGCAGCAAATTCCAGCGCACCACGGCGATCAAGATCACCGTCGTCAGCAAGCGCATACGATGCGCTCCATCACATCCCATATGCATGAAATGTTTACTATTTTATAGAAAATTATGATTACAGATGAAGCCGAGAAGCGTACCGTACAAGCTGTTGTGCGGGAAAGGAAGCCAAAAAAGACAAAAAATTGCCCTAGCGTGGCGGGCGCGATTTAGCGCCTGCATCTTTTGTGGCTGGCTGCATGTGTTTTCTATTTTGAGGCCTTTTGTTGCTTTTTGCCAGCATGCCTTCCGCCTTGCATCCGCACCACAAAACGTGCCACTGTGGGGTGGGGGTGTGAGTTTTGCACGTCGGAAAGCTTCCCAACAGGTTCACAAGCCGATCAACAGGCTCCATTGGATGTGTATCGTCTCATCCGTTTACGAGGTAATCGAGCCGAGATCCTGCGTTAGCGATTGCTTCAACAGTTCCAACGGCAGCTTTCGGTAAGGCTTTACCGAAATTTTTATTTTTTACACTCCCTCTTTCTCACTCTCTCTCTCTCTCTCTCTCTCTCTCTCTCTTCTCACTCACTCACTCCCCGTGCTGTAAGGATTCCGTTGGTTTTGAATGGCTTGAAGATGGTTTATCTTTGTCGCACGGTACACCGGCACCGACGGTGTTGGGGTGTACGAATCCGCGAGATAACAAGCGCGCAAACAAATTCCACCGGTGGGCGCCGCAAGGTGAAGCTTATGTCGGAAATCAATTTTGATTCACCCCACGATAATCCGCACAATTTGTCCTTCCTTGGCGTGTTTTTTTTTATTTTCGTCGGTGAAGGGAAATAATGCCAAAAAAGGGAAGAAAGAAGCGTGCAATACAGTTTTTTCTGGTTGATTTTCGAGCTAGGCTAGACTTGACGCTCACGAAATGCGGCTTGAAATGAAATATTGGCACCCATTTTGGCATATAAAGCGTTAAATAAAAACAAACTTCGGCACCAACAATATCGACGGATCAGGTGACGGAGCAGATTGACTATTTTGGCGTTTCGGTTGCTTTTGAAGTTTTTGAAATTGAGATTTTTGTTGTTCATTTAAAAGACTTTCACTGGATTTGTTTGTATTTCAAGCTACATTTCAAAATTTTCGAAATTTTCCTACTATTTTCGCCGGTGTTTGCTCCAAAAACTGCAACAAATTATAAATAAATAAAAACCTCTTACTAAGCCCTTTAATAAGGTTCCCGTTTCACCTGTGCATTTGGAGATGTCACAAAGGTGGCCTCAGGTCTCCTGAGGTCAACTCGCGTTCCGAGGGTTATCGGCTGCTATCAAAAGGAAAATTTGGGTAAATACAATGCTTTCAATAAGGAAAATGGCGAAGAAACACGGGATCAATGACGTTACGGCACGAAAGATCGTAAAGGAAGGTTGCGGCGCAAAGTCGAGGGCACAGAATAAAAGTCACATGACTACCAACCGCATCCGGGAGCTGCGAGTCGAACGATGCAAGTAATACTTGAACTTCCTGAAGCGAAAAAATGTGGCGCAAAAGGTGGCTTCTGCTGGCAAAAAAATGGACCCAATGTCCATCCCAGAAGGCGACAAGATCAACACGGTGATTTACATTGGAATTTTAAGCAAGTACGTTCTTCCGTGGATCAAAGAACAGTACGGTCCGTAGCCAAACGTTATGTTTCAACAGGATGGGGCTCTGTGTCACACCTCGAACCGACCTCAGAAGTGGTTTCAGGTACAGCTTCCGTTCTGGACGAAGGATATATGGCCGCCATCTGGCACCGATCTTAATGGCGCATTATGAAGTCCAAGGCCTGTTCTATATGTCACACCTGTACAGCAAGTCTCAGGCAAATAAGGACCCGTACATGGAGAATAAATGAATGAAGACTGCATTATTAGAAGCTGCGGTGCATTCCGGAAGCGTTACGAGGCAGTAATTGCAGCAAATGGAAACTCGATCAATGATTAACATAGTTTGGGAACCTAAGAAACATTTTCTTCTTCTTGGCCTGCTCAGGATTGAGCGCATCGACATGGTCAGGTCGCCAATCAATGTCCAAGCAACTCGGTCTAGCCCTGCAGTCCTCCATCCAAGACTACATTGGTGGGGCATGAGTCCGGCATGCTCATCACGTGCCCCAGCCAACGTATCCTTCCGACTTTGACAACAGTCAGGATATCAGCACCGCCAAACACCTCAGCTAGATCGTGGTTCATTCTCCTGCGCCACATGCTCTGCGCGAGAAAATGGTGAGTGCATTTGCGTCAAGGAATCGTACTCGTAGAGGACTACCGGACGAATCAAGGAGCGGTATATCGTGCATTTTGTGTGTTGTTGGAGTCTTCTGGGACGCAAGAGTTTATGGAGCCCGTAGTAGACACGATTCTCCTGTCGGACTCTATCAAGTCGAGCCGGACTCCGAGTTGGTTGATAGAGTCCGGTTGATAGAGGTATGAGCCTCCGGGCATTAGGTTTTTTGTCTGTTGTTAAGCCTCGCACACCACAGTTGGCGTGGTCGCAAGTACTATCCTGCTAGTCCTCCTCCTAAAGGAGGATATTCGCTGCCATGACGACAAGGTAGCGAGGGGATAAACTGGACCAGACATACGAAATCGACGCAGAGAGGAGACCATGGAACGCTGGCAACAAAAATGGACAGCCGGAGCAGACAGGAGGGATCGCCGAGGATGAAGACGAGGAGACTTATTCCGGACATTGTGTCCTGGGTAAATCGTAAGCACGGAGAAATTGATTTTTATCTATCTCAACTCTTTACAGGGCATGGGTTTCTCCGGAGCTACTTCGTCGAGAAAGGCATCCTCGACGGCTCGCCAAACTGCCCGGTGTGTGAACATGACGTGGAAGATGTCGACCATGTAATGTTCCACTGTCCACGGTTTGCTCGGATCCAACAAGAGATGCAGCAGCAGATCCACACCCGCCTGACGATGGACAATCTGGCGGCGGAAATGTGTGCCAACCGCGACACTTGGGAAGCAGTCCGGACTGCCGCTCGGACCATCTTCAGAAACTTCCAAGTGAGGTGGAATGAGGAAAGTCCACCAACGGCAAGACGGAGGCGACAAAAACGACGGCGGAACACGACGACAAATGAAGCAGCAGCAGCAGCGACGAGTAACCAGAGCAGCAGCAGGAGTTTAGACGGACGGATCTGAGCAGCAGCAGCCGAAATCGGCAGGTTTCGGATCAGGTCGAGGAGTGCTTTAGTTGGGTCGCATTGGCTGCCGGGTCCGCTTCACGGGCCCAGCGTCCCGATGAATCCCACATACCCCATCTTGAGGGTTGGTCTGACCTTTTGAAGGTTCTTTCCCCGTTAACAAAAAAAAAGTCTCGCACACCACCGCAGTTGTTCGTCCGATGATGTCGAGTGTCATCCACGAAACCAAGGAATTGAAGAGACCGGGTGAAAACCGTTCTAAGAAACATCCTTGCTTAGAATAATGCCCTTAGTGGTCGTGGAGCCTTTACGTCTCACATGTAAGTGAACATATGCGCTCTCCTCTTCAAAAAGAGCTACTTTACACAACTATTCAAATATTTCTTTTATAAATATTTCATTTAGTCTTGCAAGGGTCTAACAATGGATTTCGGATTGTTGGGATTTTAACTTAAAATAAGATTGAAAAATTCGTAAGTTAATTTCAATGCTTCAAACTATCATGCTTTGCTCAGGAATTTAAATTACCTCCTTATAGCTTTCATATGGTAAACAGTTTGCTGTTTATTTGCTTCCCACTTCCCAGTATCATAGTTATTCATTTAGATTGAAATTATTATTTTCCCTCCCTTTTTATTTTCCGAAACGGAAAACAAATTTAAACTCACACAGCACCGTGTGTACCTTTTTGTTTTTGTATAAGTGGCTAGCGTTGTTTTCTGTTATTAAATAAACAAACTTGTTTTCGTGCCGCTTTTTTTCCAGGAAAACAACTTGCGTGTGTGTGTTTTTTTGTTGTTGTTTTTCGTTTGCTTGAAAATTTGTTTGGCCAAGCACACACACACAGACACTCACTCATTGCAAGGCGTAAGGTAAAAATTGTTTTTTTTCTCTTGCTCTAGCGGTTCGAAAAAGAAACCAAATAACATATTGCGGCAGATGCTTCCCAAAGTGCCACTGCCCGTGACAATTGTGATCTCAATCACTATTGAGGCCCGGTACGGTGATTTGCGGCGGTTCGTGACATTGTGGACAGACGGATGGAGGGTGGGGGGAAATAGCATCAACAAAAAAAAAACTCTAGAAGAAAAATACTCTACATCAGAATTTGAAACCAAAAACTGTTTGCCGTTTTACCAAAACATCAGGCCGAGGATCATGATTTGTCAAGCAAACGAGTGGCTGTTTTTGGTTCGCGAAAGTAAGAACAGGGAAAGTAAAAAGAAACATCAATTCCCATCCACTCAGCCACGCTTTGATGTTTGGTGATCTGTTTTTCCCATAGAGGTATAGTGTGTGTTGGTCTACACGGTGAGCGTAAATTTTCTTTTCCCCCCTCGTTGCTCCTCATCCTCGTCCCACAATATGGAACAAATTGTCCTAAAACTGCAACGACGGCTTGTGCGGCCGAAGAAAAATATGAGACATTCAAATCTGGCATCCGCGCGCGACGGTTTCGCAAAACAAATAAATAAATCAATGGCTGGCTGCGGTTGTTTTGTGCTTTCCGGTTGGCAGCTGGGATTATAGTTGAAACGTAAATATTTTTCTCCCCGGGCGCATTGTGCTGCAATGAGGCTACATTGTACGGTGAACGTAGTTTGGCCCGTACAACAAACTAATAACACACACACACACACACACTCAAACGCGCGCCCGTGTGTGTTTCTTTTCTCTTTCGCTTCTTTATTTCCGTTGTGCTACTAATCTTTCGCTTGGAAACTGGTATGTTTCGGGGTTCATTTTTGGTTAACCAAATGCTGCTCTCCGCTTTGCACTGATTGATTTTAATTAACGGTCGCTCGTTTCGTTTGTTTTGCAGCACTGGCTTTGCTTTTATCCACTTGTTTGTTTGTGCAGTTGGCACATTTTATAGAAGTTCATTTCCACGACAGATGTTCGCCAAAAGTCGGCCATTTTTGGGGAACGAACAGTGCGAAGAAAGCAAACAAAAAAGACGACGACGAAAAACAAAGTTGCGCTATTAGATATTGACACGGCCAACGGTGTTTTGAGATTGTTTTCCTTTGTTTTTTTGGCATATCTTGGCTTTGGTAGACACCTTTTGTGAACCGGAAGTATGGAAATATGGAGGGTGTTTTAATAAAAATAGGAAAATATTCGCTTCCAACTGGATGAATCTATTTCGTTTATGATGATGAAGCTTTGTGAAACGCTTGTGCTGTAGCAAATTGCAGCGAATGTTCTCAAGGATTCAGTGTACATTTAGTGTGGTCACAAAAATGGTTGAATTAAGAGCAAGAAAATATGATTCAAATATGAATTTAAATCTCCTCTCTCTCCCAATATGCCAGGATGTTTACTACATCATCTTGGTCGGCTGAAAAACACGGTTCATGTTATAATCGGTGTTTAGGAACCATTTTAATCCATAATTTTCATCCATTCATTTTAATCCATAAGGCCAGCTCCAGGTTGTGCATGTCTAGATGACATCGACAGACGTCCAGTCTGTTTCCTGGAGACCCGGATCCCACGGCTGTATCCGATCTCTGACTTGTTCCATCGAAAGAGCTTGCTGTGTTCCTCTTCAATTCGTTCCTCAAGAAGACTACCAGACTACTACTAAGGCTATATGAGTGTGAGATAAATCCTGCCCTTCGTGTTTCGTGCTGAAGTCATCTTGATTGCAGAAACTTGTGGAGCCCGTATTAGGCACGATGTCTGATTTCGCTGCACCGTCTACTAATACTCTGCTTCCATGTCGGGCTCTAACCTAACTTAACCTAACCTAACCTAACGAACAAAATACACAATGGCTACTTATAAGGAAGGCGGAATCGAAAGGAATTTAAAGAAAGGCGAAAGTCAAAATTGTGGGACGAGGAGTTAAAGGCGCAAGCGGTGCAAGCAGTAAGCAGGGTCCTTTCGCTCCACTGCTGTGCGCCTAGAATAAACAAGAAGAGGGGGGGGGGGGGGGCGAGTACGAAGGGAAAAGGGATTGAGGAGAGCAGAGACGGAGCATCAGTACAATCAAGCAGGAGTACATCTGACATCGGATTAGTAGCATACTAATCGGAGTATTCGAAATCTGACCTCATTACAAGGTAGTGCCGAGTCTTGATCTACGAGGGCTGACAATAAAGTAAGGTCTCCAACGCTGCAACTTCGCCGGATCACGCGCTAGACAAAATCTGGCAACACCGCCGTGTTCCTTGGTTCCCCCACTACCACTTTGCTGCTGGGTGAGGCTTCCCCGACCGCTCAGTCTTGGCTGAGCAGCCGTCAACGATGGAGGTACCCCTCGCGTCAGCGTCCAAGTACGAATTGCGTTCTGTAATACGTGTTTTGAGTGCGGAAAAGGTGACACCTATTGAAATCCATCGTCAACTAGTTGAAGTTTACGGGGGAAAGTGTATGGACATAAAAAACGTGCGTAAGTGGAGCCGCAAGTTCAATTCCGGGCGCACTAATGTTCACGACGAGGAGAGAAGTGGCCGACCGTCGGTCTCGGATGCGATTATTCAAGCAGTGGAGGCAGAAATGCTCAAAAACCGCCGTGCGACAATTAGGGACTTGGAAGAGAAGCTTGGAGGAGTGTGTAGCAGCTAAAAAATCCGTCATATCCTTGTGAACAACTTGCACTATCACAAAGTTTCTGCCCGATGGGTGCCGAGGATCAGAAAGAGGTCAACACCTGGCTGCGCGAGGCGGACGGAGAGTGGTATTCTGCCGGCATAGACAAGTTCATCGTGCGGATGTGCAAGGTGTTGGAAAAAAATGGCGATTATGTAGAAAAGTAGCCAAGACCTAGGCCTTTCCAACGGTGTATCGCTTTTTGTAAATAAATGTCATTTTCTATGAAAAAAAAATTGGAGACCTTACTTTATTGTCAGCCCTCATACTAAGATTTTCCTGGCGACAAACGTAATAAAGGACCCCCGCACCCGTTCAAGGCGGTCTAAGTGGATCGAGGCCAAAGGCGATCAGATCACAGAACAGTATTCTAGCAGCGATCTGACCAAAGAGACACACAGTACCTTGAGACAAGAGGCATCATAAAAGTCCTGAGCAACACGCTTAAGCACACCAAGGGTCATCCGAGCCCTGTAGACTTTGGTGTCGATATGATGTGAATAGGTGAGGTTAGAATGGGGAATAGGTATGTAAAATAGGAGCACGAAAGCGGGTACACAAGATAACAGCTGTGTACCCGCTTTCGCGCTCAACACCGAATTGGAATGTATTTTAAGGAGAAGGAGACTTGACGATCGGCTCAAACACTTTGGCGATTGCGCATGAGATTGCTACGGCGCTATAGTAAGAGACACACGAGGCGTTGCCTTTTTTACAATCGATTTCATCCGGATGTACGTTGGGGACGCCTACGCATTCTAGTTGTTTAGAGTTCCGTGGTGCTCCAGAGGCTCTCATCCCAAGTTGATATGTTATAAATATTGGTGCATTAGTTTTGAATAAACCTCTTTCTCGTACAAAGCGGCAAATATTGGTAGAACTCTGAAACTTCCGTGGCTGAACATGGATAGTGGCCCTCTAGTCAATTTATTAAAAGCATGAACGTTGTCTCAATTATCTTCGTCAAAACAAAAATAAAAATAAAAAAAGAATAAATATACAAGCAGCAGATTAAGATTTGTTTTCGTGACAGTAATAATTACACTGAGGAGTTGGTTTTAATAAAATGTTCTTCTTCATCATGATTTCGCATACGAAAAATTATAAAAAGAGCAAAAACTTTAAGATTAAGAGAGCATTAATTGTAAACGTTTGACACATCTTTGCCGATTGGATGTACACATAATTACCAATAGCTATCGAAAAGAACGTCCACACACATGTAAAAAACTTCGAATGAAGCGCACACACAAAACTACAACGAAACTGATGGAAAGAAACTAGCCTTTAGGCTAAACGAAAACGAAAAAATAAAAAAATCACTGATGCACCTACACGCTCCTTATCGATCCTTGTCGATGTCGATTGGTTATTTCGTCTTGTTTTGCGAGACGTGCTGACCAGCAGAAAGAAGCGAAGAGCGGAGCGCAATAAAGTTAGTTGATTAAGCTCGTTTTACCGGACGTTTCCACTTGTCCGGGCGCAACGCTTGTTTCCTTCTTCTTTTTTTTTCGTTTGGTCGTTTTCCGGATTCAATCGGTGTAAGTATTATAATTTAATAAAAATCGTTTGCTCGTTTGACTGTGCATACATACATGGGGTGAAGCAAAGCGTAGAAAATAGTGAAGGAGCTAGGAAAAGAATAATAAAAATAGTGGCAGTGTAGTAAGTGTAACCCAGCTGTTGATGACCACCAGGCGCCTCCACCAGGCGGATAAAGGTGGATAAATCAAAGCTTGCTGCTACGTGTGTTGTGAGGGGAACAGAGTGGGGTATACAGAATGGAAAGCGGGGTGGTGAGAGGAAGGGAATTTCCTACTTGCAGCATGCTGCCGGCGGCGAGTCAGGCAATGTTAGCTTATCATAAGCCGAACATAAGGGAGGATCGAACATTTCTAGCTTCTAGGGCCCCCTTCCGAGAACGTATAGATTAGCACGTGAGTTGTTTTTCCATCACCCCATTTTTTTGTTTCCCCCCCTTTCCTCCCCCTCCCCTCTGCCTCATCACATTTTTGCTTGTCTTCCAAACCTAATCTTCACATCCACACGGTTATAGCAGAAAGCACGAAAATCCAGCACAGAGAACCACTGCCGTTCACAGGTTCGGGTAGCAGCAGCAGCAGCAGCAAAAAAAAGCCCCTCTAGTTTAGTTTTTATTTACACAGCGGAAAATTAGGAACCAGCGAACCGATACGGAAACATCAATCGCCCGTGAAAATGGGATAATTTATTCGATTTTCCCACTGAGCCAAACCTTTCGGAGTGGAAAAAAAAGGGATCGGTGCCCAGACGAGAGTCTCTCGGTACGTGCTTTATGGGGTTAGTAAAAGGGCGAGAAGGGGAAGAGCGCAAGGGGGATGAGCAGATAGAGGTTGGATGGACAGTGTGTAAGTGAGTCGGAATGAACTTCCGGCGATGCTTGGAAGCTGTATTACGGCTGACGGTAAGCTGCTAAGCAGTCGTGTGTTGAATTCTATCCGATCCGTTTACGGGTTGCTTGACACACATACACATACTTTACTCTGTTCGATTCCTTCAGTTTGATGTTTCTCCCTGTCTCTTTCTCTCTCTCTCTCTCTCTCTCTCTCTCTTTTCCGCACACACACACACATACGCGAACATACACGAGGCTACGATTGATAAGGCACAGGGCCCGGTTAGGTTGAGTTAATTTTCTGATATCAATCATTCCACCACAAGCTCGCCCAAAATGCGAAATGAGGACGGCTCTTTACCGAGGAAATCGACACCCCGAAAATCCGGAGTTTTCTCCCTCCCTTCCCTCCTTGGCTCGTCCTCCCACGTTCTGGCACTGTGGTTAAGCAAAAACCCCGGATGATACGAGTGGGAATATATTTAATGTGATTTGTAACAAATGGCATTTGCCATACAGCACACGTACACAAGCATAACTGGACACCAAAGCGATCAAGCTTGTGTATGTGTAAGTGAGAGAGAGAGAGAGAGAGAGCGAAGAGAGGAAGAAAAAATCACCTCGCAACATTGAAGCGAAAGAACAAAATGGATCGGCCTCATGTGTGGGAGCTCATCGTTGGATCTTTCGACATGTTCGATTGACGAATGTCTTTCGCCGTTCGCCATTGCATTTTTCTTTTGGAGGGTTGCAGTGAAAGCATCGTCGACAAATCTTTATAAATATCTCTCACTATTTCTCTCTCTCTATCTCTCTCTTTCTCTCACACACACACTCGCTTTGTGTGCAGAAGGAGCAAAAACGATGAATCAGATCAAAAACCGATTTCGCGGCGCGTTCAAATGAGAACAATGGACGGCAGTAAAGATGGACGAGTGGGAAACCATTTGCCCTTAAAATTCAACCCACGTGTTTCGGTTACCAGCTTCGTGTGCGCGCCATATTATTTACCCATGCTTGGGATGCTCGGGATTGTAAGCGGGGTGTTCGTAATCTGTTACTGAAGGAAGGCTTTGCATGGGGGTTTCCCAACGACTCTACGTCTTCTGTGGCTGTTCAACATTTGTAGACTTCTTACGGCCAATACGTGAAGATGAATTCAGTGGTTTGAAGCATTGACGAGTTTTCATCCGGTTAGTGTCTAGATTGAATTTTCCAGCGAAGGGGGGGGGGGGGGAGGGGCTGGGAGGAGTTTGGCTTCTACTACGCAACATTGGCTAGCAGTAAATGGAGACTGTCGTCCCTGCACAAATCTCCCCTCTTGAGAATGTGGTTTTCACAGACAACGAATGTACTCGATCTGGAGGGAATTTTTTTTCCTTACTCGGCTAGCACTTCGGAAGCGAAGATACCCGTTGAGGAAATTAATTGAATACTAAACCTTGACGAGTGGAGAATAATAACGATAGTAGCGGTGGCAACATGTTGTGCTTGATGTGAGCTTATGCCAAGTCTACCACCGCCGCCGGGGCACGATGATGAATTAAAAAGATAAAAACGATACACACGCTTTCATTGGAGGGGGGCTGGAAAATGTAGAGAAAAAGAAAAATCTCCCAGTGATGATCCATTTGTTTTTGCAGCGAGTAAACATACTGTTTATCATTTCTTACGATTAGCGTGTAATTGAGTTGTTTGTTTTCTTTTTTGTGTATCTGAAACGGCATGGATCATTCGAAGCAGATGGGATTCATTGGTAATAATTGTATTAATTAGTTAGCTTCTTGAAGCGATAGCATTAAAAGATGATTCAAGTTTTCCGTAAGATTATTAGTTTACTATTTGTATGGAAAGGATATCATAGTGGGTTAATGCCTCTACAGGGTTTACCAGCCCATAAAACAAGCACAAGATTAGCTTAAACAATGCAGGATTCAAGATGCACAACATTTTTCGACTCGAACACACATTATATCAGTTTAGCTACGCTGTTTCAATCGATAAAATAAAAAAAAAATCATAATCATGTTGACATACTCTTTTAAAGAGCACGTCGTCGCGACATGGCCCGGTCAACAATAGATCTCCAGGTAACTCGATCCCTGGCTGCAGTTTCTCATCCGTGTAGGCACCAGATCTCCGACAGATCTTCCTTCACCTGATCCATCCAACGAACTCGCTGTGCTCCCCGACGCCTCGTGCCGAACTGGAGGTCGCTGACGAATACCTTCCTGGCGAGGAATGAGTCCAGCATCCTCATAACATGCCCCAGCCACCGTATACTGCCAGTCGCCACCGTGGTCCGTATAGCTCAGCAAGCTCGTGGTTAATCCTTCTCCTCCACGCTCCATGCTCGAAAACACCGCCAAAGATGGTCCGGAGGGTGTATCCCTCAAACACGCCAAGAGCGTTTGCACCCTTATAGGACTTCCGGGGGCGAATCATTGTGCGATATATCTCACTTTTCGTGCGGTCTCGAAGTCTTCTGGATCTCAGCAGACGGGGAAGGCCGTAGTCTCCGGATTTCGCTGCGGACAACGTTATTACACACGCTGCTTCCCACTTGAACTCTATCATGGTTAGAACCGCCGGTAAGCAGGTATTTCGTCTTCGTCGCATTGATCATCAGTGCGATTCTTGCTCAGTCGGGTGAACGCCTCACACACCTTCGCTGTCGTCTTGCCAACGATATCAATGTCATCCGCAAAGCAAATAAATTGAAAAGACCGATAGAGAATCGTGCCACGGGTGTCGTTGTCTAGCCCCGCGCTTCGTATGACACCTTCCAGGGCTATGTTGAACAGTGTAATGTGTGTTCAAATCGAATGAGGTTGTGCGTCTCGAATGCTGCTATGTTTGTACCATTCTAATACCTGTTTGATGGGTTGATAAACCCTGTAAGCATTCTAGAATCAAGATTTTAAATTGTTATTCTTGGGATCACGAAATTTTAAATCTTGTTACCCGAGATCTGGGATTTTAAATTTCGGAATCCCAGGATTTGCGATCTTGAGATATCATATTTGGGATCCAAAAACATTTGAATAGGGAATCTTGGGACCCGGAATCTAGTGACTCAGAATAGACTCCTTGAAATTGGGATACTAGAAATTGGGATCTTGAGATCCGAGATCCTCTGATTGAGATCGTCGCTCTGTACCTAACGTCAATCTCCAACCAAGGGTCCTGTACCACTTGCTTGTTTTGTTGATAATTATTTACTTTATGGCAGAGCCTCACAGCAATGATATTAATATCATCAGCGTATTTCATCTGATCATACAAACCTCCATACAGTCATTTAATTAGTATTATATTGTGATCGAATTTGAGATTTTCTGTACGGACTAGAGTAGAAAAAAAACTTCATAAAAAATAAGTGAAAAAACTATCATCAAATGAGCAGTCAAATCAAATTCGATTCATTGTCGTCCGTTTCGTTTGCATAAATTTATCATACTTAAGCTCACAGGGACACATACACACCGTACAACATCGAGCATAAAAGGGTCCGGATGAGAGTTCGATTTGCAGTTTGATATTTATGAGTGCCCTTTTTTTAGGGGGGTATTCGTCGTCGTCGTCGTCGTCGTCGTCGGGCAAAGGTAAGAAATTAATTTATCCAATCCCACCTCAGGCAGTTGCAGTTTTCTTTTCATGTAGATGCTCGTACCGGGTGGTCCTCAATGCTGATGATCCTGGTTCGTCTGGTGTGAAGCGTCCTCCACTTGGCCAGCTAGAGACCGGGACCGGGTTTGCGAAATCGATGCAAGCATTGCTACTGGTAAGTTGCCAAGTTCGGCGTCATCGTTCCTGCTGTTTTGGCATGATCCGTTTCCTGGTTCTGGTGATTGTCGGTTTGTTTGAAAACTCCCCGTCTCGGTTTCGACTTTACGGCTAGGAAAAGAGAGCGAAGGAAGGGGGGGGGGGGGGGCAAGAAAGCGAGAGAGCAATGGTTTCGCTCCCGGAGCGTACGGCTACAATCGGTGACCGGTGCCAGTCAAAGTTCGGGTTAAAATACCTTTCAACTAAGGTTGTTTAAAACGGTTGTCTTTTTCTTCCCAATTTCCCATCTCGCGCACTGGCCGTGTTGGCTCAATCACCCGATAGCTTTCTTTGGTATATATGTACGGACGTGTTTTTTTTTTTTATAGTTCTTGGTTGTTGTTGAAAAGTTGTTTTTCTTTTCTTGCACAAACCGAACAGTGAGTTCGAGGAACTGAGGGAAGGTGGCGGGAAGGGGGGGGGGGGCAGTTGGATGAGGAAGGGGTTAGGGAAACCGCAAGGCTTGGAGGGGGGAAATCGTGAAATCTCCGAACGCTCTTACGCGACAAATCCTTAAGCACAAACAACTTCCGCATTGCAGATGTGAGGCATTTTGTCCTTGTGGTCTTCCGACCATGGACCGTCATGGGGTGATATGGTCAGCTCTCCTCTTCCACCAGCCATCGACCCTCCCCCCGTAGTGGTGATTCCACAGGGACGAGCGGGAGCGGGGGGCTACACCTCGGGCTCGTTTGATCGAGTGAAACATTTCATTCCTGTGAACCGACCGATTGCTCTGTATGACCGGCGTTTGGTGAAAGATCGTTTGAAACTACGTACGAATACGGTACGGTTTGAATGAAGGAAAAACTTCAAACGGGCCAATAGTTTCCGATTGCTTCCGAGCTTTACTTTATCGTTCCGAGCTTCTGATTTTTAAGCGGATTGTTGGGTTGCGATGCGATACCGGTTTCTTGTGCTGTGCTATGATTAATTTTAGAGACGTGCCATTATCATTAGCCCTTTTAGAGGTAGGATTCTTTAGGAACAAATTAACTCATTTCAATATAATGTAGGAGAAAATTATGAATTCCCTTTGATAAATAAGCAATGAAAGTGCCAAAGGAAATAGTAAAAGACCAGGCGTCTCCATTGGATAAACCGAAGAGAGGTGTGCATTTTTTTGTGATAAAAATAAATTTCAAAATAGGCTAGAGTGATTTCTTCTTCTTCTTTTTCTGATTCTTCTCCTTCTTCACACCCACCATCGAATGGCTTCCTATGTTCATCGATACCATGTAGTTAGATAGTCAGTTCTCAGTATGAGGTAACGATACGGATGGGATATAAACCCTGGTTGTCCCGTATGAGGACTGGTACCGCTGTAGCTTCACCATCAGACCGCCCCCTTATAGAGTTTTAATATGATAAAATTCAACTTGTACGTCACACAAAGTGTTTCCGCGTGATTTTTCAAAACGCACCATGCGTCTCCATATAATTTTAAACCAGCGACTAGATGGCTCAAACTCTTTGTCGAGCTTTACTGTAACGTCTCCACTACACTGGCATTATGCTAGTAGGGCAATTTTCATTTGCATTGCTTCTTTCCGTATAAAATCGCTGCAAAACAGCTTTCGAAGCAAAACATCCGTAACCGGATTGCTTCGATCCGATTAGATTCGTCTATCGGTTTTTGCTGTATCAGGGGTGGTCTGGTTGCTTGTGCAAACACGTGTGCGTTCGCTACTCGTTTGCCATCGCCTTTTGAGCGTGTGTATGCTTATGTTTTGTTCACATTATATCGCTCCATTTCAGCAAATATGTTATGATCTCCCGACACATTTTCGCATTGACGTAAACAGTGACACATTGCGCTGCAGAAAAATGGTGAAGAAACTTGGTTCGCATCGCCACTATCAACATCAAAGATGTGCGAAACAAGCGCAGGCATATACCGTGCTTGTGCTTAGCGTTGGGCGAGGTTTAGAGTGTCGCATGCGAATCGTTCCCATTGAGTTGCCTCCGTACGTTGGTGCATATCGTGTAAGTGGCCCCTGCTTTTACCTTTCTGTGGTTCGTGGAGGAGGAAGGAGAAGGAGGGAAGAGAGTTCTCTGAAGGGCGTTGCAAAGAGAGTAAAGTTGATGCTTGGAAGGGGAAGGGGAGGAGGGGAAGTGCTCTAATTTCATGCAAGTGCAAATGAGCCTTTACCCATTCCTATGACCTTATGACCTATTCCTGTTGTTTGAAACAATTATATGGTGCATAAAAAATACATGTTTGCAGACAAAACGATATGAATACAGTAAATCATCCATTAACTTTACTCTTATTTGCAGTAAGCTGCGTTTTGCATACTTAAGTAGCGAACCAAACCCAGTTCGTGTGCAACAACAAAAAAAAGTCACGAGTCCGCTAATAGGGACACGTTGCCGCAGACTATTACCATAAAGCACACTGAAACTAGCATTATTTTATTTTTAAACCCATCTGCAACCATTTAAAACGATTAGTGTGTATGGCGTTGAGGTTGGGGAGAGGGGCTCGGGGAGGTTGTAGCCTGGAAGTAGGCGTAAGATAATAAACGTTTGATTTAAATCGACAATGAGGCACGCGTGCGTTTGGGTGAGAGGACAAACTATTAAAATGATTTAAATTAAGCAATTTTTATAATTAATCGACGGTGTGGTGCAAAAACACAAACACAAACAATGGGATTTATGATGAGTACAGTCTGAAAATCTTTAAAAAATGTTACGCCACTGCTGTAAAACAGTTGAGCAATCGTTTGACAGTTGATGTACCTTTATGACAGATAAGTTGTTGAACGTACCTTTAACTTGAAGTGGCAGATGTAGTCTCAGAGACTCGAACTTCATAAATAATTGAAAACAAAATCTTTAACTTGATACATCGTCTGATCGTTTATGTCTTAGACAAAGCTTCTGAAGGATATATACCAAACGACTGAGGGCAGCATATCGGCCGGATTATTCAACCGTATGCAAACCGAGGATAAGTAGTAACATTCTGAGGTTAAAAGGAAACTTCCATCAATTTTGGAAACGGCTCTGGAAGGAACCGTCCATGATGCGGTGATATAACCTACATTGGCACTCTCTCCAACGGCTCCGAACGGTTCCAAACGGCTCCGGGCGGCTCCGGATGGTTTCAGGCGCAACCGTAGTTTTGAATTAGTCGGAATCGGAGCCGAAGTTACGATGGTTGAGTACTCACTATGCCACCTTGACCAACTGCACTGCGCTTTGCATACATTTAGGCGTATTTTTCGCAAAATAAGACGGAGGCCCTTATCAAGTATTTTGCTTGTATGTAAGTATATAAGTGTGACGGTGGTAAAGTAAAGTAACATAAAATAAATAAGAAAAAAACAAAAAAACGCAGCCAAATAAATCTCTCACCTAAAAAAAAAAGCAATTACTTGAAGCAAATAGAACTGAAACAGCAAATAGAAGACAGAAGGCCAAAAATAAATCTTCCTGAATAAGCACAACTAATGCAGCAAAGAAAAGGAAGTAAAATTGAAATCACCCTTACAAAGGAAATGGTTTATTTATACCATTTACTGTCATGCAGAAAAATATCAACACCGGTCGGTCGGCTGCTTGACGTTAAACATTAAACACGCTCGCAAAGCTTCGCCTCCCCTCCCACCACCCGGTACCGGTGGATGGTTCGCTTTATGTTCGTTTTAAACTTCATGGCCATTCTTGAAATATCACGTGTGATGTATTCGCCCCCCCCCCCCCACCCCTCCCACCCGCTCCCCGGGGGCCATCAGGCAAATCTCGCCCATCTCCCGGAATCAGCGCGTACAGCACGGCTCTCACAGGTGCATCGCATGCGGTCACAATTCGCCCAACCTCGGTATCGAAGGTATTTCCCACTCAAAACCCCTCTCAACTCCCCCCCCCTCCCTCATCCCCTTCCCCCAGTTTACCTCCCCTTAAAACCAATAAGGACTGCTTCGTGCCTGTCACGCAACAATGGTCATTTTAATTTGTAATTATGTAGCGAAGCTTCTCCAGCGAAACCTTGCGCAATGCCCGTGCCCGGAGTGCTGCGTATGTAGCGCGTGTTTTTAACCGGCCAAACAGTGCCGTAGCAGCACGGCTAGCTGGTGAGCTGGCGAATAATCAATCAACATAATAAACCACTCATTGCGGATAAAACCGCTGTGTTTTGCGCTGTTGCGTGATGGGAACCGTGGGAGAGATAAGCACGATGGGTGGAAAACCCCTGGCCGGTCCGATTGCAAATACGGTGAAAAGCTTTCAGCCCCGTCGTTGGGGTCACGTTACTGACTGGCGTAGTCTTACCGTGGCGGTGCGTTTTTGTGTGTCCGTGCGAGTATGTGTGTGCGTATGATCTGGTGTACGTTTCGCATTTTCCTGTCAGTAAGTGGAAGGATTACCGGGTTGGGAAAATGCTGGAAACAGGCCGCTCACATCAACGCACTTTTTGCTGTTGTTGCTGCTGTTGCTCCCCATTACAAACCGTGGGCAAAGTTTTCCGCACATTCAAACACTAGCGTTTGGCGGTTGGGTGAGAAAAAATAAAGCCCTCCACTCGCCCAATCGTCACATTTTTGGCAAACGGACTGGTTTTCGTCTTGCGTTTTATTCGTTTTTATGCGCATCAAGTCCTCCACGCCCGGGTCAGGGTCAGGTGGATGGATGTGTGCAGTGAAGAGAGGGGAAAGGATGGCGGGGAGGAAGGAGGAGAGGGGGTGCCGTGTTAGTGCCGGGAGGACGGATGAACGAACAGTCATTTCCATTCCGCTTCGCCTGCTAATGAGAAAAATGGCAACAATAATCACAACGATTAATAATAATTATGAATACGAATGGGAAAAGTAACGCCGAATCGGTGTGTGAAGGAGTAGGACAAGTAGAGGGTGAGGTAAAGTGTGGTTGGAGGCTTTCAGCTCTTGTAAGTTGCTCTTTCCCGGCTTGCTATAGTTTTTTTTTGTTTTTGCCCAGTCTTCATGCTTTCCTTTTTACATTCACGCAGACACTTTTATCTGTGTGCGTAACAAAAAGGCGATGAGCGAAACGAGGAGGGGATAAGATGGGATAAGAATGGGGTAGTACCGCAATGAGTACCGGAACTGTATTATGGTGTCGCTTTGAATTGTGTCTGCCACATAATCCACGAATTTGTGAATAAAAACGAAGTTGAGCCAAAATCTCAAATGATTGAAACCAGAACAGCTCAGTGGGACAGAGAGAAGGAGAGAAAGGAAGAGAGAGAGGAAAATGGAAGCGTAAAAAACGGGCACACAAAATGGGAGGTCTGTGTTTCTCGCGAACGCCTTTTCGTTTTATTTTTGTTTTTGCAGCTTTATTCGGTGATTTGGTACCCACTTTCGTTCTGCGCCGATCTCGCCGATTGCATCTCAACCGGTGAACACATGTATTTCAATTAGGACGGTGGAAATTGTGAGCTACGGCGAAGAGGGCTGGAGGAGGATGGAAGGAGGTTGGGATTTAAGGAGGGTGATTCGAATGCAGCGTCCACAAAACACATAATCGGCATGCTAATGAGCCCGCACTAATGCTCGATGCAGTGTCATATTTTATCCTTTGCAAAATTGGACGAAGGGCATGAGGGGGAGAGAAGAAGGGTGAGCGGTCGTGTAACGACACATAAAATGTTAATCATATCGTCGCTAGCGAATTTATTCTGTAACGCAGTCGTTACTATTGTTTTTTCTCACTCTCTCTCTCTCTTGGATTAAGAGTTGTTTGCTGCTTTTTGGACTAACCGAATGCAAAATACGATAATCGATATTTTAAAAAAAAGGATACAAGGACCTCGAAAAAGAGGGGTAGAAAATATTAGTTTGTGGTACCAGCAGTAAGTCGAAATTGTTTGTCTAGAATCGCCAAAAGATCTGTGGTACGATCAGGTGCTGAGGAAGTCTTCTTTTTCATGGCTTAACGACTCACTAGGTCACGCCTTTCATCGGATGGCTTACTAGACTTGCTGATACCACGTAGTTGGATTGTCAGCTCTCACTACGGAAAATCGGTACGGATAGAATTTGAACCCCAGCTCTGGCATGAGAAAACAGGCGTCTTTGTAACCTCACAAAGGTCAGGTGGCTTTTAAGCGAACAAAGCTGAAGTCTTGGACGAGATAGTGTATAGTGTATCGCCTGAAGTACACGGTGTGCACGATAAAATTGACACTTGGCCATTTCGTTTATAGTCCGTGATTGAGTGATCGTATCAGAACAAACGATACGTCATTCGAAAGCCACAAGTGTTTGAAAACAGTGAAAAAATGTCATGTGAACTTAATGAGTGGAACCGGCCGGAGCTATGGGTGCGAACTACGTGCATCATGATGATTTGCGCCGGACACACAAATCGGGACACCAAGACGTGCATTAAAAACGGCGAAGGATATTTGCAAGCAGCCTGAAACGGAACGATGAATTCTTGCATGAATTGCAGGGGTGAGTACAGCAGGATCCGGGGTCTGAACGTGGACGGCTATGCGTGGCAACAAGATTCGGCACCTTGTCAAACGGCCACCAAATCGCAAAATGGCTTAAAGACAACTATCTCTTTACCATCCGTAATGTTTGGCCTCCAAGCTCCCCGGACCTCACCCCGTTTGGACTATTTCGTGTGGGGCATGGTTGCAAGGGACAGCAACTGTACGTTCTGCAACACAAAAGCAGAATTAGTGCAAAAAAAAAATAAGACCGTTTTTGCGGCCCTTCCCAGGGCTCTAGGGTAGACCGGGCTTGCTCCAGGTTTCGGAAACGGATACAGGCGGTTATCGATGCCGAGGGTGGTTACTTTGAGTAATTTGTGCAGCCAACATGATAAGCTAAACTTTGTGGAAAAATTTTTTTTTTCTTATTTGATATTCCCACCGTAACTGTCAAATTTATCGTGCACATCGTGTTAATAATCTGCAACCCTTGGTTCAGCGCAAACTGCATGGTTCTCTAGTATGCTCCTGCTGCATAAAAGAACTTCAAATCCTTGATAGTTAAACGGTGTTTTCTAAGGTCTGCATCAACTATAGTCATAGTTATGCCCAACTGGATTTGTAAGGATGGCCGGGATTATAAAAGAGTTCACAGCGTTTTTAGTATTTGTATTCCTAAGATAAAGGAGATCCTAAGGATGTAGCTGGTGGTTTGCCCTGATAGTTCGTAATATAATAGTATTAAAAGCGGTGATCCGGCAGTAAAGATGTCCGTTGGCGCCGGTATTCATACAGCTTTGTTAGAAACCCTGATAGAGCCCGACTCGGAAGCAGAATCATATCAGTTGACGGCAACGATCTTGATGTGGTAGAGGAGTTCTGCTACCATGGTACGATCGTAACTTTGAACTACAACGTCCAAATCCGAAGGCGTATTTTACGATTCAGAAGACTACAGCAACACAAGAAATGCAGAATACATCTCACGCTGATACGATTGTTAGCCCTCTACGGGTACGAGTGCTCAACCCAAGAAGCAGGCCAAGAGCGTCCGAGATCGTATCCTTTGGTTCGGGTCGATTCCGCCCTGATTTCGCCGCTGTAGCCTCCGACTAATCCGCTCCGATCTGCTATCAGATGACGTGGACCGTAGTGTCTGTCAGTCTGTCATAACAGGTTGGCTGATAAGTCCCCGGTCTAACAAAGAAAAACACATTTTTTTGTCAAAATTCGTTTTTATTATTCAACATAGTTCCCTTCAAGAGCGATACAACGATTATAACGACCTTCCAATTTTTTGATACCATTTTGGTAGTACTCCTTCGGTTTTGCCTCAAAATAGGCCTCAGTTTCGGCGACCACCTCTTCATTGCAGCCAAATTTTTTCCCTGCGAGCATCCTTTTGAGGTCTGAGAACAACAAAAAGTCGCTGGGGGCCAGATCTGGAGAATACGGTGGGTGGGGAAGCAATTCGAAGCCCAATTCTTGAATTTTTGCTATCGTTCTCAATGACTTGTGGCACGGTGCGTTGTCTTGGTGGAACAACACTTTTTTCTTCTTCGTTCTTTTTTCGTTCGTCAAGCAACCAAAAGTTGCTTGACAAAAGACGCTCTGTCTCACAAACTAATTGACATACAGACGTCAAATTTTGACACGAATCATTTGAAGGTTGCTGCTATATAAAAATAATATGCATTTAATACTAGCGGCGCCATCTATGTGTCAGACTAGGGACTTATCAGCCAACCTGTTAAAGGTCAAGACATTGGAATTGTTAGAAGCTGTTTCATATAAATTTAGACCTGGAACGCCTGTTATGTCCATGTGTCCATTTGGAACCTTTGGAACCTCATGGTTAGTCTTCACATTCAAGTAGTCGCGAAATCTACGCTGAGCTACGGCTTTGCTCTTTTGTACAATTTAAATAAATAGTTTTATAAATGTTTTCTTTTTTTATTCGTGTAGAACATCCTGACCGTGTTTATTATTTTCAAATTAGATATAAATTTTGACTATCCCCAATAACTAAAAATTAGTAATTGAAACCATCTCACAATCAGAGTATTTTGTAAGAGTCAAAAAACCTCCCCCACTGTATCATAACCGCATACTGAGGACTCTTAGACAACAGACCAAACATCGGCAAAGAAAAGGTGGAGGTGCAAATCACTAAAACGCTCGTCCGATTTGTGACCTCGTCATACAGTGCCCGTCATCAATGAATGATTGTGCAGTGCGTCGACAAGGACATGCTATCATTGCGACGTTTCGAAAACGTTGATTCATGTACGTTAGGATGACTCGACACATAATTTGCCCGCCCTGACGAGCTTACACGCTTTCCCTCTGCTATGTGTGTGTGTGTGTGTGTGTGTGTGTAGGTGTGGGTGTGTGCAGGTAGTGTGCCGGAATGGTTCCGAAAGGAACGTCCGAGCAGTTTGATGCTGGCAGGCAGTTTATTATTCTCGATGATGGTGAGTCTTCGGCGATAGGAAAGTGTGCGTGCGTGTGTGTGTGTGTGTGCGCCGAAAGGGAAAAGGTTGAACACAGCCACTGCTAATTGAAGCTGCTGTCTTGTGAGCTGGAGGCGCAGGTCAACCTTCAGACAAGCCAAACCAGTTGTACGATAAGGACGATAATAATGGTCATCACCGGCGTAGAGCGACAGCGCTTGGACAATCACTTTGGGAAAATCGTAGCCTTTCTCTTTCTCTCTTTATGTTTCGCCCTCTCATACGTGCACACCCACATACGCGCTCGATCAGGTCGGTCTGCTTTCGTCGGATGCAACAGCTTTCAGGGCTGCTTTCCCAGCATCAACCAGCAAATGTTTGAACCCCGACGCACACGCAAAACCCGACATGCATAATTTATTAATGAACGCCGACTATTTATGAAGTATTAATGCGTTTGTTTACGTCGAGTGCGGTGCATGGGTTGGCTCTGCTGGGTGGACAACGGTGGCAATTAGACGGCTCAAAAACGATACACACAGTTCGCTCGGTAGGACCGTTGGCATTCGTTTTCACCGCCGGTTGGACGTTGCCGTTGCACGTGAAAACGGGATCTCTACTTTTATTGATTAGGTTGGTTTTGCAACAAAGGGAAAGGAGGAGTGAAAATTAATTCGTGCCGGTAAAAGTGAATAAGTATAGGGGTTTTCAATTTACTCACTCACCATTTGCGTGTCACGATGGGTAAGCGGGACAAGTTTAAGATTGCTTTTGAGCAAGCAAATAAAAAAAAACGCACACGAATTTAAGAAAGAAAACGAACTAAGCCAGCTTTTCGTTGCACAGACAAGCCAAAAATGATAAATATGTTGCTCCGTGACCAAGCTGCATGCAAGGGCTTGGGGATGGAAAAGTTGCACACGCAAGAAAAAACGGCTGGCGACTTGTGTTTCATTATTCATGCTGGAAGCATTTTCGCGCTTTTCCGGCTAGTTTTGAACCAAAAATTTAAAAGAGAGAGAGATGGGGAAAGAGAGAGAGAGAGAAAAACGAAAGCAACATGCAATATCAGGACCGACATTTTGGTTGCGTTTTGTTGTGTTTCACAAGAACAAAAAAAAAAGGACATTTGGCGCGGGAAGTACCGTTTGCTTCTCAGGGCACATTTTTGTCGATATTTTTGTATCATCGCCTGCCCACGAGGGTGAATTTAAATCGTCGCCAGCACCTGCCAATGGGTAAAAGCGCATTTAAACTCCCTCACCCTCCTTTTCTACCTCCCTTCCCCTTCACCTCTACCCCCTTCCCCCCCCTCCCCACCTACGTGAAAGAGGGAGAGAAAGATAGAAAAAGTTTTTCCACGACGAAAAGCCGGCAAGAACAAGCCAGTAAAAACAAAAAAAGGAAACCATTTGCATTCAAATTGAACTTGGCTTGTACCCCGTCCGGGTATGGTAGTGTGTGTGTGTGCGCGCAGTTTTGTTTTCGGATATACTATCAAACAAGAATCTTCTTCGAATTTCCGCTCCCCCCTCCCCCTTCCACCCTTAAAAAAATAAGAAAACACATGCAATGGAAAAGGGTGTCAGTTTTTAAAATCTGTTTCGTTTATTTAAATGAGATTCAATTGACTTTCAAATACTTAACGCTATAGTAAAGAATTTTACTATGTACAAATTGACAGGTTTTGTTCACATGTTTTTGTTTGCTCTGTTCTTTTCTCTCTCTCTCTCTCTCTCGCTCTGTGTTTCAGTTTTTCCTTTTCCTTTTCATCTGTTGAGCGACCGCTCTCTCAAATAATAAGCTACCTGGCTGCATCTCTTCCCCGCGGTCTAATTTTCGCTGGTGTGTAAGTCAAAAAGTGGTTTTTAGTTATAATAATAATTATTATAACACACCTACCCATACACACAAACACAAATGCGCTTCATTTTGGGCGGAGAAGGGAAGAGATGAGCTGCAGGAAAAAGGGAGAGGTCAGGGAGCGAGGATATAAAGGACACAATTTGCTCTTTCTTTATGATTTATAATACAGTTTTCCTGTCTTAATTTTTCACTATCTATATAAGCATACTGATCTATATAGGCTCTAGTTTTATATCTTTTTTTTTTCGTTTGTTTTTTTTTCTTTACTCTTAACACTAATGGATGCTTGTATATGTATACCTATATGTATGTAATGGGTACGTGTTTTCATACACACTTCGCATATGGTCGTATGCGCTTCGCTAAAATCTGACTATTTACAAATTATCGATAGATTGCGTATGCGTTTCGTTTGATACTGGCGTATAATTGTAATGTATGCGTATGAATTTGTATTTATATATGTTTTGCTTCTCTCTCGCTCTCTTTCTTTCACTTTCTTTCACTCCCTTAGATGCCGTTAAAATGTGTGTGTGTGTGTTTTTCTTTTTAAATATATTTTTCGTACGTTCGTATCCTTAATGGCATTGCTAGGTTTATATATATACACGCACACTCTCACGTACACTCACACACACACACTTATAGGAGTGCAATTGAAAGCATTGGACATTGTATAGTTTCCTTTCGTGCTACAGTTTGCAACAACACACGTTTAAAACAAATCTCGAAATACAATAGTGTGCCGTCCAGCGCAACAAACACCAGGCGTCTCCATCCGGCTTCAGACTAATTTCTTATCTTTTTACTATAATTATTTTACCCTTTTATTCTTTTCTTTTGTAACCACGGTTTACCGGGTAAAAATTAAACCTCTGGATATCCGTTTTTTGCACTTGATTGCGTTAACAACAAAACCATCTTACCTTGGTAAGTACTTACTAGACCTTTTTTTTTTGAAATGATGTTGAACGATTTTACAATGAGAGAAATGTATGTTTCATTAGGAAAACTAAAAAAAAAAAAACCTTCGGTAGCTAGTATCCGATGTGGGAGAGGCACCTCTAACGCTACAATTGTTTCAGTCGAATGGCCTAGCGAATGTGGAGGGCATTTGGTATTCTTTTTTTTCTCTTCTTCAATATTAGCAAATGCTCTCCTGGATTTTTTCTCCTTCTTTTCTCCTCGTTTCCATTATATCCTACCCTTACAAATCTATCCACCAAACGATGCACCAGCTGTTTTGAAATCTTAGCAACGGCGAACGCATTATAACGCATAATGTTTCGTAGATTTAAAATTAAGCTCTATACAATTAAAAAACAAATTTGGTATATTCTCACATTGAACGGCTAAATGGTGCCAGTTCAAATTAAAAAAAAATAAGAAAAAGAAATCCTCAATCGCTCGCAATGTAAATAAAAGGAAAATAAAAGGGGAATAAGATAGATTAAAACATCCGCTTCTAAATACAGTCGTATTCCGTATCCGTGTCGGCTCTTGTTGTTGTTTTCTCCGGCGGTACTTCATTTAACTTTCCCCATCCTTAACCTTTCAATCATTATTACTAGCTAATAATGTGTCTCCATCGGTGCCGATGTTTGTGTGTATGTAATACGGCAAAAAAATAAAAAATTGTCAGAAGGCAAGCCAAATGGGAATATTTAACAGACGTGCAATGCTTACGGGCGCCTTTACGGTAGGCAAACCGCATCACATGCTTAGCGGCTTAACGAAACAAACGTTGCTTAGCAACGGAAAAGCTCACACATACGCGGGGCGGGAAAGTGAAAATGGGAAAGTTTTTTTTTTGTTGCCACAGATAAAGTCACGCACACTTACAAACACACACACGCACACAGTGTGCCACAAGCGTATGTTTGTTCTTCGTTAAATATTCTTTACCCAAGCCTAGCGTTGGTTTCACGTTCATTTTGTTTTTTGTTTCTGTTTCCTACTCTTCTTTAAAGATGTGTGTGTATGCGTGTGTGTGTGTGTGTGTGTATGAGTGTGTGTAATAAATTCTTCTAGCATCACTCAATTCGTTAAACATGTTTTAAAGCTAAAGCATACACAGCATTCGAGTTTTTGTTTCTGTGTTTGTGTAGCATTATCTGATCATTTGCTGCTCAAGTACATATGTTGTGGAAATGTGAATGTGTATGTGTGTGTGTGTGTTTGTTAAAATCTTGCTTAATTTCAAAAACGTGTTTTGAGCTCACCTGGGCTACCCTTGAAGGGTAAAGCAAGCGTGTTGTGTTTTTTCGTCTTCTCTTCCCAAAATCAGCTTCCCATTTTAAGCGACACTTCAATGTATATATATAAACACCCGACGAGTATACACGCACATATGTATACCTCGCTCTCTAAGAATACATAAGAATTTAGTGAATTCCATTTCTTAACCCAACATTCAGCTATGCGACACGCTTGTATATTCTTGTTCACTTGCCTTCTCTTCTCTAATTTATCCACTTTTGTCATGTTGTTCTTTTGGTTGTGTTACTTGAATGTTGTTGTTGTTTTTGTATCGATTTAAGTGTTTTCGTTTAAATGTCGTTTTTTGTTTCATCTTCGTTTAATAAGGCCACACATTGTTTAATGAAAGCAGAACGTAAATGGTCAAACTGCACCGTCAAAATAGCCACTTAGTGTATGTTGTGTATGGTGGTGTGTGAGTGTATTTTATCTACGAGAAGAAAATAGATCATACCGCACGCTGCATATCAAAAAAACTGTTCGACCTAAAAAGCCGAATGCAATAAACAACACTGTATGCAGCGTTTATTCCCTTGGCATGCTCTTTTTGAATAACAAAAAGTAGTTTCTTTCTCCAGAAACAAAACAAACAGCCCTATGGAAACATGGCCAACACATTTTCGATGCAATTCAACAAATGCTCAAGCTTAAGGTTTTTTTGATACGAGAATCTTGAAGCACGTGACTGGTGTGCACTGGTGTAGGACTGTATGTGCTTTACCTTAAAGGACCTTCGAAGGATACAATAGGATTACAGCAGGAGCGATCTAGAAGAGCGAGGAGTTTTGTTTGTTCGTTTTTCTTCGCTTCCCGGTAAGCGATATCGGCGTGTTCCTACCTTACCAGGTAGGTGACCCTGATCGGTTGCACCCGCCTAACGCTGCGAGAAGCAACAAGCGGACCAGCGAAGTTCGGAAGTCAATGCACTACGCTATGGCTCGGTGGAGTTGGCGGACGGGTTGCTAGACGTGGGTGGCGAGCGCACCCTTGCGTATGTCCCCGTTCGCCGGGAGAATAAACTGACCTGGTGCGGGGCTGCCAGTTTGACCACCTGCGATCTGACCACTCTGTTGCTGCTGTGGCTGTTGCTGCATCGTGCCAGCTGGATCGCTGCCGGCACTGGTTGAGCGGATCGATTCGGGGCTGGTTAGGCTCGAACCAATGCCAATAACGCTGCCCGAGTTGACGCCAATGTTGACGCCCATTAGCAGCGCACTCGTCGGATGGCGACCGGCACTGTATGGTGGAGGTGCCGGCGTAAGGGCTGGATTGGCCGTACTGGGAGGTGGAAGCGGTGGCAGATGGGTACTGCTGCTGCGCAGGTAAGGATTACCGTACGTAGCGCTGTACCGTGGATCTATGCTGGGTGCGTTCATCAGTGATGTATCTGTTGAAGGTGTTCGGTGACAGAAAGAGATGGGAGACGTTAGGTTGGGTGCATATAGGAAGGTAAGGGATGATGGAGCGAATAGTGAGCACTATAGAGAGATATACTAATAAGGACAGATATGGTTGCAGTGCACTTACTCATCAGACCAGCCGAAAGAGAACCCATGGCGCTCTGGATGCTTGGTAGACCGTTGTCCTGACGTAGTTCACGATTCCGCGTCAGGCTGAGATTACCGTTGGGAAGCTGACCGTTACTTGATATGTGCATTGGCAGGTTGTAGTCCGGTGCATAGTCTACGTACGGTACGTACCCACCATTACTTTGGCCGATCTTGGCCTGTAGCGACGACCCAATACCGTCCGAGTAATCACCCGAGTACCTGTCGAAGGGAACAGATAAAATAGGAGAGTTGTTGAGTGACGAGAAAGGAATTTCTAGCTCTCCTCAAGGTTTGCATCCTCAAGGATGACTCCCTTTGGGCTAGAGAGTCCAGAGAACTTAAGCTACGGTGAACTTCAGCAAGTACTATCAGCGCTACTTACCGGTAATCGTTGGGAATCCTAACAGGACCAGCAAGTGGAACACCTCCACCTCCATTAACAGCTGCACCACCACCACCACCACCACCACTGTTGTTGCTGCCACCGCTCGACGAACCCATCATGTTCATCGCAAGTCGCGTCGCGATACTGTCCGTCCCGGAGCAGGTTTCCGAATATTCATGGTCCCGATCAATCTTCAGATCGCTCACATTAGACGAACGGTCACTTTCTTTACATTTTTCCGTCATATAATGCTGCTTTGTTTGGAGAAAAAAGGATTGGAAAAGGAAGAAGATGTGTGCTTTAGTTTTGCCGTCAACTTTTATTCCATTGGGATAAGAAATCCCATCATTGTTCTATGCTACTTACGTCCGTAATCACATCAGCGGGCGGTAGCTTCTTGTTGCCTTTGCGTTCGCAACAGCACAGACTCACTACGAGCACGAACACGATAGTGATAAACACGCCGACCACTATCAGTATTACCACCGGCAACGATGATGACTCCATCGGTGCGAACTGAATCTCGAGCGAATCGCTACCGTACTCGTTCAGCACGGTACAGTTGTATACGCCAAAGTGCTGTCGCTGGCTTTTTGCGATAATCAACGTCGACCGTACACCTTCGGGCGAGTTGTTCTCCAGTATCGTGTGATCGTTCTCACTGTTCAACTCCAGCCCGTTGTACGTCCAGATGACCTGTTTCGCTTTCGGGATCGAGATGGCATCACACTGGATCTGTGCGTTATCGTTCATCGAGCCGTACTGTTGGCGGGGTGAGCGTATAGTCGGTGGCCCTTTCAGATGAATCGCAGCCGATGCTTCGATGTCCGGGAAGCCACGTACGCTTGCCTTACAGTAGTAGTTGCCGGCTGTTTCCCGCGTCGCCATGAGCGTTATGTTGGCCGTGTTGGACACGATACGTGTGGTGTCCTCGTGCACCCAGATAATTTCTGGCGGTGGGTTCCCATCCACGTCACAGGATAGCGTTACCTTCCGATCGATGTCCGTCTCCACCGACTGTGGCCGGGTGCGAAACGTGGGCCCATAGCTGATGTCCAGGATTTCACTCTCCTCACTCTTACCGACCGCGTTGTGTACTTCACACTTGATGACTGCGTCGTGATACTCTTTCGTGACGTTGTGTATTACCTATGAAAGAAGAAATGAATGTTGGGGGGTTTGGTGAGAGACGCTCAGACTCCTACCGAACATCGCAGACTTACCATCTCCGTCGTATAGTCGCCGAGAATTGGCTCATCGGCTTTGTACCACTTGTACGTGACCTCGCTCGGGTTTGCATCGGCCCGGCAGGATAGCCGCACTTCGGCACCCTCCGGAATTCTACCACCCGACAACGCACCACCAATCACGGAGACGCTCACCTTAGGTGCGTACTTCACCTCCAGCTTCAGCTTCACCGAACGGTACGTCCGGTCGGCTGTGTTCTGCGCCTGACACGTAAACGACGTATTGTGATGTTCCTTTTTGGGCGTCAACTTTAGGATAGATTTCGCCGTAAACCGTCCCGTATCGGTCATCGGTTCCTTCACATACTCAATGCCCGATGTTAGCACGTTGCCCAACCCATCGATCCAGGTAATTTCGGCCGCTGGCTTTCCACCGACCGACACACACTCCAGCTCAATCTCACGATCCTCGGTGGTAACGAGAAAGTCACCCTGCACTATTTTTGGCGGTTCCGGTGGAACTAATACTGTAAGTGTTGCAAACCTCGACCTTATACCGGGCGTTCCTGGTGGTGTAGATAGGTTGGAGAATGTGATAAAGGTGTACTTGAAGATGATGCTCGCTGACGAAGTTACTTACCATCCTTTCCCCGACCGACCTGACACTGGTACCGTGCCTCATCGTCCAACATCACCGGATAGATTTCGAGCGAGTAGTCGCCCTCCTCATCACTCCCAACCATTGAGTACCGTTCGAACCCGCTCAGATTTCGATGCCACCCGAGCCCAAAGTCATCCTTCGTCCACTGCAGCTGACCGACCTTCGACTCAACCCGGCACGGCAGCGTTACCCGGGACCCCACAATCGCCGTCTGGTCCTGAGGTTCCATCGCAAACTTTTGGACACCGTTCGCACTACCACTGCTGATGCCACCACCACCACCACCACCACTACCACCGCCATTCGTCGATTTGGCAGCTGTCAACACTGTCCGGAAGAGTAGGAGGGTGATGGTGGCAAACACTAGCACTTCGTATCGTAAGCTCATCTTCGAAGATCTCGCCATTGTTGTGCCGGTTTTTTGCTCTCTATTTTACACCCAGACACGCTGCACCACGCTGGTCCGTACCAGCACACGTGCGGGGATATGTGTGATTTGTTTGCTGCTGGTACCGCGTCACTTTGCTGGCTTCCGGCTCTCACTCGTGTCGGCTACCGGTCCCGATGCATCTCCAACAGTCCTAGTACGAAGTGTACCTGGCCGAGATCTGGCGTTGGGACATAGAGAAAAGACAGTTGAAGTAGAAAGAAAGCAATAATTAAAAGATTGAAGGATACTGAGTGCACAAAACGATTAAATCATTCCCACAACGAATGGTTGGGTTTGGCAAGTGGGACGATTTCTGATAAAAAAAAAAAAAACAGAGGTTCGCTACGCTTAAGACGTCTCGCCCATCTTGTGGTTGTATTAAAAACGGCGAAAACAACAACAAAAACACAAATCTCGTTCCACATTCCACCCGACTTACGACCCAATCAATTCTAAAACCTGCTCTCAGATGATTTTTATGGCTTTTTTTTACCTTGCCGCACTACTGCTGCTGCCCACAGGTAGATTGAACGATCGATTCGATAATGTCTGTGAGGACTGCTGCAAGTCTTTCAGTCTGAGACTTCGTCGGCGATACAAATCAGACCCGACCGAGGGCGAGAATAAAGATTGATTTTTGCTTTGGGTGACGGTGAGATGATTCAATTTCTCATTGGAACGTCTCAGCCTCACCAACTCGCACCCGCCACCATGAAATGGGTGAAGTGATGCAGAGCCCAACAATTATCTGCTGGACGAAATGAGGAAGAAATAACACAAGATAGAGAATGAAAAAAAAAAAAAACCAGGGCAATCCTCTCCGGAGGCACTTCCCGAGCCAGTGTAGCCGTTCGGAAGAATCAAATCTCGAAGAAAATGTGGAGCAACCACCGACCGAACAAATGGTTGTCAGTATGTAAATGACCGTCTTTTTTTTTTTACGACTATTCGATCGAATGTTTCCCGTGCCAACGGGAATTGGGATTGTGATTTGATTTTATGCCACCCTCAACTTGGGCCCCTCGGGTGGCACTCATTGTTGGGCGATAATCCGGCGACGTTGTGCCGATCGTCAGCCTTTGGCTTTGCGGACTTGCGGATTAAGGCATTGGGAAAGGCCTAGAATGATTCCTGTGTGTCCTGCCTGTGTGTTTGTGTATTTTTCAAACAAAAGCGTTTTACGACACCGCACTCAGCACACACACACACACGTACGCACAAACTGTAAGTGTGAGCAAACGATTCGAAACTCGTATCCAATTTGGAAAGCGAGTTTCCTCCCACCCTACCGGTGTTTGTTTGAGCCCACGCACGCCACGTGGGTGAGGCACCTTTTTTTGTGTGTTTGAAAAATTTGATTTACTGCAGGTTTATTTATTTTAAACAGCATTTTATGTTGTGTCCAGAATTGCTTCACCTTTTTTTTTTTTTTTTTTGGCTCGGAATCACCGGCGGATCTTACGGCGGGTAAAGCGTGGACGGGTGGACGGTTTTATGCTGCTGTAAACTTCTTTTCCCTTAACAAGATTCCCGTGGCTATCGCACGAAAAGGTGGATGAAAGATGCAGACAGCGAGAGAGAAAGGTGGCGATGGTTTTGATGGTACGCGGTGGAATCCTCTATCCATCCTCATCGCTTGCAGCGTGCCCAACCATAAAACTTCCCGGGGGCGAGATCGAAACAAATTGATTTTGGCTCACTTAACAATGCTAACAAGTGGAAGGTATGTCTTGCTAGATTCTTCGTTTTTTTTTTTGTTCTCGAAGGAAAGTGACAGACGCCTACCATCGCTACAAAAAAAAAAAAGTTGATCAGCTCCCATCAGGTATTGCAGTTGCAGTGGGAGAGTCGTAAAATTATGTCTTAATTTTATCCACCATCTACACCTAGGTTTGAAATCCACTGCATAAAAACACACATACACACGTCTCGTTTCTCCCGGCGGAGTGAAGCTCGTATGAATTGTCGAGCAGTTTGCATACGGTGCAGGCGCATATACACTTAGTGTAAGGGAAAGTATGCACGAACCTCATGGAACGGTTCCGCTCCTTTTCTGGAGTGGAATGCCATTACGTTCAAAAGCATTCGTTCCTCGGTTGCAATTGATACCATCAGTTCAAATGATCATTTAAAAGTTTTGGTGAACGACGTTTCGAATAAGTCTAAGAGTTCCTTTGATCGATACTCCAATTATCCAGGGAGCGATCGATGTAAAAATCGATAAAAGAAAGGCAACAACGGCTCAAATCTTTCCAGATTGTGGGTGTTCGAGGCTGAACTGTAGTGTACAAAACCGTACAAACAGACAGTCAAAATTAGTCAGCGCCGAAAAAAACATTAAATCTTTGTTGCGCTAAAAAGCAATAATTAGAATCAAGCGATAGAGCTTCGTCGACAAGATCGACATATCGATGAACAGATCGATATATTCAACAGATTAGATTTGATCTAACAGTTAAGGAAAAATCTGCTGGAGTGGTTTCACACCTTTCAAGGAGTTTCCGGATTCTGTACGTTCGCTTTTGGTTTTCGTAACTATTCCCATCAGCTACTACGCACAATCAAACAACCAAACGAAACCTAGTGCCACAGCTACCTGCACTAGGCTGTAGAGCTTATCTCGCAAACAGACCGCGAACCAACGGTGTCCGTGTCCTGTGCTGCGAACAGGGCTTCAGCTGTCAGTGGGACGGTTTTTTATCGGGTGGCAAAGAAAGCAAAACAAAAAAGCGCACCGGTCGCACTGGTCCCATCCAATTGTTTCCTCGTTCGCTAAAGACCGGATCTCTCGAGCACACGTCCACCACCGAAAAGTGTGCCACCAAGTGTGCCGAACGGTGTATCATCATTGGCTAGCCGTGTGCCCTCAGTGGGAAAGGATTGCGAATCGGCTTTTGAAAGCCCATTTCGCTGCCACGCAGCTTTCACGTGTGTGTGTGTGTTTAAGTGTGTGCATCGAGTGTCATAAATGATAACACCCATTGTCCGAGGTACCACCTAGTGGGAACGGGAAGGGCAATTCAAAAAGGGTGGTCTCCAATTTCCAACGGCTAGAAGGATAACCGTTACCACACCGGGTCGATATTTGCCGAGAACAGTTACAGGCATGCGAGTGGCCGAACATATGCTAAGCGCTTGGTGAATTGAATGGCCTCGGTTACGCTAGCAGAAGACAATAAGGGTAGATGCTAGACACACAATGGGGCACACCGGGCACACCAACGTTTCATTACATGTGTTCGTAGCGGGGATACCTTCAAGGTCTCTCTCTCTTTACACACATAGGGCCACTTTGAAAAAAAAAAACCCTCGGCAAGGCATTACGTGAGTGTTTCGATACGCTCACGCCTGTAACGGCACTGGAAAATAGCGAAGCACGGAGTTGACATGTAAGGAAGATTCTCTTTTCGCTGGTCGCCACACCTCCGCTTGTGCATGTGCACGTCTGCAGGCTGAAGCACCCGTGTCCTTTCAAAGCTGCCAAAGATCCAACCATCCAGGATGCATCTAGGTAGGTAGCTTTTCGACCGTGTCGTGACGATTATCATGCTCCCATGGTGGAGCTACCCAAAAAAAAACCCCAAAGGGGTATCTGCCTCCCTCATTGCATACTTTCCGGCGTTGGGCGGACATGCGTTGAGGGTAGAATGTTTGCCAAACGCCGGTACCGTTGTAGTAGGAACGTCCAGTCTTTGTTCGTTTCGCAGCTTGACAGAGACATCCCCGGAGCGTGGTGAGCAAGGGTACAAAAGGGAATCCTTCGAGGCGTACGGAACATTGTCCACCACGCCGACTGTCGAACTTCTGATAGCCGAATGGTCGACCATTTGAGCACTCCATCGGTAAAGGCTGGCCTGACGCTGAAAGCCTGCAAGCGATCTTCCTGTAGGGAGTTTGCACAGGATACTGCTACCGAAGGTCTGTGTCGGTGGAGAGTTTTTTTTTTTTGTGCGTGCGTGTGTGTGGGTCAGGTTTGCTGAACACCATTCTACATCCAGTCTTTGTTCCAAGGGTGAGGGTCCCTACTCGTCCGCCTTGCCAGCTGGTAGCCACTCGAACCATTCATCCTTTTGTAGTAAAATTTGAATACCGTACGTGGCAGTGTGTTGTAGGCGCACTACCGGGTGGCACTGTGTGTCGCAAAACGGCAACTTCGGTTACATTCCTTATCCGATCGCTAGCATCACTTAGCCCGCTCACTACCTGCGACCGGAATTCTTCAACGTAACCAGCAACCCCTCCGGCCGTACGGTTGTAAATTAAGATAAACGGATAGTATTGCTTAATTGAAATAATGTTGGTGCTTCAGCCGACTTTGACCGATTAAAAGGGCCCTGCTGCCGACTCTTACCTTCGACAACTCTGGATCGAACAAAAGAGCACAAAAGCTGCTCGAAAGGAAGCGCTCGTTTTTCTTCTCCGGCTGCTCAAAGCTAAGGCAAACGTCAGCCCCTTTTTTTTGCGGTCGGTCCTCACTGTCATATCGGCGAACGCACACACACACACACACACAACTAGAGGTTCAAAGAGCCCAATTGGACAACATCCAATTAGAGATCGATTACCGTCGATCAAGGGGAAATAAAATAGTAAAGCAAGACAGCAGCAGCAGCACCGCTGGAAAACCTCCCCCTTCTGTACGAAGGACACACTCACGTCCAAGTGCGTTCGGAACGGTTTTTGAAGACCAACTAAGAAGCTTATCGGGTACTTTTATGGGGGTTTTTTTTTTGCTGTGTTGTTTTCCACCTCACGAATGCCCGCCCATTTCTCCACTGCCCATTTCTCCGATTCGCTTTTGGGGCTTTGGAAAATTGGAGCTCCAACCGTTTAGACGAGTGCTCCACCCTGCTCGGCTATCAGGTTTTGACCTCCGCTTCCCCCCCCCCTCCCCCCCCCCAAAACTTCAATTGTCCCTTTTTTCTGTGCTGTGGTGGAAAAAGGGGTGGGAGGGGGGATGGGGGTGTAACGGGGGGTTGGAAGAGATTTTTGTAGCTTTGTTTTGCAGCAAAAAGTTTGCGTAAGAGGCTTAGACGGGCTGATTTTCCTGTACCATTGCTTTCTATAAATTTTGTGCCCCTAGCGCGCGTGTGTGTGCCGACGAGTGCTTCGGTAAGCATCGTCAGCCAGAAAGGAAATCGATCTCACTAGTACATTTCTGCGTCAGCAGAATACACCACACCATGCGGCGTAAGCACTTTTATTTTTCACTTTAATTCAAACGTCTTACGCCGCCGCTGCGGGATGGTGTTGACGGTGGAAAAGTTGATAGCGACCGTAGCCAACTACTGGCGTGTGGAGAAAAGAATGATAATTTTGGGGTCTGGTTTTTTTTCGTTGTTGTTGTTGCAAAAGCAGTAAGCAAATCTAATGACTACGATGGCAAACGGAAAAGCGTCGGTTCGTTTTCTCACGACAAGTCAAAGTTTTCCCGTTGCCGATTATACGGTTGTCAACAGAGTTCTTGGACTGCTTTTTATTTTATTTTTGGTGACGGGACGTTAGTTTCTTCATTGCTATTATGAACGTGAGCATGCACACGGGTTTTGTTTATGTACGTGTGCGTGTGTGCGGGGTAGTGTTTTTTTTTCTTCACCCCCATCCTTCAGGCTTTGGATAGAAGCTCATTTCCGGGAGCATATTTATGTGGTGGGTTCGTGAGGCTCATGATGGCATCCAGCATCCAACAGCAACAAGTCCGTAATTAAAACCTGAGCCTTCCACATCACATCCGTTTGTGTGTGTGTGTGTGTGTGTGTGTGTTTTTTTGTTTCTTTGGTTGTTGCGTTTTTCAGTCGGAACCGTGAAACCTGTTAGGAGCCCCGAAGGCATTTCCGGTTAGCTTTGTTTCTTCGATTTCATTTTGTTCGTGCCGTTCCTGCTCTTGCCCTCATGTGTGTGTGTGTGTTTTTTTTTTGTCTTTCCCGATTTATTTTTTGTTTCTGTTATTTTGCCTTATTATTTGCTCGCTTTCCCCCGTTTACGCCCTTCTCCCTCCCTTTCCCATCCGAGCTTTGTATGCCATTTCCCGTCACAAGAGTGACATAAAGATATTTAAAACGTTACGTTTCCGTCGTTAGTAAAATTGTTTTCGCTCCCAGCATCAGACCACTCATGGCACCACTGAGGCCAGCACAAAACGGATTGGCCCGGCCCGGGGCACGGTTGTAAGGGAAGGCGACGAAATGGGCAGAGCAAATTGCTAAAGCTGCTCCACACCACCCACTGTAGTTAAAGTTTTTTTTTTCTTGCTTTTTGGAACTTGTTTAAATGTTTTTTCTCGTAGGCTCTTTTGGTTGTTGAATATTTTTAAGTTTGCAGACTGGTATGGTAAGCCTACATGATACAAAACTTGATGCAAACCAACGTTAAGAAAGAATTAGGAGACTTATTTATTCGTTCAGGCCCTAGAAACTCTACCTCTCAAAAGTTCTATTAATTTCACGTAGAAAACAGCTATTTTGTCCTCTATTTACAGGCTTTAACTAAAGGTTGATGGTTTTTTTTCTTTTCTCTAAAGGACTTTTTCCAAAAAATATTTTGATTTTATTAATGAAAATTTCTATTCTCTCTTTCCTTTTTTTAAAATACTATCGGATTCAGTGGATTGTTTATACTTTAAAGGGTTTTCCAAACCAGATAGATTCCGTAAATTATATCCAGTGGGTATACAGGGTTTGCCAGGCCTCTTTACAATTTTCGTCGGTCTTTTTAAATATTTTCTAATTTCGTCTGATGAATTATATAAAATTTTCAGCCCTGTTTACTCAATTTTTTTTGGTGGTGAAAACCCATCGTAAAAATAAAGTGTGAATTCACAAAATTATATAAAAAAAATTATCGAAAACTGGAAGCAAAAATCGTTCCCCCATCGCGTAAGAGAAACCAATTCAGAAGCATGATTGTTGACATTGAACTGCTCTGCCCAATCGCTGTGGTGTGGCGCGTGTGGCCCAAAGCCTACGCCACGCGTTCAGTGAACTACGACCAAGATCGTTTCAATCCGTCGTCGAGAAATAATTGCTCAACTCGTCACCCGGCTCGCGCAAGCAAACGGCAATCCAAGCGGCCGAACGAGAAGATCACCATTAACCCTTAACTACCCTTCTCTTGCCCCCCTCCAGCCCCCCCCCCCACCGATGAGTTGTTCCATCATTACTCCACACCTCACGGAAGCCATACATTTCTGGCTACCCTGCCCCTCGGTTGAAGGCGCTCCAAAACTAGTTTCCCCAACAGGTCGGAAAGATTGAGAGACATTAATCACGCTCAGGTGCGCGATCGGGAGGAGGCGCGCGAGCGGGAAGAAAATGAAGCACACACAACAGCACAAGGAGAAGAAGACATGGGTAGGCAACACCACCGGCAGCAGAGAGAAAGCGCGAACGCTTTGAATCCGGTTCGCGTGGCTCAATCGATGTGCGCGCGCTCGCGCGCGCCCGGTCGCGCGTACGCCTGAGCTGTCCGTCCTTCTCCCGGTTTGGTACGAGATTTGAAACGGATTCTGCGATCGGTCCGGCTTGCGAAGACCCCCTAAGGACTTGCACAGCTCATCTCGTGTTTTGAAGTCTTATGCCATTGAAAAAAAAGGCAAGAGGGAGGCCGTACGGCGTACGGCCTCCGGTTGCGACAATCAAGGCACAACTGGATGATGACGAGTGTTCGGGAAGGAAAAGTCAAAGAAAACTGCAACTTAATAACGATGATTCCTGGACTCATCTCGCAAGATATACAAGCTGTTGAAAAGGGAAGAGTCGGAGGTAGCGCGAGAGCGAGAAAAGAGAAGGAAAGAAAGCAAATCAATGGGCAGTTTTACATCGCATCCCGTACGATTTTTATCACTTCAGCTTCTTCTCTCTCCGTCGCCCTTTCTCATCCTTCCCCTCTAGTCCGTCCATGCTTCAGAAAACTCCAAACCTTCCTAAGGCTCTATCCCGAAGAGCCTGGGAAGCAATCAGGGCGCCGAGAGTTTTGCGGGAACCTTTGCCGGGAGTCAAGAAATTGGAGGAATTATTGGATGTGTGGAATGGCGGTCGACCAGCAGACCCTAAGGTGTGCTGATGTTAATGCTGCTGTTGCTGCTGCCGGTTTGCTGCAGGTGGCCACTTATCTGATGCTGAAGCAACAAATCAATTCGCATCCGAACGCACGGAGTGCCGGCCTCACCGGCAGAAACGGAAAAACTGTACGGTTGAGTTGTCTTTTATTTTATTTTTTTTTTTCGTTCCTCATTGCTGCCTTCCTCTGTCTCTCGCTCCCCTTCTTTCCATTCTCTCTTTCTCCTCCTGCTTTTCCACCAAGGATGGATTTATTTAATCTCCAATCTGTCGTGGTTTGGAGGCTCTCGTACGGATCGAAACCAACCGCTACTAGGATCACGTTCCCGGTGTGTTTGCGTGCGTGTGCATGTGGACAATGAAGTCTGCCTGCCTGCCTGCGAAACAACATACACACCGTAGCACACTATTGAAGCAATCATTAGGGCGTGAAATCAATTCGGAATATGTTTGCCCGATGGAAATTGAGCTGAATTCAGTTTGATCGTTGATCCGCCGGGATCTCGCAGATCGGTACACCGTGCCCTGTCCGCGTGGCGTCGTCAGCACTGTGCTACCGACAACAATGATGGCATTTTTTCCTCCTGCAGAGCCACCCTTCCCCTCCCCGCCCCCCTCCCCAAGCCATCGCTCTGCGAACAAATTTTCCGGCCCGCCATAAACACGAAGCGGAAAAGCTTTGAATATTTGAAGTGCGGGCCACGCCTGTGCCTGTCAGATCGAACCAATTGCGGTTACCAGTGGCCGAGCAGGGCGGAGGTTGTATCCCGGGGTTTTTTGATACACCATGATAATCCATGCTTTCCAGAGGTCCCAAGGACCGCCACTGTCGAACGATGTGTGTGTTTTGGATAGTATCCAATTTTTGTTTGCCTGCATGTGTACACATGTTACATGTACGGTAACGGTTGGAATCGAAACAGCAACGATGTTCATACTGCTATACCGGTGAGTTGATCAGTTAGGGATTCGTATCGCGGAATTTAGATATGTTTGTGTGTTTGGTATGTTTACAATTTTCAATTAATTTTCGTTCCATACTGTGTGAAGCTGGTAAAATTAAAATATTTTTTAAAGGTTTTCAATTGTGTGTGTTTTAATACTATGAAGCTTGATTATTATCTTATGTTTTACCATCTTGTGTTGTCCATTTTATGATTTATTGGTTTCTTTTCTTAGTTTTATGTTTCGCTAGCATTTTATTTTCGTTTGGTTAGATTCTTAAGGGGGTTTCAAACTTCTTTATTTTTATTTATTTTAATGTTTTGTACTCTTCTTGTTGTCTTTTCAATGGTGAAATAAGACTTTTAGTAATCTTAAAAAAAACTATTGAAATAGTTTTTACTTTTTTAATATTGCTATAGAAGCAATCCCTGTTAAAAACCTTTTAAGAGACAAATGTTGTCGAAGTCCAAAATAGGCCAATATAGGCCAAAACAACAACAACCGCCTATAGCCTGTTGCCATACTTATCCAAGTACAGCTTCCAACTCCAATCACAATCGTAGACGTAGATTCGTTAGCGTAAATTAAACACCATCTAGCTCCATCACAATTGGGCGTAAAGATAATTTCGACCGTCCCAAAAACCTACCGGCCAACTGTTAACCTCTGGACCACAAAAATTGAGCCCTTCTTAATGGTTAGCAAAACACACACGAACGTCAGTAGCATTTGGTTCCATCGTGCGTGTGTGTGTGTGTGTACGCCAGCAATGCAAATGGAACTGCCGGCAATCAAATATCAAACAGGACAAGCACAACCATAAACAGATTTAACGCAGTAGAGCGGTAGAAAGAAACAAAACAAAAAAAAAAAAACAAGAAGGAAACCAAACCGTTCGCCTATCGTTTGCTGTAATCTCGGGCACAACACTCGTCGTCGTTGCCGTCATGTTCAGGATACCGGAAGCGGGAAAAAAAAGGAGCCCGAGTTGGCTCCCCCTGCCCGGGTGGACGAGTATAGTCGACAATCATAATAAATTGTCATCTCGTTGGTGGGAGGAGAAGTGCTGCTGCTGGCAGATAGTTTAGCTACCCAGCGTCCCCATACCAACCCCCGGGGTCAGGGGATCCCTTCAGGAATCGTGTGGTATTAGTTCCCGGTGGTATTTATTCGCAATCGAGCGCTTCTTTTTTTTCTTCTTTGTGTTGTTTCTGTGGTGCGTTGCGTACACCTTCCAATAAATCTGCAACATTGTACAACCTAATCATTCCCCGACCCGACCCGATGCGAGCAATTTCGTGGTCAAGCTCCAAGCGTTCGAATTGGTTACCTTGCTTTGCGGAAAATCAAGTCCTAATCGTCTAGTTCGTGTTCGAAAAGGACATCAGACTTGGGACTGTTGTTGTGTGCGTGTGGTTGGGAAAACGATACATACACTTCAAACAGTGGATTATGAGTGGTTGATGATTTTCGGGGGTGGTGAATTTAAATTAAATTATTTCGATAACCCTTTTTTGCTGCTGGGATCGAAGCCAGTGAAATGTAATGCAATTAATTGTGCGAGATGATTTATTTTAATAGCCACCCGGTGGTATTGAGGACAGAAAATTTCTTCATATGCCCACGAATTGGAGTTATGCAAGTGTGTGCGAGTGTGCTGCAGACACAATATGGGTCTTTTTAATCTGATTTTTCATTTCGTTTGATGATGTTATTTTTTGAAGAGAGAGAGTGAGAGTGAGGGAGGGGAGAGGAAGAGAGTTAATGACATAACTTCAGCTTAACAAAACCCCATAATTGTCACCAAATCGATATTTGAATCTAGACGTTGCAGAACTGGCACTTTTTTTCTTCATTTGGTAAACGTATTGCAACATTGGGCAGGCGGTCAACGCCACCAAGCAGCGTGTGGCGTGCAGTTGCAATCGTCCATTATGGTGTGTATGTGTGCCGCTTAATCGAGCAGCAGCAGCAGCAGCAGCAGTGTAAATTGGAATGGTCTTGGAGGTTATTTCAATTATGTGACCCTATACGAGATGGATCGTGTTATTTATGTCCCTTTCGGTATGATTCGTGATTCGTTATTCTTCTTCTCTTTTCTGGAACGACTTTTCCTAACCATCGTAACCTTTTAGTTTGATGTTAGCGTTTCGTTTGTGCGCGTGTGTGGTCCACCTTCGGTGGGCGACAATAAGCACTTAAAGTGTTGCTGAAGGGTTCAGCTGATGGAAACCAGGGGCAAGTCATAAAGTAAGGGAAAAGAAGATGTTTAGGGGTTTAGGAACTTCGCAGCTGTTTTGCTTTAAAGCTAAAGAAAATAGTTCGAATTTAATGAAAGGAGCGAGCTATCTTTAGCTGTCAAAAATAACTGTCAAAATACAGACAGCTGTATAAATCCTTTCACCACGAGAATCTAATCACAAATGCTTTTGAATCATTAGTTAACGTTATGACACGTCCTTGTTTGATGTAGTTTTTCTATTTGTTCTACATAGCGCCTACGCTTCAATTATTCAGCTTCAATCTGCAAATATTCAGATTACTTACAAAAAACAATCCCAAACACCGTTAGTAGCTTCCTTTATCACTCATCAGCATAAATTCGTTGTCAATCGTTATGTTTTTGCAGGGTGGAAAACGGATTTATTTCCATCCCCCTAAAACGATTGACACCCAGTCCCAAAACGCACAGCAAAATGGTAATTGGGTAGCGATTAGAAGAACGTAACGTCCAGCCACGCAAGCGAACCCTGCATCGGGCTGCTATAATATTGAGTGAGCCCGTTAATCAGTGTGACCCGAAATGCGTTTCGCTTACACTAGTCGTGGGAGAAAACTTGTAAAATATGTTCCCCTAGCAGCTTGTGCGATTAGAATAATTTTATTGCAGTGTAGAAATTTGTTTTGATAATTACCTCCCAACTTTTGCTATAATTTAGAGCAAACCCTTTATTGACTCTCTGCCTCAGTAAGCTTGATGTACTGATTCAGATTTCACCGTTTTTTTTGTGGCAGTTGCAAAAAAAAAAAGAAGGAAAAATTGTTGCCACCAAGTGAAGCGTGGCTTAAAAGAAGCCTTTCAAAATATTAGCTCCAAACGATGTGTTAACGATATCGGTATGCGGTGGCGTTCGCTGTCAAGGGTGCAAAAGGACTCTTGCAAAGTTTGCTCTATCGCACCCGCACGGAAGAACCCTCCAAAGTGCAGTAATCGTCCCGTTTTTTCCCTCGAAACTAAGGGAACACACGAAAAAAAAACAACTGAGACACAGAAACGAAAATACACCGCAAGGTCTCCAATATCGGATGGCCAAATGTGAGAGCTGCGATTAAATTAAAGACAAACACTCTCACCCGACCGTCCACAGCGAACGTTGCAACCCGGTTCCGGGTGTGTGTGAGTGTTAGTTTTTTTTTTTTGGGTGGCAAAACTCATCATCACTAACCCCCCGACACACGAACATTCGCCTTTCCATTGCGTTTTAATGTCTGCTTGCCACCGTAGTCTTCCTAAACGCCTCTGGGAGTTGGAAGAAAGCAGCAGCAGCAAAAAAAGATGTATATTGCAAGTGTAGAGAATAGGAGGAAAAAGACACACACACACACTCATACACACATCCTTAACCCAAAGCCCGGGATGATTGCCTTTCGATTTGTGCGATGTACGCACCGGGGCGTCCGCTTCTTTGCTTCTATTTTTTTTTTTTGCTTTATTCGCAGACATGGTGTAGGTCCATCAATCGGCAGCACGAATGAATCCGCGAGGCCGTGGCGTGTACGGCTTCCTTTCGGGTGCCATTTCTAGAAAAGAGTCGTCGGTTGTTACGACGATGATGATGATGATGATGATGAGGACGACGACGACGATAATAACAAGACCCGCAGCACCGTCGTCCGTGGCGTGCTGCTGCGGTTGAGATCAAGCCACGGGTCAGCTCCAGCGGATGGGCCAGAGCAACAAAACGAGCAGTAAAAGAAGAAAGGAGAGAAGAAGAAAAAACACACACACACACACACGAGACGAGTGGAAAGCTATAATAATAAGATAAAATAATACGACAGCGCATTGACGGGAGAACGACGCGTGAGGGTCGGCAACGGGTGCAGGGAAAGAAATTAGCCTCGCAGCAATTTAATGCATATCCTCTCCTAGCTAGGCAGCCCACAGCATTCAGCCGAGTAACAAGATCGAAAGCGTACGAGGGAGCGAGAGAGAGAGAGGGCGAGTGATGCTGTGACAAGTTCGTTGTTTTGTCTTCTATTCGTTAATCTCAAAGATGAGTTTTTAAATGGTTTAATTCGTCTTGAAAGATGGGCTGTTTTGTGGGGGGGAAAGAAACCTAGCGAGCACGAAAATTGAAACCTAGCATCGTTGACTATCTTTTTTCTATTGTTGCGAGAAAGTTAATCATTACATAGGTTTGTATCTTTATCGAGATATTAGTCGGGTGGCTTGCAGGTTTTGGGAACGTTTTCCAATGTCTGATGAGTTAAAGTGCGAGATTTTTAGTAATAGAATCTGATAGATAGCTGTTGTCTAACCGAAAGAAGATAATGTAGACAATGGCGTTGATGTTATCTTATTCTTAGACTCCGTAGCAATTAATTTTGCCAATTAAATTTGCCTGGGACGCACCCAAAATCTAGCTGTAAGCAATTGGGAGGAAGAGTCCTATAAGAGCTTTATAGCAAAATTGAAAAATTCGGATGAACAAATATGGATGAATTACATTGAATCCAACTATTTGAAAAACATTCCTAACCCTCGCCCGAGACACATATCCTTGGAATATTGTTGAGAAAGCGTCATACTGGACCAAGATATTCCTAGCTCAGGTGTGACTGTCCAGCTCTAGATAAATAAAATCGCGAGACGTAGTGTCAGAAGAAGACAAAAACAAAAGACTCAGTTCTATCTGAGCTCTGATCGAGACTGGGGTTTTATAGCCTAACAAACGTACCTACAAATTCTCACAGTCGCGATATTGTTAGGTCCTGAGGCTAGAATCACCGAAACAAGTTCACCGTTGCACGTCCAAATTTCCCGAGGACCGATCATCCAGCCTGGGTTAAAAATAGAACAGCAAATTTACAGTACACTGGTAGCAGGCTTCCCCGTACAAATTCTCATTCACAATCGCAAGACACCGCATTGACCGTGTCTCAACTTTGATGCTCCGCAAACATAAAAAGCATCTTGAGTAGGTTGCTCGTGAAGTTTGGCAAAGAGTTGCCAAACCCACCGCAAAAGAAACACGAGATGACGCCTGTGCGAACATTCGAGGTTGCAGTGAAGATGATTCGGACACTGTGAGAGAGGATCTCGGGGATGACGGCGGGAACCCACCAAATTAAAGAAGAAAAATATGAACCACAAACACACGCATACGCACATGCAGTAAAGATGGAAAAAAAGGCATACGAAATAACCAACTGACAGGATCCCATTCCCTGAGGTCTCATAACACGTATAACCTCGTACCCGGTCCCGATTCTATTAACCCTCCAAGAAAAGGGAAGAAGCCAGAGCAGCGCTGGCTGCTGCTCTTGATTTTTATGATCATTTTGTCCCGATCACATTTCGCTTCCCTTTCGCCGAGGCCGAATCAAGAAGCGAAATGGAGACAGAGGAGGCAAACAAAACAAAAAAATACAACAACCGCAGCATCCCTTCGGCCATCACTTTTAATTCTTGTCGTTATTTTTTTCTTCTTCTTCTTCGCCTGTTTCGTTGTTGCCACCGGTTTCCGCTGCGCACTAATTTCTACCTTTCGCGCAAAAGATACACGGCATCGGCATCGCCCATTCTCCCCGCACCGGCCGCCGGATGGTTTAAAGCCTTCCTGCTTTATGATTATTAGGCTGTTGCGAGCAAACTGCTGGAGTGGTCCGGTTTTTTTTTTCCTTTCCTTCAGTTGACCGCCATCAGCACATCAGAGCGCTTCCTGTGCCCTCTCGCTTTATCGCGCCCCGGTTTTGGACCCCGCGGGCGTGTGCATGATCAAAATCCAGTCGAACAGGTCTTGCGCGTGGCCACAACGCGTCGGGTCGCCCTTTTTTTTGCCTCCCCCCCCCCCTCACCCTGCACCACGCACTGGCTGAGGGCAACAAGAGTGCAACGAGTCAATCGCGTCCATCACAGGCGTCCATCATCAGCATCTTCATCTTCATGCCCTATCTTGCCTGCATCCCTCGGCGGTGGCGAGGCGACCTTCTTTACATATCGTGTTTTGCCCTTCCTTCAGAAATCCTTCATTTATGTTTTACTGCTTCCTTCGATCGTTTTCTGATCGTTCTTCGCTTCTCTGCGTCTCTCTCGCTGCGCACAGAGTCCTACATATCAGCAATCACCAAGATTGCCGCATCAGATTGCCTGAGCCGAGGACTGTGAGAACTTCTGGCAGGTGGTAAAAGTCTTACGTTGTTAAGACTGTTTGTCGTGTGTGTGTGTGTGTGTGTGTGTGTGTGTGTGTGTGTGTGTGTGTGTGTGTGTGTGTGTTTTGCTTCGTTACTCTGTTATTGTAATTCGTCTTTCGTTTCACTTCTTATTGCCCTTTCTCGCCACCACCCCAGATGCTGTGTACGCTGTAATCGGAACGCTGCTTTATGTCTTTGCTCCGATTTTTCTTTTCAACCTTCTCCCTGTGCGTGTGCGTGAGTCAGGGAATCATGATCACGCAATGGAACAGGTCAGCTCGTATCTTTGTGGTCCAGTGTTTACAGCGCCCTACAGTTTCCACTACAATTTGGAATAATGTGGTCCACGGATGCTGCCGCCATTGTTCAACTGCTCTAGACGAGACAGGAGACTGGCTTAGGGGTCTTTTTTTTGTTGTGCATTCGGTTCCAGCATTTAGTTTAATTTTCTAGCACCAAAAAAAAAAAAAACGGAATGGAAAATGGAATTTGATTCGAAATAAAGTTGTCGAATAGATCAAGATGATTCTTTCGTTTTTTTTTGTGTGTGGTGTCCCTCTTCCGATGTCCGGAGCAACGGGTGAAGTTTAATGTCCACAGTAGGGGATAGAGGATAGGTTCAAGATTCGTTTCGGGGTGAGATTCGGTGAGAATGTGCGTTCGAAGGGTTCTCGGGTGGCTTTGAAAGTTAACCGAGACGAATAGAACCGTGCACTTGACTTGCATCAGCAGCAGGTTTTATTCTACATGGCAGGATTTCGTGGACTCATGGGAAACTTGAGACAATCTGGTCTGAATTAAATTGAATCCTTCGATCGGGCAGGTAGTTTATTTTTTTTTTTGAATCTTGGAGAGTTTGAAGAGAGAGAGAGAGAGAGATAGATAAAAAAGAGCAACACTTGATACACCTAACCAAACACCTAACCTCAAACGGTGTGTCCATACACCGAGAAAGTGTCATTAGTTCGGAGTGGGCACTACATCACCGAGTGACAGTATGTTAACCGCCTTGGTGTAGCTGGTTTGAGATACACACACGCACTCAGCCATGTAGCTTATACCTTCGAAAATAAGCCAGAGCAAGATCTTGATATATTGAAACCACAAAGAAGCCATTCCGGTGCCTGTGTTTCGCGAATGCACCAAGTCAATTGTGAGCGCACCTGGGCACCGGGACCCAGACCCAGGAGCAGAACGAATCGATGCACACGTAGAGAGGTAAAGAGGCAACGAGGAAAGAAGCAAGACAACAACGAAACGAAACAAAAAAAAAAACGCCATACCGAGCTTGAAATCAGGTTGAAGGGAAAATTAAAATAACCTGCATCCTGTTGATTACGTGTTGCCAGCCACGATAATGGTCGTTTTCTTTCCAACTCCCATTTAGCCGACCTGTTCGCCGCCGCGCGTCTTATCTGTGCCTCGGTCACCTCCGTCCGGTCGATGCGACCAGCGCAGGCGAACCGCGGCACCGTGCTATGGGTCCACGGTGTGTTTCTTTCTTCTGCTTCTGTTACCATTGCTTCTTAGCGCACCAACACGGCTCGGCGAAACCGGTCCCCGAGGGTACCCTGTCGAAAACCTTCCCTCGGATCATTACCACCCCATCGGTGGGGATGCTGTGGGATCGCTGCATCTTTTCTTTCTTTCTTTTTTTTTGGGTTCGTCGCTGCACGGTTGTCCGTTAAGAATGGGCCGTTTTGCCCATCAATTGTCATAATTTCACATCTCCTTCCGATCCCGGGAAGGCAAGCTCGGAGTGCGCCGAAACGTGGTAGGATCGGTGGGAAGGTGTACCTGTTCCTTAGGGCGATACCAAGAGGAACCTGTTTTTTTTTTATGTGCATGCGTGTATGTGTGCTGTGGTCTTCTGCGTAATTACGGTTCAGGTGCCAGGATGATGACCAATCGCCTTCGGAGCTTGTGGCCAGATGGTCGCGGGATTGTTATCCAGTATCCTGTTTTCCTTTCTATAATCCTACCGTTATCGAAACATCTCCTGAGAAAGCGGGAGATCCTCCAATATCTAGACAAGCAGTTTCTGACGTACTTTTCTTGTCATTAGAATTGGTTTTGTTGGTCCCGGTGAGGACAACAAAATCTGGCAACGCTGAGTTTTCCTAATGAAGGACTCCTGCCTCAGACTAGATTTCTTTCAACCCAACAGTAAATGAGGTCACACAGACAAAAGCAAAAACCAAGCGCATGACAATGTTCCCCCGAATATATAAATTCGAAATGGAATCGTTACCAAAACTGCTTGCCCGTGTGTCGTTTGCCAAGAGAATAGAAATAGTGAACAGCTTCAGGGAGCTACTCCTTTTAAAAACGCTTCTTACGATGAAGGATGAACTCGTGCAAGGGAAGCGTGTTACGGCTAAGATAACCCACGTCCACCAACTTACGGGGACCGTCAAGGTTTCTGTGTTTACACGCTGAGATTGCACCTTCGCATTTTGACAGCCTTTTGTGAATGGAAGTTTGACAGCCGGTATGAAGCGTCGGCAAGAAGATGCATGTTGTCAAACTTGCACTTACAGCTTATCTTACCCATCAAGTGACTGTTCTGACTCGCCCTTCTGGTGAAGTGTAATCGCCATCGCCGAAGCAAGGATCACTCAAACGCCGGGTGAAGACATTTCACCGACGGACGGTGGACGCACTATCAGTGCGCTAGCATCGGCACCGGGATGAGCCACGAGCGATGGTTCATCAACGTGACGATTTTGCTTCGGTGATAAATCCTACCAAGAAAGCCCTCGGTTGCGCTATTTAGCCCGGGAATTCTGCTCGCCGAATTGTGCCCTTTATCCGTGCACTTCTTGCCACAATGCTTCCCACTCAAGCGGTAGCAGTGCGATGGCGTCGGGACGAAGACTTTATTCTTTAGCGTACTCCCCACTGACCGTGGGTGACTCCCTGTCTCTCTCGCTTGGGATTGTCCTTCTTAGCAAACACGGCTCCCAATCATGCTCACGACCAAGTGCGACAAGACGACGGCACACAGATTGTGATGCAAACTATGTAACGCGGCACCCCCCGGGTGGATGGGGTTCTTTGATGGTACTCTTCTGCAAGGATCGGAGCACTACCGGCGGGCTCCGGGCACCAGCAGCGTTGCTGGTAGCAGAATGTAGCAGTAAAAGTAAATACACGCTACGACGATGATGCTGTGAAGCCGGTGCGACCAGATCGGGTTGCTGGTGACGGTGCCGGAGGCGACAATAAATATTTTCATGCTTCATGATCATTGGTTCGTTGCGCTCTTGCTGATGATGCTGCCACTGTGGCTGCCGTTTGCCAGTCAACCTCAGCCGTGCTCGTTGGCAAGTGTTATTATCACCCTGTTTTATTTCTTGCGCTTGCCAGCACAATTCCGAATCGCAATATATAGCCGCACCAGGGTGAAGATGCTGTTCTACGTTAGATATCGTTTCTAGCGCAATTCGAGTACAAGCGTCTTAAGAAGATTTTACGATGGTTATTGCAAGTCGCAACAAAAGCACAGTGGCAATAGCAAGAGACAAGAAGCAAGAGAAGCAAGGGCGAGGGCGCGAATAAAAAGAAAATCGAGTCTATCGAGGCTATCCGGTGTTGTGTGTGTGTGTTTTTTGTAGTCTCGTTGAACCGCTATCACATCATTATTACAAGCCAATTTCAACCTCGATGGTACTCCGTGCCCTGGCCATTGGCTTTGCGCCGGAACCGCAAAACCGCACCAGCATCTCTAGCGGGAAAGTTGCAGTTTGCAATTTGCTTCTTTCGCTGTGCATCAACCAATCGTTGAACCGGTACGGCTTCCTGTTCGCGGTGGAATTATCACTCGCAAGCATCTGGCGCACGCATCCACGAGCAGAAGGTAGGTCTGTGCGCTTTGCGTCACGGCGCAATAGCCGGAACATCGATTAGGCCGGTTCGGCCACGGGAGCAACCGGTCGGTTATGCTTAAGGTATTCATCATAGTACGGAATGCGAATCAGATCTGGCGAAGTACTTGTTTTGTCATCTTTTTTTTATTATAAGCGAACTCTGATACTGATACTTGTCAAGCTGTAGATCTTATTCTTACCATATGTTGCGTTTAAACATCAAACGAATTCCAAACGCAATGTAGACATTCTATGCCCTGGCATTCAGTCAAGTATCCCCGGTAACGTACCTAAAAGTAAAGAAAAGAAATCACACACAATTAGACATCCGCTTTCTTACATCATGTGAGTAATTCTTCGACTGAATTGCTCCCTAAGTAGTGATGCTGTGCCAAAATAGTGAGTAGCGCCAGCGTGTCCTTCAAGTTTGACCGGCAGTCAAACTCATTAGTTGGCACTCACGTCTAGCTCCAATAGACGAGACCTCCGGATATTGCGCTAAAGCAACGTTGGGCTACCTCTCCGCCAAAAAAAAAAACCCTCCCCTTGATTGCCAATTGGCACTCTAGACAACAAACTGCGTGGCCACCGAAAATCCCAACTCCGCGAGAAGAGGTGCTACAGTCTGCAGGGAGATAGTTTTGTATAATTTCTAACCCACCCCACCAGTGGATGACTGGATGCGTTCCAGTGATGAACTATTATTAAAGGTGCGTATTGTGAGTTGAGTGGTGGCAACCTTCTCCACTTTGACTTTCCAATACGCACATAAACCGGAGGGCCACAGGCTTCTTGAATTGGTTTCGATTTGATTGTTTGGTTTGGTGGAGGGTGCCGGTAGAGGCCGAACAATTTCTTCTCACCAGTTAATGATCGGTCCCGCGCACTCTGTCAGGTGCGCGTGGCGATGCCAACCGGCTCCAATCAGCTCACTTTGGTGGCTTCTCTTTGCCTCTATTTTTCGTCTCTGTATCGAGTACCATCGAGGTTTTTGTGTTTCGTTTGGACACGTTTGCCGTTACGTTTACGTTACGAGTTTGGAGAAGTTTTTGGAGTTTTCAATTTTGAACTCTAAATCCACGAATTTGGAGTATAGTTTTGAGTGAAAAAATGGAAAAACAACAGTAAGGTTATGCTCCAAATTATAGTGGATGTAGTGGACATCAAGTACGGCGAGAGGATGCTACCAGCGTTTATTGATGCTTCAAATTGACATTTGACAGCTGTTGGTAGTGGCGTCAGAAAGACATTCCAACGCTGCACGTCCAAATTGGTGCTTGTGTTAAAACCTTCACTTCTTAACCGAAATCGGCGTGACGCGGCAAGTCAAGTTCTGTATTAAAATGGCACACACAAACCACGAAATTGAAGGCCCTTTTAACGAACAATAATTGTCATCCGCGGTTCAGCAACATCGAGTGCAACAAAGAAACGGTACATACAACTGAACCAAACAGCCCCGGACAAGGCGAGACGCGTAATATGTCAGAGATGATGTACGCGTACGAGTCGTATGTTGAAAAATGTCAGCGTGTAGCGAAAAGTGTAATTTTACTACCTGCATCACAACGTGTGAGAACAAGAGCATAAGTGAGCAAGCGAAAAAGGAGGGAGAGACAGAGAGAGAGAGAGAGAGAGAGAGAGAGAGAGAGAGAGAGAACAAAGATGCAATTGATTATGACCGCCGTACGGTGAGTACTGGTTTTTATGTTGTTCTTCTCCCCTTTAGCGTCAGGGATTAGGGGATGACAAACGAAGCAGAAACAACAGGCGAGCTGTGCGAGCTGCAACAGTATTATTACTGCGGGCCTGGACCGTTCCCGGTTCGCGCAAACTATTAATTATGATAATCGATTTCCACCAGCCATGAAAGCGGTCACTGACGAACGCACGGCTTCGGTTCTTAGAGCCAGGCCTGGTCCAGAGCTAGTGCGCTTTCTCACAGGGACAGTGTCCTCCGGTGTCTTGGCTATCAAAGACCCGATACGTTAGTATGTGTGTGTGTGTGTATATGTGCCTGTGAGTGCATTAACTGATGACCTTTGACCTGTGCGGTACTGAGTCATGAGGACACGCGGTGCGATAGATCGATTTTTGGGAGTCACACTAACTTGACGAGTCTCGCTCGTGGACACATACCGCCCATGTCTGCCCATGTTCCTCAAGAACGGAGGTACGCCAATACATACCCGTTTTATGGCACTGCTCATTAGCAGGCCTCCCTTGGGTCATTCCGGCAGGGTGACTATCCTTTGCTGGCCGGTGGCCCAACAACACGCGTACTTGCAATCAGAAAACCCAAGAACAAACATCACCGCACCACCGTAACGCTCAAGGCGTTAAGATAAAGCAGATCCTTTGGTTTTGGCTGCAAACGCTGAATCCGTGCTTCAGCCGAGCAAGCACATCAATAAGCCCGGCGCTCAAAACCGGAGATGGAGTGTCGGTTTCGCTTTGTTTTGCTTTTTTCGAGAGGTAATTTCGGCAACCGGCTCAAGGCTCAATGACTCCGCGGGCGGCAGGACAGTCCTTGAGTGCGGGTGCGGCAAAACAGGTTCTGGCCACGGTAGCAGCACCCTCACCCGCAGAGAGCTTTCCCGGCAAAAAACCCGAGGCACAACGGGCGAACGACCGCTCGTCACGGATTTCTTGCGCCAAGCCACGGTTTGCGAAGAAACTATTAAGAACCCCAGATAATGAGCGTGGTCCGTTGCGCGCTACAGGGACATGCAAGGGACATGCAGACTGCGACACACTGCGAGGGACTCTGCAGATATAGGGCCTCCGCCGTGGTACAGAAAATGCTACTATCCTATCGTGCCCCATCGCTGCTACGTAGTTTGCTGTGGGTATATGGTAGCCGGTCGTAGTTTATTTTATTTCGCCGCCTGTGTTATGTCTTTTATTTTGTGTGTGTGTGTGTGTGTCGACTCGATCTCTCTGTTAGTCCAAAATGCTTCACAAAAGCGCCGGGCTGGGAATACCAAAAATCCCCCAGCCGAAAGCAGTTACACCAGCACGCAGTAATCAACTGTGAGGACGAAGTGTGCGCCCGGTGTTCCATTAGTGACTGTGTGAGTGTGTAGCCATCGCCACATGTGTGTGATAGCGTTGCGAAACCTTCACACAGTGCCACATTCACAAACACGCACGTACAGCTAGAGCGTCCTAGAGACCTTGTTCCACCCAAAAAAAGAAAAGAAGAAAAAAAAAAGGGAATAGGAGCGAGCCTTTCTGCTGAAAGGGCGAATGACTCCGAAGTTCTCTCGCCGCGTGTTGGTCTCTAATGATGTCGCATCGTCGTCATCGCCGTTGTCGTCGTCTGTCGATGCGATGTCTTTCTTGTAGCTTCAACTTTTGCTCCACATTCTACCTTACAACCTACTACCTGCAGGCATTCGTGTGTATCTACATGCGAGTGTATGTGTGAATGTGATATTTGTTGTTGTGTCATTGTGGGGTTGTTTTCTGCCGTGGCCATCGTTATTTGCGGGGGTTGTAAATTTTAACGACGTTTATTTGGGCGCTGCCACTGCGGTCGGTTGCTCGGTGTGCGGCTGTTTCTTATTAGAGCCTGCAAGAAGATACTTTCTTCTTTGTGTGTGTGTGTGTGTCTTGGCTTGTGGCTCCGCTCCATCAAAGGATCTTTGCCGTACGCTCGGTGCAAAGATCTCCTCCCCACTCTCGACCACTTTATGGTTGTGATTTTAGATACTGCTGCTGCTGCACTACACGTACGAATGGGGGAAAGGATGCCGTGGCCATCCACTGGGCTACGAAAATGTCCGCCGAAGGATATACGAGGTAATATTTCGCCTGATCAGGGATAGATAAAGTAATGCTGTAGCTTTACGTGTTACGGTACGCGGTGTTGGTATCGTTTTTGTATATTTTTCTATATATGTGTGCGTGTGTGTGTGTGTCGGTGTGTGGGAGGGATGTATACACCAAAAAGCCGGGGTGATTTTCGGACTTGGACTCTTATGGGGCAAGCAGCATCTTGTCATCACCCCAATGCTAGCATCCATGCTTGCTCCATTTTTTTTTCCTGGAGGCTAATAATACGGTTGACCTAGGTGGCAAGCATTATCTGAAACGGCTTACGGTTATGTTATGGGTCGACGGTCGAGCGCTTCGAGGCCTTCTAGGATTTGCCCTACGATTGGGTGTATCTTGAGAGTGCGGAGGAGTGGGGGGGGGGGAGGGGGGGAGAGGGAGGACGTATCTTCGCTCCGTGCGCTCTCGATATGCCTCATATATCTTAATCTTATTGAACGGCAGGATACTGAGGCCATACTATCTGCACTACTAACAGGTGCCGGCCATTGTTGGTTTGCCACCATTCGTACCACGACACGTAAGCATATACTTACACGCACAGCATATACTTGCCAGCAAACCGAAATAAAAACATGCTCGAAAACATAATATTTGCGGCAGGAACTCCTCAGCAAGAATACTTGTGATTTTGCGTACAACGGTGAGGCGGAGTGCGTGAGAAGAACGGGGGAAGTGCTGCTGTCATTTATGTTTTCAACAGTGCAGACACTCATCCTAACCTAACCTTCGTCACTCGGACGACAGTTTCGTGCCACGGTTTTTGCACATGTACAAACCACTCTGGTGCTTAGCTCTTAAGGGAAGTTCGTTTTGCTCTTGGCTGCGGTTTGATCTGTACCCTGGGTGCGTCCACCCTGGCTGCGGTCCAGCAACCTCACCTTTACATTGCTCCCCTCAAGTACAGGTTCTGTTATCTTGGTTCTTAGACCAAGCGACAGACCACGATTTCTCTTATCGATTTCTTCTTTTTCTTTGGTTGGTCTCGTTTACTTGATTTGGTTTGTAGACCATGTCGAGCAATTCCTTTTTGCAACCGGATTCAACCGGAAGCTAGGATAGAACATACACACACACACAGACACAGAGCCAGACGTACATGCTTGTGGCGTAGAATTTCCAGTATCCTCAGCCCGTAGTTCAGGATCGCCATCCGTCAGGATTCTCCAACCATTGGGGATGTGAGCACCAATGTAATGTTGGGCTTTCGCATAGGTCTTCTGCGGTTTTAACTGACATTTTTTTTTTTTTTTGTTGTTGTCTGGCTTGCTCATGTTCGGACACGGAGACGCTCATGATCTCATTTCAAAAGTTTGCGGTCTCCGGTACATAGTTACAGTTTCGGGGTGTACAACTCCGATCCCTTCCCCGACCCAGAGCCGGTGGATGCGAAACATTCATCGAGGTATCGTGTTGGCTTCATCGCTCCTGCCCGTAAATGTATGCAAAAAAACCCCCCAAACGGCATATGTGCAACCCGGGCTACATGGCAAAAGTCAATTGAAGTGTGAGATTGAATTACACTCTTTGGCTCGGCTGCTGAAACCGTAGCAGCGTAGCGAAGCTACCGGTGCGGGTGATGGTGTACGGCAACGATGGAAAATGCTGTCAATTTTCATCTATCAATAAATTTAATTGATTGGCCGATCTCGTCAGAATGTCACCGATCTGGGTTGGTAAAAGGCATTGCAGAAGGTGCAGGAGAGCAACAGTTTCCGAGCTGTGGCGTGCGGGAGGCGTTCCAAATTTGGTTATCCAGCATCAATTCTCGGACGCACGCAAACGCAGGGAAGCATCGGACATATCTTACCGTTTTGCACAGCGATGGTTGCGATGCTAGAGCATTCTAACTTTACATTCCAACAAATGCTAGCCTACGCAAACACTCACACCACACACGCTTGTCTGGAAATTATTCCACAGCGCCTGGGTGGCGATCACACCTTCGCGCGATGCAGAACGTTATCCTTCCCGATACCCGCGCGGATTGGCGTCAAACCGTGATGACCTTCCGCACAGTTGTCGTCGTACGCCGGTCGTCGGCGTAAATGATTTGTTTGCCTTGCTATTAGGTTGTCCCGATTCGTGCGGAAACTCGCCCCTCGCTTCCTCGAGCAAATTTACATACGCGGGCAGGGCGGGCGAACGCGAGCATAAGCTGTTTTTGCCGAGCGCTGGCTCACACTAGCTTCAGTTTGCCGCATCGGCGTTCATCAGGTACCCCGGCACCGAAATATGTAAATTGAGCTTCAAAGAATGTGTGTGTGTGTGTGTGTGTGTGTGTGTGTGTGTGTGTGTGTGTGTGTGTGTGTGTGTGTGTGTGTGTGTGTGTATTTCGGCTTCGACAAAGAGCTCCACCGGGTAATCAATTCCACCGCGTAATGGCGAACTGATAAAAAAAAACACACACAGACACAAACACAGGCACAGATAAGTAAATTATGCTGAGCGAGCTCGTTCCATCTGTTCTACACTTCCCGAACTCCCTAAGTTTATAGCTGGAAAAATGGACGAAAGCAGAGGATGTATGTGTAGAGCGACATAAAATAAAACCAAAATATTTATGCGAATGCTTATACGGGAGACACACACATATAATGTTGTGCTTCGTTCCAGGTTTTCGCCTAGACGATGGTGTCGTGGTCGTCGATCTATGGGACCTTAGGGGTAGTTGGGACCACGCACAAAGGGAAGGTGAAATAGATTTCTTTCATGGCAACATGCAAAAGAACGGTACGAGCGGTTCCGATCGTCCAGCGTACCAGCTGACGATAATTAACCTCGAAAAGACAAAAAAACTTTCACACACACAAACACACGGGTGCGTGGAGGGGGGGGGGGGGGGGGGGGTGTAGAAAAAAAACAAAATGGTGAGACATGTGGGTAACATCACACACACACAGGGAAACCCGGGAAAAAGGAGGCAAACTGCGGGGCAACGGGGCGTAATTAATAACGTCGATTAAGTGTTCCTTATTACCGAAGCGTGTTCACCCTACCACCAAATCCACCCTTCCCCCTCCCCGGCTCGGACACACGTACTTTCACTCGTGCAGTAGTGTGCGGGCAAGTATAATTATCGTTTTCTACCTTTACAATTGATCTAGCACGCCGGTCGATTTTGCGGATAAAGGGCCATTTGGCAAACGGTTTGAAGAGACGGGGAAGCCCCGCAGGGGCATATCGTACGGTGTAGTCGGAAGCTAAAGGTAATGCGATTAAAGGCGGGTAATCAAAAATTAATTTAAACTACTCGAAGCGCACACACACGCACAGATGTAGTATGTGAAATTTTGCCAGATGTTTCCTTGGCACGGGGGGCGGGCGGGGGGCTCCGAGTCCTTGCCACGATTAATAATTCCGGCTGACTTGAAGCGGTGCGTGCTTCGGTGAAATAAAGCTTGTATCTTTGATGTAAACAGCACCGCACCATAATCCAGCGTTTTGTATCTTGGACGAAAAACGGGAGCGAAGTTCCTCGGATGTTGATAACGCAACCGATCTGTGGGCTAGCTTGTGCGGGATAACTACTGATGCCCGCTTGCCAGTGACAATGCGCTCAGCACAAGTATGTGGGAATGTCACATTTTTCCGGGACAGAAGGAGGCGTCCGGGTCTACCGATATCAGCTGGGTGTACCGACGACAACTTCAACACAACATTCCTCCGCAGCATTGGTTTTGGTCAGAAACTTGGCAACCGCATCAAAGCCGTCGGTTCGGTTGCGTTGTCTTTTGAAGGAAATCAATGCCCGATTACGTGGTTTTCGTGGGATTTGATAGGAATTCTAGCTGAAGTTCTTGCTTCTGCCGCATGGGCTGGAGGAGGAGATCAACTTCTTCCATAAGTTGGTAAGCGGATGGCGAAGGATGACGATAATTGTAATCCAAAACCAGCTTCTCTGCTAGCGTGCATTTGCTCTACACACACACACACACACACACGTACGGACGGGTCGAATGGATGCAACAGTTGGGGACAGCCTAGCCACATTTACATACCGCTCACATTTTGGTCAGGAATATCAGTGCCATGAGCTGTCATCGGAGAGGCAAACCGGACCACAGAACATTCCACTACTCCTAGGCTTCGGGTTTTGTTCGGTTTTGTGGTTGACTGGGTACGTGTACATGCACGTGTGTGTGTGTATGAATCACGCGGGCAACCTGATACACCATCATACACCGAAAACGGCCAAGACCTTGAGCACCAAGTTCGCCCATTACAGTGCCGTCCCGTTTTCCATCGCGTCAAATAAATCTCACCAAAAACCCAAGGGAGACATTTAGAAGAAAAGAAAAACAAAATGCTTTCCCAACAAACAAAACACACAACCACTACACATTCTACGCCCTATCACAACCTATCAATTACTGATAGGATCCTGTGTAGCTGGTAAATGGAAATCAGTGTGAAGAAAAGAAAAAGCGAGGCCTGCTCTACATAAACACACGAGTACTGCTACCTCCGGCTAACAACGGCAGGCCGAACAAAACAAAGGAATCGTGGCAGGAATGGCCGGAGCACGGACGTCCGTGCTGGAAGACATTAAACAAAACAAAAATGGAACCTGCCGCACCGCTTGGGCCCACTCGGTTAATGGTTTCGCATCTAAACCACCGGAATAACTGCAACTAGCGGGTGTCTTGTGGGCGGGTGTCTTATCACTGGGCCCTGCGGTCCTGTGATAGGATCACACAGCGTCTTACGCAGTGCAATGTGCGCCCGAGGAAGCTAAGGTGGGGCCTAGAGCTCGGCTAGCAAGGGGCAAACAGCCGCCGGGAAATGTGACGACAGCCTTCCGATGGGGCTGTCCCGGGACCTGTAACTCACATATTAGATTATACTACATGGGGACACTGAATGTCATATTTATAACGTACTTAGATTGTGATTCTTACTGAGCTGATTTTCCGGGACTGCCGATACGAAACTTTTCGGGTTCCTTGGGTGGTTGCGAGAAACTTTATCGCTTGGCTCCGGGTGGCAGCTCTCGCTGGTGAATATTAAAATGTGTGCACGAGGTGGTAATAGTTTGGCTGGAGTTCTTGCGGACTAGCTGTGCTGAATTGACTATTGGATCTTTTGAACTCGCTATCATAGCTTCAGGCATACATTACTGTCTCTGTCTCATACTTTTTGTAGCACCATTAAGGGCTACAACTATAATAGGCTCTAAGTTATAGCTAGCCAGCTGTACCACTTTTGCTCTCAGCCTGTACTTTCCCTGCTGATGTACTTGCGATGATTTAGCTGCTCCAGTAACTCCACACCTCCCGAAGCGAATGTCCAGAGGTTGTTACTGGACACCGTTGGACATCATTCGGCCATCACAATATGTTGGTGGTCCTTCCGAGAGAGCTTAAAAGCTTCACATCCTTTTTATTTTTTTGGTTCTCAATATGGCACCTGTCCACATGGTAACATTGTTAGAGCAACAGCAATTCCCAGGTACACTAATTTTGCACGGTGAAAGGTGTCAGGATATGTAGTGCGACCTGATGTGCTCTGGTACTAGCTGTTTATTCCCAACTGGTCTTACCGGTTCATATTTTTTGTTGCTTTTTTGTCAAACCGGACTTAGAACTCTGAGTTTCCCGAGAACACGTGGGATGCATAAAAATGTGGCGCGTAAAAATTATTTGAAATTTTTGACATTTTAGGTCATCTTTCAAGAGACACATGGATGAATTTGATAGCTATTAGTTGATTAGATGATGAGTTATGAGTGTTTTGAGTGGATCTGATCTCTTCTGATATAGTGCAAATCCCGGATCTGATCCTTTATTTGATTTTTGGTGAGTAAAAAGCTATTCAAATCGGAAAATGGCTTGATAAGTCTTACTGGAGAGAGGAGCTTTACCGACCGGAGGACCTCGTCGGCTAGAGAACCTCCAGCCTCTAGAGTGATTAAGAACCATACGTACACCCTCTCGGTTCAGTTTGCAGCCTACCCCCTCCCCTCTTCCTGCACGCTTAAGTGTTATATAAAGTGTAAGAAATGTCATGAAGTAAATATTATCAAGTGGCTGGAATATGGAAATTTATTGACAACATAACACTCACGCACACAAACCAAACAGTGGAATTTGATTTAAAATTCTGCCCTAGAAAAAAAAATATAATTCTCACTCCCTCGCTCGTTTTCCTTTCAAGTATCTTGCTTACCAATGACGCCAGTGCGCCTGTTGGTCGACCAGAACCTCAACTTCCAGTAACGCTGAACGGAAAATGATTTCTCTATCAAATTATCATCTATTCGGAAGTTTCTTCGGTGTCCCTTTTTTGTTGGTTACTTGCAAAACCGTGTACATATGTGTGTGTGTGTGTGTGTGGGTGGATCGCCGATGTGATGTGATGAATAGATTGAGCGAATTTTCGGCTCGCTTCCTTACGCTAGGGTTTTCCTTGGAGTGGGAAGAAAGTAACACAACATTGGCACAATGGCATGTCCCCAAACGGTACGGACTTCGTTTTTAGTGGGAGAAAAAGCGTTGCGGTAAGGGACAAACTTTCCGCTTCTTGCTACACACACACATACACACATGATACAGGGCTTTCTGGGAAGGGAAAGTAAGCGAAAAAAAAGGCCGGGAAAAAAAAGAAAACGGCGCAAACGAAAAACTTTGACACTCATGTGTCTAACCGACGGCAAAAAAAAACCCGCTCCCGGGGGTCACATAAGGCCGGTGCGGTTCTGCCTTCCTTTCTCGTTCCATTTCTCCAGCTCCTAAAGCGTGCGGGCGAGGTTATGTACGGTCGGAAAAGTTAGCTGTTTGGTCGTGTGCATCGCATCTTTTGCTTCATTTTCAAACTTATTCACAAGGTTGTTTTTTGAGGGGGAGAAGCGGAGATGGAGGAATTAAAGGTATTCTTCACCTCTAAAGCATTCAGAATATCAAGAAAACAGGCCTCCAAGTTTTGCACGGCCAAGCACGTGCCATTTAACGCACGAAAAGTAAAACTAGTAGCACTGCAAGTAGTGGAAGAAAAGAGAGCGGCACCAAAAAACAAAAAGAAACAGGAAAAAAGGGCAACACTTAAATAGAACAGTAATAAAATCAGAATAAACAATACGAAAAGTGTAAAAGTGACTTAAAACAAAAAGTGTAAGAAAACAAAAAGAATCAACAAAAAGTTCTCTTCGGCCAGGGGCCAAAACAAAAACAAAAAACGCAACACGAAAAATACATTTAAAACGAGCAAGACGAAGATTCGCCTAATAAAAGGAACAAGACAAACTAACGGAAGGGTGAAACAGAGCGAGAACGAGGCGAACAAGGACGTTACGTTACGTTAGCGTAGCCATCGTGGTGTCCTGCGTGGTCAGGGGTGCTTCGCTTTCTGTGCCGTGCTCTTACCAACATCAAAAACATCCTCCTGCTCCCCCCCCCCCCCCCCCCCAACCTGCCATTCCTTTCTGAGAAAGTAGATAAAAAGGGTCGAAACTAACCAAAAACTTTCGCCCGCTCCAAACCCCCGTTTTACCGGTTCGGTGTACGGTGGCGTGCAAGAGTGGAGAAGATTTAAAATGTTTCAATTAATTTACCATCTTTAGTTTTTTAATTCATTTATTTTTATTACCATCCCAATGCGTTCCCGCTTTTTTCCTTCCTCTTGCCTGCGGGTGTTCGCTTTGATGGCGTTTAGAAAATTACTTTCAGCTCACTAGCTGCTCCGAAGGGTGATTCTGTGCGATCTCCCTGTGTGTGTCCCTTTTTTCTTTGCTGGATAATGGTTCCCCAGCCTGGCGAGTTGCTGGCGAGAAAGAGCCATGAGAGGGTGAAGAAGTGTGTGTTGCCATTACACACACACACACACACGTACAAAAGAAAACGTTATAATAATATAGACGAAAAATCTAGTTGAGTCAACAAGGAACTATCTCAGTCGGCAAGTGGATGTGGCACCACTCGACGCAGACACCCGGAGGCGAAAGGTGGTTCGGAAGTAGTGAAGCAAGTTCGAGATAAATTAAAACGTTCCACTTTATGCGGTGCAAGTATTCTTCACGAGCGTATTTTAGGTCTGTGCGGTCGATTCGCCTGCACGTAATTCGTTCTAGCCCCCAGAGCGCTCTGGGTCCTCTGATTTTGAGTTGCGAAGTGTGCAAAGACACTTGAACCACCACACTACTGTCTGTGTGTGTGTGTTAAGCAGGGTGAAAGGGTTCGATCGGTGTTTCGGTGTTCGATTGGCGAATCACCAGACACAGTATTTCTCACCGAACTGAAAAGAAGTGCAACGGCGAGAGCAAAAAAAAAGACACTTAAAAGGCTGACACATAATACAGCAAGAAAAACAACACTTTAAAAGTCACCCTATAACACACACAAATAAAGCTGCGTTACATCCGCATACATCCGATACATAGGTCGGCGAGGGTGCTTATCAAAGCCGGCGTTTTACGTGGAAATTGCATTTCCAGCGTGACATGCCGTTAATTCATGATTTATTTTGATTTTGTTTTATGGTTATTTCTCTTCAATGGTATGCTTCAAGTGGGACAGGGTTTTGGGAAGGATGTATGCAATGTTTGACACCGTTTTTGAGTGTTGAAAAGCATCACGCTGATGTGTTTGTTTGTTCGCAATCAATATTTAGTGGCTCTATTGCTTCAAATGTGACTTCCACGTCACAAAAACAATAAATAAATTAATGAAAACTCGACAACGAACATAAACAAAATAAATAGAACAGAAAACTTCAAACAGAAATAAAGAATGAATGAATGAATGAACCTTGAGATACAATATTTTACATGTTATTTTTGCACTGTCAAATCGCTTTCTACGGTTTGAAATTTTACATGACCCGCCAAATGTTATGTTTGAAAATTTAAAGTTTGAATTATTGAAATAATTAATGTTGTTTAATTTTTTTAAATTTCCTACATCAATCTTTATTTGATTAAAAATTAATTTTTCAATTTTTTCTTCTTGAGGCTTGAGAAACACTGTAATTGAGGGTAAACAAACCAAATCATTTGACAATGTATCATAGAATTGTGAAAAAGTCCTTTACAGCAGTGAAACGTTTGGTTGACATTTGAAAAACAATCTGTAAAACCCTGCAAAGTAATTCCTTTTCGCTAAAAAAAAACCCCTTATCCCGCAGGCAAAAGCTAATAAGGAATTCCGGGGTAAAAGTTTACCGTATCCACATATCGAAAGCCCGTTCTGTTATCGGGAAAATTTGCACGCTTAAGCGTACCACCTTTTCCCCGCCTTCCCTCCGAACCAATCCTTTCCGCTCTGGATTCTTCCTACACTACACTTATTCTCAATTTTTTACGTTAAAACGGGGACCCGATAGTTCCAAGGATCCCGGAATCGATAGGTTTGAATTTATGCGTCGTCTCTAAATCTGTTCCCAATCACCATAAAGGGTGGAAAATCAGGTTTTTCCAACGATATCAAACCGGCTCGGGTTTGTCCGTCGCAGGCGCATTGCTTGATTGGGCTTGGAGAAAGAAATATGATCCAAGTAAAATGATACTGTGAACCCTTTCGGCGAGTGTCAAGATTGGCGTATTTTCATCTCCGTTGGAGATTGGAAAAATTGGAAGAACATGGAGAAGAAATAGAAGAGAACACAAAAAAAACTAAATAAATAGTTCACTTGCTGTCTGGGTGAACTACCCTTTTGCATGTTGGTAATGATACGGCTTCATCTCTGGACTTGGTGTGGTATGGTCCTTGTAGTACCATACTCTAGTATTGATTCGTTTGCCATCCTCCAGGTTGTTGTGTTTCAAAGTTTTTCAAAGTAAATTTCCTACTTCGATTGGTTCTGGTACAGGATTTTTTTTTTTTGTTGGCTTTGATTTTCGAGCGGTTGTGGTTTTGTGAATATTTTTAACTTCGTTACCCTGCTCAGCGCTACCCAGTAGGAAGTCTTTTGCTGTGCAGCCTACAACTAGCAACGCAGAACCCCCGTCAAAGTGACGCAAAACCCTTAAACCTCAAGACAAAACATTGAAGAACCAGGACCAGAATGTACAATGGATGGGAGTAGAGGGTAGTAATTACAAAGTCCCCACTCTTCCTACGTTAAAGACACACTGTCTGACCTTCTGGTCACCGGAGGAAGCCCCAGCACAGACACCGAGGAATCCTTAAAGTGGCGCACCGAGTCTCGGTAGCGTTTTTCAGGCAGTGAGAAGAGTAATTGCTGTTGTTGGTGGTATGCGAATTCAATTCTTGACGCATCCATCCCTTGTACATTGCCGGGATTTGCTGCCAAAAATGCAAATATTCTTCCTTTTATGGTACGGTGGAGACGCCTCCATCGTCACGCTGGGTAAAACGCGAAAGTAAAAAAAAAAACTACAAATTCGGCCTGAAAAAAAAGGTCGCCACAGTGATTTCAGCACACACAAACGCACGCAACTACATGCTGCTAGAAGGTGAGCATAAATAAAAACGCCACTCGACGGTATGGCTTAAGACGTAAATAATGTCACAACGGGTCCGCCTAAAGCCCTGGCGCCGAACGAGAAATCGCCTTGCTGGCCTTCATGTGTGCGTGCGTGTGTATTTGTTTGTGTCTTATTTTTTTGCTTTTGTTTCAATTCACAGTTAACTGAGAAAGAGCGAAGGAAAAAGCGAGAGGCAGCGATCTCGCGCTGTACACGTTGTGATCTCCAGGCATTTCCTTGCCTGGACCGTATTCGACATGTCGTCGATTTATGAGTCTAAGGCGCGGACGCGCATAAAACTAAGACGTGCAGGAATATAAATTGAAAAGCAAGAAACTAGTCAGCAGTAGGAGGACAAATATTCATACACACACACACACACACGTATCGAAACAAAACCATTCCACCTATCCAGGGGCTTTTTTTTATTTAGCAAAACCCTTTTTACACAGCCCCACAGGTGTCAAGATAGGTGCGCGGATGCGGCACACACCGCCGGCGGAGATGATTAATAATCCGCCCGCGTTTCACCGGTCCGGTTTTCTAAGCGATGGCAGGTTCGGGATTGTTGTTGCTTTGGACAATTTTTTTATTTTGTCGCTCAACGTCCGCTATCCCGCGTCCGCGAGGGGTCAGCAAACATCTTTTCTTCTCCTGCGAGAGATTTCACGTTTTTTTTTTTTTTGCACGGTGGCGACCTCGGACGGCCTCGCCGGGAACTGTGCGCTATTTGGGGTACGATCATTAAATGGGAGTTTAATTTTTGCATACATAATATATTCCAGCGTCGTGCCCACATATTTTGTTGTCCAAGAATTGATTGAGCGGTATGGGACGAATGGAGTGAAGCGGAACATGCGTGTACAATGTCTTTCTTTTTTTTCGTTAAAGTCTGTTCGATTCTATGCTGTCCAAAGTAGTCACTTCACTCGCTAAAATCGCTTTTAAAAATCGTGCTATAGAGCACAACGGTGTACACCAAACAACAGAAATGACTTTTCAAAATGGCTTGCCCATCAAAGAACCGGAGGAGAGATCCAGCTGGCATCGAGGGAAGCGGTAACCTGGCATGGAAGTGGAGCGTATGGCTCACAAAATCAGCCCGAGCATTGAAACCAAACCAACGGGTTCAATAAAAGAATAAAAAAATGAAAAAAAAAAACGGAATGTAATTTGAACGGGCGACATCCCACGCAAGCTAAGAAGGCTCCAAAGCAAAAAGGTGTACATGTATAAAACAGGCAAAACAATCGCAACACGCGGACGGACAGGCCGGGCTTACAAACGCCTACACCCGCACAAAACCCGCGGTTTTCGGATCTGTTCGATCGCGCGGACGCGTTTGACGGTTTGAAGAAAGAAATAATGAAAACAATTTAAAGCCAAAAGGCAACGACTGCAGACATGTGTTCGGACGGGGGAACAAAAACGACCAAAAAACCAAAATATCACACATCAGGCTCGCGCCTGTCTTCGGTAACCAGGGTCTTCGAGTCGAGAGGGAGTCTAGAAGAAGATCGGATCCGATCGATCGTATGGCAGCGAGGCCTAATGACCAGAAGTTACGGGTAGAAGCGAAATAAATGGTACCGAAAACCATCAGAAGACTCGCTGCCTGGCGAAGAAGAAGACGAGAGAGAGAGAGAGAGAGAGAGAGAGAGAGAGAGAGAGAGAGAGACAGGCGAAGTATTATAATAAACACATACCCAAACAAAACATACACGCTAGCTAAGAGTGTCGCTTCGGACAGTGACGATTCCAAAACACCTTGGAATCTGTGTGCGTAGGCGTTGAAGACCCGGTTTTTCGTCTTCTTCTTGTTGGCTTAACGACCTTCTAGGTCACGCCGGCCATCTCATGGCTTACTAGACTTGCTGAAACCACGCAAGTTGGATAGTCAGTCCTCACGACGGGGGGACGGTTCGGATGGGATTTGAACACCGGTCCAGCCGTTTGACGACGGGCGCCATTATTGCATGCCCCCTAGTCCCCTAGTTTTACCCCGGTTTTTGATCGCTAAGCCAAAAATCTGATGCTCGGGTTGGTTTTGAGGTGGATTTAAATGAACCACAAAGCACGAGTTGCGAGTTGCGCGACACGCCACGGTTGGGATTGAAACACATGTCCGTGCAGACCCGCGGAGAGCGAGAAGGAGAAACACAAGCATTTTTTTTTTTTTGGCGAAACACAAGAACATGTCGAACAACGGCCCTGCCACAAAACGGTGTACGGAAGGTGTTAAGATCAAGATGGCTGACTATTAGGGGGGGAGAGACGAGAGAGAGAGAGGAGTTTTTTTTTGTTGGTTGTTGTCGCTACACTCCAGTGTCCAACCACTAGAAGGCGACGTTAAGGTGTTGAGGTAATGTCCGATCGAATGGCAAAGATGTAAGGTAAGAAAACGCGCATGTTAAGAGCATCTAATTATACGGTTTCGTTGGTTGGTTGTTGGTATGCTTTGGCATTACGAAGTATCTGGCTCGAGAGTCTAGAGTCACAACAACAACAAAATTTGGTGAGGGGTTTGTCGATGATAGTGCTCAGTAGAGGTCAACCTCAGGTGCCCATATACGTCGTCGCGCCCTCGGGGCGCGATCAGATTTTGAAGCCCCACACATGGCTTTAAATCCTAGGGGCTCCAAACTAAGATGGCGACGCAAAACGCATAAATCAGATCAAAACCGTGTTGCGGTGTTCGATCCCAGTGCAATGAAGGGATTAATTCCGGACACCTCCGGAGGCACACCAGATTGTGCACACTCACGTGGCTTTATTAAGCAAGAACGTCGCCGGGTGGTATTGATTGCAGAGGTGCTAAGATCTCCGGTCCCGACCAAGGAGAGACCTTCCGAGATAGGGTCAGTGACTCCCACCGGACTGGTGTCTGGGTGGTCGCTGGGACCTTAGTTCTCTCCTTCATCTCCAACACCGGGCGAATGCGGAGGAGGAGATGGAGGGCTTTATAATGCGCAGTTGTAGTTACGCGTACCGTCGATTAATCGATCAATTGGATGAATTTTGTTTGTCCAAGACTGGGGAAGCATTCTTTCCTCTATTCGGACACCAATGTTCGGTGACGGTAACCATGCAAGGAGCAAGCGGAAAGCATTAGATGGAGGAAGTCGGATTACGAGTTTGACGTTTTCCAGTGAGCCTAATATACGTCAACGCCTGTGAAGTTCTGAAGCTGCTAGAAGCTGTAAAATACTTTATTAGAGAGGCAACAAGAAAAAAAGCAGGGCTTATGATCCGGGCTTAGAGCAAGACCGGCTTCCCGGAAGCAAGACGGCTAACTATACGAACACGAAAATCATCCATCATGCGTCTAGTCTCAGCATTTAGATATCGAAAAAATTCCCAAACTGCAAGAGTATGAACGAACAGAAGAAAATAATCGCCGAAAAAGAACCATACCTAGACAAGGGATGCAGAAGAATTAAAACGCACGCACACAAACATGTGCCCGCGCTCGCGCGGGATGCGTGCAAACGCTATGGACGTTCTGGATCATGAGAGAATGATTATAACTTTTCCCTTTTAACTAGCCCGCCCGTAGACATCGCCTTGTAGGCAGACAGGCGAGAATGGACCGGAGAGGTTCTTCTTTTTTGTTGAGGATGTGTGCCCGAACTCACATCTCAATTTCCACATCACATTTAATCATCTCCGACAAATCATCGAGGTGCGGCGTTAAACCGTGGGAGAGGCTAAACCCGTGCGGTGTGGTCCGGTCCGGCTGGTGGTAGTTAATATTTGTGATGATTTTACAGAAACCGAAAACATGAGCTGAGTAAGATAATCGAGTCACACGGACCCTGGTGCGTCATTACGAACCTCAGAAGGTACGGGGCTCGGCACGGCCAGAAATCATAAAGCAAATGCGATGAGTATTGGAAAACTTCCACCCGTTGTGCTTCTCCTACGTCCGGGCACTGGAAGGTGTCGTGAGAGCGACAAGTAGACCACCCAACGTTAGATGCGGGCGACTAGGGCACAGTATTCTATGTATCCTTTCATACCGCTCGCGTGTTCTTTCTCTCCTTCTTCGGTAGTCACTTCCGGAATTGATGTGCAGTGTGGGAGCCGCAAGAACCAGTATTAAGTTCGCCCGAAGCAAGCAATTCTAGTAGAAGATGTCATCGTGCTTTCGGCGTTTGGCAGGTCGGTATGGTGAACTTAAACATGGGTATAATAATCTGATTTCTGCTCGATTTCTGTTGTCGCCCGTGCCTGTCAGTGGTTGGTGGGAAAGTTCTGATCTTTACCCGTCGCAACTTCACGTCTTCACGGTTCGATACGGCAAACTATTTGCTCATTATCAGTTTTTGGTCGCACGAGCCGAGTTTTTCAGCCGCTTCCAATTACGACAGGGTTCCGGAATCGCATATCGCGGGTGCTTTTTCACATCGATCCTCCAACCCCCAACATCCAGCAGCGTTTGGTAACATTAATTTATTTTATCTCAATTCATCTGCAAATCAGCTAGCCGTATGCCGTAGTGACGCCGGTCCACACACGGTCAAAACGCGAGCACTCACGCGTAAAGGCCTTATACACTTTCAGCTTCATTAAATGTCAAACCAAACATGGGCGAACCCGGCGTCCGGTTTTATACGCACGGTGCCTGTGTTCGTCATGCGATAACAGCCGTCAAATAGCTGAAGTCCCGGCCCGGCACACACGCCGCACAGTGCAGGTGACACAGCTGTCAAAGGTGCGGGCATGCGTGTGAGTGGTTCTATCATCTTTTCCGTAAATGTGTATTTGATTAGCGGGAGCCCCCGAAAACTTGCATCCGAGCGATCCGTGTAAGCGAGTGTTGCCATTTGAGAGGGGGGGGTGGTTGGGATATTTTTGCATGATGGAATGACCTGGGTGGGGGGGGGGGGGGGTGAGGATGGCGGCGTTGATGACGGTGGTGACGACAGGGTGACGATAATGATAATGAGGGCAAGTGCTGTTGCGGTCGGTTGCTGTGCATGACAATCATGATGCTGATGCCCCGGGATTTGGACACCGACCGATGCTATTGATTGTGACACGGAGCAATCGTAATTGGCATTAGCCGCAGAGGTGCAGGCAACGCGCGGGCGGACAAGCACTGCTTTGCGCTGGATGGATAATTGGGCAATCTGTCAATATAGATCCACACGTACGCAACATACAAACAAACTAGCTTCCTGTGCTGCACCCGCTCCAGCATCACCCGCCAACAGGCAGCGTGCCGGGATTGCTTGCAGGCTCACGCTCGAACCACTCGATTTATCGGTAAGCAAATGTTTGTCCTTTTTGGGAGTAGTTCTACACTTTGAGGTGGACAGTTTGCCAGTTCAGTTGTATCCGTCCGTGTACGCTTGCCAAATGAAACAGTGGCGGCGAGGAAGCGGCCTTTGCAAGTGCCGAATAAATATAGTGTTTTCGTTGAAATTAAATATTTGTCTGTCACTGTCCCATCTATCATAGACCACCATCGCCTACTGGACTGTTCGCCTACCTGAATGGCCAGTGTTTTTTAGGGGAGTCTGGGTGTGAATGTGTTTGTGTATATTTTTATTGAATTGTTCTGCCTTGTTTCAGCTTGCAGTCTCTGTCAGTAGCGTACTACATCGCTCTTTTATCACTCTATTCATCAGGGATTGGCAAACTGGGACTAACAGATACATATTGTAGTACCGACTTGACAGAGAAAAGTTCTTCAAAAGTTATCTTATAGGATCCAGAATTCGTCTCAAATAGATTCCGAAGACCTTAAAAAATTGGACTATTTGTCAAACGTTTTTTCGAAGAGAAGTCCTTAACTTTTGATGCTCTGGAGGCCACGACTTATCATCACTGGCCTCATTGAATGCCAAAATTAGCTGTTAACGAGAAAAGGTATCAACTATTCAATAGGCCTGCCAAGAAGGGCCCTCCTCTTTTTGCAAAAGGCTAGACGACAAGATCCTTTAGACGACATCTCTTTGTGCTTCTTGAAAGATAATGTTTCTTCTTAGTAGACGATTTCCCGTGAAAGGTAAGGTAGGGAGTTTTACATCCAAGCACGAAGATGATTCCTCATGATCGGCAGAGCACCTTGAACAATAAGGATTCTCTCACAGACGACGAGGATTCCTGATGGGCTTGGCTTTCATCAAATCTAACAGAATTAAATGCATCGTGTCAGTAAGTGCAGTCCGCGATATCTAGCAATAAGTAAAGGAAAAAGACTTGCCGTACCCTGGGCCAAACGCCAACCAAACGAGGCAAATGTTTGTATCGCGCTACAGTTACAGCAACACTAGCAGCATCCAAGTGCACAATATAAACGCATCCTAGATCATCCATCAGCCCGGCGGAGTGGTCGACACAAGCGAGAACAGACAGGGTGTAGAGCGTTTTGATAATGATTGTGTACATAGCCTCAACCCTGCTGTGGGCCGGGAGCGCATCATCAGATGCCCCCCCCGGCCCGGTAAGGTGATGGATAGCTTGTTTAACAAACATCTGCACTTAAATTGTGGACCCATTGTTTACGTGAAGCAATTATTGTTTTACCCTGTATGGTGCTGGGGGTGCTTGCTTTGGTCCGCCCTACGTTACGATGATAATAGTTGTAGGTGTTGAAACGCGCCCGACGTACCTGGAAAAGGGGAGGTGGATTTGCCAACACCTTCAGTGCTTGGGATGATCCTTATTTTTATATTGCACGATGTCTCTCTAGCTCTCTCTCTCTCGCTCACCCAGAGCTCACTCTGATGGTTTTTATAATCTTTTTTAATGGCCGCGTGAATGATTGGCAAGAGATGTGTGTTTACAGAAGATCAAATGTGTCAGATCGAAGGTGCCAGATGATGTTCCCGGTATGAGCATGTATGTTGATTTTCTGTTTTGCTGGAAAAACCAGACGTGTCAGAGCCATTCGTTGGAAAGTGTCGATAATGATTTGCGGTCACAGAGAGACAGAGACAGAGAGCGAGACAAAGAGACAGGGAGAGCCATAAATCGCGTCAGATAAAATCAAACACCGGTCCCAGGACCCAAAACGAGGGCCAGGTGTTGTAGGTTAAATATTTCCACCACTTTAAACAATGTCAATTTTAATATTACAAACAATGCACCACCGCCCGACCAGGGTTCGAGTGCAGCCAACCAGCAGTGCCCGGGGATTGGTGAAATTTAATTTCACTTCACTCAAGATCCTCGGCCTCGGATCGCTAGCTGGGCGATTCAATTACGCTGTACACATATTTGCGGTTTTTTTTTTTTTGTTGGGTTGCAGGACATCACACTGTTTGATAAAAAGCGATTCCATACGGTAAAACACGGGACAAAAAATGGCGCTCAACTCCTACCACTTGTTCATTATAATTTCCCACTTACAGCGCATTCAAGTGGCATTTACATTTACACCATCGCATGTGAGAGGGGGAGGATTTTTGACTAGTTTTTTTTTTAATGTATGTTACTCGTCACATTCAATTTCTCGATCGTTGTGTGGCGTTCGATTCTTCACGATGCAAATCAGTGACAAAAATAGTCCGAAAAAAAAAAACTCAACTCAAACCAACCCAATCAGAAAATCAGAAGCAATGTCCTTTTTTTTCTGCTATGAGATGCAATGCCTGGTGCCATCGGCTATTCAACCTCGGATGCGGTGTGTGTGTGTGTGAGAGAGAGAACAAATACGAATAATTTCCACCCCTCACAAATAGGGCGCGCGCTTGCCAACCAGATGGCCAAGATGGAATCGTTACGATGCAGCAACGGAAATGTATTTCCGTTTAATCAGCAAACCATAGTGGCTGCTGCGCGGGACACATCGAGAGCAACGGTGTGAGGGTGGCCCCCGCGAGTGGGAGCAGACGTGTGGCGACTCTTGGCGATGGTGTTAATTAAATCCATACCAACCAATTTAAGTGTTCGTCCCCGAAGAGAACCTCGATCGTGTGGCGTGCGAGAACCGGGTGGTAATCAGCAAAACCCCCAGCCGAAAAGAGAGACAGAGAAAAAAAGAAATTGAAACGAATGAAACTCCAGCGTGCTCCAGCACTTCGTGGTGGAGGTGGGGATCTTGGAAAATATTATTAAAACCCTTAAAGCGAGCCAGCAAAAAAAAAAAAAGAACAAAACAAAGCATTACATGGCGGGGGGATAAATACAACGCTGAAACAAAATGCATTCCCGGCAGCAGTAATGGACCCCCGAAAGAGCAAACAAGCCCGCCCCCTCCCCTCCCCGCTACCCTTCCATCCCACCAATAATAAATAAAATCGCGGACCCACGGCAAAAGTGGTGAACATTTGGATGGAGAACCGAAAACACTTTAGATAAGAACGCTCGCATCGGTGCATCCTTTCTCGTACCAGGCTGTAAGTGGGCATGGGTCCGCTACCAGCTTCCGCTTATCTGTGTTTGTATTTTCTTCTTTTTCTGCTTTACCCACTTTTCCAAACGTTCTTCCTAACTCCCGGTCTTTTATGCACAATTTTCATTTCTTTATCGACCATAAGCCCTTCGTACAGGGAATTTCAAATGAGGATTAATTGCGACTGTTTCAACTCTCCTGCTAGCTGGTGCCGTGACCAGGATTGTTTGGATATGGTTTTGTTTCCTATGCCAGAACTGACTGCAGTATCTGAAGCATATCTGGGTATGGAATTTCTTGTCCTTTTCCATATAATCTTAATTTTCCCTTGAACGTTTCTAGGAATATTTCTTCGATTTTGGACTGACACAATCAGTACTGCCAGTTTAATCTATTGTGACAGATTCTTGCAGTTGATTAAGTTTTCATTGGGACGTTTGAGCAGATCTCGATATTAATTTGGTTGTAGGTGATGACTTTTTTCTCAGTATGGGTGAAGTTTTCGACAGGCATGTTTAATGTGTGATCACATATATCTTGTCATCCCTTAAAGTACTGACGGAGGACTCGCTAAGTAACTACGTGGTATTAATATTAGTAATCGTTGGCATCTCTAAGTAGGTCGTTCGAGCAAAAAGAAGGAGAAGTGTTTAGAAGAGTGTAAGATCTGGTAGGTAGACGAAGGTAATCAACTAAGTCTTTCAGATCTTTAATTTTTTATCCTATTTGTCTTCTAACATTGTGCAGTAGCACTAACATTTTTCGCTTTATTTTTCGCCTTATATACTACCACAGATTATCCGTGGAACTTCCATTTCTCGTGCTCGGAGATAATCAATTTAACGAAACACACTATTGCTGAGCTTAGTATTCCGCTACTTATCGCCTTTTTTAATGGTTTTTTTAAACGGCATCCCTTTCACACCCCCCCCCCACCCCCCCAGGAAAATAAAAATCACACCCCATTCAAATCACGGCTTTAAATCGTGGTAAATATTCACATCCACCTCCACATCATGCCTGATGATGTGAGTGATTTTATGCAAATTAGCGAAAAAGAATGCTCCGCGTCGAGCCGGGGAGTAAAGGGATCCATCTTGGAAGACAATCCTTTTCTTTCGCTAGGACGTACGCATCGGAACGGCCCGATTGATCGTTTGGGTGAATTGATTTGGTGCTGGTACTGGGATGCCGCTAGGCAAAGCGCAAGGAATGCGTTTTGACAACCGTTTGTCCTGCTTGTCCTTTAGCGAAAATCAACTCCCCCCCCCCCTCCCCACACAAGCTGCTCCTGTCCGCATTTTTGGAGGCTAAGGATGAAGCGAAGCGAGTTGTGGGTGGTTGACGCGTTTCAAAGGGGTTCGTTCGGGCGGAAGGGACACGAAGCGGAAGCACTTTTCCCTTTTGATAACAATAAACATAAAAGCCACCCATGACCCGGGCGCTAAATGGTTGATCCCATCCCTTTGGTTTTTGGCAGTTGCCTGTTGTTGGGAAAGCTGTACAACATCCCTTCGATTTTATTTTCTTTATCTTGAAACACACACACAGATAGATATAGAAAATGGTATGAAGCAAAAACCAAAACTCAACATATTCATACACGTCCCCATCGTTTTGAGTGAAGTTATTTTAGTGCGTGTTTTACTCCCTGCCTGCGTTCCTATTCCTTTACATCAGTCACCCCCTATTCGCAGCCCAAAATTGGGAATGTTGTTTCGCTTGTTACAATTCTTACAAACCCTCCACCCCCTCCCCCTCTCGCCCCTTGGTGTACAGCAGAAGGGCGGGAAAATCATCGCGAAAATACAGTAGTAAAGCAGCAAACAGAAACGGAAAATGCATGCCAGGAGAATGGTTTTATTTTCGGCCTCCTTCCTTTTTTTGTGGCAAAACTTCCATTCCTGGGAGGAAGAAAATGGTGAAATCTGGTTTTAGGAGGGGGTTGGGGGGGGGGGGGAGTGTAACATTCCCACCCATCCAACCGGTATGTGTGTGTGTCGGTGTGATTTGGATATCGAAAGAAACGGAAAACGCATTTTTATTCGTTTTGATTTGAATTTTCCGGCTTTACCACACGAGGGTCCACTCTTTTGGGTGGACACTTTAGGGACTGGGGAGGGTAGAGGGGAACGGGAAAAAAGGGGTTCACAATTGTTTATTTTCCCTTCATCGTCTCATCCCGCCCGGCATCAGACGGTTTCCTCCGTCCCGTTGTAGAAAAGCTACTCCCCTTCTCTTCTGTTGAGCGTGATTTGGAGTCTTTGCTTTTCTCGCGCCCTTTTTCTCTTTTCCCAGTAGGTGGAATCGGATCGTGGACGATACTTAGAAGAAAAAAAAAACAGTAAGTAGCTTTCATGTGTTCAAATTGGAAGAAGAAGAAAAAAAACCCTCCACCCTCCTTCAACCCCATTAAGGACTCTCGTTTCCGGCTCGTTATTGAGACGAAGGAAAACGGTCGGTCAAAATCGGGCGAAAAATTGGGAAAACATGCCCTTTTTACAAGATCGTTGGTAAAATTGACGCTTTTATTTCGACACTGCCAGCTTCCTGCTTCCTTTCCGATCCCCTTGCCTTCCTCCTGTCCCATCCAGCGGGGGCCCGGTAAGAGGATGGAAGTTAAATGCAAGGGATTGAAATGTTAATATCAGCTTCGCTGGTAGTAGACGCGGCCCATTGCGTTGTTTACGTGTGTGTGCTCGCACCCAAAAATTTGCATACAGCCGGGTGCGCCTTCTCACTTTTCGCACTCGCGTACGGCAAATGGTATTTCAACAATGCATTATATTTTCGCAGGAAAAACACCCCCAGACACGGAATGGTACACCGGGAAGTCCAGTGCTTGTGTGCACCGAAGGCAAATAATGTAAGAGGAACCAAAAAAACAGCACTACATACACGCGAGTTTTACCTACACGAGTACCGAGTAACTGTTTTCCAGGAAGTGAAAAATAAATAATCCTTTTCTGCGCGCACACACACACACACACATATATATATACACACGCGTTGAGGTAATTGTAACAAGCTTTGTTTTTCGGTGTAAGAAAAGTACACCCTTACAATCGCTTGGGTTCCTTTCACCATGTTAACTGCAACAAATGATCAACATTGGGAATGGAAACTACTTTAGAATATTTTTAATTATTAATTTTTTGTCACTAAGCGTGCCTGGGAAAATGATACACAAGCAGACGGGTGGAAAGCACAGATTTTCGTTCGAAAGTTTTCTCAAACCCCAGTGGAAGCATTCGTTTCTGCACAATTTAGCACGGGAAAGCTTCTTAATCGATTCTAATAATTCATTTCTTCCTTTTTTCGATGAAATGTGAAAGCAAATTGCATACCTACCAGGCGCATATAGGATGCAAAAACAGGTTACTAATAAAAGAAAAGTTGTAGTTAATGTTTTTCGATGTATTTTTGTCGTCCTAATTTCCACAGCTTGCTCTTCTCGTTGAAAACCGATGTAAAACCCAGTGAATCATGCGCTACAAGGCAAGCAAATAAATTATTCATTCCACAAAACACTGTTTACTCAAACATGTGAAACATACACATTGTGTTGCGGAATTATGTCACTCTCGACGATGAGCCAACCGAACGATTTCGACGCGATTTTTCAAACCATTAAAGGAGGAGAGCGACCCGGTGGCGTGACGAATGCAATTTTTCGATAGATCGGTTTCCTGAACAACAACAGGAAAGCAAAAACAATTTAACAAAAAAAAAAAAACCTAGTGTAAAAATAATGACGGTTCATCACAGCTTTTCGGGCGCGTTTCGAGAAGCTGCAAATCAAATACGAGTTTGAAGGAAAGCTCCGTTAACGATTGCATCGGATAACGGAGAAAGGAAGAACATTCAGGCAAACAGCCGTTCCGATTGCTTGCCGCACCGGGTGTAACGAATCGAGCGTGTGTGTGTGTGTGTCATCTTTTTTGAGATATTTGTCTTTTTCTCAGGCTAAAACGTCATTTTGAAACTGCGAAATTATTTCTTAGCTTCAAATGTATTTTATCTTAATTTTTATTTATTATAAAATATGACTGCACGGCACCGTATTACCGACACCGTATTGTCGGTTCTGCTTTGAGTGTGTTGTGCAGGAAAATTTCGTTCCCTTTTCTGACCGAGTTTGTGTCACTCTTTTTTCCTAATTCCGTTACTCGGTCCCATTTAAATTGTCTCAATTGGATTACAAATCCCTCACGCTTGCTAGTTTGTCTTGCTTTTTTTCCCCAAAGTACCGTAATGGTAGCAAAAGTACCAATGGTCACTGAGAGAGGTTTCCAGCAGCAACAAAAAAAGGATACAACTGATATCTTATTTCGCAACTGGATCGACTTACAAATTGTGTAAGCTTATATTCTTTGAAATTGATTTCTTTTTTCTTGCTTCATTTTCCGCAAGAAGCAACCCTGCACACGTTTGCATTTTCCATGTACCTACGGTGTGCATGATGCGCGCGGTCCGGAAAAGACTCGTTCAAAGGTGGAATGTAATTCTCTGTTGCCTTCTTGCCCCGTTCGGAACGGAGCTTTTAACGAGACGAGCAGCGCGGAGCCAAATGGGGCCCTTTATTTTCATTGGATTAAATTTTCGATTGTAACCGGGGAGGGGGGGCGGGAGGGCTGGTATGTGTGGCCTTTATTAGCATTCTGACAATCCACCTCCCTGGAGCCGGAGGGGAACATTCTTCATAGCACACTTCGCAGCAGCTGGGAGGCCGCCGCAGCATCAGCTAAAAACAAGGGCGAGCGGCGAATTTTCATTCCCTCCAAATATCCTGAAATTACTTCCGGCTTCCGTGTTGCAAGCCTGCGTCCGCTTTCTTGTGCACAATTTCGTTTCCGTTCCGTGTAAGCGGGCGCGCGTGTGGGGATAGGATTGTCCGACAGTTTCGTCGTTTGGTGTGGAGGTTTTGGCTTGTCCTTTGGCGAGAATATGTGAAATGGTACACGGTGCGGTTGGGTATGTAAAAGGTCTGCGAAACAGAAATAAATTTGACCTATAGTAATTGCGCCGTCGCACGGTAAAGGTTTAACTCGGGGAAAAAAGGCCATTCGGTGTTCGGTGTTCGTGTGTGTTTACCTTCTCTATTGATTGATATTTGATAATTTGAAGTCGATTTTTGTTAAATGGCTGCCGTTTATAAGGTAACTGAATTTTCTACTGCTTAGTTTTTCTATTTGTATATTTGTTATATTATTTGAAGTTTCTTCTTCTTCTTCTTATCTTCTTATCTTTCGACTTTCCAATGTCAAACCAATTAACTAAAGTACTGTTCATTAAGAAGTTGGCCACTCTATCTTATGTATAGTAGTTTATAGTTTTATAGTTTTTGACACTTATGAGTAGGTATTGGAACACTCTTTCCACTCTCTAGGAGTGGTTTTGGCAAGATCGTGCTTTTTTAAGTAATTATTAACGATGGAGCTGCAACGTAGACAATTAAGTGTACACACCGACATAGAAAATTCATCTTAATCCGGAAGCAAAAATAGGAAAACCCCATAAAAACATGTCTTCCACTTTTGAATATTGCTTTGAAACGGTTTTGGAAACGTCAAGCAATGTCAGCTGAACTGGAAGATGTTGAGTGGGTTACAGGCTAACCTTGGGTTTTCGGATATTGCAAAAAAATAAGGTGCAGCATAAGAACCGTCAGGTACTCACAAGGTACGTGGGTTGCGTTCTTATGGATGACGAAACGTACATAAAAATAGATTTGAAGCAGGATTCTGGCCAAACATTTTATATTTCCACATCACCGAGCGATGTTCCCGACAAATATAAATCCCTTTTCGATGACAAAGTTGTCCGCAAACTCATCGTATGGTGGGCAAATCATGAAGAGCAGTGCCTGGAAAGGCATATTTTGCTTATAATTAAAGCTCATAAACGCCCAATTAAGCTCTGGCCAGATTTTCTAACTGCCCAACAACCAAAGTTAGGTACCAAAAGAAAGATGCTTCAATTCATCCGTACATAAACAAATACATTTTTCTTGAATTTTGTGATAAAAGAACAATAAAAAAACCTTAAGCTCGATGTTGAAATTACCTTTCTGCGTTAAAAAATTCTCATTTTACAGATTGTGATGAGTGACCGAATTCTGCCATGTTCAGACTGACGTCGCCATCGTCTCACACCTCCAAAAATAATGATTTACTTCATCGAACATGTCTTACTTTTATAAGAACAGTTCAAACCAGTAGCCAATTCATCAAACACCATAAAGAGAACAAAAATGCATTTGCAAATAAAGTCCTCTTAGACAACAACAGTGCATACGTCGATTCGTGCAAACACACAGCCCGGAGAAACTCCGTTCCATCCATCATGAGTGATGCCTCCTGTTCGGCGAGTGATTTAAGCCACTACCCAGCGATGACGTTTCGAGTGGTTGCTCCCCGTCCAAATAGAGCACACATCACTTTATCAACCTGCAGGTACCGAATGCGTACCTGCACACAAGCACGCCGGCTCTGGCCGGGCTCCGTTAAAAGCTTCAAATGCCATCACATCCACCCAGTCATTCTGTTCTGGGCTGCAACATTGTGCCTGCCTGCCTTCGCCAAAAACCGGCAAGATGAAAGCGTGCGTTTTGAAGGCTACCGAAAAGCAAAACCCCGACAATCGATTGATACCCCAGCGAACGGTTGGCAATGTCCGGAAATGGCATTCGGCACCGTGGCAAGCAAGCTATTCACCGTTTGCGGTGTGGTGCTATTGTTCTGCGGCGCGCCTGTTGGTACGCTTGCCGCGTGCGAAACGGCTTCCGAAGCCGTTAATAATCTTTCCCATCGAGCGAGGGGATGCAAAGTGGCACCCGGGAGGACGCTTACAGATGAGCAGTGTGAAATATGAACTTCGTTTCTTTCGCGTATCGATGGCACGGTTCGAAGGCGTGGTGGACATTGCGCTACCGCAGCTAATTGTGACGCAATACCGAACCGATACACAGCAGCCACAGCACACGTGCCGCCGGTCAGCGAGTGGGCGTCCATTCGGACACACTATCTTCGCAGGCGGGGTGTAGCAGGCCATGTGGCCGCGCTGTGTGTTTTGCACAGCTTAAGTTTCGGCGAAAACGCCCCCTCGAAACGGCTGGCTTTTGTGCCGCTGGATCATGTGTGGGTGGGAAGTTTGTTAACAAAGAATGTTCGAAAAAGTGATTAGAAAAGTGGGCAGACGTTTCGAGGGATATGGAAAAAAAGGGGGAAAATGGCTGATCGTTCTGTGTTGAGCTGGTTTGATACATTTGAATTAATTAGTTCTTGATTTGTAATTGAAAGTTTTGCTTTAAACTCTGCGCTTGTAAAGAATCCTCGAATACAGAGAGTTTTGGGGTCTCAAAATCGTCTGCTTTGGTTGTAATGTTTGTTTGTTTGTTTGGTGAAAACTGAAAAACTCGTACAAAGTGCAAAAAAGTCGCAGTTCACATCAATTCATTCAATCGTTTTGTGTTCATGTGCTCAAAATGATTCAAATGAATCGTTTTATTGAAAACAACTTCATCAAAGCATACATTCTGATCGATTCATTGCTTCATTTGGAGTTCAAATTTTCCCATTGAAAATTTTTGCTTCTAATCTTTTCTCATCCCAAACACTCCCATTCCAAAGTCTGTCTAGTAGCCAGCAGAAGTATCCCTTTCCCTTGAGGCGCGTAGCAGCTGCCAACAAGGGAACCGGAACAAAAAGGGGGCAAAATTGAATGAATCTGTTGTCCATTACTAACACTTTATCACTCTTCATCACGGTCCTTGACGGACGTTGTACGGCCGCACGTTCACCGGTTTTGATGTAACCTTTTGTCGTGTCTCAAGCGATACATCTCCCATTAGAAGTAGTTGCCCCTAACAGGGGGCCTAGCATATGTCCACTTGTTCAAACCAAACCGAACAGGGCGAACCGCTTTACTGCCCTCATCGGAAAATAATTTATAGTTTTTCGCCCTGACCACCGTTTCGCTCGATCCATCATGATTTAGTGGCAGACATTAGCACCATCCCATTTCGCTGCGCCTTTTGCGGATAGTCCGGGAGGCTCAGTTACAGTAGAGCTTCCATGTGTATAAGTGAGAGTGTGTGTATAGAGTGAAAATATGTCTCAACTCTCTGTAATATGGACGAGGCAAAAAAAAAACATCAAAAGGACTTTTTGCACCGAGAGCGCTTCCTTGGTGGATGGTTATTCAGGATCATTTCCTTCTTGGTGAAATTAACAAGCATCTCTAGCAGCTCTGCTGCCTTAAAGGAATTGGAGAGAAACAGAGATCAAGCGAGAGGGAGAGAGTGGAAGAGAAAAATCTCTTTAAACCCTCCTAGCGGCCCCCTGCCACGCTGTAGCGATACATCCTTTTGATGATAAATGATGTATTGATGATCAGGTTTCATCGGCGACGCAAGCCTCGACCTTGCGATGACGACAGCGATGATGATGATGAAGATGACAATAATGACAGAGCCTTCAGGACGGGTGACGTTTACCGTCACGGATGCTTCCGGTTTTCAGCCGGCTACGCTATCGCTGGCGGGCGGTAAAAATGAACCCCCCAAAAATAAATATCCACCAGAATCTTTCTCTCTTTCCCTTCGGAACGTTTATTCGCTCGGTTCTTCTGCAAATCTTCACAGAGTTTTGAATAAAAAAAAAATCCGCACAAAAACCGACACAGATTCAGATCTGCTCACTGCTACGTCCATTCTCGCTCACACGAAACGAAAAATAAAAGTAAAATTTTCAGATGAAAGAAGTTTGAATAATCTCCCCCCCTTACGAGAGAGGGGGAAGAAAGAAAGGAAAAAAAAAACGTTGGATTTGGTTGGTGCTGCTGATGAGGCCTCACACCCTGCGCCGGAGAAATCCTCGCCAGTCTAGACATGACATCGAGGATCTTCCTGCCCGAAACTGTGCTACGGATAGTTTGACAGCGACCAGTTGTGAGGGTACGAAAAGCAAAAACGAAAAAAAAGCAAGGAAAAAGTACACAAAATCGCAATAAAGCGGATAGTGTGGGAGACTCTAATAGGATGAGGGAAATTTGTGACTCGTCCAAAATAGGATCAGTTGTGGGATCGTCTTCTTTATTTCCTTTGGTGTTGCGATTTTGCTTCTCCTAGCTGCACCTCCGGATGGATCGTTTCATTTAGGGCCTGTTCGCCCTTTTTTTTCTGTTTCAATTAAAGCGTTCACTCACACAGACACGATCGTGCAATGAAGACCTTTAGCGCCCGTCACTGGCTCGCTCTCGGTCTACGAACCGTCTTTGGCATAGCAGAGCAGCAATTATTTCAGCGCAAGAAGCGTGTCATTTGGATCGTTTAGTCAGGCGGAAGTATGAACAAGCGGCCATACACACAGCTACAGCTCAAAGACTTTCCCTCGTCCCACCGGTACCTCATCCACACAGTCTCAAAAAATTGAGCAGTGTCCACTACTGGGAGTGAGAATGCATTGTAGCGTTTATAATCCATCGAACATCGAGGTTGATTGGGGGTTCAAAAGAAAGCGAGAGAGATGGGGAGAAAAAAAAGAGAAGGGAAGGAGAAAAAAAGGAGAATGAGAGAGAGATCGAAAACTGCTACGAAAAAGCTTCATAGAAACGTTTGCAGCTAAGGCGCCATTTTTTTTTTCGTTGTCGTAAGAATTTACGAAACGAATGTTCAACGTCGTAAGTCGGAAGACGATTATTGCAGAAATACACAAAAAATAGCCCCATTTTCGATCGAATGCTGCAACCAGAGGGAAATTGTTATGATGCGTAGCAAGGCAGGAACAACTTAAAGAACGCATTCATACGCACACATTATGCAGAATCTTTGTTACTTTCTGGTTTGCTCTTGAAAATAATAGCTGTTGAGCCTATTGGGCGTAATTGAAACATCCTACCGTAGCTGAACCGTGGTATCAGCTAGTCTAGAAGGCAAACAGAAGGAACAGAATACGAAGAAGTAGAGCCGTTGAAGAAATATATTTTTCCTCGTTATCTATGCATTAATGATGCATATTTTTTAAATTTTAGTTTAGTAAATTGAAATTTTCATATTTCTATGGATTGAAGGCTTTAAATTTTATTGAAATTAAAAAAATATATTTTTTTAATTTATACTATTTGTAGCATTGAGAAAAAACAAAGCTTAACTGCATGCAAAAAAATAAAAAAGCATTAAAAATAATTTTCAATGGAGACGCCTGGTGGCTTGTAAAATTTTTGTATTTGCAGGACTAAATAGACGTACAAATCGAATGGTTGAGGGTGATAGATTTTTTTTAATGCTTTTTACTGGTCAACTCCGTCCCGCGTAGGTGGGAATGATGTCTCGCAGTTTTGAATTTTAATTTTTCAATGGAGACATTATCAATGGAAGTTATGACCTTTTTTTTTCTCAGTACATTTTTCTGTCGGAATATTCTAACGCAACTAAAAATAAATCTAAAAATATCCACTTGATGATATTTGCTTCCCAGAACCCCACACAAACGTTGCGTTTGTTAATGCGAGCTGAGACTGGAGAAAATAAATGAAAATTAAACGAATGGGAGTACAAAGAATTCATGCAAAGGACGTACTAATAAAATTATAAATAGCTTCGCCTTTGGTGGGTGTAAACATTCCAAATGCTGATTTTTTTCCCTTCCCCTCGCCTCAGAACTGAACGGGAGCAATATTCAGCTGACAGTTTGCAGAAAAATGTATGCTTCTGATACTAAATTGCTACCTACCTTCCCTTTTCATTCATCGAGCCGGTGTAGAGGGAAAAAAATATTTTTTTTATCAATTCTGTGTCTGTGAGTTTGATTTTTTTTTATAAAAAAGCTCAAAGACTTAAAAAAGGCACACACCTCCTACTGATTTTTAGTGGAAATGGCTTCCAATTGGGACTATGTGGAGAGACAAATCACTTTTCATTCGTTCGCTTCTCATGCGTCAAAAGAAAAGAAAAGGAAAACGGTAAGAAGAAAATCATAATTAATAATTAAAAAAAGAAAATTAATAGCTAGCTCACTCTTTCCTTTTGCCTTTCCCTCCCCGATCATCTCCCATTCGAACACTATTTGGTAGGTGAAAAATGCTACCTACCATTCCTCACCCTCTTCATATACCACGAACGGTGTCACATTTCTTAAAACAACGAATTTTTCGAACAAGGAAAATGGTTGCTATCATCCCTGGGTTCGTTACCATCTCCCCGCGCACATTTCCCTGGTATGGTAGCACCCTGTGCGGATCACGCCATTATTAATCGCATATCGGCTCGTTCGGTTTGGCCACCGCCGCAAGATATGTTCAGTATGCAAAATTAAATTATCTCAACCGAGTGGTAACAAGGGGAAGACGGGGTGGTGTGGAGTCGTGTGGAAGAAATGTTGTAAGTTGTACAACTTTTCACTCCCGCTGTCTCCACTAGCAAAACATCGTCCGTGCAGAATGATGTCTTCATTTTCCTTGCCCTCCCCAAAAAAAAAAGGAAACAAAAAAGGAAAGAAAATGTCGAGGAGCGCGGTTTACCGAAAACGTAAGATAAAAACAACATCCCCCAATTTTTAAGAGTTCGATTTTCTGCTGGAGGCGATATTTTGGGAGGTGGAGGGGTGGATAAATATCAACACCATTTCCAACCATTTCCCGCTCCCTCCGCCTCGTGAAATGAAGAGGATGGTAATGATGGAAAAGAGATTCAATTATCTAAAACACGGGAAGCTCATCTTCGTTGGGGAAAAAAGCGCGAAGAGTGCTGTTGCTGCTGCTGCTGCTGCTGCTTCTCCTGCAAGTTCGCGGTCGGCACCATTCGGTTCCATTAGCTAGCTCGAGTGGCTCGATGGCTTTATACAGGCATAAAACATCCTTTTCCCTGCGCATCATTTTTCTTCCTCGCTCGGTTTCCACTTCCTCCTCTTCAACACTCCAACCATCTGTGTAGAGAGGGGATTGGGAAAAAGTAGACGAACCAGACTAAAAGGTAGCTCCCGAAAAGCGAGAGAAAAAAAAAGTGTGAAGTTTAGTGAATGGTGAGTGTTTATCGATGAAGTAAGTAATCCCTGCCCTATTTCTTGGCTTGCTGATCGTTCGCGCACCACAGTCAAAAAGCTTTTCCTCCCTTTCCCCTCTACTTCTCCTCTTCCTTACTCCCTTACTTGGTTTGAAGGGATGAAAAATCGGAAAGTATTTTATTTGTGTCTCGTTCTATCATTTTTTTCCCCTTCCTGTCGGTGGTGTGACGCATGTAGGAAAGAAGGGGAAAAGAAAAGAGCTGAATATTGTTGAAAGGAAAAACAACAAGAAAAAGAAGAAGAAGCTATCCGTTTGCCTGTGCCAGGGTGTGAACGAAATACATCACCATCGCTAAGCTTCGTCATCTCCATTACAATGCACGGCGCACGAGTATCGTTTTTGGTTTGGAAAAGGTTGAAAAATAGTCAATCACTCAGCCGGGTGAAACGGGGGCTGACTGAGAAGCATAAATAGCGATGCAGCTGCCGTGCAGCGACACTACCAGCAGCTTCCTTCGCCGTGCGCACGCGAAGCGAAAAAGAAAAATTAAACCTTTTCAAACTGGAAGTGTGATGCATTTCCGCCGTTTCTGTTGCCGTGCCGCTCGATCACCCCTCCGTGGCAGACGGGTGATGCATTTTAATAATCGACAAGCAACTGCTTGCCAGCAGAAATGTTTTCTTTTTTTTTTTCGTTCCAGTAAAACCAGGCAGTACGCGTGTAAGCTTATAAGTGCCGAGATGTTGGATGGTAATAAATTAATCTTCATAAGAGTAATGAAGGTGGAGTGCGCGTGAAGTCGTTGTTTCTTTTTTTTTTTCTTTCGGGAGCAACACCCACTAATCACACACCCCATCATCTTGGTTAGAACGATTTGTGTCGCTGGTGTACATGTTGCTTTGTTCCCCCTTTTGTATGATGAAGCATCCGTGGTTAAAGGGGGTTTTTTTTTTGAGACAAAATCTAGAGCGAAGGAACATGAGAACAGGGAGTCTACTTTTTCAAAAAGATTCATAAAAAGGTTCATTGTTGGTAAACCAAGGGCGGTATATTTTTGGTGTTCAGTTTGTTTCATAAATGAGTGAAAATGAAGTGTTAGAATTATTTTAAAAAAATTCAAGGACTCTTGTAAAAGAACGTAAAGAGTGGCAATCACAAAATCATAAAAAAAAACTCTTTCCAATCAAACTTTTAGAAAAAACAGCGAATCGATTTGGGGATAAATAGGTAAGACCTTGGTGGTGTGTACGGTGAGCAATGTTAATTTGAATGAATAATGTTTAAAATAAATAAACGAATAATGATATTCAAAAGAGATGTTACAGAAGCAGAAGATTGAATCATCGGTTGCGTATTGTATTATACAGGGTTTTCCGCATTGGTTTGAACTGGCTGCCAACAATTTTTATTAGCCGCCATCGGTTTTTGACTTGCCGCATTTTTTTTTTGTTTTTAGACAGACTTTACATTTTTTCGATTGCAAGCATGGGATTTTTAATTGGGAGGATTGATTTTCATCTGACCGATTGATGACCCCCTCTATGAACAATTGCTGTAAATTGCTTTAGAAAATATTTGTTATTTTTGTTTCAGTTACAAGAAGAGTTACAGAAGTTTTATTGTATGATATTTTTTTTGAAAATTTTACAAAACATCCTAATTTACAGAACATGGATTGGGTATTTTATACAAAAATCGTGCGATTTAGATGTAACAGGTTGGCTGATAAGTCCCCGGTCTGACACATAGATGGCGCCGCTAGTATTAAATGCACATTATTTTTATATAGCACCAACCTTCAAATGATTCGTGTCAAAATTTGACGTCTGTATGTCAATTAGTGAGACAGAGCGTCTTTTGTCAAGCAACTTTTGGTTGCTTGACGAACGAAAAAAGAACGAAGAAGAAAAAAGTGTTGTTCCACCAAGACAACGCACCGTGCCACAAGTCATTGAGAACGATAGCAAAAATTCATGAATTGGGCTTCGAATTGCTTCCCCACCCACCGTATTCTCCAGATCTGGCCCCCAGCGACTTTTTCTTGTTCTCAGACCTCAAAAGGATGCTCGCAGGGAAAAAAATTGGCTGCAATGAAGAGGTGGTCGCCGAAACTGAGGCCTATTTTGAGGCAAAACCGAAGGAGTACTACCAAAATGGTATCAAAAAATTGGAAGGTCGTTATAATCGTTGTATCGCTCTTGAAGGGAACTATGTTTAATAACAAAAACGAATTTTGACAAAAAAATGTGTTTTTCTTTGTTAGACCGGGGACTTATCAGCCAACCTGTTACGTAACAAATTTATTGAAAGGTGTAGTAGTAAACTCCACGTAGAAAAACATTTCTCTGCGGGATTAATACTCGGATTCGACCTCAACGGTTGTTGTATATTTTCCGGATGGTAATCAATGCATTCTAAAATATACGCAGTCAATCAAAAACCAAATGCGGCAAGTCAAAAAGCGAATGTAACTTTCCAAAAAATGTGAATAGCCAGTCAAAACTACGACGGTAAACCCTGTAAAATACAAATTGAAAGACAGTTGAACAAAAAAAATCTATGAATTGAGTAAATTAAATAGTTTCTTTCAAGCATTATTGATGAAAAAGTTTATGCAAGAAACTTGAAATCATTATGCCGGTTCTGACAAGAACTATGGCGTTCATGCTGGGTAAACTCATTCGAAATTTATTCTTAGAGCAAAACAGTTGGTTTTGGGTGAACTAAACTTTTACAATCGAACATTTATATACACGGAATGACTCTTTTTGATGGAAACAAGAATCTTTTTCGACTCCGATGCATGCTTTTTTGCATGTTTTTGTCTATTTTTTGGTATATTTTCATGATATTTAAAAAAAAAAGTATCATTTTCCATTCCCATTTTATCCGTTCCCCAACGGCCGGCACCCTTTTTCATTCTATTGGCTCAATGTCATGTCTTTCACAACGGTTTTTACATCCACGATTTAAAATTCTGTTACACACACACACACATCAAAAATGGAATACTCTTTTTTCCCTCTAGTTTTAGAAGGCCACTCCGTGCGCCACTAGCGCTTGTCACAGAAATGTCACCGAAATGAAAAGTCAGCTTGTCGCTGCCCGTTCTCGACCGGCTGCACTTGCTGCCCGAACGTTCCGCAGCGTGTCATTTCGGGACATTAAATTAAAAATATCACATTCCCTATTGCATCGCCCATTCCCCATCGCTAATCTGCTGTATCTAGCGGCCAAATAACTCTTCTCCATTAGCAGGAAAGCGGCAAGGCAAGGGCTATGCCCGCGTGCGGTGCTGCACCATAATCCTGACGATCGTTCACCGGGGCACGTTCGTGTGTGGCGCACCCGCGTTGCATAATGCGCTAGGGGTATGCGCATTTAACGTACAGCTTCGAAGAGATTAAGGAGATGACGAAGTTGAAATGCCATCTTCGTATGGCATTTTACTTTTTTTTTGTTTTTTCTTTGCTCCTCAAGGTGGACGAATGATGCCGGCTGGGAGGAATAAAGAACAACATTCGGTGAAAAATTTACTACCAAAAAGTGCTATTCTAACAAAAGGGCAGTTGGACGCAATCGTTTTATTGCACGCCACAAAAACCCCTTTGACGCTTGGTGGATGAAGTTACCAAATGAAGCATAAATAAACGGTGTGGCTTTTTTCGGTTGTGAGCATTCGGTCGGATTTTAACAAACCGGGAAACGAACGAAAGCGCACATTTACACACGGTTTCCCTTGTTCCAATTTTACACCGCAACAGAAATTATGGATTTTCGCCATAAACAACGACGCCGCTAATATGTGCGCCCCCAATTTTACTGCCCCATCTTCAATGTTTGAGACGCTTCGAGTTTTTCTTTTTCTTTCCCAGCCCGCTTACGGGGAAGTGGGAAAAAATTATGCTCATTTTTCCAATCCCACCCCAAAACAACAGCCAAAAAAAAAACCCTCCGCCGCGCGTCAATGAGCCACAAAGTGAGATGCGGGCATTAAGAAAACCGAAAATGAGGACCAATATTGCTACCACCCAGGCACGAAAAGAAAAGCAAACCTGCGGTGCTTAATCCCGAGGATGGTGGTTTAATCTGGTCAGCCAGATTTTCGAAACCGAAACCAAAATATGGCCCAAAGAGTGTGTGTGTGAGCGTTAGCAATTAGTGGAGAGAAAAAAATATGAAAATGGTTAACATTTGTTCGCACGTAGGTTTTTTAATGACGGACACCAGCTTGACGCTGGTTGAGATTTAACTGTTTTGATCTTCTTTTTATTTTAGTTCCTTTAGTGGGATGACAGCTCTTAAAGAGTGTTGCAATGTGTTCAAAAACTTGTGCCTGAACATCTTGCAAACATTTGAGTGGTGATGTCCTCCGATAGCTTCGCGGTCTCTGAGCACGAAGAACTTCTTCATGAGAAAGAAGAACTGGCAAAATCTATTGTAGGAAATTGGTATAAATAAAGTTGTCTTCTCGATCAGTCAGGGTCTCAAGAAAACTAGAGAAAGCGTGCGCAACAAGCTATATCTGGCGTTCATTTCTTTCTCGAGGTTTGAGTGTCCTCCTACCCAATGTAAGACCTTAAACCTCCAACTTGCCTGTAATCGCCTGGCCGAGCCTTGCACCGCCAATGAGCATCGAAGGTGCAAAGGTAAGTCTTCGGTATCTCCAACGCACCAGCAAGGAACATTCTCCTCTAGAATCTTCCGACCTGGCCTGGACAGTCAGAGCTAGCTGTTGCCTGGTTCCCGTCGCACCTAGAAGTCCGACAAATTTCTTCTCCACCACAACAAAAAAAAAGCTGCTTCCACATGTCCGGGCTTTCAAAATAACGCAACGGAATAAATTCATCATCAACCATTTTGCTCCTCCACAATCAAAAGGGGCACCACGTCCTACAGTGCATCGCGAGCGTGAGAAATCCTATCCGGGAATGCTTTTGATGAAATCGTTACGGATTTTTACACCATTCGTCGACACACAAACACACACATACCCTTGAAACACTCTCGACAAATCGTATTCGCAGTCAATAAAGCTGAAAACCGAAACGGAGGCGGCCCCCGGGGGGGGGGTCGTGACGAAACGCATCAGTAACGGATCTGCGCCTTTCTTTTTTGTTAAACTCATCTTTTCTTTGCTCTGTTGCGAGAGATGGGTGGAGGGAAAATGGGGCGTGGGGGGGGAGGCGTAAAACAGTAATCGAAATATTACTGACATCGCGCTTCCCTCGGCTCGCCCGGAATGTTCTTTAATAGCATTCCGCACCGCTGTTGGATGAATTTATTCTCGCGGCTCGTTCTCTAATCGTTAATGGCGGATGGAGAACGTGCTGGTGTTCTGGTTCGCTAATCGTGTCATTGATATCACAGTGCATTATGGGTGTGGGAGGGGGGGGGGGGGGGGGGAGGGTCGCCTGTGTGGATGGTTGCGTCAACCATTAAGTCGTCGATAACAAGGGGTCGAGTGTTAATTGTTACAACGGCACTGCAAGAGCAGCATGTAAAGCTAGCATGCAGAATGCCAGAGCACCACGCTAATCGAATCATTTTCATTTGCTTCTAGGGTTGTGAAATTTTTATTTTTTGGTTGCTGTATAAAAACCGAGAAAGGCGTGTGAGGTTTGTTTTGTTCTTTTCTCTCTTCGAACGAATCCACCCTTCCAAGGTCGATTTGTAATGGTTGGGTGGGTGGTGACTTCTTACCATTTTGATGGCCGGTGCCAGTTGTACACTGGTTGCTGACTCACCGTATTTCCGTATTGTGTTGCACAAAAAAAGAAAGCAAAACAGGATGGGAGAGAAAAAGAGTGAGAGAGAAAACAAAAATGGCAACAAGGCACGAACCCTAGCTGGGCACAAATGCGCAAAATATGGGTCCTTTATCGGAACTGGACTAGGATGCCAAATTTATTCTTTATTCCAATTTTAATTCAGGCGGGGTGAATTGAGGGCACACAAGACATGGTTTTATGTGTAACACTTAAAAGAATTGCAATTTAAAATAATCAAAAGCATGTTGCTTTAACCGTTAAATCTCTAAATCGTTATCTTCTTGTCTGCTTTTCTTTTATGCAACTTTCCTCTTATCAAGCTGCTTAGTCTTCATGGTTAGATAGAAGAACTCCTTTCCTTTATTCCACGTGAAACATTAACCCTTTTGACTTATGTCTTCTTTTAATTTCTTAAACCACAAATATATTTCCCATGTTGCGCTTTAAAAAAAGCAATTTTTGTATACTAACATTTTAAGCCTCTTTCTTCAACTTGTTTTCGCTGCGGAATAATTTTTTTTCCTACACTTGAATATCGCCTTTACATCGTTATCGTCTTTTAACCATCCATTTTTCGGCCTCATGCACATGCTATCTTAACGCACGCAAGTCACACCGCTTCATTTCGCTCCATTCGCCATTTTTTCCATTTTTTTGAGTCACCAAATACGGATGCTTAAGAACAGTCAGTGTCAAGCTCCGTTTGCTCATTTATTTGTTTACTTTACAAAAAAAAAAAGAACCACGCACACATTTTCATTAAAAAAATGTTGCCACTGCGTGCCTCATCGATGATCGGCTTCTTACCTTTATACTCTTTTGTTTTTAAAATAATTTTACTTCCCCACATGTGTGTGTGTGTGTGTGTGTGTGTGAATTTTGTTGTTGTCATATAATCGATAAAATTAAATGGAAGTTTCAAACAGGATTAGAGGTTTCTTTACGTCCCTTTTTATGATTTTAATTTTTTTTTGCGAAACATGTTGAGTTCTACATAAAATAAAAAGAATCACGCTATGGAACGTGCTGTTTTTGCAACGGTTTGATGTGGGGTTGGTGTTTCATTAAAATTGTTTTCCTACACGGTTTCCTCTTACATCGTTTACTGTCACTTCATTGATTCTGTTTTTCTTTTTTTTTTTAATGCACAACTCGCCCCAAAAGCGCGATATGGAAAATCAAACGATGACATACGCAATGGCGCAAAATTGTGGCTTCCTTTTTCAACCATTTTTTCGGGTGCTTGGGGAGTCTGGATTTCCCTCCTCACTCAAGACTACTATAAACCGAAGGTGAAGTATGTGTCGGTGTGAGTGTGTTTCTCGTTAAGCTGTCTCGCGGTGTGGCCACATTCTAACTTCTCCCAGGTGCTTTCACTCGTAAGGTGCTACAGTTTCAGGAGGGTGAAATGGCTGAGTTCCTGAGTTGAGGTTTCGAATGATACGAGATACACACAAAAAAGGTAGACAAAGTCAATAGGGAAAAGGGCGCGTACAGTAGCGCCTGAAATTATGCAAAGCAGATCATCATTTTTGACAGTTCGTTTGCGGTGAGCGGTGAGAATTTATGAATAGTTTCTTCTGACCAAGGCAAAAAAGTTACTTGGGTCTTAAGGGTTAATTCAATAGTTTATTTAAATAGGGATTATAGTTTCAATTTTTTTTGTATAAAAATACAAAAAAGGCTTCATTAGAAGGTTGGAAAACTTATGCGTATAGTGTGAAATTATTTTGGGTTAAAACATTTATCCGAAAGAGGGAAAAGAAGGTTTTCTCCAGAAATGCATAAACACAAAATTGGAAGTTCATTTTGATTTAAGAAAGCACTTTCCAAGGAGGGGGGTGGGGGAGAAGAAATGTTTTTTTTGTGGAAGCACTCTTTGTAAGTACAAATTTCCATAACTAACACGCATCCCTATTCTTGTCCTTACTTTCCGCCTTCCCCTCATCCAGTACGCTTCCTACTTCCTCATCTGATCCTGCGGTGCCCTGAATCTCAATTTGACACCTATTTTTGTGCTCCTTTCAAGCGTCTAAGCACACACACACACACACACATACTTACTGATGTGTTTCGCCGGAAAGATGTTAGGAGACGTGATGTTCGCACGAGAACCCTCCCTCCTCAATCTCCCCTCCCTTTCTCCCACGTCAAAATTGTGGAAATCCTTAAGGATACGCTCCTTTTTTGGCAAAAGGGTCACCTTCGTTCCGCTGTCTAAAGCCAGCGTCGCTATTATGTTGAAAGAGTGCACGAAAGAGAAAGAGAAAAGCGCGACCGACTCCTAGTGAAAAAAAATCAACCTCTCTGTTTTCCTTCGGGGCCCTCTCCCCCCCACCTTCGCTTTCGGGACAGTTCGATGTAAGTCAATAAATCGATCCAATTTCCACCTCAACCATCGCTGGTGCGCCTTTCCGAATGCATTCCATCATTCCCTACTTCCAACCCTCCTTCCCACACCCGGCCCTTCCTCCCTTTTCGCTATAAGAGCCCACCCCGCATTGCATATCAGTAGAATGAACAAATGAACTCACCTTGAATTGTTTCCTAGGTGGCAGCAGGAGTTTCCCTGCGAGTCGCTGGGCACGTCGTTGACTCGTCGCGTGCGTTCAAAGACACCACCCAGTTGGGGGTGGATAGAGGAAAAACACACACACTTTTTACACACAAACACACCCACACGGAGCACACATTAACACACACACACACAGGCACGGCTTCGCTTTGACGCGCGGCGCGCGTTGATTCGATTTTTGCTATTTTCCTACCACACAGCAGCTGTGAGCTGTGACTTATTTTCCTTCCGTTTTTTTCCCCCCCCTTCCTTCGCGACGGGCAGCCGGGGAGCTAAGAATGAGCGAGTAGCAATCCAATTATGCTATTATCTGACCAGCTTCACCATATGGAACGGGGCAAAACGAGCCTGAAGGGTGGGTGTGTGGATCCGTTCGCATTTTTCCTTCGCCACCGTTAAGAGTGAAACAAATTATGGAATGTAAACACAACTGAATCAACTGAAAGCTTCAGCACTGAGTGTACCGATTAAAAAAAATACTGATAATTAAAGTGATAATAAAAAGAAAACACACTCGCGCACTTAGCCACAGCAAATGTCACAACTAAACGTGCGCTTTCTTGCTTTATTTATATTTCGTTATCGATTCGCTATCGGATCAATTAGGGACGTGTATCCCTTAATAGGCTCCTTACGCTGGGAGCAGCTTAATAAGGCAGGCTGCGTATGATGGGTTGATTGTTGCTGGCCCGTCTGTCGCACGCGTCCTTGTGTTGCGTGTCGCTGTACAGTTGTGGCTGATAGTAGTTGGCGTCACAGCAACAGTAGCAAAGCAACGATCGACATGACGCGCACACACACATACGCGCAAAGGAAAAAAAAGGATACACACTCGCGAACACTCACTTGGCACAATTATTGGCTATTTCGATTGGAAACTTACACACTCGGGTGACACACGATCGCGATACACTTTTGTTTTCGTTTGATCGTTTCGTAGCTTTTCGACGTGATGTTTGTAATGCTGTCAGGTTTTCGATTTACTTTTCCATCCAATTTAATTGTTTTATTATTCTTTTGAAAACTTTGTTCACTGTTTTCACTTTTCCACTTTTGCACACAAATATATTTCTTCGTTAGTGCTGCCAACGGTCACAGGAAATCATGGCTTGTCAACGCAGGCTTTGCTTAAAATAACTCACGTTATTTTCACCTTTTTTCCTCACCACCAATACATTCGGAAAATCAAAACGCTATCGAATGTCAACAGAAAAAAAAACTTTTTGCTTTTGCCTAAACACTGTGAACATGAAACAAAACAACAACAAGAAGGAAACTTCTTCAATAGAATGCAGGCACGGCCGTGTCGCAGGAAATACAACAAAAATAATTTCAAAATCCGTCTACAGGGACGCATCGTTCGGTGACAATGGCCACACGCGTAACATTAGCATGGACGAAAAAACAAAAAACAAAAACCGATCACTCGCATTCCCGCATACGCCGCGATTCTTCCGCAGCACACCATCCAGCTGCACCTTTTTTTTTCGAGTGGGTGGTGTGAACGTTTTACGCACATTTCCACACGAAAAGTGTGTGAGAGTTTCTGGTGTTGTTGTTGCGCGTTCCCGAAAACGTTTGCCCCCGCTTTTTAGCGCTTGAGGTTTTGTTTTATTTTTTATTTTTTGTGTGTGCGTGTAAGGAGAAGAAATATTTTACTTTTGCGTGGGTTATTGCCTGCATCCTGGTAACAACACTGTACGTGTCCATTTAAAAAAAAAACCATCGCATTTTTCTTCATCTTCTACAACTCGGTGGCCCTTTTCATCTCTTCTGTCATCTGCACTCGATTTAATATTACTCCATTTTGCTTTCGAATCACTGCATCAGCAACAGTTTCGTCTATTTCTTGTTTAGCCACCAAAACTTTCCTCTATTTTGTCACCTGGGTCACCTCGTTTTGTTTGTTTTGTAAGAAATTCGGCTTCGTGGTGTGATGTTGCATTAGTTTTTATTTTTGCCTGGTGTGTTACACTCATTCTTAGCTTTATTTGTCACACTTTCCTTCCCGTGGCCACGGTTGGCGAACCATCGGGAACTGTGAAAAGCGTTTCAAGCCAAAAAATAAAAAGAAACTTTAAAAAATACAAACAGAGGAGCATCAGAAAAGTCGAAGAAAAATTGAAAGAGCAAAAAGCATAAATATGAACCGTAAAACAAGACTCAAAAACAGTTCAAAACGAGAGGTGTTAAATTTTACACAAAAAGAAAAGAAAAAGGTCTTCAGAAAAAAATCGAACAGCGCTGGAAAAACAGAAAGTTCGACTAGAAGGGACACAAAAAAAAAATTCTCGCCCTGGATTTGCAGGACAAATTCGGCAAACAAATCGCTCCAGCTTAGACATATACACACACACATACAAATGTATTCAAGTACACAAGCGATGTCTCCGATTGTTTACGTTTAGAGTTTGGATTTTTTGGGCAGTTTTGCAGAAGGTTTTGTTTGTTGGGAAGCTCCTTGTTTTTCTTTTCTCCTTTTCGATTTCTCGTGTTGTTGGGCCCGGTTCTGGCATTTTTGGTGCATCTTCTGTTGCTTTCCGTTGATTGCACTATTAATCACTATTAATTAATATTTTGAGGGAAACTCTTATCACAACAAACCAACGAATCTTCTGTTTTTTTCCCCTCCGTTAGACGCGAAAGGATAAACACAACAACAACAACAACAAAACTCGCGCCCCACCAAAACCACAACCACAGCGACACGCATATACAACGGACGGGTTGACGGGGTTGTTTAGTTTGATAGTGGCGGTCCTGAATGTCGCGATGTTTGATAGTAGCGTGACGCGAGTTCGCGATTTTTATGCTGCAGAAATTGTCGGCATCTAGTTTTGTTTTCGATTTTTTAACACTCAGCAATGTTTTGCCTTTTTTCATTTTTTTTCCTTTAAGTTTTGCTCACTTGTGTAAAAAGCATAACAAATTTCCTTTCTTTGTTTGTCAAATCACAATGGGTTGTTTCCCCTTTTTCTGGCACTTACACGCGGCAGATTTTCGGACGCAGAACACGTGCAAATTATTTTTTGTTTTGAGTTTTCACGTTTGGCGCTTAAGCACGAGGTACACAGCATGACTTTGTTTTTGTTGCGTTGAAATACACTCCGAAAACGATTTTCCCACCAACAAATGCACGCACAGTCTTGCATTGCGAGACCCATTCGAGGGAAAACTGCACTGCAGCAAAAGCTTATCGAGTTGTAAAATTATTTAGCGGAAGAGTAAAGCAAAACTCTTCAATCACACACAAACACAAACCTTTTTTTGAGATTTTTCCATTCACATTTTCACTTCACACACACCAGAGAAGAGGGAAAAAACAACAAAACCCCCGTAGCGCCCGTTTGCGTTCGGTTGACAACAACGACGGACACGCGAATACACACGGGAGTTTTCACGGAGAAAAACAGCGCTTGCACGTACAAACTCCACCAAACCTAAAGTGTACGCCACGACTGTTTCGTGCTTACTGAGATGCGTTCTGGGCTAGCCACTGCGACAAACCCCAAATCCCAACAATTTCCGTTCGTCGTCGTCCGCTCGGTGCGGCAGTAAGCGTGCACACTGTGTGTTGCTGCGGCGGTTTTGCTTCGACCGTATACGGACTGCTCGTGCCGGGCGAAAAACTTCACTTCGGGGCTTCGGTGTTGCGTATACCTGCGGCGACGCGTGAGCACCGATATCCGAACACGAACGCTGGCCGGCCCGAACGCAAACGGGGCGACCCGAACCGCAGCGATACGCGTCGTCGTTTGGTACTGTGGGAATGGATGTTGAGCTGTGGACACAACTTTTTCATTAAGAAGTTAAGATTGAGGCAGAAAAGTGTATTTTTGTGTTTGCCAAAAAGGACGAATAAGATTTAAATTAATTTTCTTATTTAAATATGCGTTTCACAGTACACTTTGGTTGAATTTAACGAACGTATTTGATAGATTACTGCAATTTGTTTGCTAGAAATATATTTTTTCTCGTTAAATCGGTTTTCATAGTCAATAAAGATCGTGAATCCGTAAAGAACAAGAATACAGGTAGAAAACATTTGTAGTTTAGCAGATAAGTTTGAAAATAATCCTATAAAATCTTAACCTGAAACCGAATTGAAAGAAAGGCTTTTCATAAAAATTAATACTTCGAAATTTAAAGCGAAAAGCGAAAAATTTCCTGCCTGTAAAAAATTTAAATTCAATTGAGCTACTTGTAAAAAATCATTACATATGAATGAAAGGTCGAACGTGGTCAGGTTTTCCTTTCGAATTTAGGCGCAAATAAATATCACTCTTACAACTGAATTTATCAAAGCCCTACCTGATCTTCGAATGGCTGCCTTTTTTTGCCTAATCGTCGCAAGAAGTGAAGAAGTACGTTTTAACCTCGAAGCGTGTCAGTGTAATATTTGTAAATAGTACTTCCATTGCTTTTATTTGCAGTTAGAAATGGATGAAATAATTGTTAAAAAGATCAAAATTATGTAGCCATCCGCAAACAACCGTAAATCCCATAGTAGGACGCATCAGCGACCGCTTTTCTTACAGCACCATTCGTTCACCACCAGCAAGGCACGCTGTGGCAAAGGGATAAGATGTTGTTGGACGGTCGCAAACGCATCGACCGGTTTTCGTTTGCCGTTTTTTTTTTTCTTTCTTTCTTCTGTTTCAGTAAAGGAAGAGCAGCGCGCCATCCGAAGTCGAGCCGAAGTTTGACATGCGCGTGCCTCCGCTACAGAATCGGGCGCGTTTCTCTGGCTGGCTGGTAAGGACGCTATCTCCCCCCCCCCCCCTCCGTATGCTCACTGGAACGTGTGTGTTTAACGCTCTTACGGTGTGTTTCGTTCCCCGTTTCGTGCTCATCCACCCGCCCGACAGCGTTCGGTATGGAATAAACTCGCAGCATAAGGAATGCTCAAAATTTTGACCAGAATGGATGGTGACCCGATCGTACGAACGCACAGTGTGCGCGGTGCCATCGCAGCATCGCATATGTATGTTGCGCGACATGTTGCTGGCCGTACAACGGTGCGCGGTGTACCGCTTATGAAGTTGTCGTGTGTTAGGGTTTCACTCTGTCTGTCCGGCTGCGGGCGGTTAATCTTTCTCAAGCAGGGGGATGTTTTTTTTTGTTTTCTTTCTTTTCACCCGTTGCTCCGATTGCGATTCGAACTTGACTTGCTGTGCGTTGTTTTTTTTTTGTGTGTTGTAGTTGCTGCTTACGGCTCCATTTTTTACACCTCATCCCACAAGCCGCACTCGTGAGGGGTTAATTAAAATGAGGTTTTTTGCTTTTATTGTATCGCAATGGCTGGGCTTTATTTTATTGGTGATGTTTTGTTTTGCTCGCCCAGTCTCGGAGGGGTTTAGTAGAGCAGTGTTGTTTTTTTTTCTTCTTCTGCCTTTCTGATTTTGTATCTGGCTTAAAGTAGCAACGAAAGGAAATAAGTAAACAGCCGCACATACTTAACCGTGTGGCGGCTGCGTGAGACTGGCCACGCCAGGAAGCATGTGTAAAATTAATCCCTCCACACCCGCCATCCCGCAGCGCAGGATTGCTTTGGCAGCAGGCAAACTTCTGCTCAGTTCGCACTTCGTTTTGCGGCTACACGGTCCTCTCACCACTTGAGGCAATATTTCCCTTTGCGGGCAGGCGAAGTAGCGGGGTGAGATGAACGCGTAAAGGGAACGCAAAAAAAAAAGAAAAGTAAAGACAAGACAATCCAGACACAAGAGGATCAATTTAACCTGCAGTTGGTGCAGAGTTGTGCGCTTGGGAAAGATATCCCTTTTTTGGTCACACCAAGCGTGTTGTGTCGTAAATAAAAACAAACACACCGAGAAACGCACTGGCGGCTGGTGCTGATGCGTAGTTTTGAGATGCCATGTCCTAACATTTTAACGCTTCCTTGTAACGTGAAGCAGCGTGGTTGCAATACGGGGTTTTTGTGGCCCATTTGCTGGTGAAATGGTTCATAGTTCGGCCTACGCTGGACCTCCTCTAATTCTGGTTGGTGTAATCGGATAGCCGGGCGGCTCATGTAGAGAGTGTAAAATTGTTTTCTAATTTTTGGTTTTCTTCAGAACTAATGGATGGATGGGAAAGTGCTTTCACAGAGATTCTTCTGCATGCTTCAAAACATTGGGACATGGCGCCTAAAAAAAAGAGCGAACGCGTAGGTAAAAGGACGGGCCCTTTATACTATCGCTCTTTGTTTCTCTCCTTCTATCCCGTCCTAGCAAGTCTAACTCTCTTTTTTAACTTCCAAGGACCCACTTCAATCATCACCCAAGGGTCTTAAAAATGGTGACAAGTGGGATAGTTCAAAATACGTAGAATCGATTCTTACGCAACAAAGAAACAAGAAGGAAACAGATAACGTAATGTATATTCCAAAAACTTTGAAGATCGATAATGGTCCTGATGGTGGCTTTTGTATTTTGACGCGAAGCGTCTTCAGCTTGCTGCCTCATGTGTGCACAATAAAATGTCTTCAAGTGAGCATCATAATATGCTTCCAGAGGAACATTATAAATCACAACAACAAAAAAACAGGCAAATCATTACTACAATCGCTAAAGGTAATAAGATAAAGACTTCAGACGGTATCGTGTTGCAAAAAGAGCTCATAAAGAAAGCCAAAAAACCCCCCTTCGAATGCATCTTCTCACGACGAGCAAATCAAGTTTTGCTCAAACAGATACCCGAACAGTGGGAACGCGCGTGTATCACGGATGGAAGGCAACGGTGCCAATAAACTCAGCTTGGCGCGTCCGAATCCGACGCACCCTCTTGATCCGTATCGCCATTTTTTGAGCGATTGATCTTAAGCGATTGTCCGCTGTATTTTCCATGCCCTGACACCTTTAGCGCTGCTGCCAGCGCAGCCTTGCGATGGTCAGCACTCGCGTTCGAACGATGCGGAATTGAATCTGTTCATAAATCACACCGCTGACGGATTGTCGTGCGTTTTATTGCTGGTGATCCAAGGCGAGCTCGAGGCGTACTGGCGAGAAGAAACGGGAAGTTTTACAACATGGCAAGGTGACAGGTGAGCCGTTTGAAAAAGCTGGCAAGAGGCATGGGAATTTAATGCATAAAACAAAGTTGTTCTTCCCTATCTGGACGGTGGACATCTTTGGCCCTGGAGCAACGAATGAAGCGTTTTTGGTTGTAGACGTTCTAGATTCTAAATTTGCTACGCATTCTAGATCTAGATCTATTTCAGCAATAATCTCTCATCTTTGTTGCTGATATCTCTTACGCTTGTTGCTTCTCTCTATCGGTTCTACGACTTTAAGGATTCATGTACATTTTTGATAAAGCTACACTAATAGCTAGGATATCTAATGCTTCCTTGAATATTCTTGGTATCTATAGAACATCATCAAAAGGAATTTCGATCCTGTAGAAGATATCCCTATCGACTGGGACCCTGCGGATAGCGGATAGCTAACCAAGTCAAGTAAGACAGTAATGACAGGCGAAATCATCATTGATCGTGACTGCGAATTTTTCAAAATCTCACTTTAGCCTTTCATTTCAAATTATTCCTCAATTTGGATCACTTATGTCTATCTACCAAAGCCTACATACTTCCAATTCCTAGACGACACAGATGACTGCGCTAGTGAGATAATCGGTTCATTTGTAATTCGTTCTTTTTTGTTCAAAAATCTTCGAAACCATAGCTGCGTAACATTATCTCCCTTCGGAAACCACGATAAATGAGGCCCATCCCATCCTGCTGCTCAAGAATTTACTGACAATCAGCAACGGTAGGTGTCGAATTGAGCAATTAGGTTACAAGAAATCGGAACCCCGTAGCCTATTTTTTGTCGCACTGTTGGTTTATTTGAATGCTTTATTACCGAAAACCGAGCCCTGGGAGTACCATATGTCCGTATCGGTTCGGTTCTAGGGTGTCTGCTATCTAATCATCACCATATTATTACCCCCGTAGCGTGGTGGGAGAACGGTACTGTGCAGCAGTTTGTACCCAAGGACTGTGACTTTGAGACATCGACACAGAAACGTCGCTGCTGTGATGGTACCGTGCTAGGTTTATCAATGGACCTACACCAACCCTTTTTGCCCTATCGAATCGTTTGCTTTTTAATATTCTATCTGCGCCGGCCTGGCTGTGTCCCACGGAGTGCTCTCGGGGAAGGAACCCCCAAAAAAAAAAAAAAACAATATACACCACGCATGGCATATAACCAGCCAGCTCGAGTGCAGCAGGGTGTCGTAAAACATGTGGCCATGTACAATATCAACAACAACATCGACTACAAAAACACCAAATATCTCTCACTCTTGCACACGTTGCTGGGATTTTTGTTTTGGAAGATAGTCGGCAAGGCGAGAGCGATCAACACTCAAACAGCATCCGAGACATTGTTCCCGGGGCAAAAGGAGAAACGACGAATAAAAAAAGGATGCAATGCGGTACACAAAACATGTGGCCGCGGTCTGGTGCTCTCTGTACGCCAAACCACGACTCGGTCCCCAGCCCGGGAGGTGTTCAACTCCGTGTAGTTTTCTTCTATTTGCTTCCCTGGCTGTCGGTTCCAGCGCAATCGAAGTGCGTTTGTTCTTGCCAGTAAACGCGTCCTTGCATGTTTTGTCGCGACCGGTTCACGAAGATGCCCACATGCGTACACATGACAGTAAAGAACACGGACACATAAATCCCTTAAAGGCGCACCATAACATGCATGCAGGCAGCATCGAGACACCCCAGCCATTCAAATTGTTCCAATTCAAATAGAATGAAATACAGACAGATAAAGATAGAACAGATAAGAAAACAGATAAATAGCAAGAAAAACAAAACTCTGTTGTGGTTGTAAGTGCGTCGAAAATTATTTCTTAATTGCTCTATTCTTTTCGTCACGCTTGCTGCTGCTAACGGTTGCTTAACTTTTTTCTTCTTGGCCAACGACCTTCTTAAAAGTCACGCCGACTATGTCTCTCATGGCTTACAAGATGCGCTGATATCACGTAATTGGGTTGTTAAAAGTCCTGACTACAGAGGGACTACACGGTCCGGAACGGATTTGAACACAGTCCTGCCCGTATGAAAAGCGGCGCCGCTGTCGCATCACCAAAGGGACGCACCGGAGGTATATTGACTATTTCATGTATTTCTGGTTGAAGTCGGCCAGCAAATTGTAAAATATTATTTCAGGGTTGGTGAAATCTTGATGAAAAATTCCAAAAATATAAATCTCATATACAAAATACTTGCTTTAGAAATGAGCAACATATTAATTCTTTGCTTTAAAATGACTTTAAGATGACATCTGTACCTATACAATCCACAAAATAATACAATATTTTGTCAAAAAAAAAAAAAAACAAGCTGATGTCAGTAAGAAAATTCCAAAGCCAAACCCTTGATGCCTTTTTTCGGCCACCGAAGAAGTGTTTCCAAACGAAAGTGCCTAACAGCGAGGGTCCTGTAAGTACTGCAAAGGTTCGCAAATCGAAGCAAAACGAGCTCGTGAAGGAACCGGCGCACAGGCAGGCAACAGTAAGTCCAATCAATCTGTTTTGCTTGCAGCAACCGGTCTCCGGGGACCGGTTCTGACCAGGGTTGGGTTCTGTCAATTCAAATAAGCAAAAAGTTTGATTTTCTGCCGGTGTTGATTGGACACTGTGCCAGGGTTCAAAATGTTTTTTGATTTAATATTTTATTCAAAAGCCCATGCTCAACTGTAATTCTTTTCTCTGTCCTGGTCCTTCTTACGGTAATCCAGTATGCGTTGTGAGGCTTTGATCAGTAAAGGTTTTTTTTTTTGCGGAATTTTATCATGAAATTAAATTATGCTTACATTCACATTTGCAGAAGAATTGGTTTGCAGAACTAAAGGGCTCCTGGAATTGGAGATATTTGTTTGGATGAACTTTCATCCCAAAGAAATACTACAAGGTTAGAGGAACTTTGTCGCCAACGGGTCTCAGAACGTCAGGACTATCAGGAGAGGAAAGAAGTTTTTGGAGATGTTTAATTAGCCAGCAGATGCAGATTCCAAGACTCTTACTACTCTGGGCTCTGGATATTTAGTGTAGTAAGCATAAACAGATACCAAGTAACCAACTGAACATGAGTAAATCTACTCCAATTTCTTAAGTTGGTTGGCTAAGAATTTGGTGTATTGTTCGATACGATGGGACCAAAGCTGCATGTGCCGAGCTAGAGAGGACTGTGCACTTTGTACTAAGTTTCCTGTTATTGAACTGAAGCTAATTCTTGTGTCCTGATTTATCTCGGTACATCGTTCTTCTTGTACCGAAACTCTTGATTCCTCCAATTAGAATTTGTGTCTCAACTGTCACATCAGCTAACGATAGCACATCTTTATATAGAGTCATCGCTTTGTCCCGCTTTATTTAGTGTACCATCATGCAAAAAAAAAACTGGAAAAGACTTAAGAATTACTACGAGGATAAAACCAATGTTGTCAACCATAACACTTCCTCACAAAACTTATCTCATTTCATGAATGTAAAATCAATCGAACTCCAACTCGCGGCCAAGCGTACGTTCACGTTCCGTTCCGGTGTAAGGGATTTTCCCTAACCAAAACCCGGGAGCCTACAAGGCTCGGCACACGCTGACTGGTGAATTGCGGTTGTTCAATTTTACTACCAAACATGAGGCTAATTATTTAGGCACACGACGGCTACAGCGAGACGAAAGTTTTGCACCGTCCCGGCATTATGCGATAGCCTGCCACGGGGTAAAACTCTTGATGATTTTCGTTTTTACTCTTCTATTATCCCAGCGATCCCAGAGCGTCCTTAGCGTGTGTGTGAGTGTTTCGGTCGGTGGGTTTGCGTTTATGGGCGATCCGGTGTGCAGTACCGTGCGGCAAGCTTTAGGTCCTCTTTACGATCGTACCGGGGCGGAACTATCTTCATAACCGTAACCATTACACGGAGCAAAGTCTTAAGGTAATGGTGCAACTTTCTCCCTAGGGCCATTTGAGGAACTGTGCAGCGAAAAGGCAAAAAAAAAATACAAAAGGTGTAAGCAAATGGTGGGTAGCTTCCGTACCGGAGTACATTTTCGGAGGTCATTTGTTTGTGTTTTTTTCCTTTCCTGTTTTTGTTTTCCTTGCTTTGGAACGTGTGTATGTGTATATAAATATATCAAATCGTCTCGCGTATTGCCTTGATATTGGTGGAGAGCAGAAGAGATTATTCGCAGCTTCGCTGCACTACCCGTAACGCAAGGTCACGTAAGCTGTGCTGTCAAAAGCGTAAGGAATCCTTTGGGCTAGTGGGTGCCAAAACATCGAGGCTCTTTGGAATATTGGGTGTGAATTGAAAGTAATTGGAGCAAACAATGGAGCGAGCAAGACGGTGTGCCCAGTGCACAACGAAACCTCACCAGTTTGCCTGATGGCAGTACAACATTTGTGGCTCATAGTACTTTGTTTCGCACCGATCCGGATAAGCGGCTGATTGCATTATCCATGTTCCAAACATTAATTTTTGAAGTACCTTATTTGAGCCTGGGTATGGCGCGCAAAGTTCGCAGAACTTTAGCCCAACAGTAATCCTCGCTGCTTCCCTCAGCTCTTTATGACAACCTATAAAACCATTACCGATATCCCGTATGCTGGGCGTGGGCTGGGTAGTGTGTGTGTGTGTTTTTGTTCTTCGACTGACATGACTGACATATTTTTGTCGGCTAATTCAAATACTTCTGTGCCCGGCATCTCTGGTACCGCACACGGTGGCCATCTGGTTCTGTGAGTTGCGGCAAAGGTAATCTCGTGTCTGGCGTGCCAATAAGCGAGTGCCACTGCGTGGAGATGGAAATTGGGATGTCAGTTTTTAAGTGATTAAATTCGCGAAACCATTCCCCCGCCGAATCACTGCCGTCACGGTACCGTGCTGACAGTGTCCATCATGGCCAGGAGGAGTTTTGGTGGTCTGAAACAGTGAAGTGTGAGCAATATCCCGGACGTGTTGCTGCACGCTCGCTTAACAGCGATCGAAGACAACTCTCATCGATGGAGTACCAACGACGGGAGCACGCAAGAAATGTCGCATTAATGGAGAAGATGGATGTTATTTTCGTTGTACGGTACGTGTGTGTTACAACGTCTTTTTTAGTTCTACCTTTTCCCTTAAGACTGTGATACCCGTGAAACCTCACTTGCCAGCTGTTACTCTGCAACGCCTCTAAGAAGCTCTAGTGCAGAATACTACAAGGTGGCGAAACATGAAGCAACTGCAACTTGTACAAGAGCGCAGCTCGCTCGCGTTCGATTGTGGTTAGTGTGGGGCGACATTCCTGCAACCGGTGTGCAAGGACTGGTCGCCGCAGACCACGGATAAATGATAAATACACCAGTGCAGTGCAGCGAGTTGGTAAACGAGCCGTTTTAAATTAGCCCCCAGCTCGGTCCACCATCGGCAGCGACAATGTCCGTACCGGTTTTTTTTTTCATGCTCTTCCTTTCTGCTGCTTGCTGTTGCGATGCGGCCCTATATCGATAATTGTGGTCGGGAATGAAATTTCATCCATCCACCATCTGACAGTCGCGCCAGGACGCGGGACTGCGTAACCGATCCAGCCAGGCCGCGTCAGATGATAATGTGCAAATGACGGACGGATACTGGATATTCTGACTCGCCGCGTTGAGCAATTAATCGGTCACTCGCCTCCCCTTCCCGTGGGGTGGTGGCGCTTCTGCACAATGGAGTGGTTGGTTGCAACGCTCTACCAAATTCTAACGGTGCAGTGGCCAATTGGCAAACGGGAACGTACGGATGTGCCGGACAGAGAGCTAACGTGAGCAGCGAGCGAACCTGTAGCGTTTTCTTTGGTGAGACATTAGACGGCCGGGTGTACGGGTGCCGTTGAACGACATGGGCGAGTCAATCAACGATCTGCTTGGTGTGGAACACCATTGCAATCTACCTCATAGCGTGTGACAACACACTCGGCTGAAGTTGATACGATGGTTTGCTATAATGTGATTCAATGTTTGTGGCATAACACCCGAGCAGAGTAATAATTGGGCAGTGTAAGTCATCATCAGAATTTTCGATGACACGTTAGTTAAAATTTAGGGTTTAACAGCCTTTAGAACAGGCTTTAATATAGTACGAGCAATGCGGAATACGAAATACACAGCCTTTTTCGACTTGAACGCACATCGGTTTAACTACGCTGTCAATTGAAAACACAATTACTTATTGTTTGTTTATCATGCAAAGGTGAGTTCTTGGATTGGATTTTTTTACACGGAGTGATTGACAACTCTTGAGAAACGAATCGTACATTATAAAAGGAACATCCCAAGCCGATGTCCATGATCCAGGTATGGTAAAAGGTGCTGACGGCTTCCGAACCTTGATTGTCTTTTTGATTGAGCGTAGCTAAACTGATTAAATGTGTGTTTAAGTTGGAAGATATTAAGCATTATGAATCCTGTATAGTTTGAGCTATTATGATGATGATTCTATGGGCCAATGGGAAACCTTTAACTATTTTCACCAGACACATCTTGGCTAATGGCGTGTCTGATACGGACTCCACAAACTCCTGCGTTCCAGAAGACTCCAACAACACACGAAATTTACGATTTACCGCACCTTGGTAGTCGTTCGGTAGTCCTCTACGTGTACGAGTCTTGGACTATGCTGACGGAGGACGCCAATGCATTCGCCATTTTCGAGCGGCGGGTGCTAAGGACTATCTTTGGTGGTGGTGATATCCTGACGGTAATCAGGCAAAGCTGATGAGGAAGCCCGACTCATGCTCCACCAAAAACACGAGGCGTAGAGGAGCACAGCGAGCTCGTTGGTTGGACCAAGTGGAGTCAAACCTGTCCGGATATCGGATACAGCCGTGGATGGAGGACTGCAGCCCTGGACCAAGGTTCTTGGAAACGGATTGGCTACCTGACCATGTCGACGTGACGTGCTCAAGTCTGAGCAGGTCAAGAAGAAGAAGAAGAAGAAGAAGAAGAAGAAGAAGAAGAAGATCTCCGCTAATCCTAGTTTTAGGTTGTTTTTTTGTTCTTCTTGATGCTTCAATTATATGCGTGCTAGGTATAGACCTGACTTGAAAGTCTTTCAATCATGTTGCTAGTCCTATTATCTCTTTAGAACTCCGAAATTGAAATCTTGACACAAACTTGCTATAAGAAGAAGCCAGGGCGTATACTGAGCTGTTTCAGTCAGTCAAATGTGCCTGCTAATGAATTCTAGCATCGCAGAATAGTTAATTGCTAGATAATTGTTGCATAAGTTACCAAACTTCCACGATTCCATTAAGCGTTTCGGCAAACACTCATCAATTATTGTAGAGCACATCTACGAACCGAAAATTGGCGACCTTAAAACGAGCAACTTTCTGACACGGGTGGATGAAATTCCTTGAAGGGTACCAAGCCAATTTTCAAACATTCAAAACATGTACTAATGAGACATTTCGACAGGAGTGAGATATATTTATGTTTTTTTTGGTTTTTTCCTCCCAATCTTGCCGTTTTGCTGAACGCAACCCTTCCCAAAAGAAAACGGCGTACGTGATAATTTTTGCATCCCGCACCCTCTCTGTTACTCCTGCCCATCCCGTTCTCCCAATCCTCCGCAAAGGGTATAGGGATGCTTGATGCAAAACGCTCATTTCTCACTTGCGCTTGCGGGGAGGGTGGGTAATGGGTTATGAATCAATGGCAAGTGTGCAGAAAATAGCTAAACCGAAAGATGCTTCTGCCAGCGCCAACGAAGAATAATACATTCGATTTTTGATGCAGCCGGAGAAGATGAAGCACGGATTCGAGTGCACCGAAACCGCGTCAACGGGAAATGCAATGTAGCACGTGCTTTTTGTGGTGTATAAGACGGTCGGGGGTTGCATCCCTGGCTGTTTTTGCTTCTCATCGTCATCTTTGTAGATTCATTAAAACGCCCTTTAGCTCTTGACGTCAGCCGTTCTTGCGTTTTTCACTAACACACACACACATACACATACACCTCATCATCGATGGTGGTGGTTCGTTGACTCTCAGTGTAGGATGGTTGTTTTTTTTTTTTATTCGCTTCTCTTACTATTGTCTTACTTCGGGACTGTAGACTTTGAACGGTTGCCTACTCGTGTGACGATGCTGACATCTCTTCATCTCTCTTCAGGCCACCGTGCACCACCCAGCGCCGCATATCGTGCCCATAAACGCCAAGAGCCTGCAGACGCAAAATCAGCAATAAATCCAGGATTCTCTCCAACTTCTAATAACACCAATGAGGCACGTTCCGCCGGGTAGCCCTGGCGCGCACAGTGTGTGTGTGTCAGCCTGACTGACTGACTGGAAAGTTCTCGTCCCGCATCCCGCAAAGTGCTTCATGGTTCAACTTCAAGAAGTAAAAACTGTCACTGCAAAGGGTAAGCATAATTAGGAGCTATCGCCCTCAGTGCGACTGTCAAGGCTTTTTTAGTTGTTGTTGTTGTTGCTGCTGCTGCTCTTGGGCTTTTTTTCACCCTTTTTCGGGGAGGTATGGACTCTTCAACTTCAACCGGGCACGGGTACAATAATAATGTGTTCTGAGCTGGTCCTCAAATTCGTATTCGGTTTGGGTTGGCACAATCACACACACACACACATCGGCAATAAAGCCTACAGGACTTGTAAAGGAATGGGATATATGGATCGGGGTACAGACAAACATCGGAAGGGGAAGGGGGGGGTTGGGTTGGGTTGGAAAGAAATCCCTGTTCAAGTGTGACAGTTGGCAACAATGGAAATAGCAGGAGAGGGTTGCTATTGACACGTAACCACGGTAGAAAAAGGGGAACGAAAAAAAAAAACCCTCCGGCATGTAAGGGGCGAGCGTCCCAAGGCTCCAAAAGTCCTCGCCTCCACCGTCACCGTTCCCGTTGCACACACGGCGAGTGGGACTTTGGGTTGGTTTCAAGTGTGGGCTAGATAAATTTTACGTGCAATAAAACATAATCAGTCTCAGGCACACCAACCCGAACCAGGAGAGCTACTAGCCTTGGTCCGGGCGCCTGCCGGTCCTGACGGGGTGAGTTGATTTTTTTTTTAAAGTGCTAGACACTGCGTGCACGTGTATGTGTGTGTTTGTGTGTGTTTTTCTTCCTCTTTCTCCAAATGGCACTGCTACAGCACTTCATATCAAGAGACAATTAAAAGCCTTTGGATGGGGAAGTCTGTCTCCTGGAATCCCCTCAGCGTCAGGCGTTGCTAGTTTGGGCGACGTCCACCATTGGTGTTCTCGGCGTGTGTGAGTTTGTGAGCAGGCATTTATGAAGCCCTTCATGTACAGTATCAATGTTGCGGAAAAAGTGTGCGCTCCATGCAAGAGATCTGCCCCAAAACGTTGGGCCGGGCACATCCAAAATGTACGATTCGAGCCCTGAGCAAAGCTGCAATCCTTTCAGGGTATCAAACCTTTAGAACCACCTTGCAATTACTTCATCACTCTGGATAGAAAATGATGTGGTTGGGAGGGGAGGGGTGGGGGCGGGAAGAGGAAGTTTGTTCTGTCTCAGCCCCTGTGCTTCAACTCCAGGACTACCACGCCAGGACTTACCACCGGATGGTGTATGTTTACTCTTGCTCTTTGAGTTTTGAAGTTGTAAAAGGCAATCAACGCTGGTTAGAGTTCCGGTAACTTCTTCCAAAACCGTCCCATTACGGGCTACTTGACCCGACAGGCTCCCCCTCTCCCCTTCCTTTCAGCCGGACCAACGTTTCATCAACGTCCAGCAGCAGTTAACAGCCCTACCCTGTCAGCTATTCACTTTGTCGCCGAATTCTCTTCTGGATGCTTTGATGATAATCATTGCTTTATTGCACCCATTATCGACGTCGTATTTCAGCCAACATCAGCAGGAGAAATGAGGTGACAAATCGATGTTTACAGTTTTCGGGTGCGAGGTTAAATGGTTTTGACAAGGTGTGGCAGACGCACCACTGCCTCACAGGCAGCTGGAAGGCATTCAGCATTGTGATCCTTTATGGCTCCATCAAAACCGACACCCGGGCGTTGCCTGGGCAATCAGTTTCGTCTGCTACTACTTGCGAGTCTGCAATCACTCGGCAAACGGGATGCATTAAAGGAATTCATTGCCATTCATTGGATTAGAAGCGGGAAGGAACTGTGCGGTGGGTGCTCGCGATTCATACGCTATTGGGCAGCTAGATTAAAGAAATCCGATTCGGTTTCGTTCGGTGCTTGTGCTTTAAATTTAGAACGTGATCGAGTGTGATAAGTTAAAATTTTTAATTAGAAGCGGACGCATTTAAACCTCCATTAATTCATAGTATGCGAAGGGCATGGAACAGTATTGGTTGGCAACATATGGTTTGGAAACTGTTAAAACTCCTCTGCTGGGAAATCGGATTATCCAGACAAAGTTGACATTTTGTGTGGCATGTCATTCTTTTTCGTTGGCGACAGAATGGAGCTGGAATCGGGTGAAGTTCTCGTGCAGAACTTTAATCGCTGGAATTCAGCAAACTGAGCATGTATATGAATTTTCGGAATTTCTGTAAATATAGTGCTTCACTTTATCAGGAAAAACTTATCGAGGTATTAACGGTGATTACTAATCTCTAACAGACACACTTTCAAACAAACCTTCTCTCATCAAAAATCGAGTAAATCGGCAGATTGTTTTTTGAGTGGAGAGACGTCAAACATTCGTCAAGTTTTTGATTTCGTTGAGTAGCAAACTCAACGAAACCTACTAACATACTAGCTTTCAGAGTGAAAAATGTAAACAAAAGCAACTGTAGCTATAATCGATCTCATGTAGTTCTTGGCCAAGGATGAAATTGGAGTACAAATTTAACGATCATTTGCTTTTTGCACTGCCTACCGAATAATACAGAAATTTCGATTCAGAGAGCTTCTGTCAAACGTTCGAACGTGATAGTAAGGACTATTGTTTAAAGTAACCGCACCTACGGAGTTTGCTTAGAGATTCTGAGCTTCATAATCAACAATTCTACATCAAGACTTTAAGAGTCTCATTCCGAGCCATTCCGAGTCTTTTTAAAATCCCTTTCCCTGTGCTCTTGCCGCTCTAGCTCAGCAACTCTGTGGCAAGGACGTTCACAATTCGCATTATGACCGAAGCGGGATTGTTCATCAAAAACCCGTCGGTGTCGGCTCTGCACCAGTACCGTGTCACACATACACCAACACACCCGTGCAAATGTCCCATGCAGGCCTGATATCAACGACACGTTAATGCATCATAAATACCATCACATTTGCTAATAAATTAACATAATGAGTCTAGCGAGCGTACGCGGAAATGAAGATCTCGTTTACTTGATTCGCGGCGCTCCCGGTGCGCCGCGAAATGCGCAATTTCGGCGCCGACAAGTGCGCGAAAAGGTACATGCACGGGCACTATTCGGGAGCGTGGGAAGGGGGAGCGTATGTAATGCTAATTAGCGCTAACGTGTCGCCCAAAAGCTCACCTCCAAGGGCACATGGGAAGGACTTCGAGGCACAAACACACAGGGAGAAGCATAGCGTCACCTGCGGATGATGCGCGTCGGTCCCGGTATGAGTCACCCGGTTTTTGACCATGACCTTTTGCGGGTGCCATCTTCCGAGTTGACTAGGGTTTGGTGTGGGCGTTGATAAGGTAGTGTAAGAAATGTTGTGTGCAATGAATTTATGGGACTGTGTCAGTTGCTGCCGAGCGTAGGGAGGCAGATGAAAAAGAGTCTCACATAAAAAAAAGGGCGCACTGGTTTTCAAGATGTCCTAATTAATGTGTGGGTCACCTTCGTTGGCACCAGTACGCTGCGCATTAGCGCTAGCGGGGAATGGCACAGTTTACAGTAATTTGAAAATATTGTTATTGTCCTTTCCAAGGGTTTTGCTTCAACTCCGGGAACGATGAATCGGTAGCCATTAAGGATGTGAATCAGCATGAATCAGCGTGGTAAGAGTGGTGCGAGTCGGCGAACCCCTTCAGGAAGGACTGGTGCGCTGGTTCGTGCATTAGGGGTTACCTACCCATTGCAGATATCCCCCAACTCTCGTCGGCACATCAACTCGGGATGAGTTACAGTGCGCCATACTCAGCAGGGAGGCCTCCATCACCTCTAAACCTTCGAAGATAAAGAAACTCAAGGAGTCTTACTGTTCAACGTTAAAATCGGTTGCTTCCAGTATTGCGTTTCGCAAAGCTGTTTATGCAGCACAGCCCTGCAGACACCACTATTTGTGGCACCTGCAGCAGGTTGATGAGTGTCTTGCAGCATTCATCTTACGGCGTGCTCGCGACACATTAGTAGCTCAGCAGGAAGCGCATAGCGCTGGCTCAGTTCGCTGTTCATCATCTTCATCCTGCCACGGAAATCGCACATTGTCGTGCTGAGGTGCATTTTTGGGAAACTTTGCCGTCTAAAGCTACTTACGCCACCCTGCACACATCTGAGCGGAATATAAAGAAAAGAGCGACAGGGCTCAAATACGTTTATATCTTAATTCATCCGTACCCGTCCTTTGTCTTGCCTCCAGACGTCACCAACTCCATCCGCATCACAATAAAAAAACAAGGGTTAGTGGCTGTAATTGACTGTTCAAGAGCACGAATGGCTCACAATGTGGTTGTGTGTTTACATGTGAACGGTCCCGAGCTAGGAGGTTGCGCTGAATAATTCACCACCAACCATCATTTTCATCGATGGCCGCAACCAAATGGAAGGAAAACTCGTTACTGTAAGAACGTCTCGCTTACCTGGCCGTTTGTTCGGGGTCCCATACAACCGGAGGAGGTAAATTATTTGCTTCTGGATCATTTTCCCAGGTGAGTAGAGTGCTTCAAGAGCGCACTTGTAGTTTCTTTCCTTTTTAGAATTTCGGGATGGCTTTAATGATTGTTTTAATAAAACTTTCTTTAGAGTGAATGTGAATGAGCTTAGTGGATGAACTCTAAGCATTCTAAATAGAACTCCTACTTTCATTATGATTCATCACTTGTTCGATCTACTATAAATGAATTTCCTGTGATATTTACTTTGATATTTTTTTCTTAGTGAAGGAATGAACTTCGTGAATAAACTCTAAGCATTCGAAATAGAACTTTTACAGTCATGATGATTCATCACTTGTTAAATCTACTATAAAATGAATTTCCTTTGACATTTACTTTGATATTTTTTCTTAGTGAAGGGATTAACTTCAATGTCAATGAACTCTGAGCATACTTCATTAGAAACATCCATGTATTAGTGCTTTTTAAATTGTGAAATCATTATAAGATTAAAGTTTATTAAATATTTTAATGATTTTTTTTTATTCTTCCAGGGACTGTCTGACAATGTTATAGTTTTCCTATTTGTTATGTTTTTAAGAACGCTTATTCAATCAAATATTTAAGAAAATAATTAAATATATTTAAAAATACAAATAATTTGAAATTTTCTCAACTTTACTTTGAGAGCTTCATAAAATCTATTATATTTAAACAAAATATGCTCCTACATCAAGAAGTCCAGTTCCCGCAAGCATAAAAAAGAACAAGCAAATGAAGAAATCAAGCAAATAATACACACACTCTCCACACATCGAAACCTGTGTGTCAGGACACTCGGTGCAAATGAGAGCAAAGCCACCAAATGGACTTTTCCATTTTTCAGTTTTTCTTTTTCCTGCCCTAGTCAGGTAAGTATGGTGGACGGAATCAATTCAATGAACCAAAAAAAAAAAATCGAGTATTTAGGGCAATGCTGGATGGGCTTTTCAAAATTTACCCCCTTTAAAAAAGTAAGAGCTTGAACAAAAAAGGAAAAGGAAGAAAATTATGGATGGAAAATCAGGATCAGTAGAGAATGTAGTAGTAAAAGCTCGGGAAAATCGACCTCACTCATTTTATTTTATTTTATTTCTCTGATGGAGGTTTTTTTATTTTTTTGTTGGTAGGGGTAGAAATGGTTGTTTGTGACACGGATGTACGTGTATTATGCTTGTGGTGTGTGTGTGTGGTGGGTAGTTAGTGGGACAAATCGACAGGACAATCAAATGATATTCTTGATCCTCTCAACTTTATTGGTGTGGCTAGAAAGGAAGGAATCGAATTTCCCAACCACTTTGTTAGAATGGCTGCTGCGCTAAAGAGAAGAAATAATAAATACATTGTGGGTGTGTATGTGTGTGTGTGTGTGTGAAAAACATCCTAGAATGTTTTTCTTCCTTCTCCACACACGCGCAAGCCTACCCAAATGAGTGTCATTTATTGAAACATTGAACCAAAACAACACGGAAAATAAAACGCAGTTCCAAAATTCCGCACCATTTCCCAGTTTGCCAGTTCAAATGTGTTTCTCACGGCCTTTTCGGGAGGGCCCGGCAGGAAACGGTAGCAAATTGCACCAATACCAATGCACCTGTGTAATATGCCGCGTGTGTGTGTCTGCCGAAACGCTGCCTAGCATGCAAATTTCCACACTGTCAATGATTAATGATTTTTTATTGTTTCTGTTTGAATTTTGTTTCTCTCGTGTGTGTGTGTGTGCAAGATTGTGTATGTGTGATTGTTAATCCTTTCTTTGTGTTTGCATTACCAGAGTGTGGAGCTTTTGGGTGAGGTAACGGGGAGGGCGAAAATTTCGAAATCGGAAACAATGCAACTGGCATACTGACCGCCGTACACACACGCACACACATTCACACGGCAGGAAAAAATATTTTCCCCCGAGACCTGGTATGCTTGGCCTGGCAGAATACCTTTGGGTTGGCGTGAAAAACATAATTTCGGCCATCGCTACGACAGTACTCTTTTTTCTTTTAGTTTTTGCAAAATAATTACTTTTCAAAAATTTGTAGGTTTTGGCTTAAAGTATGTTTTTATTTTTTATTTTGTAAATTATTTTGCAATAGTACCTTTTATACTTTACACAAATTTTGTTCCAAATTTATTGAATGAGTTTTCATTTCTCTTGTACAGGATTCCAATAATCTAGCGTTTTGAAAACAATTTGTCAATAAAAAGCGGAAAAAGAATAAGTTTTCAATTTTTTTTATATCTTAAATGTCTGTTTTCGCTCTTTTTGTTTACTTTTTATCGTTTTTCGATGTAAAAACATCATATAGCGATTAGTTTTCCCACTTTTTAACGCGTTTTTGCTTTAAACGGTTTCTATTTTAAATACAGTGAGTTGGTTTTGGATTTATATATTATTGAAATTTAATTTTTCATGGTTGAACTGTTTTTCTTATGTTTGTCCCAGTGTTTCATGTATACATTTTTGACTTTTGTTCTTTTTTATAGATAATTCTGCGTTACTTCTTTGTGTTTGTTTTATTTTACTAACTGTTTTTTACTGTTTTTTTTTACTTTTGTTATCGTGAATTTATAATAAGTTAAGTAATGGAAAACAGGACATTGAGTCAAAAAGGAATGAATTCATAAATACCAAATGTTCTTGCTGTTTAAATTAAACGCCATTTTGGTAGCAAAAAGCATCTTAGGAACAATGTTTACCCACTTTAAATCGATTTAGATCGAAACGGAAAGATCGAAGCGTTGAAAAATTTTGCTCGCTCCTGGCTCCGTTCAATATGCTTCACCATTGCACGACGTTTGAATCGGATTTGTTAGTTTTGTCTTGTCTTAATTTCGATAGTTTAATTTACCCTTGGCTTGGGTTTTCACTCGTTCGCTGAGGGCGATAGTCCCGAACCATATGCAAGCTTGCCGTGCCGTGCACAGCTCGGGGATGCAAAATTTGGTTCACCTTCTTCCGTTCATTTCCTCACCCGCAGCTCTCGGCCAATCTTGAAAGCATCACCCGTCTGTGAGCAAAATAATTCAATTTTAAAAATCAATTAAAACATATTCTAATTACGGACAATTATTGCTGCCTACCTTCGAAAAATACGGGAGCTTTTCGGGGGTCCCATTTGGACTTTTTTTTTAAAGAGGGTGGCATCCGGCTAGCCGACAAGGTGCCGGATAGACAAAATCGGCACACAAGAATGCAACCCCCTCCCCCGGTACCACGGTGGGTTGCTGCTGCGTTATGGAATCGAATAACGTTGATGACGCTGATCGGTGTCTCTGCCCGCAAAATGTTTCCCAAAAATGTGATCAATTGCATTTGCTTTCGGTCGGTTTTTGCAACCATTTCTTTTTCCTTCTCTCTTTGGATCTCTCGTTTCCCTTGCACGCTTTGCATTCTGGTCACAGAGGAGTCTGGGCACAAAATTTGCCTTCGCCAAAGAGATACGCCGGGTAAAGCGAGGAGCAAGGCACCCCTTTTGTCTCGATGGGTGAGCACCCTCGTCCCAAAAGGGTTTGCTGCGAATCGTCATTGATTTTTCGGGCGATATGTTTAAATCGTCTGAAGGAAATCGGGTGTCCCCCGAAAATGGGAAGCTCGGGCACCTCGTGCGCTAATTGAATGTGCAAAATGTGGATGTTTCACTTTGTGTCATAAGTCTGGCCGGTATAGGTCAGTTTGGATGGTTCTTGTGGGTCGCAGAAACAACCCACCCAGCTGCTGATCAATCGATTTTGCTAATTTGTACGGTCCGGTATGAAGCTTCGTCCATACGTGAGGTAATGCTCCATCAGGATTAGGGTGATATATTGTTTAAACGCGTGGATAGAAGTGCTTAATAACAAAAAAAAAACTTTAATGGATCAAATAGAGACCTCAAGAACAATTTCAATTTTATGAATCGTCTCAGATATTGTTGGAGAACGTCTTTTGACTTGATGCATGATGACTTATGACCATAATCTCAATATGTGTTTTTCAGGGCACAGAACAAGTGTCTCTAGGTTTAAAACAATTCACGATTTTGACAGAACAAACCATCCGAACAATCTTCGTCATACTTCTATGACCTAAGAAACACTGTTTACACCTCACGCACACGCAGAGAAGATCCTCGGAAATATCAATTGGCCTTCCTGTGCCTAAATTTGTAGCAACTTTTCAATTGGTTAAGTTCAAAGGGTCAAAGATTAGCATTAACATCAGAATGTTCTTACCTTATCCCGAAGAGTGAACATTTTTCGTTTACAATAACGACTGGCTGATCATTTTCCTTAAAATAATGAGGATTTCCGCAACAGATACATAGATTAAATGCAAAATCACAATACTTTACCGTTTTTCGAGTGCACTTTCCGAAAGAAAAACTCCCATTTTAGAGCTTCTTTTCGTCAGTATCTAAGCTCATTGCAGCACCCCAATTGCTGTCTAAAATCTGAAAAAAAATGCACGGAATAGACAATGAAAGAAATCGCGTTACTGCCGCGAGATTAAAAGGAATGATGGTGTTCAAAAATCAACTATAAAATTTCGCCTCAGGAGGAACTAAATAAAATGAAATGAATCCAATAAAAGGAAGCGATAAGATCGAGCTACATAGAGCGCAAACGCAAAGCGCAAACCTAAGCGTTGTGTCAAAATGTACTGTGGTTTTTAGCGCTTCGTGTAGTCACAATATATTTGCGCTCGGCTTTTGTAAGCGCAAATGCGCTGAATGACAACCGGTAGCAGAAAATACCGTATAAAATTGACTTTAAATGACAGTAAAATGTTATTATTGGCAAAAAAAAAGCATAACACATGTAAATATCCGTAAATATCTTCTTCTGTCGTCGCTGGTACGAGTTGTTAACAAATGTTTGCGCATGAAAGTTTGTTTACAAATGTTATCAACCCCTGAAATTGTTTTGACACAACGCTTGGGTTTGCGCTTTACGTTCGCGATCCATATAGCCCGAACAAACTCGTATTTCTAGGGCAAAGGCATTCCTCAACAAGAATCCTCACAAAAATACGTTCAAAAATATAAGATCAAGCGAATTTGTGAATAATTATAAAAATTTTCCTTCCCGGACAAAAAAATACTGGGTTTTTTTAGTATGTTTCAAAATCAATGCATCACAATAGACAATTTTGTCGGTGTAAATTAAAAATTTAGAGCAAAATTTATAATGGAAAATATTTGGTCCTTGGCATAAATGGTATAAAAATAGTGGCCTTATTGGTCTCAGACGTATGAAATCGTATGAAAGTTTTCTTAGGTGTGCAATAATTTTGCAAATGAGCCTATGGAAACACCTTATCAAAAATGTTTGTGGTCAAGACGGAATTAGGACTGTTCGTCTAGATTCAGAAAAAAAAAAACATTTTCATTCACGACAGCTTTGACTACGGTCCTAAGCTCTCCAGGACCAACAGGCTGAGGAGAACTAAAAACTAACATTATATCAAATCCATTACATCCGAAGCACTCATTTGCTGTAAACGTAAATTCCCCGGGACGAAACCCTACCCGTGTGGAAACCATATTAAGTGCACGATTTATACACACAGTGTATAATTAATGCTATTAACTCGTGGATGAATGTAAGCGGCATTTGTTCGCACGGAACAACCACCAAATTCAACGAAAGTTGAACTTGTTGATTGAGACAGAATATCGAAACTTTACGCATCTAACACCAACAACAGTAGTTGCTGCACAAAGTTACAGTTTCTATCAATTGTAACAAATTTCCATTCATGAAGCACACAGCTTCACGCGCTTACTGCTGCGTAAAATATCAGCTTGCTTCGGTTTCAGCCATTTGGAGCACACGCTCGCGAGCTGCATCAAACACATTTGGACAGTTTTCCACGGAAAACAAGCCGGTTTGTCGATTGACGCTTACCACCACCGTCGGTTTGGTTGGTCGACGATGGATGACGGTCTCGGTCAGAATATTTAACCGAAATTTCCGTCCGCGGTACACACCGCGGCGAGACGAAACACCCAATCCCGATGATCTGACCTTCACAGCATCGACCCCGTTTTCTCGAACGAAGATAAAAAGAAGAGCGCAACTCTAAAACTCTCGATGCAATCGTGCCTGTCTCTCTCTCTTTCTATTTGTATGTGTGTGTGTGTTTAGTTTTTCCATTAATGGTTTTCCCCCAACGATCTCATGAAAAATGTAAATAGTCAATGTATGACAATTTCCGCTTACCGATCACATTTCGAGACGAGCTTGGCGTGGAAGAATGGAAGCAGAAGCGGGAAGGAAAAACCGGAGTGATTGTAGCAGCGGAACCATTTGTCGCTGACGGGCTTGGAAAAACTGCATCCGTTCTCGAAGGGTGTGTGATGGTGAAGGAGGGTGGCGTGGGAAGGGGTGGGGGGGGGGTAGGTGGAGGGGTGATTGAGGAGTAGGAAATACGAGACGATCCGAGGCCGTGGTGAAAATTCTTCGAAAGCGCACACACGCACGCATATGGGGAAGACCGAAGTTAATGACCTTCATGTTATAAATAAAATCCTTCGAAAAATGAAGCCGTCGCTGCCGCCGCTGGCGACGAACGCCGTCTACAAGCGTTGCCGGCTAAAGCATTCGGGAAGGGAGCGGTTACGATGATGTGAATAAGAAGACAGAGGCAGACACAAAATAGACCAATATTTCGAGAAGAGTCAAGATTGTGGGGTAAGAGGAGCTAAAAATAAGACAAATAATAATAGCAGTGGTAATAAGCGATCGCACTAGGTTGACTTCGGAGCAGACGGTGGCGATGTGTGCCTCGAGGGTGTGAGGGTGAGAGAAAAAGGCGAAGAGGTACGACTGCGAAAGAGATAATCACGGCGGCAGCTGCAAATGTTGAGCATCGGTTGTACATTCACACTGGGCTGCGTGCTGTAGAGGACTGTTCGAAGCATGAATAATCGCGAAGTGCAGTTTTTCGTTGGGAAAATTACAATTTTAGCAATGTTTCTGCATTTGGCAAAAAATTTAATTCTTCCACTTTCTCAGCACTCTTAAGATTTGATTTAGGACGCTGAGGACTTTTGGAGCACCAAGTCTTCCTAGTAGGCAAGGCAGACTATTCAATGGCGGGTAACTCGATAAATTCGGTCTGGGGAAAGTCCTGTAGTAGATCCTGGTGAAGTTCCTCCATATCTTGGTAGAACTTAGAGGGTTAGAATTCAAGATTCATTCCCTGATATATTCGTTGGAATGTCTGGTCTCCCACAAGACAGTGTAGTAGACTCTTCTGCAACAATAATTGTTGTTCTTATCAAAGACTATGCTAACTTCCTTCCTTCTGATGGTTGTCGTCATGTGGACGCTGATGATCTTAAAAATACATCTTCCCTGTAGCAATCATCATCTGATTGCTATCATCTCCCAATATCCTTTGAAGATATGCAATTTCTGACATTGACGATTAATTCTTGCATCATCCTCTATCAAGGCTTCTATACGTTTGGATAAATGCGAAATATACATAAGTTATGTTTCGACAAATAATCGTATATCGTATATACTCGTCTAATGTCCTTGATTCAAATATGTCTTCGAATATGTTGGCATGACTGCGAATGCCAAGTTTAAGTGTCTCCAGCGCAATTTCATGCAACCTCGCTGAATAAGAATTTGGAGGGTCGAAGGCACGAGGTAGTTTCTACTGAGTAGGCATCTCACACTATTCTGGTGCTTCTAGGGCTATTCAAGCTTCGACTCGCACCGGGAGATAAAAAAGTTCATGCAACTAGCCAATCATCTGTTTGCTGGGAGTTTCCTGATCACTGTCCCTTATTAGGTCTTTATTAGGAGCTCTTCAGTCAAAACTTCTTGAGCAATATGAAATTTCTACTTCGTTTTATCTTTACGGATAGTTTATCCTTCTTTCACGAATATTAGGTAAAATTATTCCAAGATAATGAAGCTATCACAAGATGTCACAGAAGCACAAGTACCTAATACCATTCCGAATCAAAATAACTAATCACTTCTTGCGTGGAGAAATCCCTGAACCGGATGACTTTAGCGCGAAATCGGAGTACAGTTCCAACTACAACCACAAACGGAGCAGAAAAAAAAACGAAAACGTATTTCTCGTGTGTTGTATCGCTATAATCAAAAGTTAAACTCATGCACAACCCGTGGTACGTGAAACTCCCCGGGACACAGTATCTAGTACTGTGCTCCTTAATGATGGCGGTGGAAGCGGAACCGACTGCCAAGGGGTCAATCCTTGCGGGCCGGGGCCGGGGCTCAGGAAGCACAACATAAACATAAACATTGTTCGTCATTAATTCAAATTTGCCCGAATGTTTGGGCCAGCTCGCTCGTACGCTCGTTCGCTGGCGTTCGCTTGGAAATGGATGTGAGGTTTTGTTCCTTTTGCGATGGGAAATGTAGCTCCAGCGCCAGCGAAAAAAGGGTATCCTGTGTATGTGTTTCTAAGCGTGTGTGTTTGTGTGAGTGTGTGACTGTTTTCTTTTTCTTCCTCCTCCTTCCTTGCTGCAGCATTAATTTTGCGTAGGTTTGTGTGTGTGTGTGTGGTGATGTGTATGTGTGTTAGTTTTCGAGGCTCTTGGCTTGACTGGCTCTAATGCCGACTCACCGGTGTGAATGCTATGCACCGTAAGCGATGAGGACCAAGCCTGGTAGCGCTCCCTTTACCTTTCTGACTCTGCACCACCTTACACACTGATTCACCACCCTCCCCGCCCGAGTTACTGGATAACCACTATTGTGAGGGTTGACGCAGAAAACGCGCGGCTTGTGCTGTTGTTTTTCTCCCTCCTCTGCAGCTACAGACGACAGTTTCTGCAGTTTGTTGGCTCGCGGTCGCGCAGTCTTTAAATGTCACACGTTGCCTCGCCCCGCGTGCCCCGTCGAAACCGTCGTCGTCCTGACGATCTGAAGACAACACGAAAACGTCGGGGGTGAAAAACAAAAAAACGCCGCCAAGAGTGCTGCGTAGATGGATTCCGTCATTTACGTATCGTTACCATTTGCTTGCCATTGCCTCCCTTCGCTCCGTCTCTTTATCACCTCTCTCTCTCTCTCACACACTCCCTTGCAAGCCCCACGCATGCAAGCCACCAGGAACGCAAACATATGGTGTCGATGACTCACTCGTCATTTTCTTCCTGGCCTGGTAACCTCGACGGAAAATGCCGTAGGGAGAAACATTCCTAACATATAGTTTGGGTGTCTGTATGTTTATTTTTCTGCTTTTTTCCATTCACTCACCACACTGTAGCAGGGCTAGTTTGACCCATCCTGAAGCAGACACACACTGACTAGCAGAGACGTTTTCATACCACACCAAAAAAAAAAAGCAAACCAAAACGAAAGGAAGGACGGTGAAAGAAAAAGAACCTTAAGAAATCAATTTTCCGAACCTGAAATTACCCGCCCCGTTTCAACGTCAACGCGATGGTCGCGTTTCCATGGTGCAATAAATATTAAAATCATTTGTGAATGAGCAGGCAAAGCATGTGTTATGAGCTGTAGCCGTGGGGAGGGGGAAGCAGACTCGAGGGTGTTGTGTGTTGTACGTATGCTAGACATTCATTGCACCTAATGGTAATGGGGTTTTTTTTTTCTTTAGTGTTTTCACTTATTTAAGGAATTTAGGATAAAAATAAAATGAGGTTTTAGGCTGCTCTAGTGACGCTTGGTAAGGGTTGGAGACAAGTTTGTTACGAGTGTTTTAAAAGGTCAGATCAAATTTTGAAGATTTTTCAGAGCATTTTCTGGACACGAAGATGTAATGTGATATTCATGGTAGAGCGTCTCTTCACACGGCAAAATGGGAGCTCAAATCTTAACTATCATCAAATCTAGTATGTCATTCGGTAGCCGGCATGACCCAGCCGCTCGTTCTGTCAAGAAGAACTGTCAAATGGAGTCGAATCTTTTATAAAATCATATTTTTGGAGATTTCTTGGGAAGGATCGAAAATCTAGAAATGTCTCTTAGGCGTGTTCTATCGATTGGGAGTGATAAATAGCCGTGCTCTTGAAACACTTTTACGAGGGAATTGTTTTGGCCTTGTATACACTGTGACAAAGAATTGTCCGTACAGCAATTATAGGGATAAAAACGAACAAACGCACAGCTAATCGAACCCAGGTTTGATCAAGTTTGCGCTTCCATAAGTCACCCTTTTTAGCTGCGATTACGCTCTGCAAACGCCTATCCATCGAGAAAGTCCGAGTTATTCTCCCATTCTCGCATCAGGACCCCTTTCAGCTGGCTTTTATTTTGAGGTTTTTGAATTTTACGCTCAAAATTCCGTGGTTCTGTGACTATCTGTCAAAACTCTATCGGTTTGACCAAGTAGTTTTGGGCTTACTCTAAACGCTCTTACCGGATTCTTCTGTGCAAAGTAATCTCATTTTTTTCTGCAGGGATAAAATTAGGCCTTACTATCACATACACATTGTCAAGACAAGTTGTCAAAAACGGAAGCTTCGAATTATGACAGCCGTTTGTGTTGTTTGTTGGAAAAATGAAACTTTACGAAAGGCAAACTTACAAACACATTGCCAAGAATTCATTGAAAGAATTTATTCCCTCACACAAACTGAGGCGGAGTATTTGTCAAACTGTTTTCTGTCACTTATTCGAAACGGAAAGGCACCAAACTCGCTTCGCCCTGTATGTTTCCAGTTCGTTTTCTTGTGCAGTTCCAGCCAAAAGGTAAGTATTTTACTTACATAAAAGTGTCGCAGGCTAAACTCTCGCTTGATTGGTAAGTTCCAAAGGATCGTCATAGGACATACTACGAAGCAGTTCTTTCATCATCACTAGTTCTGTCATCGCTCACATGATTTGAAAAATATCATTTTGCTATCCTAAATATCAGCTACAGCACAAACTATCTTCTCAAACATGAACAGTTGTTTCCATTTTTGGTTTTGTTTTTGCTGGTTTTATCACCTTTGACAGATAGATTTTGAAGGTTTAACAAAAAAAAAAAAAAAATTGCCCAACGAAACTTGCCTGTGTCAAAAACGGTTTCATAATGTAAATTTTGTTTTCCCGTTTGTATGTACAAGCTTTGTCTTGAGACTTTTACGTTTGAAGGAGATAATCAGACCTATTCTGTAGTGTTTGCGGACTGACCTTGATAGTTGTGTACAGTGTCAGACTCTGAATTTTTCGGCACAGTGTGTCTTGTTTCAACAAGTCAGAAGTGTAAATTATGAACTTCTTCTGATCCTAAGGCCTGACAGAAGAATCTTCATCAAAACTTTGTTGTGGCATTATGTTTTTAGATCCTCGTAAGTCACTTTCGTTAAGTTAAGACGCTCATAATAATGGGAATTCAATAAAGCACACGTATTTTAAAATCCCAACCATAAGGGTGCCGTAAGATAACAACTTTACCAACACAACCTCTAAGTTTGGAGATGTCTCAATGATCATGTCACAAGATTCACAATTAGTACACTCCGTTCAAGGGCCTTCCACGACAGGATCGCCGTTTCGCCCGTAGTCAGGACAAACTTTCCAAAAATTCTAAAGGATTTATTTTTATTTTTTTGGTAGAGCTTCTTGGAATCTACATTTACACAAAGCGATACCTTAATACGTAAACCCACAAACATGCTAACAAACAATGAAGCAGCAAAAAAAAAAAAAAGGATGCAAAAAATCCCAACAGAAGTTAAAATGAAATTCCAAACACACGGTTGCAAACTATAATTAAATGAACGAAAAATATTAAAAAATAACTCAACTTAACTCGACTACCCCCTAGCGAAGGAGGGCACGACCGAATTCCGAGGGCAGCAATGTATGGTGCCGCTACTTGGCTTCTACCATTCTGGTTAGATGAGCAAGAACTTTTGCAGGCAGCAGCAGCTTACATACTTACGGGCAACTAATCAGTTTTATCTTCGTTGCCCAGTGTCCGAATATTGCATTCCTTGTCCCGTTGGTGCTTTACGGTTGAAAGTCGTAGAATTTTCAAGACCTGGTACAGTTTAAAGTTGAGCAAGCTTCGAAAAGGGGGGTTTTTTTTGTGTCGTTGCGTTTTCTTAATCTCATCCACCGAGAGTGATGCACCGTCGCTGCATAAAGTCAATGCTGGGGCTTTGGGAAGGTTGGTTTTCGGTGCTCACCGGTGTCAGAAACTGTAACACTCGAGCACAAAAATGAGGCCACCAGGGAAAGCTTGTTTTCTGCATCTCCAGCCCCGCGTTACTCAAAATCCCTGCTTCTTTGCCTTAGCCTTTGGTGGGACGACATACTCGTTGGAGTTGTTTGAAGGCAGGTGCTTTTCCTGGGTAAGTGTGCATATTTTATTATGTCTTCGAAAGGAATCAAATGCTCCCGGACGTAGAGTAGCAAACAACTTACACAAACAGATGCACAGCAAGGTGAGCGCTGAGGAAGAATCGGCGCATGGATGCAACCGGATGTGGATGAATCTAATTTATGGTGCCCGGTGATTTACGGGCAGAAATTTGTTAATGACCATCCTGATTGCTCTGCTTGCGAGTGACAACTAGAGGCGCAATGGTGACGCCCGGCGGAATGGTTTTCTACCCCCTCCCCCACCCGGGCAAAAAAGTTCTTCAATCTCAAGCACTTTCACAAAGCACCTTCACAAGCAGCTAACCGAGCTTTTTTGGCACTATTTTGCATGCCAAATTCCTTTCGCAGCTAACAAAAAAAAAAAAAAAAAAAAAAAAGGGATAAGCTAATTTTTGGGCAACGCAAGCAGTGTGACAGAAGCGAGCGTAATAGCAAGCGAGGTGAGTCACTCCAGCGTGCTGGCAGCGTCAAAACCCGGAATTGATTGCGCCCTCCTGGGGGAAGCACTACAGCGAAGAAGTTTGGGTCGGGGATGATGCCATGTTCTACCTTGGTTGCTACACGAGTAATCTTTTCTTGGTGAGTAAGTACAGAAGTGAAGGGGAAGGACCACAAAAAAACCCTAACCTCAGGTAAGCTATATTCTTGCATTCGGTGGCGTGGGTACAGTGAAATCATCGGACGAGGTGTAATTGCGCGGTGTACGTAGTAAAGCGTTTCCGGTGAGTTCTTTATACCCGCTCGCCATGCTTACTCTCCCTCTGTTGGGGCTTTTGTAAACCCAAAAACAATTTAAACTAGAACGCAAAAATATCTTTAACTTCGCCTCTGCTCCCTGCGATCCACCACCATTCCCAACCTATACTGCTGGTCGGCATTGGCCGTCGGTCCACAACTTCAACAATTTGACAGTTTTCCAAAGACAGTTGAAACACGCTCCCGTTGCCTGTTTCGAGGACATTCGGCGAATAGGCGAAATACGCCTCCATCTCCTCCGCCTTGTAACTGACCTTTCAAAAGCTCACAAAGTCCTTCCCTGTCCTCCAATTTCTTCATTCGAAGTTCCTTCCTGCAATAGGTAAACCTCTTCAAGACTAACCTTTTTTTTTTTTGCTGCTGCCAAGTGCTTGTTGGATGGAAGTCAAAGTCTCGAAGACGTTGATGTTGCGTGCGGCACCACAATCGTACGCCAGCATCGTCGTCGACGTGGGGGGGGGGGGGGGGGGGGGGCGCTAGCCGGCAAACGGTGCTTTGCATAAGTTTTGTGCAAATTAATTTTGTGCATAATTTCATGCCAGTTCTTCCGATGTCGTGCGTATTTTCTTGAATGGAGGACTACTTGTCACGATTCACGACCGGTGGCCCATACACCACCGGGAGGTTGTGGAGAGCGTCATATAAATTGTGTCTCACCTTACATACATTTTACCCCACCTTCCGCTTGCTTTCGTATGAAAGGAAGTAGTGTGGGTGGTTGTGTGAAGTGACTGTGGAGTGTAGCGACTTCAAAAGCCGACTAAAACGAGACATGGATTTGAGGCGGAGAAACACGTCCTGAAAATTATATATACATTATTGCTCTTTACTGCCGGCTAGTAGTAAGCTGGTAGGGAAAAGGTTTTCCTGTTTTTCCTTTCCATATCCACAGGACTGTGACAGGTTCCAAATTTCTTGTTTTTTTTTTTTTGAGGACCACTACAACCCTACGCAAAACCTAAAATCCTCGTAACGTAAGGAAGGAGAGAAGCTCGCACAATCGTTGTCAAGCTGCTGATAGGTCGGGGATGGTCCAGGAGGTAAAAGTTTCTCCAAACACCAAAACTACTTCCGCATTGCGGAAACTCCCCAAGACTAAGGGGGTGTCGTCGTCTTTCACGTTGAAGTTCCCGAGGAGTTGTGCTGTCGTATAAAGTCCATGTTTCACCAACGCTGAGGCTTACAACGAGACGGAAGCATAGGTGATGTGTTGGCGTGTTTAACGCATTTTCAAAACTACTCATTGAGTAGAGCAAACGCGCATCCTTACTGCGCCGTGTGATAGTAAGCACACTTGTCATTGACGAGTGAAATTTATATAGAATAATTATTCTAAGCTTCGTTTTTCTCTCTCTCTCTCGGAACTGCCTTAATTTTGAATGCGCCAAATGTGGCCTGAATTGAATAGAAAGGTTCAATCAATTAGGTCTATTTCTTCTTAAATGATGGCCTATTACCAAGCCCAGCTAGGAGTCTTCGTAGTGGTTACGATGGGAGGTCCTGCTACTTGAGGTCTTTGCTAATATTTTTGCTACTGATCATGCAGCTTCAGACTGGAATAACTGGACGACTAATGGGTATTAAGAAATGGAAAAAGGCTGTTCAGCGCTCATATTTGTTAGGGTCTTCCTCAGACATCAATCCAAAAATATTCTGGACCCTAGTGAATTTTTCAACCTTTTGAAGACAAGCCGTTCTGGTCTAGTCAATCTATATGTCATCTCTTTGTCATCTATATGTGGTTCTCTTTCAATCTGAAATCTGACAGACTTCAGTTTTTTCTTGGCTTAACCACCTTCTAGGACACGATAGTCTGCTCACTACAGCTCTGCTTACTACTATTAGCTAACTATGGCTGTACTCTATCTACTTCCTACAATACTCCCAGTGGATCCTTATAAGCCGTCTTTGAGCAGTAATAACCTTCCTCAGAAGGTCCTGGGTCTTTTGACATGCAATTTCTAGTATCCTGGACTAGATCCAAAATTTAACAAGGCCCTCCGGTTCGAATGAGGTTTGAAAACCAGTGTTGCGGTATGAAAGATCAGCATCTCCATCATTTTTTTTTTTTGCCAACTGGCTGCTCGTCGTGGCTCTAAACGTTCGCTGCGAGCAATTTATTGTGAAGCCGTCCGTCCCGTGATCAAAATGGCGAAAGATTCTACGAAAAAGTTGTGTTGGAAAAGATTTTTTTTAAAGAAAACAAACAGAAATCTTCATACTCTCGAACTGTAATTGGATTGCTGTTCGGAATACGCGATCCAATGTATCTAGGGAAGCTATCCACGCAGAAACTATTTTGATTCCATTTCGGATAACAATTAAAACAATCCAACGCGTCTAAATAAAAGAAAACTGATAGTACGCAAAGGGTTGCAATTACTATGCCCTAATGTTTTGATTCTTTCCGGCAGTCGGGAAGCGCCAGGTGCGGGCCAATGCGAATATCTTGATTTTCTTCGTCGAAGTTTTCCGTCGAAAGATAAAGGATTGACATTAGAGGCGGAAGAAAAAATGGCGTACAAAAGGGAAAAGAATAATAAAATAGTTTTTCGCTCTCCTTATCCCTTTCGCTCTTGCTCTATGGGTATACATTTGCGAAATAATTTGAAGAAAGGCTGAAATACAGCAGAAAACATCACTCGAAATTCTTCCTTCTTTTTTTTGCTTTTTTTTGCTCTGAAACCCTCATCTAAGAAGCGCACCAGTTTAGCGACGTTTGGAAAATCAAAACTAATTTGGAAGGGGGCGTTGTAGCGGTTGCGGGAGCCTGAAGAAGTTCCTAGTTTCAATCTTTTCTTCCTTTCCTCCGCGAACGCAGGAACGCTCTAGATTGGGTGATAAAAGTTCAATTTAAATTTACCGGAACCCAGCAGCGAAGTGTGGTGGCCGGCGCGTGGTGTGACGATAGAGGCCAGAAGATGGAGTAGCGAGGAGCGGTAGAAATTGAATGAAAATATTTTGTTTAGCTTCGGCACCGGGTGATTTTGAAATTTATTTTATTTCAGTTACCTATTCCTCATACTTCCGTTTTTCTAGTTGGGTGGGATTTTTTTTCCCCCCTGTGACACTATTTTCTCTCCCGCCATCTTTTCGTTCCAAACAAGAAAAACAGATTGTGTGGGCTGGAGGTTACGGTGAGGTGGATGGTGCCGCACCGAGAGGAGGATAAAAACCAACCAGGTATTTTCCATTTCATCAGGTTTTTACTTCAATTGGTGGAGGAAAATTTATGGAACGAGGGGAAAAAAACGTCTCTTGGTCACGCGGAAGAAAAATTCGTTTTTCCTCTGAACTCGTAGACTTATTATTTGCTTTTTGTGGGTTTTTTTTTTTAAATTTTTTTTATCTTGCTTTATTGTCGCACTTTATTCTGCACTCCAGTTGCTCCGCTTAAAGAGCAAAATGGGAAATGCGTTCCGTTTTAACTTTTCAATTTTTTGTGTTTCATTTGCTGCATTTTGTATCAGGATGTGCAGTGAGTAATTTATCGCTTTTGTTTTAATTTTGTGCATGTTTTTGATTGTGTGCGGCGTTAGTTAACACTTATTTTGTACGTTTTTCATGCTAAATTTGGCCTTAAAGGCCAATAAAAATAATAAATAAATAAATAGTGGATATTTCATTGGACGGCTTTGAAGCCTTTCCCAATCCTATCCAAGTCATAATGTGAATGTTTAGTTGGAAATGTAACTTTGATTATGCTCTCGTACATCCTCAGCTCCTTTGAAAATCACCTGTCACATATAATCTTGCATATAGTATCCTTGAGCACATAAAGACGTCCTAAACATTGTGTCCTTGAAGCCTTGATTCCACAGCATATCAGAAGATCATGAAGAGTACGTTTATTCGAAAGATGTCTAAGGGTTTTTTTCCGTGGCGGAGATCTTCATAATAGTCCATTGGGTGCTGCCGGATTCATTCCTAGGATACCAACAAGGGTATGGGTATCTCATGTGACTCTTCCAGAGACCTAAGGCGTACCTCTTTCATTGCGAAAGTGTTGCTGCTGTCAACACCCTGACTGTTTCAGGTGACTCTAAGACTCTGGACACTTGATACAGCGTGCCTTCTGAATCAGTTTCATCCGCATAAGATGACCTTGGAGGAAGCCGTGTTCTGTCTTTATGAGGACTAAGCTTAGGTCTAATAAACTTGCATTCGTCGCTCATCTTCATGGCAGGTCGACTCCAAAGTATGTGACTCTCAAATCACAACAGTGATCATCTTCTGTGGTCTTATGTGGAGTACCCGCCTTATTGAATGGAGTCCAGGACTCTGGTAAGTTGCGGGATGTGCTCTGCGACATAGATAGCTTCAAGCTCTAAGATGTAAGGAGTATGGATGAAGGTTAAGACACTCGCTATGGACCAGAATTTTCTCGATAGACTACGAAGCGTCTGAGTAGACCCAAGATGAGGAATCTTCCCGCATCGAATAGGCGTTTACAAGACAGAACAACACGCAATATCACTGTTTTGTACTTGATAACAACAAACCAGAAACATATGGTATTTTGCGAGGATCACTCAACAAGCCAGCTAGCGTCAGGATTTCCCAAGCCAATCGACTGATCAACTGAAATACTCGAAATTAAGGATTAGAATTAAGGATTAGGAAAAAACGACGCCACAACAAGATATCCTCTTCTTCGCCTCATAAAAACAAAACCAAAAAAACAAGGGCAATACGGTTACAAGCCACCTCCAGTTGTTGGTGTCAAGTCTCGCAACAGATCACCCCATGGAAAGGGCGCTGCAAAAGTTTTTCCAGTGTTATTTTGTCTCCTCTCTCGCAATCCAGCCCTCACCGTCACAGCGTGTTTCGTTCGAAAGTGGTGTATGCGGGGTATAGATGGCTGTTGCAGCCCAAGGTTGTCCAACCTCGAAAGCAGATGTTGCTGTTCAATTACTTTTTAATTTACTTATTACGCTATAAAGCTCGCTAGCAGCAAATAGGCCGGCTATAGGACGTATCCATTTTGCGAAAGCCGAAGGAAAATGGTTGCTCCCCTGCTCGCCGTTGCCTACCATCCCCCACCGTACCATCATTATCAGAGAGTTGAGTTTTTATTAAGATTTTTTTCCATGTCTCTCGTGACTTTTTCTCTCACTCCTCCTTCCGAAAGCGTTCCAGGGCATAAGGTTTTCATTTTTATGTGAGGATCGTACCGTTTACTTGAGTGCAGAGTGTGTGGACTCTCACACACATACACACACACATGCTCACATAGATTAGAGACCGCACATAACAGCGGATTGGTAAAAATGCGCTTCGTGCGAAGAACCGCCCTTGAAAGGACACTATGAATGAGTTTTCTGGGAAAAATGGATTAATAACGAATGAGTGCGTTATTGTACGCTTGCGGGATATGGGATGCGGTACTCGGGAGCAGTTTGCTGAATGTCGTTTGCTTGGATCATGGGAACAATCCTCGGACCTTGCCAGCCAAAAAAACAGGGACAAACCCGTGGACGAGCCAGCAGTGGAGGTGCCAAAAAAAGACAAAAAAAAAACCTGCCCAAAGTGCCCTATTCTCATCCGGCTCGTTCGCTTTGTGGCTTCAACTTTGGCTGCAATAAAAACACCTCCTCACCCGTCGTTTTTCACTCATCCCGTCCCTCATCCCATGTTACGAGCAAAAAAGCACGAGTGAAGCTAGCTTATTTGACCACAGATCGTTCGCTGCATGCTTGCTTCCGTAAAAGGGTGTTTCTTGTGTGTCTCGGTTCATAATGTTCAGATGAAAAGTAGTTTAAAGTAGCCCTTTTCATATGCAAATTAACTTATTGCCTTTTATGCGCACGGTGCAATGTAAAATTACTAACGTTTGAGCTTCTATTTTGGTTGGGTGGAGCTGGGGCAGAGTGGGGGGAGGGGGGGTTGTTCTGGGGAAGGAAGCTAGTATGCTATAATGTGGTATTTTTTATAGCAACTTTTTTTTTTATTTTGTTTGATGATGGAAAAAGTTCACCTCACCTGGCGGTTCAAAGCTCGAGTCTCGGTGACATTGGCACTATGGGCCAGGGGAAGAATTCGGCAAAGCTTAATTTGTCGATCTGGAAAGAGCAAAAATTTCAGAGGTCCTAACACCTTTCAGAGCCCTCACTTTCTACAGTGAGATCCGTCTATAGATACATGCTTGTTCGAAATATTCTCATGTTCGCTCCCAAACTCAGTTTCAAGTTTCTTGGATGCATGAAGATCTGCCTGTAAATAGAGGCTTGCTCAGAATATTATATTGGCCGCTCTAGAGCTCAGTTTGAAGTTTCTTAGATGCAGGAAAATGCCTCTACAAATAGAAGCTAGCTCAACATACCCTTCTGGTCGCTGTTGAACTCAGTCTCAGGAATCGGTCAGGAATCTCTTGAACGAAGGTTCGATAGATTGTTTTTTTATTAGTCGCTCCTAAGCTCAGTTTAGAGATCATCTCGCTCGGAGACCTCGGAGGAGACGGTCTAATTGACTCTTATGAGTAGCACCATCGATTAATAACTCTGCAATAAATTATTTTCTCGTGGAAAGCTACAGTTTGACATGTTGATTGAAAATTTGGCATTACGATGCCCATTTGTTCCAAGACATTCTTGAATTTTCAGTCAGAGCTATCCCGCTAGGGGTCAAAATTAACTCTAGGATGTCAAATTTGGAAGACTAAAACCAAGATGTCGCCCCACTCTTGGGACTAGAAATGAGAACGAACTAACGAACTAGAATTTGTCTCTCATTCAGACGTCTTTGCTGTTTATATTAGCATACCCAAGCATAGTATGAAAAATCTTTCAATTCAAGTCGTTCTATTGCACATCGAACCAATGTCATTTTGTAAAATTGGGACTATTTAATTTTAAATATTTGACCACTCTTCAATTTCTTTCTGTTTCACTATTCTACCTGCTGGTTTGGTCCGTGTGTCATATGTGGTTTGCGGGTTGCACTAAGATTCTGGCCGTTTTGCTCTCCACCGGGATGGACTAAAGTGTCCGTTGAGATGCAGATGGCGAGGTGCAAGGGGGGGGGGGGGGGGGGGGGTGAAGGATGGACTAAATAAAATAATGCAAACATAAAAACTATTACCAAAAGGCACTCCTATTTCTATGCTGGGCTCCACTGTTGTTACTCTAGCCGCTCGGTGCTCGACACAGTGAAGGCGACTCTTTCAAAACGATAGCATTGAATCCCCTTTCCTCCTGCTTGTTGTTGCTGCTCCCTTATCCCCCCCCGCTTATCCGCATGGTATGGAATGGCATTAACGATACACACATAAGTAGTGGACGCCAAACCCGAAAACGGTACCGAACATGGCACACCAAAAAAAAAAAAACTAAGGATGCACTATTGTTCGGGGTCCGTTCCGTTTTCCTTTCGGCACGGCTTTTGAGATCGCCGGAAAATTGTGCCCTCATCCCTTTTTTTTTATTTCTGTGGGCAGCAAGGCAAAAGGGTAGAGAAGGAAAACCCTCCACACACATACACATACACACAAAGGACAGAAAGGAAACATATCAAACCGGTTTTTGAAGCATCAATGGAGAGTCGCGCAAAAGCAACCTGTGGTTTCCGGCAGTACCGGTTGACACCGTTTCCACCGTTTCCACCGTTATAAACTAGCCGCCTCGGTACGCGAAATCCTTATCTTTTTTTGTTGTGTGTGTGTGTGTGTGTGCAAAATAAAGAAAAAAAAGTCAGTAGTTTTGGATAGTAAAAATAGTAATAACGATAATGATACTACACGAGCACAAGCATCGAAGCAACCGGAGGGAAAGTTTATTTCCTTTTCCTTCCACGGACTTGGCGTTGGCTTGTAGTTTCTATTGTCCATTCTGGTCTGGGTGAGGGAAGAGGGAGGCGAGAGGGCTTCGAAAAACTTGTCCTTTCAACCTACGACTCTGGGCTGGGGAGTGCCAGCCTCCAGTCAGCAATTGGGGTTGCCGATTTGCTGCCTTTGCTCGAAGCACTCTTCCTTGTTGAGGTTGCGTTTTATTTTATTTTTTTTTGCTCTCACATTTCAATTATTCACCGGTTGTGATCCTCCTGTGTTTTTCGCTGAATGGGGGAAGGGGATGGGAGGTAGGGGTTTTGCATCCTAGTTTACCGGGAGATGCTTTGGTCGAGTACTATTCGCATCATCATCATCATCGGTATCGGTGAGACCGAATTTTCCTTCCAACTCTCGCGATATGGTAACACACACACACACATCAGCATCCAGAAAGGCCTGTATTTCCACGTGCACAAACGTTGGCAAATTAATAATAAAAGGGGGAGGTGGGGGAGGGGGGAGGAGAAGTAGAGCGATAATGCATTTAAATGAAACTTATGATGACATCGTGAGTTTTTGGCAAAGGATCGGAAACGAGAGAGGAAACAAGAAAACGGTGGAACTATTCATGGTGTCCTGGTTTTCACCGCTCACCGCTCCCAGCAGGGCTCACGTACGCAGTATTGTCAATGGGTCGGAAATATGTTACCATCGTGGTAACACAAAAAAAAAACCGGATGGAAATGGCAGGAAGGAAGCGAAGGAAAATAGGCAGCAAACGTGCGCGGGCTAATGAGTGCACGAGGGCGTGCGCGCGCTCTCTCGCCCGGCATTAGTCGTGTCGAGGGCTAAGGCACGCCCCGGGGATGCCCGGAATGCTCGAGGCTCGAATGATTATAGTAGTTTCCAGTCCAGCAATGGAAAGGGGGAAAAAATCGCCACACAGCGTGGTGATGGGTCAGGTAAACTCCAGCCAATGTCCAGAGGATCGTGAGGAAGAAAAAAAAAGGGGGACGAAAAGCGGCCGGCCGGCCGGACGGTTTCGGAGAGTAATTAAAACGTGAGCAGAAAGATGAAGGACTTAAATTGAAAACGAGCCCTGGGTTTTTTTTTTTGAGGGAGTTCTAGTTCGAAGAAGTCGGCGATCCTCGTCCGAGTCATCGTCATCGTCGTCGTTGGTAGGACATGCGTGACAGTAATTATGTGCTGTGTCGCTTATGTCTCATCCATGTCCTTTTTTGCTCGACCTGACAACCCAACCCCCCTCCCGCCCTGATTTTCCCTCTCCTCTTTCTTGCTCTCACCAGTAAACTCTTCTTAGTCGACTATTTTTCGTATTGTTTTTACCAACCTGCTCGTTTTTCTTTATATCGTTTTGACTTCTTGTGCGGGTGAGAGCTACTTTCTTCCGGCTGTTTTAGTTTAGCTTCTTTTAAATTACTTTTGCGCTTTCCACCTCACACACACCCTCTTAAAAGGGGTTCCCAACTTCATCAATTACGCCGACGGTGGCGGATCAGGGACCGGAACCTCTCCCGGCTTGCTTTCGCCCGGCACAGATTAGTGGCTTTCCCAAACCACCGAAAACCTGCCAGAACATGTGTCGATCGCACCTTTTTACACACGTATACACGTACGCTCGCTGGACGCTCGTCGCCGGCCAGAAGTTTCTCTCCTTACGCCTTCGAAGAGCTCGTTGCGGTTACGGAAAAGCGGAAAAGTTGCAAAGTCGCAAAGTCACGTAACAAATCATGCAAGTAGTGTGAATCGTCGATGGTGGTTTAACCAATACCGATTAGTTGATGATGCTGGCGGTCGGTGATGGTGGTTGTTACGGTATGGGGATAATTGGCGTGTTTGAGATTTGATTCGTTCGTTGCGTTCTAGTGCATGATGTTTTGTGTCTATTTCCTTCAAACTATTTTGGGAGAAGTTCGTGTTGCTGTCTTCAAAAGCGTAACGAAGTTGTAAAGTTCGGTGGAATTAATTCTTAACCGAGGCACGGATTACCAATTCATGGACATTTATTAAGGTGTAGGAGACGTTACAGTTAGGGTTCCCGTAAGCTATTAGCTATTTACAATAGATAGATTTGATAAAACGGTGGTAGAAGTGACAACGGCGACGGTATTTACGCAGCAGGATTGGGATTCAAATCCCGTCCAGACCGGGAGTGATTGAACTATTCTTATCCGTTTAGCTAATAATAATACACTGTCAAATTGGTTGAGCAATCTGTACTAGTGATAAGTAAATCCTCATTCTGCCTGAAGTCGTATTAATCCGACTCCGATGCACTTCAGACTTCCGGAGTAACTCCGGATTTACTCCAAAGCAATTACTCAGGACTAATCGGTAACTTTTCCCGGAGCTATGAGGAAGTAATTACTCGCGAGTTTACTCTCCAGCAAATTAGATTTCGAATGCGAATTAAAATCACCAGTTGATTCCAGAATAAGCCGGAGTAACTTGCAATTGATTCCGCAGTGCACTACGGAGTTCTGAATCTGAAGTTGAATTGGAGTTGATTGCTCCGAGTTTACTCCGGAGTAAACTCCAGAATTTTTGCAAAGTTTACTCCGGTTTTTATACGTCGGAGTCGGAGTAATTCATTAATCCATTCTAGAGTTCCCATCACTAATCCATACTTTATTCAACATACATTTGTGTTATTCTCTTATGTTCCTTAAGACTGGCACTGGAGTGAAGTGTTAATAACCTTGGAGAAGAAGGATGCATGTGATGGAACAATCTGACTACAATCAATCTATCTAAGGCTCTGACCGTGATAGATCCTGACTCGGAAGCAGAGTATCAGTTAACGGTAACGAACTCGAGGTGGTAGAGAAGTTTTGCTACCTTGGTACGATCGTAACTTCGGATAACAACGTAAGCAGCGAAATCCGAAGGCGCATTCTTTAGGTCAATCGTGCCTGCCACGTACTCCACAAACTCCTGCGATCGAGAATACTCCAACAACACACAAAATGCACGATTTACCGCACCTTGATACGTTCGATAGTCCTCTAGGGGTACGAGTCCTGGACGCCATTGCACTCACCATTTTCTCCCGCAGAACGTGTGGCGAAGGCGAATGCACCACGATCTAGCTGAGCTGTGTGGCGGTGCTGATATCCTGACGGTAGTCAAAGCTGGATGCCGGACTCATGCTTCACCAAAAACACGATGCGTAGCAGAGCACAGCAAGCTCGTTGGTTGTACCAAGTGGAGTCAAACCTGTCCGGAGATCGGATGCAGCCGTGGATGGAGGACTGCAGCCCTAGATCGAGTTTCCTTGAAACGGATTGGAGACCTGGCAATGTCGAAGCGACGGGCTCAACCCTGACCAGGCTAAAAAGAGGAAGATGTTATGGAACAAAAGTACTTTACAGAAAAGACATATGCTGCTGACCTTTAAAAATAGCATTTAAAACCATGCACTGTTTAGTGAAGAGCCACAGTTAGTCCTTAATTATGGTTATGTGAATAGTTCTTCAAACCGATAAAACAAACATTTTGCTGGTGTCGTGTTGTTTAAAATTTATTTTGCTTAAAGCAACTTTATCTAGTATTCCGTTTTAGTTAAAATAAATCGTTTGACAGGTGCAAATTTGCGCAACTCAAACGACTGTGTTTCTTTTAACTATCGTTAATACAATGCTTTCGCTATGCCATCGTCGAGCAGTCGAGCACAGCCAACGACTGCGGTTAATTTTTAACCACTGTTTAATTTTTTAACGATTCCGTTCACATTCTCCAGCTATTATTTGAGTAGAAATCGGACACTACAGTGTTGATTGTCGAAACGAATTGGTAAATTATTCATCAAACCAAGGTTGCAGCAAATCTATTACCTGGCACAAATACTTACCCATCAGCTGAAAAGGACATGATTGCTGCGGATAAAAACGAAAGCTTTCACACCAACTGTCGGTGATGATTTTGTGGTGAAAGTATAAAATACCAAATAACGTGAATAACGCCAAAACGGTAGCCGAACCAATCGCGTACCCTGCCGGGCAATCGTTTCACCGCGATTCTTAATAATCTTTTCATTTCATGTAAAATGGGTGCCAAAAGGACAAGCTTATTCCGTTCCGGGGAACCAGAGAGAGAGAAAGCGCACCCATTTTAGCCAATCGATCGTCCACAGGACCGCGGCGCTTGGAAGTTGTGGTTGGCCAAACACACAGATGGGATCTGTCTGTCAATGTTACTGTCAAACAGTTCTCACTTCGCACCCGCACAGCAACCAGCAGTTGCAATCTTTCTTTACTGCTCTGCTCTTTCAAAGTATTTCCTTGTAGGGGTGGGGGTTGGGGGGGGGGGGAGGGGGACCTTTTTCCATTCGTAGAATACTTCCGTCGATAATTTTGTCGTTTTTTTCCCTCTCTCTCTCTCTCTCTCACTTCGATTTGCTACCGTCTGTTTTTATTTCCTGAGTACTGAGGGACGGTTCCAACGAAATGTCCATTTTCACTGGAGCCACTCGCAGCGAAATGAGATTTCCGGTGAGTTGGTCACTTTTGTTTTGTTTGTTTAGAGTGTGTAGCTCCGTGTGTTTCGGAGTGTTTTTCAATTTCTCCGTCTCCGTAACTGCCAGACCGATTAGCCGTCCCGGGGGCCGTCAGAAGGTGCACCGAAGGGAGGTGGGTGCGTACTTGTCGTTATGTTTCGCGGTTTTTCCTCGACACAATGTGACACCCGGACTGGTGATGATGTCGCGCGAACATTGGTTCAATCATCTTCAGCTGTGTTTCAAATAATCAACAAGCGTCTTGGGACCAGCAGCGTGACCGGGTGACGAGTTTCGTGAACTTTGGGAAAATTCTTGGTCGTCCTTTGGATGATAAATCTGGAGATCGTTATTACTTGCGTTTGTTGCACACGGGCTAGAGATGAGTGGATCCGACCGTTTGTTTTTTGCAAGGACACGTCAAACTGAATCCATGTTCATGAAGAAAAGCTGATAATAAGAATTTATGATTCATTTTATTTTACTTATTATGCTCAATAGTCCGCGAAAGAGGAGGAGGAAGAGTCACGCAGGCAAACACGAAATCGAGACAGAGAGACATTGCAGTCAAACAAGAGGTAAATGTTGAAGGCCGATAAAGCCCTGATAAAGGGGTCGTTCGAGTCGTAGAGAGTGTGACGGGGTGGGATATATGGAGGAGGTCTTTCGCAAAGCCGAAGGGGCTGGCGGACAGGAAAGACGGGACATCTAGTTCATTTAACAGGGGCCCTGCAATGAAGCTAGCACGTATATGGAAATGTCTTACTTCCAAGAGCTCAAGTCCAAGAAGCCGACAGCGGACAGGATAGGGTGGGAGAGCCTGATGATCCATAAGCATCTCCAGCTTGGACCAGACCACAGCTGTGTATTCCAGGGAAGATCGAACCCGACAACAGTAGAGGAACTTCAGGCAGAGAAGGTCACGGCTTATAACTTAATCAACGTGGCTGTCGAAAGAGAATGTCTCGTCAAGCCCTAGACATACCTAAATCCTTTACAGAAGATACCCGACGTATAACTGTATCACAGAGTTAGTAACTGAATAAGTTCACAGGGGATCTGGGATCTGTTCTTACGTTTCACCAGACAGAGAAGGAATCTAGGAGGTTTTGGAGGATAGAGGTCCAGTCGTTGACAAATAAGGTAAATAGAAGTGGACTAAGGACACTATCTTGAGGAACTCCAGAGAAGCCTATGAACGAGTCGGATAAGCACGAGGGCACTATGACTCTATACACTCTGTTAAAAAGGTAGGACGAGAACCAAGACAGTAACCGACCTCTGATCTCGTTTAGATTGTTTACTACTTATTTTTTGTAGTAAACAATCTAAACTCTTCTTAATATAGCTATTTGATGTTTTCTACAAAATTTTTAACTTTAGAAAAAATCTTCGAAGAACCTTCCGAAGATCCTCTTGAATCAACGTTTAGTTTGTTTGTATTTATTGCATTAGAAAATCACCTGTCATTTGTTTATGAATTCCGATTTTTGCAGAGGTTCTCAGAAATTCATTTATAGCTCAGCTCAGCTCTAGCGTATGCAATATACGTAAAAATCTTTAGTCTCGATTTGAATTCTAGAAGATAACATTGATTCTATCTATCTCAGGTCGGTGTGTTGCAAGTCCGCAACTTTTTTTTTGTGTGTGTTTTCAAGGATTTTGAAGTTGAAATAGAGTTGAGGCGCCAGCGCCCTCAACAAGACTAAAGGAAAAACACAAGATTCCAATCCAATCCCGTGCACAGCATCCATGCCCTCTCCTGAGCTTGATGACACAATTGCCCTATGCCGGCGAAAGGACCCGGCCAAACCCGGTCGATTCTTTTGTAGTTCCGCATTTGATTTTATTATATATCTCCCGCCCCATGCCCTGCTCCCATCCAGTGCCAATTGGCCGATGCAGCTTAATTACCCTTCCCACTCCCCGACAACAGCGCACGGAAGGGCCACAAAATTCTCACCTCGGCTGGCACGGGATGCTTTCGGTGAGCGCTCAACGAGCGTTGAAGATCAGACCGAAAGCATATGGGGAGTAAAGGGTATGGGGAGGTACGGTATACTTAATCTCCATTGAGGTGAATTAGTTGTAATCAAAGAACCCGCCTCTGAACCCGCATCTGAAATTACTCTTAATTTTCCAAATCATCCTCGGTAAGCTCCTCGGGAACTTCTGCTGTTGGGCGTGTTTGAGTGGGTCGCCGCAAGGGCGGCTAGAGCAGCAGATCTTTCAGCGTGGCGGGGAGCGTCGGGTCGGTTGCAGATGTGGACCCGCCTAACGCGGCTGCACCAAAGTGCCAAGGCTTCCGAGCGTACGTTGGAGCGCTGCTCGCTCGCCAACCGGCTACCGGTTGGGATGTCTGATTGGTTTCTGTGCCCGGTTTGTGCACCCGGTGTGCAATGGTGCATCCGGTGTGTGCCAAGCGAGACGGAGGATGTATTTCAATTGATGAAAATTGCCCCCATTTCTCGAAGCCCCTTTCGAACGCAAACCCCCAAAGGTGAGTAGAAAGTAGCGGCAGCACAAGGGCAACGGTATAAAAACGAATTGTTTTCATGTTGTTATTTATATTATTATTTTTCGTCCCCAACTTTTATCTAGCTTGCACCCGGAGGAGGAGGAAGGCTTCTGGAAGGATTCCTTCGGAGTCCTATCGCCTACCCTTAACTACGTATACTCTGAATTTCATCATTTTCGGAAGCAATTTTAGTGAGACGGTTTTGCTGGCACGGTACGAAGTGCTCCAACGAAATTCTATTATCCTTTTTCTCCGTGAGGCAACGCAAAGCCATGCAAAACTATCCAGGCAGCAGAAGGGATAGGTGGGGGGGGGGGGGGGGGTAACATAAATACACATACACACTTCTTCTAATACAGTCGCTACCCTTGCTTCCCTCGCTTCCCTTTCGCCCACTTTAGCTTGCCTTATCTCGATCAAACTCAAAACGAGAAAAAGATTTACAAAACGCAGCGAAAACTTCGACGCTCACCTTTTTCGCAAGTTCCAGAAACTTGTTTTTTTTTTTGGTTGTTTTGCTAAACCCCTCCCGCCTCCCATCTATCCCGGCCAAAGGAAAGCTTGCGACGAAGGCACACTCTAGCGAGGAGACGACGCAAACCAGCGAACGACGCATGGGGCCAACGACGCGAGGGCACGATTTTTGTGAAAGATGCAAAGCTGAATTGCATCTGCAATGCGGGAGCTTGTGTTTCCTCATCAAAAAGGTATAACCATAATCTAACCTTGTGAAAATAATGCTCCCTTAAACCCCTTTGGCACGTGGCAACAGCTGCGGGGCACGACCTGCTACTTCTTGGTGCTCTGGTTGCTGGCGACACCCTCCAACGACGCCTGGCACATCTGCATCTGACACTGGGCACTGGTGCCTCCGTCAGGCACACGCACACATCTCCCGGGATAAATAGAAGCAGGAGGGAGGAGGGGGGGGGGGGGGGGGTACCAGTCAATGCACTTTACCTGGTGCTTCGCCCAACACCGCTCGGTGCACCACCAATCTCTCCTTCATGATCGCATTCTCTTCGTTCCAAAGTTCAAGTTGATGAGACCCTCCCCACAACCCGCCTGGTGCGCCTTATTGTATGCATGCTCCATTAATGCTTTTGCTCTCCAGCATGTACTCGTGCTGGATTCAATTATACAAATTTCAGGTGAATTTAATTCATTTAAATTTCTCCAAACCCATCGCACCGGCTTTACCCTCCCACTCGCAATCCCGCCGATACCGCACGAGAGTTACCGGTTGCAAAGGGATCTAACACGTACTAGCCTTGGATTCTGCTGCAACTCCCAGTGCCGCCACATTTTAAAGGCTCTCCACGTGCAGTGCGAGCCTGGTGGAAATGAATGAGGAACGAAAAAAGGGAACAGTAACTAAAAATCCTTCTCCATTTACGAAGCCAACCCGTAGATGGCAATGGCCTCCGCTGTGCCACTGTACGGTCACGGTAGCTGAGGTGCTGCGTAAATACTATCAGGTAGAAAATATATTTCACCTTAGTCGAAAATTAATACATAACGCAACACAACCACCCACCACCCACAACCACTTTGTTGCCTTTTCCTTCTGCTAGCACACACGCACATGCAGTCACTTTTGGAGGGTGGTATGGAATGAACTAAATGAAGTCAATTTCCCCTTAGATATGTTTGTCCATGTGGTTAGATTATGAGTTTTTCGGTGTATCGTTGCTGGCAAGTGCCGAAACATTGAAACAATTTATGACTGTGTGCTCATTTGTCACTCGTGAGGCAAGTGTTTGCATTTTTTCCCAGACAACCCTGACCCTTCAAATGGGTCAAACGGCTTCTTTCGTTTTGGAATCGTTTGCATCGTGTGCAAGGTTGGGAGGAATTTTGTAATTTATGTATTTCCTCTTAAAATGGATTTAATTATTCACTTAGCGGTTTAGCTAGGGAATGGAGTTTGGTTTGGCAATTGATGACAGCTCGTAGTGCTGCGTGCTTTGTTGAGATTCAGCCCTAGCTATGCCGAAGAATGTGAATTTAAATTGCTTTGAAAAACTTCAGCAAATCGACCTAAATGAACTTGGAGAATCGTATTTTAAGCTACTGGAAGAAGTCACATAAAGCGTCCTAAAGTATACGAATAGTTGAATGGAGTACATCAGCGATCAGACTTCGTGTTCAATAAGATTTAAGAAACTGCAAAGTTTTTTGTATAAAAATTGTTTATTCAAAGCAGCTCAGAACCTCGTTTACAGTGGGGTAATGTAGGGGCGACATACAGGGTTTAAAAAGAACATTTAAGGATATTATCATCAATCACAGCATTGTTGTTTCCAACAGTGTGGATGATGTAGTTTGCGAACAAACGTAGGATGAAAATCCTCTTACTTATGCTAATGTGACTTAAAATAGGTACGAGGAAGGGAAGGGAAGTTGAGGTTGTGGTTTTGTGACGATTCAGTTCAGACTAAAAAGGCTGAAGGAGCCCGATTCATCCGGTCGGGCTTTCAAAAGATAGCTGGTGAGGTTTTCCTAATCTATCGCCAATCCGTGAATATGTTGGTTGAGACTGTAGATAACGGATGGAATTGTATCCCTCTTTCTTGCACCAATCCCTACAGATTGCTCAGGAACTTTACAGGACATTTTGAAAAGACTAAGATCCCTGATGCAACAAGCTCTCAGGACTCTGCGAGATTAGCTAAGTAAGTTATTACAATCGTACCAATCTTCTTCTGGATTCAAACGACCTACTAGACTCCGCCAACCATCTAATGATTTACGAAGTCCATTGAGCCCACGTAGCTGGTGCGATTTGATCCCAAGTCCTGCCGGGTGAAGATCGGTGCCATTATCGCCTGGACTCAACTGTCAGACCTGATGCTGTGAAAATCTTATAATCATATTCAATTGGATCCTTCCCGGGTTAAAAACATTCAGAAAAGCAGATTCGGATAAGCAGCTCCGGAGCGATGCATCTGATAAAAAAAAACTGTAAAGTATTGTACCTCCCTTGATTAGAACTATCGCTCCTGATAACTGCACAACACACACTTTGAATGGTATCAAACTATCATCTCTTACTTTTAGGACCTGCTAGATTATGGGGGCCATCTAATGGCTTTCTACTGGCTTTCTGCTGAGATCCAGAAGACTTTGAGACCGCACGAAATGTGAGATATATCGCACACTGATTCGCCCGCTGGTCCTATATGGCCACGAGTCTTGAACCATCCGAGCGGAGGATGTAAACGCTCTTGGCGTGTTTGAGCAACCCATTCTCAGGACCATCTTTGGCGGTTTTTTCGAGCATGGAGTGTAGAGGAGAAGTATGAACTACGAGTTTGCTGAGCTATACGGACCACCGGACATCCTGACTCTTGCCCCACCAAGAAGGTATTCGTCAGCGACCCCACGTTCGGCACGAGGCGTCGCGGAGCACAGCGAGTTTGTTGGCGGGATCAGGTGAAGAGAGACCTGTCGGATCGGTTGCCTACATGGACCGGGCTATGTCACGACGAGGTGCTCTTTAAAAGAGCAGCCTAAAGATGATGCTGAGACCTCTTACAACTGCATATGACAATCCTCAATATAGAATCAAATAAGCCAGCGCTTCAGAACTCAGCAAAAGCAACTAGGAAACTGAAACTTGAAGCAAAAATTTGCTTTGGAGCTTGGAGGAGCTTGCCCACTTTTGGAACACTAGGAACAGATACAAAAAATCGTTCAGGGCTCTCAGGACTTATTACGTCAATAGTATAACATCAACAGTCTCTCCCCTCATAGTCAATTCTAAAGTCTTTCGCTTGCCTTCAAAAACTAATCACCGCTCAATATGTCAGCACAAACGGAAACCTTGTACGGTGCGTTTTTCCGGCTCAACTCATCTAAAAGGGCTGTCATCGATAGTGCACAACCAGGCAGACAGGATGTGAACGTATCAATCCTCAACCCGCTGATCGGACCAATGATCTAGCTCCGGTACTTCAGTGGTGTGATCCAGCCTTTGTTTGGAGAATGGCTGGCCACTGCTTAAGAAGCTTAGCGCGTACCCCGTATCCAATCCGATCCAATTGATCGAAACCCCAGCAGCAGGTAAGTTGTAAACGAAGCTGATGGGCATGTAAAACTTTTACAACACACGTACCCACCCTTGATTGATCTCTTCTGCATGGTGTTTTCGTTCGAGGTGCCCTTTCACTGTTAGGGCTCACCAGCTTCGATCGGAAAAGCGGGAGACGGAAGAGATCAATAAGTCGTAAGCTACCGTGGAATGTGAAATCTGGTAGCGGTAAGCTGTAGGGCCACCTGAACTGAAAGCAGGCGAGAAAAGCAACAACAAAAATAAATCAATCAACCTGCCGATGGTTGGTGTGTACCAATTAAGGTGTACCGGGGAAACCTACATCATAATCTGCTCCAAAATTGAACCCCCAATCGGAAAGCAATCCAGAGAATCCACGGGAAACCGAAAGAGCTGTGAGCGGGTTTGGAGCGTATATGGCTGCTGTTGTAGTTGGCGGTGGTGATAGTTGTGGACCCGTCAGTGTCATTGGTAAGTGTCATAAAGAACGGCATTAAATAAATCACAACGCATCAAAGTAATCAGTGGGTGTGGAGGAGTTCCATCGCTGTATAAAATCGTAAACGTCGCGTACTTCAGGAGATCCGTCTGCGTCTAGAGGGATGTGAGGTATCAATTCATTAACTAAATGCATCTGCAGAAGTCGGCACTGATTAACACATTCCTAATGCAAAACTTATTTATTCATTACCTACCGTGGGTGTTGCGTGTGTGCAGATGGTTGGTAGGGATGAAATGGCAGTAGCCTGGTAGAACTGTTTAATGTGCCAATTTGCATAAATTTATGACGGGGCCCGTTCGAGCTGCTGCTAACGAGCCTTACGCCCCGAATGACCTTTTACAGTGGATGAGTGGCCGGAGTTAATTGCCCCGTAGAACGAACATTTCCTTTGCGCGATGACAAGGACCCGAGGAAACAGATTGTAAAAAAAAACAACCGCCCGCTGAAGGAGATGCTACCCTACGGGGACACAGAGAAATCGGCAACAAAACGCACGTCAATAAAAGATCAATTTACTTACCGGTGTCGGTAAACCGGCACACACGAGCACACACAAAAATCGAAATATTATTACTGATGATTGGCAATTCAGGCAATATATTTATACCGAAGAACCAGACAATCACAGTTGATGCGGTTCCGGATGCGGTTTGGATTGGCTTTTCCCCGCCATCTACGTGCTGCTGTCCGCACCTACCTCCCGCTCGGTGCGGGCTGCTTCTCCACACGCCGAAGAAGCTGTTATTACGCCATAAAATCGCTGGTGCCCGTCAAACAGGCGCCCGCTGATCATGTACAAGGCCAGCGTGTAAATACGACGCTAGGGTGGCGTGCTTCTCCTACAAAGTCTCCACCGCAAGTGATGTGTCTCGGTAGCTACGGTCGTTCGGTGCTGTTTAAATCGGTTTAAAGCAAAGCTCCCTTACCACACTGTGTACACACATCCAATGTACGAACGCGCTATGCTAATCAGCTACGGACACGGGGCGACAACACTCCAAGGCGTCGCACCAACAATCCGAGACAAAAAAAAAAAAAACAATCCAGAATACCACGAGAAAAAAACAACAGATACTTCATATGTAGCGCCGAAGCCGATTTCGCTTGCGGCAGCTTCCATCAAGACGTCCTCGGCCCTCGACCATAATCTCCGGACAAAATAGATCACGTTTGCCTAATTCATTTTTTTCCTATGTGTGTGTGCACGATATATCTTCCTCCAAGGTGAGCTTCAGCGGTTGTCGATTTCTTGCGAGCTGACCCTACCCCGCGTACGGCGCCCACCGAGTCACCTCTGGGATGGGTAGCACCGAGCCGCTCGTTAGCATCGGCATCTTGCGGGTTTTGGGGCCCCATAGATCACCTCCCGCTGGTTGCGATAAAATTGAATTCCTCGGCCGAAGACAGGCAAGACGCTGATCTGATACGCTGGTAAGTGATGGTCGTACGATTGGTCGCCGAAGAAGAAAAGTGCCCTCATAATCATACGCCCCAATGCTCCCATAGCAACGTGCCGATTGCTGCCGAGCCCTTAATCCAGTGGTTTAAACGCGTTCGCGTGTCACCGATATGGCTGCTATCGGTTACCCGGGGTGGACGCTGAATTAGTTTTTATCAGCGGAGTCGGTCGACAAAGAGAAATCATGCTAACGATGTCTTAAAATTGTGTGGCGTGTGGCTAACGCGCAGGGCTCTCCGTGATGGGGCTCGGGTCCCATGTCTTGACCTTGATTCGGATGTTGTTTTTTTTTCTTTCTTTCTGCCCCTCGGTGGCTACGGTTTCTTGTTTTGCTGGATACACAAACACGCCCGCTAGGAAGGATCCATCGCTAGAAAATGGTGAAAACACGTCAACACTTAACCGAAGTCTCTCGATCACGTCAAGGCTTGCGCAGCCGCTTTGCAGGAACCGAAGTACACTTTGGAAGGGTTTTGCGGAGCCCGAGTTGTATAATAATGAGCTAAACTTGAAGACAATTTGCTTGGTGTTTGGGTGTCCGTTCGCAGCTGTGCCTGGCCGGCAATCGAACGGCGTGCGCGAACTACACGACGAAACACACAAATCACGCGCGTTAAGCAGGCGCTACAACACATACACGCAGCGCACCGTTTAGGTCAAGGCGTCCAATGGCGATCAATCGCGCGTGGGCGGAAGGCACCGATATTATGGAGTTCGCGGTATGCTCTAGGTAAGTGGAACTGACGCTCGACACATGCTGGATGGGGAACAAAGCGAAGCGAAACACACGACCTGCCCGAAGCCACATTCGCGAGACAGAGAAGGAAAGAGAGAGAGGGAGAGAGACCAGGAGAAGTGGGTGCTGTAGGCTCCTTTCAGGCGTCAGAGCCGGAGGTCGGATCTTTTCTGATGCTAACGAAGGTTGGATATTTGTTTTTTAGCGCCGTTTGACCATTATTGCTATATGCTGCCAACTATAGCCGAGTCGTGGTACTGAAAACACCGAAGATGGCGGGGAATACGCGAAAAGACAGAGAGAGAGAGAAATCTTGTCCCAAAGAACCATGCCGTAATGGCGCACCGGTAGGAAAACGTCAACGACAAGGGTGTGTGAGAACTGAGAGGGGTAATTTATTCAGCGCGACTTGCTGACTGTATCCATCGTCGCCATGTGTTTCGAGAGTATGGATTGTTGGACGAGGATCCTATCGAGAGTTCCCGATGATGGCTGTTAATATTATAGCACCTATCCCCCAATTTTTATCATCCCGAAAGGTAAACATATCCATAACAAGATTTGCACAACAATTCTAGCGAGCGCCCTCGCTTCACATCAGGACCGGCGGTGCAGGGAAAGTGGAAGCTTAAAGTTTAACGCACAGTTAATTGAGTATCGGGTAGGCCTAATCGTTAATGGTGGTGCAATTATACAAAACACGGCCCAAACGATGCTTTGCATTTCAAAACAACGCTCCTAAAAGTAGGACCCCCTTGCTGGAAATGCAAAAATGGCTGATCAAATTACTTGTACAAGAAACTGCGACTCCAATATTTACATAAACGTGGAAAGTTACACGAATTTCAAAACGCAATCCAAAACAAGCCAATCTTTATCCACGAGAGCACAGTGCGCAGTGAGATGCTAACCGTAATGGAGAACAACCCAAAGAGTAACGGACAAAAAAAGTAAACTTGAAAGCTAAGCCAGCACGATGGGTTACTGCCGATAACCGTTTCGTTTTGAGGGGAAGAATTCTTTCCACCACAGTACCGTGACTTCGCTTTCCGGACCGGTCGTTCGCGTGCCGGAACGCGGATCCGTGCTTGGGGCGAAGATTTATCCGCCTGTCTTCTTTTTTTTTTGTTCTTGCAGACTCCCGCATCAGTGACCTCTGGTGGCAGGTGTGCAAGCGTTAACATCCTCTGTCGGTGTATGTGTTACGAGCAGGCAATGCACAAACGGGTTGATATAGAGAGAAAAAGAGGTTTGCTTCAAGAAGCCAAGGTGTATCCTACAATTGCGCGTGCTGATCGCTGTCGATCGATACAGATTGAATGTCCGACCGTTTGACCTCACTCACACCAACTTCCTTGCAACAGGGACACCTGACGTCGTTATCCAGACGGTTGGGATCGGCATTTTGAAATATTGATGCATGGGCCACTTGAGGGCACTCGTCATATTACTAAAGCTGGACTGTAGCTGGACTCTCCTCTCTCAGAGACATTCAGAACACTATAAATTAAAGGGTTTTATTTGATTACTACTAGGAAGGTAAAGTTCACTGAAGATTAGCGAGTTCAGACGCCGGAGGTTGGGTCCGATTGCTAGAAAACTTTTTTAGCTTTTTATTTGAAGAATTGACAATTACTCTATTAATCTTTGCCTGATACCCACTCTGAGAAACTTGTTAAGAATGGCTTTTATTGTGTTCTAATAGGTCCGCTATTGTGGAGAGATCTTGAGATCTTCCTGTTTATGGAAGCTTGATAACAAAAAAAAAAAAAACCTCAACAAAGTCTGAACCACCAAAGTCCATCCAAGCTTTCAATCACTTCCGATTTTGCATGCACACATTTGACAGCTCCCAATAAACCTGTAAACAAGTGTAATATTAGCGTAGCGAATAAAGGTTCCAGGAAAGCAGAGAGAAAAAAAAACTTTATGTCCACCACGGCTACACCTCCAATCACTGTTTTAACTGGTGGAATCCTCACCAAAAATGCCCCACGACCGTAAAGATTAACATTATGACAGGGCAGGGAAGAAGAAAAAGCGCACTAACAGCTGTCAAAAGTCAAAATAAATAGAGACCCGGGGAGAGAGAGAGAGAGACCGCGCGCGCTCGCGCACGCTCGGCGATCGAAATAATCCGCTGATAAGATCTTCGACCATAAATAATAATTTACGATCCTTGCTCCGGTTTTGCTGTGGATGTTGTTCGGAAGTTGGCGGACGAGACCGGGACCGGGCGCTCGCTTGATATGCCATAAAGAAGCTAAGAGGAAAGCATACCGCCCCGCGTGTGGCGTAACCTTGTACCCATCCTTTAGCGATGCTAGGCTTGCCGGGAGCGTTGAAACTGGCGGTGGACTCCTGCAGCCAACGGTACGGGCGCTGCTTTTAATATTTGCAAGCTTTATGGTAATATTTTTAACAATTTTAATGCCAGTCCGGTTATTATTTTTATGGCAGTTGGCCGATTGTGAGTGTCCGGTGAAAATCAAACTTAAGATGAAGGAACGAAGAGGCACACACACACAGAAGAAAACAAAAAAACTCCGGCGGATCATCCTAGTTGGGCGTCTGACAACAGGCGTTTAGCACATCAGAACAAAGAAGGCGGACGCTCGGACGCGTACAGGAATGTGAGGCTGTGGCTCTGGAGGGAGGTCTATTGATTAAAATTGAGATGTCTTCTTGGTAGTTTGGGCGAAATCTGGTGGAGAGCATTAAAAGCGAAGCAGGACGATCAGCCGCCGATGGTGATCGCATTAAAAATACGAATGACCCTATTCTCTCCCACCCGAGCGGACTCAATCCCTGGAACAGATGCTTTAGGTCGTCGTCGTCGTTGCCATCGAACCAGACCTCCGATTCCAGACTTCTACTCGGCGTGCCGTCGTTCAGTGTAGGCTGAAGGAAAATGCTGTTCCGGTTGTGATAATTGAGCTTTACTGAAGTAGTTTCATTTCCACGGGTGCGAGCTGATGATCCTGAAAAGCTGTCCTTGCTGCTGCGTGCTGTCCCGCTAACCTCTCACTCTTTCGCTCTCTCTCTCTCTCTCTCTCTCTCTCTCTCTCTCTCTCTCTCTCTTTCTCTAACTTTCTTTAGCGCGCTGCAAGCGCATGTTATCTTGCATCCCAAGTACCCCGGAGTAGACTGTTCCGAGTGTTATTAATAAAACTTTCACCAGCTCGCTTCGTTAGGAGGCGGAAGACAAGAACCAAAAAAACCCCCAACAACAACTGCAAGAACACAATGAACGAAATCCTTCCGGAAGTGTGCCACAACAGTCAATCGTATTATGCGCTTTGCCTCCATCTAGCTCCGAAGTACTCGCATAAGCGTCACTTTTCTGTCGGAATGTCTTTCGGGGGTTGTTTCGGCGTTGCTTCTTCGCTTCTCGTCTTTTTTTTTGTTCTTCTTCGCCACGGCAAATGTCTCCAACAACGTTAGCGAAATAAGTAGCCGGTTCGCCATTTCGCTTGTTATCCATTGTGCGCTTGTTCCCTGTTTGTTTCCTTTCCCAGGAGTTCTCTGCCTTAATCTGGGCCACAGAGTCCTAGCTTTTTGGAGCCTAGTGTCGTCGGTATGGGATTTGTGGAAAGAATTCGCTCTGGCAGTTTGCTGCGCTGAAGGGATGAACCAGAAGCGGTGTGAAGATGAAGCGAAGAGAGGAAAAGAAGAAGCGGTGATGAGGAAAAGAAAGGGAGAGGGAGAGGGAGAGGAGAGGAGGGATAAGAGACAGATCATTGGCTGAAATAAAATGAGGGGCATCCTGTTGAATAGAGTAAGTACAACTTTATTGCTCCTTTATTTAGTGTGCAGCGTGGATGTGTTTCGTGGAAAAAGAGGAGAGATAGAGTAAGTCAGAGAGAGAGAGAGAGAGAGAGAGAGAGAGAGAAAGAGAGACCAAGAGATAGATAGGGAATGTATTTGTGAATGTGAAGTGGAGAAATAATGATAATATAAATGAAATAACAATGGAAAACTAGGAAGAGGAAAAAAAGACTAGACATGAAAAACCATACAAAAGTAATACAAAGGCACATAAGTATCAGAAAAGAACAAAACATGAAGGCAATGAAGAGTAAAGAAAAAGTAGAAAAGAAGAGAAAAAATAAAGGAGTAAGATAAAACAGAAAAGAAGATAGTAGAAGTGTGGCATGTTCCTTGCTTTTAGCTTTAATTAACTGTGGCTAAGCAGTTTTGCGAACCAACCCGGCAGAAAACTTTTGCCCAACGAGGTGTACATCTGTGTGAGTGCACGACGTACATTATTTTACTTTCAGCAGCGCAATTTCCAGAAAAGCCCAACCCCACAATCGACGAAGAATTTACCAAGAAGGTCATTCATGTTTAGTTTTCCAATTTTGCCGCCATTTCGCCATTTGTGCTACGCGTGCATCCTGACCAATATTTTAAGGACTTTTCCCTTTCTTTTAGCACACAGTGGCGCGCAGTTTATAGTACTTGTAGTTGCTGCTGAGATGAGTGTACGTGCCATTGAAGGCACCTCACCTCCAACTTTGGAAGTGCACCTCCGTGTGCGTACGAATCCAACGAGCGCCGAATTACCGTAATAACGAGGCAATAAAGTTGATTCCCGGTGACTTCGAAAATTCGTCAAACCCTCGCTCGACCACGCTAGGGAACTGGGGTGGGTTCGATTCTTCTCCAGCTTTTTGTTGTTGTTGCTCTCTCCCTTCCTCTCTCTTCGCAAAAAAGCTCACAGCTTTCCAAGGGCCTGGGTATATCATAATTACGTTTTATGGGACACGATTTTCGGGGGTCGTGTCTCTGTGCGAGAGTTTTTTTTATGGGCTCGGCCGGAAAATTTGATGTGCTGGACACCCGGGAATGATTGCCCGGGTCCAACTGGTGTGCAGCCAACGCGGTGCCAGAGCGCGGTTCCGAATTTTATGCGCTGGCTGCACCGCTCGCCGACCGAAGGGAGGGATTCCCCTGTTCTGGTGGAGGCTGTGCGGTGGCTTTAACGACACTTGATGCGACAGTCTGACGTTTGATGCATCAGAATTTAACCAGCATCGTTTCGGATTGATTATTGGGCGGGCAGGCCCGATTAGTAGTGGACTGTTGGTGCGGCGGTTGGTAGTTTCGGGGGCGTGTAATATTCGCTATGCAGCAACAAGTGCTGGCGGTGGTGTGCGGTTTTGTAGCCGGCATGTTGCAGCTAAGATTGGTTTGTGTTTTGATAACGCCAATAAACTCAGGCTTTGGAGTTTTTGTTTCTTTTTATGGCGAAAATTGGGATTTATTTGCAGTTGAAAGTTTGCTGTTCTCTCGAGATAATTAGATGGTATTTTTGGGGAGATTTGTTCAATGGGTTCGAATCGTATCGAGTAATCTATAATAAAAGTTCATTCCAGAATGCTGATGTTTAGTGGAAAATTTTAATAGAAAATCTGAACAAGCGCTAGGAAGGAATACTGCAATAATATCTATGAATATCTGAAGAAAATAAATGCAATTCATGGCATACTCCGAATCCGCCGTTCGTTCACGCCACCTGATGATCCCAGTAAACCTAGAGTCTCCCTGTGCATCTTAAGCATTACTATAATAACTTTATAATTTTTAAATACATTCTATGTCTCAGAGGCGTATCTGAGGACTGGGATTTTGTCCTCTGAGGTCCTAGCATCATCCATCACGACAGGTGTTTTAAGCTCGAGAAGTTTTCTTTTTCAGAATATTTGGAGATTGTGAGTCGTAATGCACTCGGTATAATATCATAACTTGCTTGCTAGGGCGTAATGATCGGCAGAGTAGGACTCCTTCTTCTTGAATTATCGATCCTTCTACGACACGTCGACCATTTAATGGCTTACTACGGTCTGGATTCAACCCCGGTGTCAATGGCGGTGTCAAAAACACCTGAATGATGAGTGTCGTATTGAATCTCATCGAATTTCATGAAACATGCTGCTGTTTCATGGTACTCTCTTTGTTTTTTTTTTAAATGAAAAAGAAAACTCTTCTGCATGGACCCAGAAATAGCGTATTTTTTAGTCCATAAAGTATCTTAAATCATTTATCGCATTTTAAAGCATAGCTCATTGAAAGCTAATAAACATCTAGAGACCAGGGTTCAGGTGACCAGGGTGGTATCGGCAAGTCTCCTAAACCATTCGATGGCCGTTGCGACCTTAGGGTTAAGTCAAGAAGAAGAAGGACAAGACCAGAGCCCAGACCCAGTGTCCAGACCCAGAATCCAAATCCAGAGTCCAGATCAAGAGTCCGTATTCAGAGTCCAGATCCTGAGTTCAGATCCAGAATCCAGATCAAGAGTCCAGATTCAGAGTCCAGAGTATAGATCTTCTCCTTCTTCTTCTTGGCGTAACGATCTCTAAGGTCATGCCGGCCATCGAAATGACTTTCTAGACTGCCGATACCACGTAGTTTGTTAGTCAGTCCTCACGGACTAACCAGGGCCGCCCTAGAGTATTTTTTTATGCCAACGATTGGTTTTTGAAGCTCCAATTGGATATCAAATATTTCAACCGTTCCATGAATCCATAATACAAGCATGAAGTGATATTCCTCTCCAAGTAAAAAAGCTATTAAATGTATTAAGAAATAAAAATAAAATATTTCGAACAATAAAAGACACCCGAATGTATGCAAATCTCAAACAACGGACCATTCACAGCGCGATTATAGCGAAACGCAATATCTTGCCTGCTGCAAAAATGTATGTGTGTGTGTGTGTGGGTGTATTTAATATTATTTTTCTTTCCTTTTATTTCCATATGCACCTTCCAACCCCGTAGAAAGAAAGTAATCCGTTGCAGCAAAACTCCGAGCTGCATCGACATTTCGGCGAAGCGCACAATCGGATAACTTGATTTGCTGCTAGCGTTGTCATGCTAATAAGCTGTGGCGGGAAAGTACGCGAAGTTGCACCAACAAGAATACAACAACAACAAAAAAACGAGATAAAAAGACAACAATACGGCGCAGAGCCGTCACACTGAAATATAAAAATAAAGACAACAAAAACGCATTCGCCAAAAACAAATTCAGCTTCTTTGTGGTGTGTTTTTCCATGTGACAAAAAAAAAGGGAAATAAAGCCAAAAAAACACTCGGAGAACTAGCAACCCGCCCCAGGAAGTCCATAATCCTCGGTTTTGGTCGCGCATCGGCGAACCCCAAAGAACAAAAGCAAAACAAGAAGGTACAAACAAAAAAAAAAACTACACTCTGCCCGGTGCGTGCACGAAATAAATTAATTTATGAATCCTTTCCCGATTGCTTGCAAATGCAAATTCTACGCGATTCACCCCTCAGAACAGAACCGACAGCTTACTAGTGTCCTTCCTCTCCCTTCTTATCGAGGATGGGTTTTGCATACTATGGAAAACACTGATTCCTTTCCGCCCTGCAGGCGACCGTGTGGGTTGATGGAAAATATTACTATTATCGCAACAAAACAATCGAGAAAAGTTGTGCAAAACCGATCAGCCCTGCATCCGATACGGCACCTGTTCGGAACCGGGCAGTAATTTATGCACCGTGTCACACGCGGATCCGCATCGCACGGAGCAACAAACGAGTGCCTGTTTGTAAGAGAGAAAGGTAGCAGCACCGGTGGTTTCACCGCGCAAAACCAAAATCAGTTTCAGGAATGAGGATCACATACGCTGTTGGTTATGGTTGGCGAAGAGAAAGGAATTTTTTGCGACAACCGTGCTCTGAACAGAAGAAAATTCCCTACCCTGAAGCTACGTGCAAAGGGGGAAAAGCAATCGTTACGCTTCGGATGCAGTAGATCGATTTCAAGCAGTAAATATAGATCTAACAAATGGATTTCAATTTGTTTAACAGCATTGAAATAAAAGGTGTGAATGTGGTGCGTTACGTGAAGTTGGTTTGAGTAAGTTATTGGTAATGCTAGTTGATTTTTTTATTGATTTAATTTAAGGTATTTTTCTTAAAGGGAGCACTAAAAAGCTAGCGACACCACCCTCAACTTATAATGATTATTATCTTTCTTTCTCCTAGTGCGGCCCGGTAGTCTAGGTGATAGTGACGCTGGTTTTCAAACGGAAGGACCGGGGTTCAAATCCCGTACCGGACCCATTCCCAGTAGTTGAGGGACCTACTTAGCCAACTACGTAGTTTTCATGAAAGTTCTTGCAGGCCATTTGATGGCCATTAATCGTGGTAAACCAAGAAGAACTGCTAATGGCAATAACGAAGAAGAAGAAGAGTGAGAAGGAGGAGAAAAAAGGACCATGTTAATGAATTTTATTTTTCGTTGCGTGAAAACACTTCTGAATATTCTATACAACTAGGCATAGAACAGAATTGAATGGAGGATCAATGCGACGAAGACAAAATACCTGCTCGTCGGAGGCTCTGACCGTGATAGATCCCGACTCGGAAGCAGAATATCAGTTGACGGCGATGAACTCGAGGTGGTAGAGGAGTTTTTCTACCTTGGTACGATTGTAACTTCGGACACCAACGTAAGGATCGAAATCTGAAGGCGCATTGTTCAGGGGAATCGTGCCCACTACGGATTCCACGGAAACTCCTTCAATCCAGAGGACTCCAACAACACATAAAATGTAAGATATACCGCACCTTGATACGTTCTGTAGTCCTCTACGAGTACCAGTCTAGGATAATGCTGACGGAGGACGCCAATGTACTCGCCATTTTCTCGCTTAGAGCATGTGGCGAAGGAGAATGAACCACGAGCTAGCTGAGCTGTTAGGCGGTGCTGATATCCTGAGGGTAGTCAAAACCGGTAGGAGACGTTGGCTGGGGTACGTAATGAGCATGCCGGACTCATGCCCCACCAAAAACACGAGGTGAAGTCAAGTGGAGTCCGGTCCGGAGATCGGATACAGCCGTGAATCGAGGACTGCAGCCTTTGACCAAGGTTCCAGGAAACGGATTGGCGACCTGACCATGTCGACTCGAAAAAGAAGAAGGAAAAGAAATACAAGAAATACAAACACCAAAGTAAGTGCTAAATAAAATTCTTCAAATATTCTCCCAGATTATCTCAATCGACTTCCTTTTATGATCTGGATTCCCTTCAAAGAGTTGTGTCTTGTGGTTTGGGTTGTCAAAATACCATTTCCGAACATCAAACACGCACACACACACACACTCAGGAAGGCACTCCGAAATGACAACTATCCGTCAAAAATCTTGCACCGACAGCATCCAGCTTCCTGTCTTAACGACTCGCGCTCTTCAGTCTCCCTTGTTAGCCGGCGTCCGTCCGATCTCGTGCACAGTTTCAGTCAACGGGTTCTTCATATTCTTCCTGCACGAGCGGACGAGCGAGATAAGCACAACCGAGGGCACACGCATGCCGCCAGACGAACGATCTTGGTTGCATTAGACGGGCTGTGCTGGTGAGGTTTTAAAAATGTAATGATTCCTCGCTTAATCACCAATTATATTTCACGACTTTTGCCGGCTTCCTGGGTCGGCGCGAGACGGCGGCCCCGCAGATCGTCCGGTGCAGATTACGCGTAGTGGGACAGCGTGTTCCGACCGGTGATATCGCCGTGTGCCTAATTAGAGGCACCCGGGCGAAGGCACCCGAAAAAGCGACAGCGAAAAACAATATACAACCAGACGGTCCAGAATCCGTCTCACTGTGACGCATGGGTTTCGTTTGCTTCTGTGTGTGTGTTTTTTGTGTGCTACTCACATTTTAATAATCGATCCACCCTTGCCTGAAATCCCCCCCCCCTCTCCCAAAAAAAAAAGAAACCAAGGGCAAATTAATAGATAAACAAATGAAAAACCAGTTACCAGCGACATTAAAGATCACCCAAGTGGTAGCGTGCGATGCGAGTGCCAGTCCCCGTAAGGCAGCGAAGACAATAAATTAAAAAAAAAAGCAAGGCCTCTCCGCATATGCGAGAGTCTTATCTGAAATCATTTCTGCTGGTATTTTTCGTTGCGCGTATGCGGTTGCTTCACTTTTTGTTTCCTCTTCTTTCGATCCTCTAAAAGGTGGAGTTCGCCTGCAGGTCAGTTCCGTCTGAGGTGTGTTGGGGATTTATTTTTTTTTTTTTGGGTTTTTGGGGGTTTCCTTTGCTAGACTTGCTTCCGGTGTTGAGCCCGATTCGTTTCTAGCAGCCGGTCTTGGGAAATGGATGCGACAAAGTGCGAGACTTGCGCGCTGATTAATTTCTGAACCTGAAAACTCCATTTTGTCATAAATTAGTGCTGATAATTTCTAATGTAACCATTTTTCTTCGCAAGCTTTCGAAAACAGGGGGGGGGGGGGGGGGGAATGAAGTCAAACGAGCAAAGGTAAAGGAGATAGGAGGAAGGGTTGAAGGACGGCGATTTTTAACAGTCACATGCCACCCACTTGGTTTGCGTCGGATGAAATAAAACGAAAACTGGGAGAGGTTTTTCATTGGAGTCACATTTAATAGATGAGAGCTGAAATGAGACTTGAAATAAGATTAAATTAAAACTAACACAACATGTTACAGAAACCATCTTAATAAGAATAGTGCGCCTAAACTGGAGACTAAAGAGAGCAGATAAACACAGTTATGAAATACCAACTGTCAATGAATTTTGACAGTAATTGTTGGCATGTGGCGCTCCCTAGCGAGCATATAGTTGACCATTAGGCAGATCAACTTTGATTATCTTTCTATCTTGGCTTAACGACCCTGTAGATCACACAGGCCCTGCACCTTTAATGCCAAGCGCCGTAATAACTTTTGCAACTGGACGTCAGTTATCAAGCCCTCTATCTACATATAGATTTAAGTCAGCAAGTCCAGATACTATACAACAACGCTTCATAACTGATTCAACTCTTCATGGCATCAGAACACTGCAGCATCTTCCAGCAACTGTTTTGTGTCGTCTATTTGAGTCCCTACACATCAACAACTTCGCAGGATGCTTGTTGTCCATCCGCATGATAAGTCCTAGACATTATACCTTAATGTCCTCCTCCAAAGTTAATCTTCGTGGATAAACCAATGAAGATTCCAACGCCTTATTATACCAATTTCAATCAGTATGTCCACGATAACGCGCAAACGCATCTCCGTCGTCCATAACAGTTTAGCCCCTGAGAGGCCCAAATCGCTGGTAGTTCATAATTTACCCTGGGAGCTGTTTTTGATTTGTTATTTGGCAAATTTGCTAATATTTGTAGTCATAATTAGGGTAATAAATGTGTCTTAAATATTCTTACCAAAAAATAACAACTACTAACTAAGCATTGTCGTGAGGACTACTCGTGAGGACTTGGCAAATATATCAGTCCGCTTATCACCAATACCTGCTTCACAGTACGGTCGTTCGCGTGCAAGACGGTTTTAGGGTTAGGCTAAGGCTAAGGTACATTCAAACTTCAGCGTTGTGTACGATCGTTGACTCCTCATACTCCATTACTAACCAACCACTACCAAAACCATTACGGCAAGCAGGCGAAGAAAAAAAAACCCCATTAAACCGAGCGGAAAATTGTCACCTTTTATTGTCGGTAGCTCAATTTCCTACGCAACTTAAATTCCTTCCCGTTTTCATTTGGCGTTTCACTTTTGCCCAGTCGGCTGGGGTAGGTTGAGGTTTGTTGTCGAAATGGTCGTGAGGTTTAATATCACTTTTTTTGTGTGTTGTTGATGGTGTGGTGGCCAGGTACGAGAGTCAGCTTTTGGCTCGCAAAAAAAAGTATCGCAACGCACACAAATGGGGGTCGCATTGTAAAGCAACTGAGAGAAACTGGACCTATAAAAGCATGGCGCTCTGGACGGTTCGACCATTATGATGGCATTACAGCAAGTGACACGGTAACACGAAGCGAAAAGGCAACAGCATGAAGAAGAAAGGGGGAAAAAATAACATAACATAATAACAAAAGCTAACCAGAAGGAGAGATGTAAAAACCCGTTTAGATGACTCGTTTCTTCTTCTTCTGTTGCTTTCGTAACAACCGCACACATGCAACCAACCATTCAAGCATCGGAAATGGGTCTTAAGTTTTTAAGGTTGTACGACTCCTTTCGCAGGGTCGCGTTTTCGTTTGTATTTTGTAATGGTCCCCACTTCCCACTCTTCCCCTTGGGATTTTGGATGGGGGGTGGGGGGAGGGGACGGCAGAAAAGAAGTTACCGGTTCCGTAACGCAGTAACGTCTCGGTTCTGGGCCAGTCCAGGTTTTTTTTTTTTCTTGCTGGATGCATACACAGACGAATCGCGCTCGAGAACCCGAAGCCCTTGTGACCCTAAAATTGAAACTTCACTGTTTGGCCGGGTTCAGCATACACACACGCACGCACGAAAATAAGGAAAACATTATTATTGCACATGTGTAGTCGACAAACAACCCGCCCGAAAGGTTGCCGGGTGTCGGTCGCTTTGCGAGGGTGTGTAACATACTTGATAATCGACAGCGGTAGTTTTCTGGCGAAGATAAAGTTCACCATTTTTACTGACACACACTTGTGATAGGAGATCCCGGGTTTTGCGTGGATGGCGAATCAATAAGTTCAGCCCGATCGCTTAACAATTCTTGGAAGTAGTTGTGTTACGGTTCCGTGTTGCTGCCGATGCTTTAGAAATGAATTGAAGTCAAATTATGGCAAAGTTCGGAAGGTGCTATAATAATAAACAGCAAGTTTAACTCGTCGCGATCAGCTCGTTGAGGACTTTTAGGAGCAAGAATTTACTTTGGGTAGTAGTTTCTGTCTTATTAATACTTGCACAGCTGACGTTGTTGAAGCTGCTCGTGCGAAGACTCTTAAAAATGGTTTAAAAAATGATCCATCAATAATAAGTCATTGCTGGAGAACATTTTCGGCTCCTGGGACTATTTGGAACATTTCTTGTTCTTTGCTATCGCTGTCATGTAACTTAAAATCACAAATAGAAGAGTTTCCAAAATATATCTTTGGGAGTAAGGATATTTCATCCAATTCTCTATTCTGATAGAAAGGCATAAATGTATTCTTCTTCTTGACCAGCTCAGGGTTGAGCACGTCGAGTAGACATGGCCAGGTTGTAAAATCAGTTTCCAGGAACCTTGGTCGAAGGCTGCAGTCCTCGATCCACGGCTGCATCCGATCTCGGGACAGGTTTGACTCAACATGATCCAACCAACGAGCTCGCTGTGCTCTGCTACGCCTCGTGTTTTTGGTGGAGCATGAGTCCGGCATCCTCATCATGAGCCCTAGTCAACGTATCCTTCCGGCTTTGACTACCGTCAGGATATCAGAGAGAGAAAGAGAGAAAGAACTCAGGAACTCAGAGGAAAGAACTCAACTCTGAAACTCAGGAGTTGGCGGAGTCCTACCGTTGTATTACTATTTTAATTATTATTATTGTTTAAAGTTCTATGAAAAATAAACGTCTCGTCAACGTCTTGAACTTGCTTTGCTAATATCTCGTCAGTATCGCATGCAATAATTTGCTGGAAAAGACCATGCATATTACTACTAGAAATTGGTTGTATGAAATGAATTGAACCAGAATTGGTCCCAATTCCAGAAAAATGCCAGAAATTGAAGTTGTGATGCTTGTAATAACCTCAATTGCTCATGAAGAACGAATTCCCGATTTCTGACCGTGTCAGAGTGCAAAACAGATTAGTTTCAAAATTTAAATGTTGATTCTCACAATAACTCACTTGTCCTCAACTCAAAAACTTGTCTGAGAGAGAAGTGATAACTTCAAGTAGAAAAGTAAATCTTCCCCAACACTCTTCCTACTCATACTGGTGTGTCCCAGTAAGGAGAACAATATTAAAGTTCACATCATCTCCGGAAACCATTATGAGCTCAACTTCAACCATATCCGTGAGGATAGACTTGACTTGCAGTAGTTTATTTACGCAATCGAAGTTTTATTTACAAATTTCTTTATCGCAACTTTGCACCACTCGCAACTGTTGTTAAAATTAGTTTAGCGCCGTCCTCTCACGTACCGCAAATTTATTTTCCACACAGTTTCCACTCACTGTGTGTGTGTGTGTGTGTGTGTGTGTTTCTGCAATTAGTTTCTCCTTTCTTGGCGTTTTTTTTCCCCCGGTCTTTCTTCTAATTCATTATGCAAAATGAATACCGGCCACTTGTGTTCTGGCCGGTTTTGGTGCAAGCACAAAAAATTCGAAGAAACAAACTCAATGGATAAAACAAAAAATAACCGAAAAAAAATTGGTTAATTAGTTATTTATTAATTAATTAGCTTCGCTGACCAGCGCCTGGACCAGGCGCGTTTTAATTTTTCTCTTCACACGCCTCACGCGCTGATTTGCGTTTCGTTTGGCACTGCAAAAAGAAGCAAAAACGCCAACTGCCCATATTTCAGGTGGATGTGTTTTGGCGGAAATGTGCAAAAAATAATTAAATTACCTGAAGAAATTATTGCCGCTGCATGTTCGGAATGCTGCTGTTTGTTTGCTGCGGCACAGTCGAGGCAGCAAACAAATCCCCGGACGGGCGTGCTGGACGAATCCTTAGCTTAGTGAGAGTAGAGTAGCAGCAACACATCACCACCGGCTTCTAGCGGCAAGATTTGAACAAATTACACCGAAAATTGTTGATGGCGACTAAACGTTTGAAGCGGGCAAACTGCTTCGAGAGGGCTTGAAGTTGAAAACCCCGTGAAAGAGAGAGACCTCCTCGGTGCGATTGAGTTGCCCCTCGTCCCCTAGTGAAGTAAAACTGTTGGCAAATAACAATTAAAAAAAAAAACAACACAAAAACGACCATCTAACAGCAACCAAACTAGCAGAAGTGGAAAATTCAATAAAACCCAAACCAACGGAAGAACCATCGTCATCGGTGCAAGACATTGAGGGTGGGGAAAATAAATATGCATCCCATGATGCTTTTGTTGGCTGTTGTCTCCAGGTACACCACACTAAGGTTTAAAGCGTCCACCGCGTCCCACAATTGTCTGCCAAGTATTGCGCCAATAAAGGCAGCAAACAAAAAACCGGTGTGTCCTCCCCGGGAAAAACGATCCACCCTGGAACAATCGTACGGGAAGGCGAGCCGCCCAAAACGCCTCTTGCTCGGCTCGGTGTCGTTAATGGAATTATGACCACCGAAATTGTTTTCTAGCAGCGCGCAGCTCCGAAAAACGCTCGCGCCCGCCTGTTTAATAGCTAAATTTATTAGGAAGGGATGCCGACCGTCCAATGTTCCCGTTTCCTTCCATTATTTTCTTTTTTTTTTTTCGTTTGCGTTTCGCGTTCTTGTACTATGTTGTGTTCGCCCTCCGTCAAATGTTTAGTCGAAAACAGATTTTCTACATCATTCAGAAAGGTAGAGTAGAATGGGGAGGGGGTGGTCTGAAGAAGGTTGGAAGGAGGAGGTGATTTTCTTCCGCCAGCTCATTGTGTGCTCACTTCCTTATGCTAACGCCACTCCAAAAATCCATCTGAATGGCTTTTCTGCTTTCTGCTCGTCCACACGAAAACCACGCTGTCGTATTCGATTTCCGTGGCCCCGGACACAAGACGGAAGACGAAATGCTGGTTGTAAAAGCAAGGGAAAGAGACTGGGAGGTGAGGGGGGGGCAATAGAACCGAAAGTGAGACGCACACACACACACACAAAATCCTCGGGGCTAAACGTAACCATAAGGAGCGAGAAGATAATGGAGAAGGAAATTGATGGTAAACTCAATTCTAACGGAAGCCCAGCAGACGAGGTTTATTGATGAATATGGCAACATTTTTGAGCGCACACACACACACAACAGCACCCCACCCCGGCTGCTTGGTGCTACCCCTTGGTGCTGTAAGAGACGGTAGGCAGGCGAGAGAGGGAGAGAGCGAGAGGGCGAGTGAGGGACAGACAGGACGCTTTTCACGAGCAAAATGCAAGAAAATCTGTGCTGGATGCATTCTGCGCGTTGGCAAGATGGGATCGGTAAGGGTTTTGCGGAGGATTTTCCGAGGAAATACATAATTACTCATCTTTATATTTTTGTTAAGATTTGTTTGGCCATAATGTATCTCATAATGAAAATGTGTTTTCTACTTTCCGTTCCCGCGATCTGTTCACTTCTGCATTGAATTTTGTGTTTTATTTGGTTCATGCTATTCACTATTTTAAATAATAAATTATAATTATAATAAAAATAACAATATATTTACATCTACCTTAGGGTAATTGCTAAAATCTAAGCACTTTTCTTCTTCTTCTTTACGGCTAAGGTATTTTAAACCACACCCAAGAGATCTTCCATGTTTGACATTGACTTACTCTTACTTGGCTTACTCGACTACCCTGCCCCAAAGAATCTGGAAGGAATGTTTACCCTTAAATCAAAGGAAAAAGATTTGCCTAATCAGCCCCTTAGCCAACCATTAAGCGCTTAAACCGTGTCCGATCATTAAGCAAGGGGACAAACACATTGTAGGATGTGCTGTGAAAACCTATCCTAACCTTCAAATACACATTAAAAAAAAAAAACGAAAGATCTTCGTTGCTCTAGAACTAATTTTAAACAATGCTTCAAATGCTTTTACAAACTAGAGCAGAAACGCGGAACGCAGCGAAACACATATCCTCCCCCTGTATGACATCATGAGGCAAACTCGCGTTGATGAGGCTTGCCGCGTGAACATTTCGTCATCGTCTCGCTCTAATTTGACGAGAGCTAAAACTAGCTGTCAAACGTGAGGCGCCTAAGATTTATGACCGACCGGGATATCACATCACACAGAGCGCGTGTGAAAGAGAGAGAGAAAGAGACGGCGAGCAACAGTGTGGGTCACAAAGGAAGGAAAGCAAATGCGATTCCACGCATCAAAACTCAAAGAAGCGAACCATATGGTCGCGGGATGTACGTTCGCTTGATGGCTTTAGAATGGGGCAAGGAAGTGCACAAGCATATACACTGCACCGCTTTGAAGCCAACGATGAAAATTTCGAACACGCACCACGCTACCGTCGGAAGGCAAATTTACTACACACGTTGGGTCCCGCATAGCTGTAGATCTTAGGTCGTCTAGACCAGACATGTCAAACTTTGTTGCTTTGGGATTTTACTATTTTGCGTAAATGATTCACACTGGTTTTATTTATATTTGAGTATGGCTGCTCTCCGTCGTACTGCGGGTCTATACAGATATCCTACTTATTCAAGATCTGGTATTCAGCGTATGAGAAATGAGATCTGAGCTCTGGGATGCGAGTTCTGATATCCGGAATGTTTGACCTGGCATCCGGGATCCGAGATTTTTGATCCCGAATTTAGGATCCATATTCTAGAAGCCACAAATCAAGATATAGCTACAGGAGTACCGGATCCAGCATCCGGGATTCGGAAAATGAGATCTATGCCAGCAGAAATTCAGGTGCTATCCTATCCGAGACCTTGAATGCAGGTTTGACGTCATGGGTACAAGGGTTCGAGATCCGAGATTTTAGATCCGGCAGCACGATTTGTAATTTTGAGCCTTAATTTTGTTTATTCAGCATTGAAATGCTACATTCAACCGTCAAACCAAAAAGAGTTTGACATCACTGATTTATACTATTCAGCTTAAGAAACTGCAATTCTCTCGCAAAGACTTATTCTAGGACATATGGCCATTAGTAGCCGGCCCAAAAAGCAAGAAGAGGATCGTGATTTCACAATCCCGGACTAGTTCCGAAGGGGCCAGGAAGCTGAACTCAGCTACCGAACCAGGATCATCCTTACAAAGAGAAGAAGAAGACTTATTCTCACATTTCTAGACCCGCTGATACTTCGTAGTTGGATAGTCAGCCCTCCCTACGGGAGAATGGTATTTGAACTCCGGTATGATATTTGAGAGATCAGACAAAGGCAGCGTAGTCCAGAGTGCATCGGACCCAGCAACAAAGCAAGACCTTCAGGTAGAGAGGGTCTCTAAATTTCTCGGAGGAAAGCCTTACAATCAGACCCAAGAATTCATTGGACTTGGCAATAACATGGTCAACGTGTACACTACAAGAGAGCATCGCATCCAGCCATTCTCCCAAAACTTCTACGCAGGTTATCGACAGTATCCACATCTATTCTTGTCCATATTAGCCGTCTGATTTATCTAGAAGTGGCTGCAAAACCGCACCGAACACATCGCAGTTCAGTACGCGCTATTTTTGGAAAGCATCCGTGCGCTTGTAAATCACATTCCCTAGGGTCAGGAACATGACATGTGCGCTGCAGCACGAACACGGTCCCGCAACGCCTGCGAAAAATCTGCCCAACCAAAAATCAGGCGTGATTAAGGAAATATATTTGGATGGACCCACAAAAAAAAACCAAAACGAAAAAATTAGTCTTGTCCTAAATAGATTTCGTCAGCATACATGTAACGCTCCGCCACTCTCAATTCTTCCTAGCGTGTGTACGTGCTCTAAATAATTCGAAACGATTCGATTAAACGAAGCAATGGGGCAAGCGGAACGGAAGACACGCAACATTCGAATGTTACTGCCTTGGGTACTTGAGGTAAAGAACCTCAGCTAATGCCGACCTCACTTACTGCCCGGTGCAGATCCCACGTGTTTGTGCACCTTACGCCAGCAAATGCGGTGCGATAATCACATTCTCAACCGGTCGGTCGTCGATTCAGCACTCTAAGGTCACCCGGAATTTCCTGTCCGCTGGTGTTTGCAATTAAAAAAAAAAAAAAACTTCCAAGAAGAGCCGAAATCTTCCGGACTCGTCACCGTCGTCGACAGGAATGCGGCAAATACCGTCTTATCGTGGGCTTTTGCTCTCTTTCAAATCCTGGACAAATTCACGGCGACAAACATAAGGCACACGGGCAACAGTCTAGGACCGTATCGTAGCGGACGCTTGGCGCTATCGGGTTGGGTTTGGGTAGCATTTCTGCCATTCCTGCCCACCAGGTTGCCACGTCCGGTGGCTGGAAAAAGAAACATAGAACCTCGATGCAATTAAGCTTAGTTAGCGGGTGGTCATCAGGAAGGTACCGGATGTGAAGTGCTCGCTGCTTGCGATTTCAAAGCTTTGGTTTTTCTTTTTTTGATAGAAACATTTGATATTTTCTTTGATTTGGCTTTTGGTGACACGAGCGCATTTGAAAATAATTTTTAAAAAATTAAACAAAAGTGGAGGAAATTAACTTAACTTAAACATAGATATAGCTAGCAGAAAGAAGCGTTGTTATGAATCATAAATGACGTCTCCATAAAGACACCTCCTTTAAGACTTGAAGATTTGTGGACGAAAAATGTTGGTTGTGGCGACATTAAAATTGTTTGACCAAAATTTCTTTTGCCAAATTTTGCGAATCGTTTGAAGTGTGTCTTAGTTTCATTTTTGCTATCTTGTTCCGCACTAGCTAGGATAACCGTAGTCCATCGAATGACACCGAGCTAGACCATATTTGTTTAGATTAAACTTAGCCATTCCGTCATATCCTGTGGAGCCCTGAAGGCAGACATTACTTACACAATTTCAACAAGTAAAGACAAGCATGAGCTTAGCTAAGGTTAGCTAAAACCACAATTAGAAACGGCAATAATTGAAACGAAAATGGCCGATCAGCCGCCGGAAAAATGGCCGACACCTTCTTCCTTTCACCCCACGAACAATCATACCATGAGCCGAAAAAAAAAAGCAAATCGTGTCTCGGCACGCGCTCATCCAAATTCTTGTATCATTAAAAGCGTTGTCTGACCGTGCATGTGTGTGTGTGTGTGTGTGTGTGTGTGTGGGTGGGTGCAGTTTAAAGATGGCGATGTTGAAAAGCGCGTCTTAATCGTGGAAGGTACTCTTGAGCATTTAATCCACGCAGAATACTATTGAAATTTTGGTAAATTCGCTATAACAAAAAAAAAGATAAAGAGAAAAGAAAAAAAGAAAAAGAACGAGAGAGAGAGAGAGCGGTTAAGAGAGAAGGAGGGATAACGTACGAAAAAAAAGGCAAACAAAAACAAAGATGGACACCACGACGGTGACAATGATGTTTGTCTTTGGTACGTTTTCATATTCACGCTCATCATACGGGAGGGGGAAGGGGGGGGGGGATCTGCTTCCGGTACTTTCCTTCACACCCCCTCTCCGCCTCTTCAGTCACCGCCATATTGGGATACGAGGGCGACAGGCGCTTCCGACAGAGCTTGAAAACGCCTTCATCGTTCCGCCATTCATTGTTTAATGGAAATGACGCCCCAAAAGGAAGGGAGGTAAACAATCGGTGGGGGTTGGTTTAAGGGGGAAAACCTTCCTATTGAAGGGGGGGGGGGGGGGGGCTGTACACTTCCGTACACTTGTTTTCTTTTTGTTTTTGTTTATAATTTTATTTTATTTTCACTTTTTATTTCACCGACCGACTTTTTGGTACAAAGAGCGACCGGGTTGGCGCTTTTTTTTTCCCCTGTTTCCACCGTATTATATTACTCTCTCTTTCTCTCGCACTCTCGTTCTATACTTTTATCGTACACACGGGCAGGGAAGGTGGTCGGCTAAAAGCCTGATTACCGTTTTCTTTGAAATTTATCCTAATTAAATTCTTGTTAGAGTGGAAATTATCATTTCTAATTTAATCTTTGCATGCACGGAGCCATCATAAACCAACCCGTGCTGTAGTGTGGGTGAGTGTGTGTGTGTGCGCGTTTGTAAGAGGGCCAACATTGACATACCGCGAAGTGGAGTTATTCGCCCCCCCCCCCCCCCCCCCCCCCACATCCCATACCAACCTTTCCCACCCATGGTAAGGAAGCCCGGAAGCGCGGTGTGATTCCGGTTTTTCTTTTTCGGCGAAAAATTGGGACCAATCCTGCCCTGCCCCTTCTGTGCGCTCCCCCTTCAGCCCGTTCGTAAGTGAATATGCATGATGTTAAGGATGGTTTCGGTGTTCTTTTCGCGCGAAGAAAAAGTACAAAATAATGCCATAAGTGGTGTGTGTGTGTTTGTGTGTTTGTGTGTTGCTGTCTCCATTTTCTTCCACTTTTTGTGTGGCGAGGAATTCGGAATCGATAAAAGACACGGGCAGGCATTCACAATTTCACTCTACGTTGCATTCAAACACACACAAACATACAAAGAAAAAGGCAAGCAAGCGTGGAATGCGCCAAGCCGCGGAAAATGAGTCACTGACGGAATGTTTTTCCAAGTCAAATGTGGTATGATATGGTTGTATGTAAGTATGCGTGTGTCGAGTATATGTGTGTCAATGTTCATAAGAAATTGTTTGGAATAATAAAATAGCAACAGCAAAGAGAAGTGGAAAAACAAGAAAACTACAGCGGCAGCAACATATAATTCCGAGCCGGCCGTAAGCAGGAGGAAATGATTTTTTGCCTTTTTTTTTAGAATCGTTTTCGCGCGCGTTTTCTTTGATCCTGCGAAACCTTCAGGCATACCGGCCTTGTTTGGGGCTCGAACGGGGAGGGGTGGAACGGGAAAAGCAAAAATCGCAACATCGCTCTCCATACGGGCGCATTTTGTAACATTTTCGTTCACTTTTATTATTTTGTTTTCGCACGGGAAGAGGAACCAGCGCCAAAGTGAGGAAGAACACCAAGCCGAAGGAAAATCGCGTGCCCCGTTTAGTTCGCTTTTCCACTCGTTTGCCTTGTAATGTGCATTACGCGAACGTGTGTGATGATCCTGGTGGAATTGTTGTTGTCTTTTTTCTCTCTTTCTCTTTCTTTTCTTTCCATTTCTCTCAATTTATATTTTAAGGTTAGTTTTTAATTGCTCTTTTTAGGCAGTAGTTTCTTGTTTTCCTTTCCATTTTAAAGCTTGCTGTGACTGATGTTATTTTTTTTTCTTTGCTTTAAACAGTACGTACAGGAACAAGGCTGCTTTGTGGCGTGCGGGAAGAATGTGGAGAAAACATCTTGACAATTAGTGCCGCTTGAATGTACAATTAGTGTTTGGCGTAACGGTTCGGTTACTTTGACTGTTTGATTTGAGAGCTGAGGAGTATTTTCTTGTTTCGAAATAAGGGAGGAAGTTGTATTCATTTCGATTGTTTTGATTTGCTTAGTGCGTAATATGTATTTTTATTTTTTATTACTTACTTCAAGTAAGTAAATTAGATATTTTCGTAGTGTAAAAGCTATCGTTCGCTAGTTTGTTTGCTCTTTTTATTTTGTTTTCAATGACTATGATAGTAGTTTTTTGATGAAGATATTTCAGGTAAGTTATACTAATACAGGGTTTTCAGACCATAAAATAAGCATTAGATTAGTCGGAACAATCTAGAATTTGAGATGCACAACCTTATCCCACTTGATCACATATTACATCAGTTGTTATAATTTCTTGTTGTTTGTTTATCATACACACGTGAATCGTTGGATTGGATTTTTTAAACCGAGTAATAGACAACTCAAGCGTCTTGAGAAACGAAATGCAAATTCTAAACGGAGTACCCGAACCGTTCCGAACCGAAGTCGATGACCTTGATCGTGGTACGGTGCAGGGTTTAACAGGTTGGCTGATAAGTCCCCGGTCTGACACATAGAACGCACCGTGCCACAAGTCATTGAGAACGATGGCAAAAATTCATGAATTGGGCTTCGAATTGCTTCCCCACCCACCGTATTCTCCAGATCTGGCCCCCAGCGACTTTTTCTTGTTCTCAGACCTCAAAAGGATGCTCGCAGGGAAAAAAATCGGCTGCAATGAAGAGGTGGTCGCCGAAACTGAGGCCTATTTTGAGACAAAACCGAAGGAGTACTACCAAAATGGTATCAAAAAATTGGAAGGTCGTTATAATCGTTGTATCGCTCTTGAAGGGAACTATGTTGAATAATAAAAACGAATTTTGACAAAAAAATGTGTTTTTCTTTGTTAAACCGGAGACTTGTCAGCCAACCTGTTATACAACCTCATTCGACCTGAGCACACATTACATAACTTTAGCTACGCTGTTTTAATCAATAAGACAATCTGCGATTGTCTTAGCAGACCTTGATCATGTTCATCGGCTTGGATTCGGAACGGTTCGGTTGTTGTGTTTAGAATTTTCGGTTCCTTTTTTCAAGACGCTTGAATTGTTAATCACTCAGTATGAAAAAAAAAATCCAATCCAAGAACTCACCTTTGTATTCCAAAACAAAGCTATCAGAAATGTATAGAAAAGGGGCCTAAACTGACAATGTTCTAAAATAATCAGAAATTGTGTTATACCTATACCAACCACTGGTTGTGCAGCTCAAATTCTAAATTGTTCCAGCAATTCTAATGCTTGTTTTATGGGGCGGTAAACCCTGTAAAAAAACGCTGACGGCTTTTTAAAACCAATTGCGGATTGTTTTATCGAATGAAACAACGTAGCTTAAGAGGCAAAATGTGTGTTCAAGTCAAAAAGTGTTGAGCATCTTGTGTTCTGCCTTGTTTCAGCTCAGCAGGGCGGCCCGGTGATGAGCAGCCAATCGACCGAGAAGAGGAAAGAGAAGCAGAAGCAGTTTTTCTTTATAAAATTCAGTACTGCCAAATGAAAATCGTTTGTCTATCGAATTGTTTCATCAGTTTGCATTAAGATTTTTCACGCATTGGAATTAAAACATTTCAAATATTGCCGCAACTTCCTGACAAAAATCAACAGCGCGCTTCCTAAGCGCTCATTATGCACTGCACATAAATACTGTGCTTAAAGTATATTACACCAACCACAAACAGCTCTGTTTGGTTTATAAACTATTTCACTGTTTTATATCTGTTTCCTGTTTTTTTTTGTCGTTGGCTTTCTTCTCCCCCCCTCCACTGCAGCAATGCGCTACGAGATGCTGATCCAACCGCAGGAATTTATTTAAAATTAATTTTCCATCCTCGATCTCTATGACAGAAGCATGCGATTGGGTTACATGATGTGGGCATTGGGTTTCTGGTTTCAGCGGTCTGTTGTTGTGTTGTTATCCCTATTCCTTGCGCTCGCCAGTACGTGACACCACAATCATACTCGGTGAGCCCTCGTAGGTTTTTTTTATTTAAAATTTGCTACAGTTTTTTTTTTTGCTGGATTGTCTAGCCTCGTCCTTCAAAGCAAATGCTTGCCATCTCCCAAATAAAACCACACCGATTGATGAGCTAAAAATGAACAGATTACAATTTACAAATCACTTTTTGCCCATGCACACACCGCGACACACATTGCGAAACAAAACCACGAATACAGATTTGTATCACTGCCGGCTCCGCCAACCAACCAAAGCTGATAGCGAAACCAGAACCGCGCTGGCCAGATAAATTATTGCAAAAATAACGCAAACGCCCGAAGCGATGGGAAACCATCATTTATTTTTATTAGCAATAAAGCGCTTGGTGTGTGTGTGTGTGCACACTCAAGGACACACTAGAGCAAGAGAGAGAGAGAGAGGGAGAGAGAGAGAGAGAGAGAAAACAAGAGGAAACAAATAAAAAAGGTGTTGGAAGTGAACATTTCAAACGGGTGCATTGTAGTTAGCAAAAAAAAAAAAACTTAGACAAAACAAACAAAAAATGCAATCAGAAAAGGGATACAAAACAAAACATATAAAAATAAAAAAGGAGAAAGAACGAATTAAACCAAGCGACCCGCGACCTAACACCCACGATGCAACGCCTCCGTTATTATGTGCATTTGCATGTCTGTATGTTTTGCATGTTTGTGTGTGTGTGTATGTGTGTGTGAGAGAGTGTGTGTGTGAGTGTTTCGCTTTATTGTACTAGTTTTACTGGTTCAGCAAAAACAAAGCAAAGATCAGCAAATAAAAAAAAAACAAACAAAAAAATACACACACACACAGGAAACAACAATACAAAATAATGAAAGAAAGAAAAAGAATAAAACACAAACACACACTCACACATGGATACGGTGAAGCATAATTTAATTTAAATATTCACACCAAGAGTAGTGGAAAGCTTAATGCATGCAAAATTCGTTCCTAAAACGCGCCTGCATATGAATTGCTTTGTAGTGTTGACCGGCGAAAAAGGAAACGGAAGGAAGGAAGGATAAAGGAAGGGGGAGGAAAAATCAGTGGAAAGCGGAGAAGGACGCAGAGGGTGCGGATAAAGTGCGCACGAGATGAGATGCAACTAAACCAGTAATAAAAACAGTAAAGAAATAAATAAAACAAAACAAAAGTCCACTCACACTTATGCACTGCGAATCTAGCGCACACACACACACAAACGTCGACACATATATTTGAAAACAAAACAAAAAACTGGAGCGATCAATTCTACTTCTCTCGTCCTGTACCAGGATGTGCATGCATGTGCCAGTGTGGTTGTTGTACAGCTCCATTGAACCACGGACCAGTGCTCCCGGGACAGCAGCGCTCCTGGCGGATGGGAGCAGTTTGAAGCGGCCGGCCGGGAAAGTCTAGTCTATTTCGATGAATATTTCGTTGCATCATAAACTAACATTCCATATTCATAGAACTTCAATCAAACGAAATAAAGTTTTCATTATTTTAAACAGCGAATGCCTTGCTGCCAAACCCTGCCGGCCGCCCGGCTGCCACGCAGCTACCGGTGGACGTACCGCTCGCTGTCCGCGGCGATCGATACCGTGGACAGCATTGCACAAGGGAAGGATTGCTGGATCCGATCCAGCAATTAAGTGCCAACCCGGTCGAGACGATTCGCAAAAGCGGTCATTCTTCGAAAAAAGATTCAACCGAAGCGCGGAGAATTCGCGTGGCCGTCGTAGTCGGCGGCGAAACCTTGCAAACCCTGTTTCGCCGGCGACGGCAGAAATCCATTAAACGTTGAATTAAAGAGGGAGGGCAGAGGGATGGAAAAAAAACACGTGGCCTGGGACTATAAACCCAACACCAAACCAAAATTTGATGTCCACTAGCTGGAACCGTCCAAAGTCCGAAGGATCCAAAACGGTGACCAACACACGCTGGGTAAATTAGCATTCGCAACGACCTCACGGTCGCTTTCCCGGCTTCAGGCGAGGAAGTTCGATGATGCCTCCATATCGTACGGCATCAAACTGATACATGGACTACTCATCTTCCTATCCTATGGGACGGGAATCAATTTCCCGACCCCCCTCTACCCGGTAAAGGCTTTTCCCGTGGGTGGGTTGGATCGCCCTTCTTTTTGACATTGCGATTGCTGCCGTTAATCCATTGCTCGATGGTACCGAAATTCCACTTTGTCTGGATGAGCGGATGAGCCGAACGTTTCCGTATTTGCGGGAAATTCTTCCGATCGTGACCATTCCGGTAACAACCGGAGATGCTATTGGAAACACATTAGCGGAGGATACCGATAGCCACACACAAATTTGTTGGTTGGCATTCGAAAGGGTAGAGAAATTAAAATTCGTTACGTCCGAGAAATACTTCACGTGTTTCATATTTGGCTTGAAGTCTAACAAGCGTCCCCAACGATTCCTAATTCCCCATGCTGGGGCTAATGATGGAGGTGCCGATCATTATGAAAAAGTTCGTACCGGTCCTGCGTTTTTAGAACTTGCGGGACCGACATCATTGAAACGAACCTTGGACAAACCTTTTGTGTGTTCGCTCGGGAGAGGGACCTTGTAAAATTGGTTGGTCTTTGGTGAACGATATGGTCGAAATAGTGGGACCACTGGGGCAGCTTCCCCCAAAACGTCAATGAAACAAAATTGGACAGCGAAGATGTCGGAGGCCCTCATCGGAGTTAGTGTCTGAGTGTCACTTTGCATGCGAATAGATCAAACGCGTTCTATTAATCGCTCCCGTGCGGTGCAAACTGTTTCACAATTGGGATCACTAAAACCTGGTCCCAAAAAAAAAAAAAAAAAAAAAAACGATATCCGAACAGATAATGAATACGCGACGGATCTGCCCTCCAATTCGTTAGAGTTTATTTTGGAAACCCCTGTCTAGTGCCCGGATCTAAAGAAGCGCACTATCACGTGCTAACAAATGGCGTTGGAAAATTTGTCGAGAAGATGCTGTTCTAAAGACGTGTGCCAGCTCCAGCCCCTCCCTTTCCAGCCAGTGATGTATTGCCAATATCCGTGATGCTAGGCAACAGCGGCAACCCCACACCAACCAAACGGTTTTCCTTTTGCTCCCGCGTCCCACGCGTACTTGCATTTGGTGTTTGTTCGTTCGCACACCGTTTACACGGCACGCACCCTGCGCTGCGACAGCAAAACGTAGCTAAAATGATTATTGCTCTATAAATAAACATTTCCCGTAATGTGGTGCGTCGTCGCGCGTCGTAAATCTCGCGCGGCGAAGTAACACGGCGAGGAAAAATCTACATACGCCAGGGGGGCGTTACATAATTCCAGCCGTAAGGGTAGGGGCGTCGTAATGGAATTTGAGCATTTCGGCTTTCGTGCGGCGGGGAGATGCGGAGATCGCCGACGGACAGATGTCAGCTGAGGTGACGAAAAACGAGACGAGATAAATCGATGTCTCTCGGTCGACGTCTTGTTTGAGTGTGAAGTTCCCAGTACACAAAACCCTTCCTAACTGCCCTATGGGAAATTGGTGTCTGCGTTTGGTCGGAGGTCTCTGGATACTTACCGTTTAATTACCGCAAACCTGGAACTACCGGAAAAGCGTAGACAACACTCCAGACACTGGATTTTGCTTTAAGCAGTAGCTGTGCGCTCTCTCTCTCTCTCTATCTCTCTCTTTTATCAGTCGCATTTCACAGCCAATTATTTCGTTGCGCGAAATATTCTCGGAACGCAGGAAACTCGGCAACCTCGGGTGCCTTAGAAATTGCAGTCCAGAAACGCCGTCCTCCCGGTCGTATACCCGGTCAAAACGTCACTTTTTACCGTCGGATTAGTGCACGGCGGTGTGTGTGTGTGTGTCTATGCTGTTCCGATTGTGAACGTTGTCGTGTTCGAGTTCGCAATTTGGGGAGGAAAAAGTTAGCGAAAAAGGGAGTCATTGGAGCGAATTATCAGTCAGCCACCATCAGCGTGACTGCTCCATCGCATCTATCTCCTCACGGATGTAGAGGAGATCGAGAGAGGCAAGATGGTAGCAGTTGGAAGACACTTTTCCACCCGGTTTGTGGCCTAATAGTTTGTAACTAAGCTGCTCATATTTTCGCCATTTTGTGCTCAAGTGCGCTTCAATTGTGGAGCTGCACGCTGCCGAGGTTAACGATCGAGCGTCATTTTACAGTAGAATCGGCATTGGAATCGCGTGTACAGTTGTTTTACTGGTGAGCGTTTCCGTACTTGTAGATCAGCTGATAGGAGAATCGCCGTATCTCGAGCTGGTGGATTGTAACTGACAGCAAAGCGGGCAGCCTGCTACATGCTGCCGAGATGAAGGTGTTGGACCGGAACACATTCTTCCGTCGGCGTGTCTTATCGAGCTCCGGCAAGCGTTTTAGCAAAAAGCCATCCAATATCCGTGACGGGCGATTGAGCACCGAAGCTAATGGCGTTTAGAGGGACTCTACCTGACAAAAAGGGATGTGACGCAGCGTAATCGTTACGTTGCGAACAACAGTTACCCACATACACACCGTAAGTTCGCATTCTCACCCGTGTCCTCTGTTGCCGCCATGTACCGTCGCTAGTGCGTGAGAAAGTATGCGACAAATGTCCGCTCAGAACACAGAACGACACGCAGAGAAGACGAAAGAAAACAGTCGATAAAAAGTGGTCTCACCTACATCGCCCACTATGGTCAGAGCGCCAGTGGTTCTCCGGGTGATGCCAGTGGAAACCGGGTGACGAAACCGTGCCCTTTTACAAACTGCGGCCAGGCATCTGGACCGTGTCGCCAAGAATTCTTCTACCGGGGTCAGATGCCTTGCCTGCAGGAAGTTTTCAACGCGGACAGTTTGGTGCTGACCATATGTGGACAAAATTGGACGAGATCTTCGCGAAACCGTTGCCCCCTTTCGGGAGCGGGATGTAATCCGGCACACCGGACAACTAGGTCACTCGGGGTAGTTACCGAGCTGGGCGGTGATGTGATCGATGACGGTCGCCACCACGTGTTTGCTAGACTGAGTCTGAATCGATTCTCATCAATGATGAATCAAGGCGTTGGAGGTATCGCCATTGTTCTTGTGTCAGTTTTGCGAACGAAACATGCGAGAAGTTTACCGAGCGTCGCTCGTATGTGTGACAGGTGTTTACAATGTGGACAGTTACAGGACATTTCGGACACATTTGCGAGACCTTTTCCACCCTTGCATGCAACCCCATGCCCTACTGGTACCAGCTGGGTGTGGATGGGCAAAGCAGGAGAAAACATTCACAACCACACAGACACATGTGTTCTCTCGGGCACATAATTAACGGACGTCCATCTTCGCGCAAAACCGGTAGTCCTCGGCAGCTCTGGTGGCTCTGTCTGCAGAAGAGCTAAGACATCCCGCCGTACACTCTTTTTGGGGAAACTTGTTGAAGCCTTTCCAAATCTGCGTCTGCATAAATGAGTAAGCTGAGTCGGAACAGGACGTTTTCTGCAGGGGTGGGTGCGATGCAAAGAATTGGAGTACACGCATGCTCTTCGTTTTGCAGGACCTTGCCGCACCGGCGTACACCGGGCACCACAATAATAGAATGACAAATGAGCTTTCTTTCCTTTTGGGCGACCCAGCACCGAACGGTGACCAGCCATCGATCCAACCAGCCCTGTCCAGCTTCATTATCTTCTAGCTCATCTTCCAGAATTTGCCCACCGTGGTGCCCGTGGTTAGGCGCGTTATTCGATTTAACGCCCCTCGGAATACTCGTGGACGCCCCTAAGATGGGACGCCTGTCACACGAAATTTTGCCGCTCGTAAACAAGAAATTCTGGTTTCGCTGGAAGCCTGCTGGCGCCTTCGCTCCAACCAACGACTCGAGCAAGCGTTACCGGATTCCTTAGCCTTCCACCGCGTTTCCTTCGGTCGCCGCCCACCAAACACTCGCTACCCGGTAGAGCTGCTGCTGGAAATGGTTCTGGCATTCGAGCTAATAAAACAATCGGTGTCCCCCCTCCCCCTGGTACACCGTTTCCATCCACCGGGCATGAGCAAATATCGTAAATATTTCTAATCCGCCGCACACCGACGGCCGCACCCGTATAGGGGTGCTGTACCACACGCCCGGCGGACAGTGACAAGATGCTCGTCATAAAGCTCTGTCTCGCGGCATCTCACCATCGTCATCATCATCATCAACATCGCGTTCACGTCACATCGCCGGTCCGTCCGGTCCGGTGCGGGAACGGAATTCAACAAATCCTTCACGACGGCTTCTTCGACTGCGGGCGTGGGCAGCAATTTCCGCGACTATACTGCCGGGCCGGGAAGAAAGGGAGCAAATAACACAAACGATGACAACAGGGCTCGAAAATCGAATTACTCTCTGGCGAAACGAAAAAAAAAATATATATATATATATGTATATCCACATCACCGTACGGACGCGTCCGAAAAGGACTTGGGAAGTCTTGGACGTTAGCGAGACGTGTGCGTCACGCGTAAGTCGTCGAAGTTTGCTTTACACATCCCGCCACGTTTGGTCCGTTTCGGTGTCCGGAGAGCTGTCCCGAGGACAACGATCCTGTGGGGAAGTGTTTTCATTCGAAACCAATCACCGATGCCTCGCGAAATCGCGGGGTTTTTTTTCTTTTTTGGGATGCGTGTAGGTGGGTGCGACCCCAGTCAGAGGTAATTCGCGTATTCTTCGAGTTTCAAATTTCTTTATTGACTTTGCGCGCGACAACAAGGCAAACATACGGGTTTCTCTTCTTTTTTTACCAGCTGCTGTGAGTTTCCTCAGCGTCCGGTGGCGTTATGCTATGAATCAAAGTCAATAACTCAATGCCTTCGCCTGTACGTTCCAGGAAAAGTTAAGCAGCTGCATTCTCTTACGCTCGCCACCGCCTACCAATGTCGAAGGCGTTTAGTGGTTATGTTGTCTTCGTGAGCATTGGAGTTCTCGCCTATTCCCCATTTTTTGCATTCGGAATTTGTTTGATCTTCAGAGCAGAGGTTTTGATTTGCTATCCTCAGATTCTCTGGGTCTGGATAATCTTTTTTGAATATCTTCACAAGCTCCCTCACCAGAGGCTCCATGTTTGTGGGCGTCCCAGCCAGCTCACTTACACCAATCGGTCTACCATCAGACCCTAGAGGGCGGTGAAAAGGAAACAGCACGGGATGGAAAACAATTAGCGCGTACCGATGCTTTTTTTCTCCTTCTATTGCTTCCTCGGGTTTTAAAGTACACCATTAATCGAAAGATCCGAGGTATCATTGTTTGTTTTGTTGCCTTCATCTGTAGCCCGGGCAGTTCTTCCCGCCGAACGACCGTGGACGATGGTAATAGCTTCGCTTCGCTTAATGGTTCTCGGTTCCTCAAAACGACCATATAAAAGCGGAATTGAACCGCGGTCCAACAGCATAAAAAAAGAAGAAGAAAAGGTTTGGCAAATGCGGCAGGGCAAACGAAGGGTCACCAAGGGTTTGTGAGGTTAAAAATACATTCTAATTAACCAAACACGGTACGGTTTTTGTGCGACCCTTTTTTTTTCGTGAGCAGTACGTCTTCGTCGCGGGGGCAAAATGTTTATGTTGCTGTGGCTCGGGTGTTTTTGGCAGACAGTGCGGACGGTACCGGTGGGTGCGAGATCCTGCACTGACGTTACCGGGACGCCCTGTTGGGAACATTAAATAAATGAACGGGGGCCGAAGTTGTGCAACGGTACCATTTTTATATGCCATTTGGTAGAAGTAATTATTATTCAATGAAAGTATTTTGATTCTGACCATAATTATTCAAATTGAGCAGCACACAGCCACAAACAACAAACTGGGCCGGGTAGCTGGTTGTCTACAGTACGCGGCGCTGCACGTCACTAGTGTCATTGGGTGTACGCTGGACGCTTTGAGTGAATTTGTGCATGGAGCTGGGGGCCAAATGACCCCCACATTTGAAATGTTGATTTTATGCGAAAACTTTGAAGCATCCGATATGTTTGATGATCCAACGTGCTCCAAGCGGAGCTGATCCCTACCAAACAGCTATTAATATAGTTTGTTTTTTTGTATATATGTATATATAAGAAGCTAGTTCTGTCTGTCAATTGTTTACACCAAATTTTGGCAACATTTTATCTGAGGATTAAACCGGGGTTTTATATCCCATCTGGTCTAGTGATGGAAAGAGTAAAGAACCGGTACTTGGTTTGTAGGAAAAGGTACCGGCAACCAAAACCTGGCTTCTTTGGATCTGAGTGTCACAATAGCTGCAGTTTGCATTAAAAAGAAATTTAGCTCACACAATACCGTGTAATTATTATTATCGGTTAATAGTTCCGGATTTTTTGGGTCAATATTATTATCCCAGAAAGTAAAAAAGTCAGTTAATTTTTCCACGCCATTGTAACTTTTGTTTAATCGCTTTGACATCAAAATTTCGTAATAATTCCAATCAATAAATCACTCTTACGTTACTCGCGTGCATTTTTTCCCATTATATGGACTGGTAACTGGGCGTCCTTCACAATTCTCTAACGGAGCTAAATAAAGATTAAAAAATGGATTTGCCTATCAGTTTCACAGTTTCAAAACTTTCGCATCACCAAACTGAACCGTTCTCCCGTAGTCAGGATTGATTATCCAATTGCGTGGTATCAGCAAGCCTAGTAAACCATTCGATGCCCGGCTTGACCTAGGTAAGTTGTTAAGCCGAGAAGAAGAATGATAAGCCTCAATTTTTATTTTTATTTGAGTATGACGGTTCCTCACCGCTTTTGGCGAAAATATTCCTTAATGATGAAAACTTTTTTGTGTGCGATAAAACAAAGACTTGATTATTGTCAACCGCTTCAACGCGAGCTGCTCTGTTTTGATAGATTATCTGTTTAATTGATCTAGAACATAACAGGACCTGGCTAAAAAAAAAAAAACGGACTGATTTAAAGTCGCCCTGAGAGGTTCATCTTTGTTGCTGAAAACCTTTTTTCTTTTTGTTGTTTTGTTTTGAAAAATCAGCAATTAAACATTTCAAACGCATTTGCACACGCGTAGTAATGATAAATTCATTAAGCAAAAGGAATCATGCTCCGTTTCCCCTACACCGGAAAACAAAAAATGGGCCAGACGGTAACAAAAGGACCTGCTGTTGAACATTTTCGTTCACGAATTAATATTACTCCTGCTCTAAAGCAGCAGGACACAAGATAGAGGGAGAGAGAGTGTGGGTCTACGGGAGGGAGGGTTGCTCTTGTTTAAAAACATTATGAGCGCAAAACTTATCCTTCCGAATTACTTATTCTTGGCTGCCTTCAAATCGTGGCGTGTCAACAAAAATGAATTTTTTGTCGGATGCAGTTCGTGGGCAAGTGATCGAAAACAGACAGCAGCATGCAAACGAAAAAAATAAACAGCAGGGATACAACACAGTAAGGCTCGTCACTCGTGCCAAATTAAACAATCACAATACAATCTCCAGCACATTATCCAGAGTAGGGTGGCTATTGTGAAACTGCCTTTTTTTTGTGTAGTATTTCGCCTAGAAAATTAAATGCTTGACAGAGTGTGTAGAATTTTTGGAATTCTCGGGGAATTCCCACTCTACTTATTACACGTCATTACACAAAATTCCGAGCTCGTGAAGAATAGCGGTTTGTCATCGAGTGCTGGTGAAGGAGCAAATATTCATGAGTCGCAGGAAACAGAACGCCCCCAAATGAAAGCAACACCCCTTTTCTGACGTCCTTGAGCCCCAGACGAGCCGTCGTACAATCAGCCGGTGACGAATGAGGGTGTTTTCCTTCCAAAAACAACGACAGAAAAAATGCATATCTATAGGTAAAGAAGAAGGAGAAGAAGTAGGGAGAGAGAAAAAACACACAACTTCGTCAAACTATCAGCCCTGTTCGAAAGTATTTTTCACCGCATGACTAATCGGCCAACCGGGCAATGGTGAGGTGAGTGACAGAAAATTTAAAGATAGTCCCATGTAGCGCGTACATGTGAGGGTTGTTGCCCACCGTCCGAACCACCGTTCACCAAAAGCCGGAAGTGATCGGTAACGTAGGCGAGGCGGGATAGAGTAGTGGAGCGCGGTGATCCAGTAATGGGGACGTTCCTTGAAATGCCTTGCGTACAGGCGTACAAGGCAACGACTTCGGCGCCCCGACTCATTAGACGAACCTTCACCTTCTGGACTTGCACTAGCAAGTCATTTGCCTTGCACACTAAGTGGATGGTCCACAACGCCATCCTCCCCCAAAACAACGAACGTTTTATCCTCCATGGACGGGAACGCATGACTCATGCCTCCTCGCCCGGACTATCGGTTGCGTGCATCGACCGCCCACGCTGGTCCTTCCCTTTTTGTTTATCGGCTAGCCCTTAATTCTGCCTGTAGACGAAGACGCGCGTTATCGTGCCGGTCGACCCTTACGGGTTGTTGACAACACGGTAAGGGCGTCGGTGGTGGACTGCAAACTTTTTTGGCAGTACAATTTCTACCACAAACCCTCGCTGGGTTGGTTGGTATGATTCACGGTCGCTTCACGGACTTTCCGAGCAAAGTTGTCACCGACAAGAGAAGAAAAACCCTGGAAGGCAAATCGATTGGATATCTTGTTGAATAGGACAAGATACGGTTACGTTAATGAGTCATTTTGGAGATGATTACATCGATGAGGACTTGTGACATTATTTTACCACAGAAGATTCCCTCCGAAAATAGCTATCGGGGCTTTCCTTTTTGAAAACGATTGAAGAGCAGTAGACTATGATATTGTTTTGCAAGAAGTAATTTTGGAGTCCCTCGAGTATTTTGAGATATTAAGGACCATAGCTTTACTGAGGCTCTTACCATATAAGTTGCGCAAATTGCAAAGCAATAATTTTTTGAAAACCCAGCATAATCATCTCTACCTCAGAGCTTCATGATGTAGCGGTATATTTGAGATATTGAGGACTTCTGGAGAGCGAACGGTGTCATCCTTGTACGTCCAAAATCCTTAACACGTAATGACATTAAGCTGATCACTTGTCGCAAAACTCTATCGCCAGCTTAAGTGACCCACTCAATGGCTCAGGTACGCACGACACAAAAAAAAAAAATAAAACAAAAACACGGGAAATAATTTTCTCAACTACCGACAAACCGCTTTGACAGCTGAGGATGCACCTAGGCATCCCAAACACTCATCCCCATCCGGGCTAATTTCACTCACTTACACAATTAACCCTCGAGCACTGCAACCAGGATGGTACTCGCATCCCTGAGCGGAGCCGTGTTCGAGGTTAATCGGCTACGACAGCAGCCCGAAGGACAAACGTGAATCGTCAACTAGCGAGGCCCAAACAATCGGTACGAGAACTTCACCCCCCGCGCAGGGGTACCTCGCAGTGGCAGTGTGACAAATCTTGACAAATCCAGGCATACACACACACGGCTTCCACGTGCAGCTACGGGTAGGGTTTGGGAACTGGGTTGGTTTGTTTCTCTTGTGGCGACAATTAGTCGGTCGGTGAGGCTTCTGGCGAGGTATAAATGTTGCTTCCGGTAATCTTCTGCGAGTAACTCCGCTGGGCTAGCTGGGCCGATATGCTCCGGTGGTAGAAAAGGGTTGGGAGGGTGGTGGTGGGGGCTGTAATCTGTTCCTTCCGCCTCATCTTACCCCATTTCGGAATTGGGACTTCTGTCGGTTGCTGTTTGAACGACTCGGATCCAATTTTTCTCGCACTTTCAGCTCAGGAACGGGTTGATGGGGATGAGTTTTGTGTCTTGTCGGGTTTTTTTTTTACTTTTATTGTCCCTTTTCTTTATCCCTATCTACCATCCATCGTTGTTAACACACACACACACATATATGTGTCGTAATCGTACGTAAAAACTGAGCAGCCACCGAGCAAAGAACCCGAGCGGAAGAAAGTAATTACTTTTCATTTCTCCTTTCATTATTAGCCCTATTATTCTTCACTTGCATGTTTTGTCCCTTTTTTGTTTGGCTGTCTTCTTGATGGCACATCTAGGAGGCATTGTTTTAATTGCCTTTCTTGCGAGTTCTTCTAGCTCAACTTCCAACTCATCCCCAACCTTGAAGTACCATGCAATCCATACCGCAAGCACGCAGATCAAATAGATAAGCGAGCCAAAATCAATTTTGATAAGCCAACCAAACGCTGATCGGGCAAATGCGGCCTATTAATACGGAGCTTCGAAGCTGTAAGAACTTTGTTGTCTATAAATAATCCCGCAAGCAACAGCGTATTGAACGCTGTCAGCCTTGCCAGCACCGAAAACCTTCCAATGCTTTCCCAGGGTATCCCTTCCGCCTGCCCGTGCACCACGCGAAATACGGACGGCTGCTTTGAAACGGTGACAGCGATAAATTTCATAATCATTCCAACGACGAACGGGGGCCCAAGAATCGTCGGCTAAACAACAACAAACCGGAATGTCAACCGCTTTGGTTTTATACCTCACTCGCTCGTCTCTCGGCGTTCGGGGCGCTCGTGTAAATAGTCAACTCCATGAGGGCCACGCCACGGAAAAGAAAAGCCGAACAGCGACTTCCAATTGTTTGCCGGGTGAAGCTGTTGCGGCGAGGGAAGGTGGAAACACGAAACCGAGCCTGAGCCTGTTTGGGATTTGTTCAGTTCTTATCTTGCTAATGGCAAGGATTCGTTGTTTAGCCCTTTTTTTAGAGGGGAGGGGGGGGGGGGAGGGGGGAGGAGGAGAAAGGGCGTCGTACTCCAACTGCTTCTTCACTTTCACCTCAACCGAATCGTTCTTTTTAGCTTGTTTATTTTTTATATTTTTCATATTCGATTTTAATTATCGACCGTGGCAGGCAATAATTCTTTGGTGTAAATTATGCAACCTCTCTGGGGCATGCTCGCCCGAGAGTTTCGAGATTTGTTGGAAACCCTCGCCGATAGTCAAAGTTCTGCGGTCATAGAAATTGCGGTTGATCAACGATATTTTTCGACATTCCGTGGTAAACAAGTATCAAGGAGTTTGTCCTTTTCCGTATTTGTTCTAGCCTTTTTGCTGTACCTCGTTGTGTCCTGGTGCTATTGGTGATCCTACCTTTCATGTTCATAATCTTCGCGAAGGAATTTAATTGGAGCGCGTTTCTAAGTTTCATTTGAAGTTTATGTCGCCAAGTTGAGTACTCAGCGAACCTAAAGAGTCCAGATAATTGTGAAGAGTAGTTAATTAGAATATTGCACGATTGTTTTTTTCTTGTCAAGCTGAAGCTGCTTTCCAAAAAAAAAAACCTTCGCTCGCCCTCTGTAAAGGCAAAGAAATAGCACATATTTACGGGAATTAATAAACTTCAGCCAGAGAGTGCAACGCTTCCAGCCTTTAAAACCGAACACATCCTCCCTACTAGTAGCTACAATAAGCGGTAAAACTACTAATAGTTCCTGGTAGAATCGCTCGCCGAGCGCCCCTACAAACGCAAGAGTCCTGCAGGAATTGGACGTATGGCAACAAGACCATTCCCGACTATCCGGCAACCCAGGGTACGATAGACGATGGTAAATAGTAATAATAATTAGAAAACGTTTAAATATGAATTAATTAGTCACGAGGGCAGAGAGCTCTGTCTGTGTGTGTGTCGACGATGTAAACTCACCATGGCAGCGAGGGAAACTTGCTCGTTCCGGACTCTCATCCCGAACGAACGATCCGTCCCTGGTGCATGTGGGTTGGTGGAAAAGTGCCGAGCAACGCACGCCAAAGGTGAGAATCTTACACCGAAGAACATGGTAACAGATTCGCTTTTTAAGTAAATTTCGTTCTTCATCAAAGCCCAATACCATTGGCAGAAGTTTGCGCTGTATTTTTTTTTTTTATTTGCTAAACATCGTCGTCTAAAGTTCTGAGATGATTTTTTTTTATTTAAATTACTGCACAAGCACAACAAAACCCTCCCCGCCAGCTACATCTGCAAATGGCTCGGAAGATTATGGTTGCGGTTTTCTGCTGTCGCTTGCTGTAACGCCTAAAGCCAGCTTGGGTTTGGGGATGGAAAGGGTGCTGCCGATCCCGTCGCTCCCCAGCACGGGCAACATCGACATGAGTTATGATTGGAAAATTGCGTACGGGGATGACTCAGTAAGGAGTGTCCGGGGATCAGAACTTTCACTCCGGTTTCGCTAGGGCGAACGAATCGATGGTTTATTGCAACTATACACGTTACATTGTTTTATGTGTGCTTATCGGCAGAGTGTACGCATTGGATGATGAATAGCAGCATTTAAATCATTACTGCAATGTTGCTAAACAGCTTTGGAGAATTATTTTAAATCGACATTCGGTGAACGATTGCTCGGTAGTATTGCTTCGGTTTTCTTTACGTGTTCTGCAATGTACTAATAGAACCTCATGAAGCATAATGAATGGGATTATAGTGGAACAAGTGAGTTGACAACGGCCCTGGTTTTCACACGGTAGGACTGGAGTTCAAATCTCAGCTGGACCGTTTCACCGTAGTGAGGATTGACTATCCAACTACGGCGTAACCTAGTAGTAGAAGGTCTAACGAGCCACGAAGAAGAAGTGGAATAGTTCCTTGTGAATAGTCAGTAAGCTTTACGTTCTCTCTCTCCCTCGCTCTCTCTCTCTCTCGGTTTAAACCACAAGTGGTCTTTGAATTTCTATTTTGTTAACCTTTAAAGCGTGCTGGGCGAAGAGGCACTTGCCGTTGCCTGTGCTATTACAACCCAAACCACAAAGAGCATTAGCATCAGTGTAGTTGTACATTACGTACACCTTCGGGATCCTTCCTCATTGCAGGTTGTTGCGGATGACTAAACTAATTGCAAGATTTTAAGAATGTTGAAAAGAAAGTAGCTGATGTCTTGCTTTTATTGGATGAACTGCGTTGAAGGATTCCCTAGTCTTGCTTTGGCAACTAGTTATTATATTTTGAAAAATGGATGCAACGTTAGGCTTGCTGTATGTAACAGTGGCGCCGGTCATCAACCGGCAGAACCGGGGCTCAAATCTGATCCGGATCGTTCTCTCGTAGTGAGGTCTGACTATCCAAGTACGTGACATCAGCAAAGTTAGTAAGCCATGGTCATTGATCCAAGAAGAAAAAAGAAGATTTCGGGGAGCAATACCTTCTCGGTCTCATTGTAATGAAGTGTTCAGTCGGACTAGAACAGTCCGCATGTTGTAGGCCTTCGTTTGCTACACATATTTCTAAATCTTAGTTCTTCTAGATATCTTACTCGTATTTGAGATGATCTTTAAACTCCTCTTATAACATCTGTCAAGTATTTTGTGTCACTTATTCATCACCATGTAGCTAGACTCTAGAGTCTTTAGGATAAGGATAATTGAGGCTATTGAAAAATCAGATTTGGCTCGACTTCTTTTGACTAACAATGAAGTATCCTTTAATAGAACTGTTCAGAGGTCCTGCATATGTGATCAGATCATGTCTTTCCGATTGAGGTTGCAGCTTTATTTCTAGAATCCAGCCTGAGTTATTAAGGAATTCATATCTATCATCCTGCACCTCAGAAAGAAAGCTATTTTTGCTGGTCGTCTTGTGCTGCAAAGCCTAAGATAATCTGTTATTCTGGTCCCTCGTAGTCGGGATGCTGTTGAAGTTTCTTCAGACACCTTCAATAAGAACTCCTGAGCTTATACCAGTGCATCTATGAATGCTCTCACTAGAAATACTTAGGAGTCCGTTGCTAAACTCTAGAATCTTCAAGATCCCAGAAATCAAACCGCAAGATATGCGTTACACATTCATCTATAATGTCGCTGCAAACATATTGGTCATTTAGCCGGGATGGCCCAGTAATGGATGTAACACCAGTGCCCGTTTGCCGAAAACTGTCCAGCTAAAGCGATAAAGCTCAACGAATGCAAATTGCTCTGCCACAATTTCCGACCGGCCCTGGCAACGTTATGCATTGATTGCTGCCACAAAAAAAACCCCTGTACCACGTTCCTTTCGCAAGGCGAAACCGCGCCATAACAGATGCAAAAAAATAAATCAGTTCCGAAAGAAGCGACATCCTACCGTACGTATCGACATACATTAATCCGAAAACGAGTCAAACTGATTTGAAAAGGATATCGCTTTTTCCCGCACATCAACACACCGCAATGCCCAAATCTGAATGCCCGTTTCCCTCTCCGAAGCATGCCTCACATCACAGCTCGGACGGATTATAACGCTTGAGTAGCAACTGGCAGCAAGCAACGGCACACAGCAGCAGTAGCCTCCGTTTTGCCGGACAGCTCAATTTGGGCGTAATAAATTTATCATCGAAATTGCTGCAGTATCATTTCTCACCGGCACGACCAACGGGCGGCAGCAGCAGCAGCACATCCAATGTTACAGCCCTTTTGCGTCCGACTGCAGCAGCAGCAGCAGCAGCAGTAGAAGCGGCTTGGTTCGGTCAGACGCGCTGCGAGTGAAAAGAGCTGCGAAGAAGCGATGCGATGAAGCCGATGAGATAAACTATTCACAACATACAGCCTGCCCTAGCCCAGCCTGGCCTCCCCCCACCATCCCTTCGAGTTTTCGGTTACCTTTTTTTTCCAATCCGTTTTTCCATTTTGTCTTCGTTTTCTCCGGGGCCGTTGAAGTTTTTGAGGTTTTGATTCTCCGGATTTTTGATGCTGCTTCGCCTCTGATACGTTATTTCATGCGCTTCGCGTGGCGTGAACGACGTGAGCAGGACACATTGAGCCTGACTACCCGTGATGCGCAAACCCGGCGAGAATCGATGGAAAGGAAATGAGTGGAAAAATCAACAAACAACAACCACAAGGGCGCGATCGATGCAATCGATGATCCATTTGTTGGTTTTTGGGATGAAGAGTGTGTGTGTGTGTGTGTGTTTTTCTTTTCCTCGGATCCATCTTCTTGGAGACAGGTTGGGTATTCTGAAGTCTCTGGAATTTCTGAGGTTTTGCTGATGGCTAGACCTCATGATGTCTAGCCACCAAATTTTGCATTGTGCACCAGAGATGAAGCGCTAGCGGATTTACCTTTCGCGACGACCGCCACATCTCCACAACGTCGACCGATTCAATCAATCCTATTGCGAATTGAGACCCCCAAACCCACGCTGACGTTTGACACTACAATAATGTTATTTCGTGCAACAATCACACGAGATAATCGTTTCACAACCAGCTTCCGAAACCCGTAACTGATTAGGATTAGGACTCCCGACGCGAGCTTCGGGACTGAACAAGGGAAGATGATTAGATGCCCTTGCCGGTTGTATTTCGGTGAATGAAGAATGTTTTCCCCCGTGTGTTCCAAGCTCAAGCGTTCAGCGTTGCGTCGCCTTCTACCTGTCCGATGTAAGAATGGAGACACACACACACACCCTGCGCGGACAGGAAATAGTGTGTCGGAGGAGACCCGAAGCAACCGGGGGTAGAACCGGTTCAACTTTATATTAATGAGCGAGGCTCAGGTTCTTTTCAGTTGATTTTTTTTTGCCTTTTAATTCCTTCTCACACGCTCTTTCATCCGGCAATCCGGCAGCATCCCTCCGCAGTACTCTGCAACTGTTCATGGGTCTTCTTTTCTTTCGCTTGCAGTGCTTCAACTTTTTCTTTTTGTGCCAGTTTTTTTTTTGTTACTTTACTTAACGTTGGGTGTTTTTTCTTTATTCTTTAACTTCATCATCGACATCTCGGTGCCAGTGTCTCCAACGGTCTTCAGCCATGTGTATTTGCTGCTGCTGCTGTTGCGTGTATAATCTGTATACGTCTTCGGTCACTGTCGCGTCAGATACGGCCGGCGTCGGAAGATTGAGGACCAATGAGGCCAACAATTGCGGTGGAAACGGGTCCACCAACAGCTACGGTGGACCGATCGATGCGATTCGGTACGGCAGTAATTATGTGATGCAAGCGTTGTTCCTCTCAGGCAGTAGTTACATTTGGTAGTACTTGCGGTACGGCTGACATCTTGTTGCGATGCTATAAAATGTTAGGTGCTCATGTATCTAATCATGTGTTAAGTATAATATAACTTAATCAATTTTGATTAGTCATTGTATGAACTCACGCTTGCCTGTTGTTGTTGTATGTATTCTTTAATATATTGGTCACAGCTCGCTGGATATCTTCAGCAATTAAATACTTTGACGTTTATGGCAAAGTTAAGATGCGACTTACTTTTATTTGCGAATGAAATGAGATTAAATTTAGTAATTTTATAGCATTTGTAGAGTCTAGTATGCCAAGACCCTTTTGACAAATTTGATTTAATAACACTTTTAAAGGTTTACAGTGATTAAACGGGGTCCATAAAATCTGTCTTAATAATCCTTTAAAAGGGGATACACATTTATTTAGTTCGAGACAACTAAATTGGATCAATGGTTTAAAAATAAAGAAATGAAAAACGATAAGTGTGGAATGGTATTGATCAACCAAATTGGAAATGCATCTCAGAATCGACGAAATCGCAAAATGAATCGATTAACCCAGTCAGCAAGGTTAATGTGACATTTTTAAAAGGAGGTGACGTTGCTAGCAATATTTGGTGTGATTAACTGTCGCGCATGATATTTCAAACACATTAAAATTTATTTGCAACTGTCAGAATGAATGCTTTCATAATTGTACATGGTTATCGACGTATATACATTTATTTGCCAATAAGAATATCTGAAATCTCGCAGTAAATCTTCCCAATAGCAGGATTTTCTTTTTCCTCTCTACTTGCTTTAAGTCAGCAGCACCGGATTATGTTGCGCTGGAAAATCTAAACCCCAAATTCAGAGACTATTTTCGATTAGCGCTCGTTGATTTGAAACGAGTCAATTACGACTCCCGGTGCGCATACCCACCAGCAGCAAAACGCCTGGTGGACACGGGTGTGGAGAAGTCATAATAATACGATTAAAAAAAACACACACACACACATATCACATCTCTGGCGCTCCCTCACCAGACCCCAACAAAAAAAAGCTCCCAACAAAGCTCGGGTCGGGTAATTGATGGGAGAGAACCAAGAGATCATCCCCCCCCCCCCCCCCCCACACCATACAAAAGAAAAAAGAAAACCTTCAGCGGGTCTCGCGATCGCAATAAAGTTACCGGAGGGAGAAAAAAAAGATTAAAATCAGCGCTGGGAGCGCGAAAGTGAAGTGCCGAGACCCGATCTCCCCCGGTCGGTCACACGGGTATTTCTTCTTTCGCTGCGAGGTCTTCTGGTGGCTACCCTCTGCAACTATCGCAGCATCAGCAGCCGTTTCTTCTTCTTACTGCTGTTGTTCTTGCTTCTCCACGAAAAATGGTCCCAAGCGGCACACGCAACGGCACACGACCGCAGGCCTCGGTGAAGCGCTTATAGCCGAACGGGCTACCAAAGATGACTTCCTCCTCTGTCCTTCTTGCTCGCACCGTTCTGTCGCTCACACGCTCTTCCCGTACCTGTCTCGTACGCGGTTTCGGAACGCGGAGAACGCGCCACACACGCGCTTCCGTTCGAAACCGGTTTTCGGGTTTTGTCGAGTTTTGTTTTAACCCCGACACACACAAAAATATTAATATAAATGGAATGGATCGCAGCGGTAAAAACGCAAGCTCCGCTAGCGTCCACAACTCCCGAACTTCACGTACTCCGCCAGTACGCAATTTAAATGTCCCGCGAGTCGCGTAAACCCGTCCGATGGATTTGGCTGTTGCGCCACACGATGTCGCGTGACATTTTCTATGGTAGCTCGATGTATCATTGCCAACCTGTCGACTACACGCGGAACAGTGGGCTGTGGCTGCAGGACGCAGTGGTCAAAACTCGTACTACGAAATATTGGCACGTGTTGGAAAAGTGTATCCGTGTGTGTTTGAATCCCTTTGCACCTGTACTTTCGGCTCTTGCCCTGCATGCCGACGCCGTTGGCGTCCAACACCGCAACTAGTGTTGGTGCGTTGGAGCACGCGCAGCCACACTAGCCAGCAGTAGTAGCAGTTATCAGCACCGGAGCAGCTACGTTCGGGTACTGTTCGGGGCTGTCAACTTGCGTGTTTTCTTCTTCTTCTTCCTCCACTTCAAATTGCCATCCTGCGAACGCACGTTGCACACCAGCTAGATACAGACTTCGGGTCGTCCCGAGCATCCCGAATGGTACGAAAATCCACACTCAAAAAAAAAAGGACTCGCCTCGCACAGTAAGGCGAATCCTTCCGACCGACGACCGAACCAGTGTACCGAGTGCACTGGAATGTGCGGTGTTCCCGCGCTCGCGACAGCCAGCAATAAGGACGTGCACACACACACAGGCAGGCAGGCAGGGAGCCCGAACAGTCCGAGCAGCCCAGGTTGACGCAGTCCACGCTCGGCAAGCATAATTTAGTTAGCATACGACGGTCGGATGCAATGAAATTTCGTTCCGTAACCGGTTCCCGGACGCGGTTGGTCTAGTGGCAGCTTGCCGTACGGTTCGACGGCTGTTTTGCGCGTGGTTTGTAGCACACACACACCAGCTTTTTTTTTTCCTTTCTCATTTTCGATTACTTTTTCCTTGGTGGCGTGTGTCGCGCGCGTGCTTCGTCCTGTGTTACGGCTGTGCGGTGCTAAGTGAAGTCGTGTGAGGTTGTCAGGGTGGTATCTCGTAGGGCGGGGGTGTTGGCGCGTTTGCCCGCTGGACGTATGTTCCCGGATCCCGGAAGATCCGTACGTGGCGAGTGAAAGTGTCCACTCAGGACAAAGGAGCGTAGGGCGTTTGGAATACGTGTGCGAAAGTGGAGCCTAGCGCCAGAAGGTTGCAGAGAAGCAAAGGACTCCGGTTTGAAGTTAGCGTTAGGCAGCGTCTCAGTGTCTCAGTGTGGAAGTGGTGTGGTTGGATGTGTACGTGTAGGTGTGAAGTGCTATGAGGAAAGTGTGCTGCTCGGGCTGATGTATTGAAAACAGCAAACAACATCTTCAGCTCACAACAATCAAACAAACTCAAATTTACGGACAAGTGATACTAGACATTACATCAAACACTTACAGGTATGTCCAGAATCTACTAGTCTCTAGACACAGTCAAGAATGTATCGGTTAAGCTCTTCTGCTTGATACGACAAACTTAACCCGAAGAATTTCTCCGCAAGTCCTCGTGGGCGCTATCTGTATGTACCACAAGCGAATATCTTAGGACACTGTCGACCAACAAAGACTCACGTGCGGAAGTGCAAACGTTGTGCCAGATTCAAAGTGCATATGCACTTTTCCTAAATCAATTTAACTGTACAAAAAGTAAAATACCACACACCCACACACACACACATGCTCACATGTCGGTGTTTGTAGCGGAGTCGTACAACCTCGCTAAGGTCCCTTTAGGTTGTTAGATATAAGGCTTCTCGTGGTAGCTTATTAACCGGTGGCCGTCGCAATCTCTGCCTGGCGTCTGTGTGTGTGTGTGAATCTGTGCACGTTTTAGGTCAAGGAGTAAGCGCTTTTTTCGCCACGTATATGTGTGTGTGTGAGTGCGTGTGTATAGCGGAGAACGTGTGTACACTCATAGGAAGCGGAACAAAATTTTCTTTTTCACTCAAGTTTTCCACCGATCGGTGCGCGGTACACGGGAACAATATCACAAAAGTTTTCCTGCGCCTTTTCACCGTCACGCGTATATGCTTCTGTCGGTTGGTTGCCGGGTGACACGTTCACTCCGTTCTTCACTGTACCGCTTGTGTGCCCGAGCCATTTTTATTTGCTTGCATTTTCAGCCCCGCTTGCACGGGTAAGAACATTCGCTTGTATTTTTTATTTTACACGCTTTTCTCGCGGATCGTACATCAGTAAAAGCGTGCTGTTGTTGGTTTTCTTCCTCGCTGGATGTTCTCACTTTCAAATCAGCTTATCAGCTTTCGCGGTAAACTGTTTTCAAATACCGCTGATCCCTATAATTTCTGCTTCTGGAGTATTCTTGACGATGCGTCCATCGCTGGCAAATGAAAGGATTTTCCTCTGCTTCCAGTGTTAGCTCAAATCGGAGTTTCTCGCGCAAATCGTAACCGAATTCGATGGAATTTGTTTCACCAAGTTTCGGGAAATTCAACTACACTTTTTTGTGTGTACACAGGGAAAATCCCTAAAAATTCCTCAACACAGCTGTCTGCCTTTCCTCATCCAAAGCTTCAACCCTTAGGAATGTGCACCAACCGGTGCACGGGTTTGGTAGTTAAAATTTGATTCCCTGACCAGTGCGGCAGAGTGTAAAAATGATAAGCGACAGCCATCAGGATCGTTTTTTTTTTCTTTCGATGTTTGGATGTTGAGTTGTGGAAGCATTTTCACGGGGGAAGCATTTCATTCCGAGGCGAATGGCGCCGAGTAGACGGTACGCTGGAATGCGCGATCGCAACGAGGTTAACAATGCAGGTCTGAAGACGGATATGAGCCAGAGATGGCGAAGGTGTATTTGTTCGATTGATGTGAATGTTTGGCCGTTCCTGATTGCAGGGTACGGACGGAGGTGTCGGTGCTTTTTTTTTTTTGTTGACCCCGTTGCTTAGAATTAAACCACTCAGGACGCAGCGGAACTCACCAGCGAATAGCAGCCTGAGCCTGTCTGGTATCCGCACTGGGGACGACAGAGATAGAAACAGTTTCTAATCCTTGTCTCAGAATTTTCCATATGTATGTGTAGGCGTGTAGAAGTTGAGAAAGAGTAGGACGAACATCCAGAAAAAAAAAAAACAGATTAGCCATCCAGGACGGGTTGAGCCTCGGGTGTGCACTAATTGTACGCTGGTGTGCGGATTCAAACGAGCGACCGCGTTCACGATTTTCTTTCCGTGTGTACGTGCACCAGTGTTTGTGTCCAACGGTGCGTGTAGTGTACTGCGAGTGGACGAAGCAAAGGTGCACTGGCGGAAAGTCGCCAGTCGCCCTTGGAAACAGTGGCAGCAAAACAATTGAGTTAAGTTTTGTCCCGAATCGCCTCACCTGGCGGCTTCGACCTGCTGAGCGTATTATAGCGAGTGAGTGCGAGACTTATAGCAGTGGGTGCTGGGAGGTTGTTAATCGCTGTGGCAGAAAGGTGAAGCTACGAAAGGTGAGTTTACATACTATTGACACCGCACGTCGGAACGACGGAATGTCTGACGGAGATCCTGCGAAATTCTTTACCGATTGGACCAAGGATTAGGCGTTGGTAGAACATCAACCCATCACTTGGGTGTGGATGAAACAACGGAGCTACTTAGAATCGATAGCACGCGTACTGTGTTTTTGTGTTTTTTTTTTTTTTTTTTTTTGGAGCGGATCTCATCGGTGGACCCTCGTCCGTCTGCACGTCCCAGCACGTCTAGTAGCGGTATCTTGAAAAACAAAACAAAAAACGCTGATAACTGATAAACCGATATTGGAACTCTTGGTCCTCGGTGTACGCTTCGTTCGCGTCGGAAGTCAAAATAACGCAAAAGGATGCCATTTTGTTGTTTGTTGAAAAGTCGTTTCCCTTTGTGGGGTTACTTTACTGCTGCTCGCTTTATTATATTAATTACTCCAAACCCTTTCCACCCATGGTGAAGACCCTTTTCGTACTCTTGCGCCACTTGGAGCGGAGGACCTTACCGATAATACTGCCGCAAGGAACTTATACTGTCTTGGCGGTGTGTATGCTTGGTTGCTTGCTGTGCGCAGAACCTTGAAACGTACCTACCACTACGCGCCCAACTGTTTGTCCGAGCAATTTGAAAAATGAAAAGCAAAGTTTTTCCTCCAAAGATGCATCCTTCTCGCCAACGTCTTACGCGTTGAAAATGGAAGGAAACAAGCAAAAAAAAAAAAGAACGACACTAATTGCTTGTATCAATTTACCTCGTACTTGCAGCACAAGGTATTGCATTATCGGTTCTGGCTCCTGTTGATTGCTCCTCCTCCTCCTCCTGAGGTCAGGCGCCGTGCCATGCTCGTCCAACCTGCCCAGGACCGGTCAAGGTCCCCTTGCGAAATGGAGCCACAGCACAGCACAATTTCGGGGATGCCGGAAATGGCATTCAACTGGGTCTGGCGAACCTGACGCGCAAGGTTTTTCCCGACGCTGCCAGGGGAAGGTGTTGCACATATTTGCATGCCGTGCAGAAGCGGAAGTTCGCCGTAGGCTCTTAGTTGTTTGGGGTTCGGGTTTTCTTATTGCATTATAATGTGCCACCTTTGCGTGAAAAAGAGCTAATCGGCGAAGAACGGCTCATCGCCAACAGCGAGTTGGCGGATAAATTCCACTCGCAGAGCCTCGCGGCGTGGAGCCGTTCGTTCGAACTGTTGATTAGCTGGACCAGGTCCCATTACCCTCGTTTTGAAGCCTCATTCTTTTTTTTTTTGGTGTTGTGAACGAGAGAAGGAGAGGGAGAGAAAGAGAGAGAGAAGATATGAATGTCAATTAACACTAATTAAGCACACACTCGGTGACTCAAGCGGCAGTTGTCATTCGCCGCACAAACACACCTATCCCGAACAGACACTTTTTCTACGCTAAGTGATTCATTTAGTATTTTACGACGCTTGACCCGACCTGTTCCGATGGTTTTAGAATCCATCGTCGTAAAACTGCGTCAATAATCGAAGTATCGCCTGCGTCTCAGCTAGAACGCGTAGCCTTGGCGGGAAGGATTAAAACCGAGGCAGAGGTGTGCGAAGCCATCACCATCGGGGTAAACTTTTGTGCCGCCATTAGTTTATAAACGGTCGATGGTTTACTACTGGTTTGACATTTGCAAACACACACAAACGTCGGTGGTAAATGCAAACATTGGATGGGTATGGGTGCTAATGCTTTAGGGTGCGGACGTTTTAAAGCCTTTTTTTTAAGTGCAGAGTTTTATGAATCTCTGCAAATGGCATGACTTCAACTGCAATTGCACCCTACCAGGAACTGTAGTAATGCTGTCCAACTAGCGTGTGAGGACGCGTCGAGAAGTACAGATGCAGCTTAGCGCACCGGCACCGGTTCCCGATCTATTGCGTCAGCTTAAACATCTCCTGCGGGCCCACCAACTCCTTCGATGTCGCACCGCACACGGCACCTTGGCGTTGCGTTGGTTCTGCGTGGGCCGCTAGAGTCCGCAGCGCTGGATGCAGCTGCGATCACGGTCGACGACAACGGTCGCAAACGTCGTCGTTGCATCAGCTGGTGCAGGGGTGTGAGGAGTGCACACCTAAGGGGCTACCAAACTGATACACTGTCGTAATCTTGTTGTGGGGTTGCCCGCTTTCAGACGCACCCACGCACCAAAAAAAAAAACCCCAAACCATCGCCGACGTGTGTGCGATGCAGCAAAACCGGTCGTTTTGTCTGTTACGTTGCGCCGACGAGCCGATGAGGTAAGAAATAAACGGGATTAATGCCTAAAGGGACGCCCGGAGATGGACGGGCGAATGCGAACAGCGTGAAGATGTACCCTTTTTCCACTATCTTTGCAGCAGACATCGAGGGTTGTTAGTGTGTTTGATTTTCGGATTAACTCGCACCTGAAGATAGCGTCCAGCAGGGTCCTCAGCAATTTCACAGGCACTGCATACTTTTTCCGCTCCCCAAAACAGGAGCATCGCACCACTATCGGAGCATACAAATCTGTGCCAACCGAATCAAAACTGTCAAACTGGCTGGCGAGATAGTCGATAAATGTTGGGATCGAAGCAGGTACCAAAAAAGAGGGGGGAATTTGAGAACGTTGTCAGCAAAATAGTGGCGCACAACCAGCGAACGACCTTTGCTTGCCCTTTTTTGTCTCTCCCTCTTGCACTCTCTCTCCCTCTCTTTATATGTTTGGACGTGCGCGTGCCGTCTGCCGCGGGACTAGTTTCACCCACCTCGTCGGTTGTTGGAATTGGAAGTTAATGTCTAAGCACGCTTGTCATACGCTGTCCGAACCGAACCGAAGCGGCACAGACGGTTGTGTTGAGATTTGCTTTTCTTTTTCACCCCTGTATTGTAATTTGAGAAAGAAGCTCCCTGTAGACTTGTTGATTTTTTTCTTTTTTCTTGAGTGACCTCTCCCCCCTCTTCCCTCCTCCCCATACCGAAAGTCACTGAGGTGTTCCATCCTCCAAAAAAGTCAGCAGAAAACGGGCAAAATGCGCCACATTTCGGGTGTAGTAAAGCACATTTTTCTTCATTTCTTACTATGTGTTACCATAATCTTAGGAGTTTGGAGAGGGGGGGTTGTGAGAGTGGGTGGGTTGAGCAGCATAAAAAAGGTACCATGGGTAGAGGGACACACACACACAAATTCACACAAAAGAAAAGGAATCAAGAACTTCATGTTGGGCCGCTTAGGTGTGCTACGGTTTAGCTCGTGGCAAAGTTTGGTAAAATTCTGTACAACCTCTCTCTCTCTCTCTCCCTCGCTGCCCACTCTGCCCACGGGGATTTGGCAAGGGGAATGTGGGAGCTACAGAAATCTAGCGGTACAGAAGCACCTACAACTTCTACAAACGCTACAAATCCGGACCAGTTTGACCGATGGGTTCACGTCCAAACGCCCCGAACCAGAGCACACTACTTGGCAGACGCGTCCATTTCTCGCATTTGCTGTTGCTACCGCCGCTTGAATTGTGATTGATTTCTCTTGTCATCTGCGCGTTGGTGGAAAGCGTTCTCACCCTCAGTCAGCGTTGTGTTTTCTATTGTTGTTGCTTTCCTCGCTGGAAACCTTAACTTTGGCCAACAGTGGAAAGTTGGCGGAAGGAAATCGACCAGAGATTTCGTGAAACTTTGCAGGCGCTGTGACCGGAATAATTATTGACCCAACCTTAGGGAGGGAGGGAGGGAGGATGGGGGGAGGGAGCTGACCTGGTGTGGGAAGAATTGAAATCGGCAGCAGGACATTTGGTTTGGGATTTGAGCTGTACATGTGTACCAAGTGGCTGAAAAGTTCAAGTTCAAGCTGGAAGAAAGACTTTTGGTTTTTCGTTTTACTGAGCAAGTCCTGGCTACTTAGGTTTCGAGGGAAAACTCTTAGAAGAGAGAGAGAGAGAGAGAGAGAGTGTCCTAGAGTTGGGAAACTATATGCAGTTACTTTGTAGTTATTTATTTACTTTTTATTTTGGATAAAGTTTATATCAAGAATTGTTCTTCGAGAACCACGTCTGACAATACACTAGACACTTCAAAAATAAATTTGATTCCCTGGAAACGATAGGTCCCGATATTGAATGATGAAGAATTGGTTCTTTACGAGTGCTGTCTAATTTATCCGTGAGATATAAGGAGGAGTTACTATATGATTTGCTATATTGTCCAATTTTTGCCTACATCTAGGCGCATAGAGTCTTTTTATTCCTCTTCTTTGCTTAACGGATTCTGACTGGCAATCGAATCTAAACTTGTTGTTACCACCGTAGTTGGATGTGAGTTCGACAAAGTGTCAACGTTCCTGATGGGATTTGAACCCCGACCCTGCCCGGTTGAAAACTGGCACCTCTGCCACTCGACCACCGGACGATCCTTCGAATGAGGACTCTTGTATTGAAATAAAGAGTTCTCAACGGAAGGAGCGAACGAATAACAAGTGATTGCTTGAACTTCAAGATATGCCTTGCATTGATTACTTAGTTTATTAACAGATTTTAGATATACATACTTGAAATTAATGTATGTCCCCGATAGTCTTCCATAACGCCCTCAAATTACGGCTCGCTTGCCTGCAACAGTCCCGCGAAAAAAAAGTGGCACCAACGCACGCAATGCAACCTTCAATCAATCAGCCGAACGCCAGCCGAAATTTAAACCCTAAAACCGCAGATGCGCATCCACATTTGGAAACGTGAAACCCCCGTTTCACTGAGGCTTCACAGCTCCCTTTCATAAGTAGGTCGACGGTGTGGGCCACTCTTCCGGTGCCTGCACATCGTACGTCGGCAGCGCGCCGAGATATGGGCGAGATTATGTTTCACAACAATTTTTCCGCCTAATTGTTATCGTCATTACAGGGTCACAAAACGAAACGCCACTGCTAGCTGCATTGCTCGCGGTGCTGATGATGTGCACCGGTGTGTCCTGCTGTTTTGGCGTTGTTTCGTGTTGATGGTCCGCTCCGGAAGGCTAATTTTACTATACTGTCCCGCCTTTGCTTAACGTACTGTTGCGTTTGCAATAAATTACGCCGGTGTACTGGATTGGGGCAACGTTTTCCAGCACTCAAGGTAGCACGGCGCAAGGCACGGTGTTCGCATGCGGATATTGGCTTTGTACCATTCAGGTGCTGCTGCCGGGCTGAGGACTTTGGGTCCCTGATTGATGCAACAATTCTGGGTACTGTAGGCCTGCAAGAGAAGCCAACACAGTAGCAGCACGCAATTTCAAGCCTAGGAAGGTTAATGTTATTGTTAAACATTACACAGACCTTCCTGTGTGCAGTTTAATAGTACTCCCGTTGTGGATGATTGAATTGGAATTGAGCGCGACTCAAACGATGCTTGTATTTTTACCTCATCATTTCGTGCGTTCCCAAATGAATCTTGCTAATATTAGCTGTTTGGGTTGATTTATTTTACCTAGAAATAATTTTACTTCTACACATCTGCTTCAAGGCTGTTTATTTGTATGATTTCAAAACTGTTGATAAAAAAACGACACTGTGACACTTTGATTGATTTTATAATAAAATCATTTGTTTGAGATAGATGAAGCAGTTATGCTGCCTCAAATTAATATTTCCTTCAAGCTGAAGGTTTTTGTTCCTTCAGCCATATTCATCCTACGACTTATTTGAGACTTGATTGATATCTATGACAATTTTATACATTTTTGAAGATTATCTCAATAATTTCTTAGTTTTAACTAAGCATTTGAAAAGAGAATCAAGTACTAGTTGATTATCAAAATACGATTTTCGATGAGTTCTATTCAAGTGCACTAATTTATAGCAATCGATTTTTAAAAATTGTTTACTTTTGAGTGAATTTCTGAAAAGAAACAAGTCATCTAAATTAGTATTATTGCTGCTATAAAAAAATAGTTCACGCGTGAAGGATGAACTTGAAAAAACAATTGTTCAACGCTAGTTCATTCGAAGTACTTGGATATTTTCTATAATGAACTCATCCACCTAGTTCATTTGTAAGTATGATTGGGATTCATTTCACCTCTATAAAAACGATCTATTTCTTACGCTCCTCGCAACTAGTTGTTGTTTCTTTACTTATTTTATTGTTTCTTCTGTTTTATTAGCCCTTTTATTTATTTACTAATGTTCTTTTTACGTTCTTCCACTACTTATGCGCTGTAGATTTTATAGGACTGGTTCTGTGGATTTTTTCCCCGTTTTCCATTTTGGTTCCTTATTCCTGTCTCGTGAAGTGAGTAAAGGTGAAGCATCTGTATGGCTTCTACTGTGCGGTGACCAATCGGTCGACTAGGCTGATTTAATTGATCGATACGCGACTGTCTTTAGTCGGTTGACTGTGACGTTTTTCGCTCCCGCTCGTTCTTTCGCGTGGATAAGCTAAGCTTGTAGATGATGGTACGCAGAGGGACGCGCAACGCGAAAACGGCAAACAAAAACAAACAACCACCGATAGAGTTAGCCCATCGGCAAGACGAAAGGACGCAGTGGGCAACCGAATCATCAGCAACAAACACAAAAAAGGCAACGGCAGGAAAAGAAGACATTAGTTCCAATTTGGAAGTTAATCAAGCACAACTGCTGAAATGGGCGAAAATTTCATACAGACCGGGGACACGCCGGAAAGGGAAGTAAGGGAACGAAAAGGTAGCGATGTGGCGTGAAAATGGGAATCGACAGCAAGAAGAACGAGCGAGAGAGCAAAACGCAAGTGGATGACAACATTTCGGGCGCATCCTTCTGGAAAAATTAGACACCCAGTGGCGTTTAACGTAGAAAGAAGCTGTTCTACTGTTTTGTGTGTTTGAAACGTTAAAAAAACCGCAGCAAAATAGAATCAACTTTGAAAGATGAAAAAAGGAGACAAAAAGAACAAGAAAAAAGCTAGAAATAAAAACGAAACTTACGATAATGTAAAGAAAAAGCCGAAAAAGGACAAAGCAACTAAACTAAGAAACGTAAAAAGCAGCAAAGGGGGAAAAAATGCAAGCGTGAAAGATAATGAAGCATAACGAAACAAAAAAAAAACAAAAGAAAGAAAGAAGAAATAAATAAAAGAGACAAAACCTAAGCCAAAAACATTGTGTTAAGAGAGTAAAGAACTAGGGCAGTTAAGAGCAGGGCAGTTGCGAAGCGAAAGCAAGGGAAATCGGCTAGTAAAAATGCTCAACGATACGTATAATCACCGATCGTCCACCGAGAGTTGGATGAATCTTTTTTTTGTTACTTATAGTTGTGTGTATGTATACACATTTTTTGGGGGACGGAATGCGAAGATGGTCTCGACCACTGTGCCTGACGGAAATTGTGACTGTGATAAAGCTGAACATGAGCACAGGGAGACCGCACCGCCTCTGCTGCTCCTCAGCGTCAGCAACTGCTGCTGACGCTACATTGCTACATGCTACATTGCCCTACAAACGAGCGCTTTATTAACATTAATTAATGATAATTTTATTCCTTCTCATTATCTCCTTTCGGGCAGGATTCGAGTCACCCTCGAATCTGTCCCGTGCTGTTCTTGCGGGGGAGGGGATAGAGGGGTGGGGGGGGGTTGTCGACCACACCACTCCGGCCGAACCAGCCCAAGAACCGGTCACCACACATGATGAAGCTGATGATGGTCGATGGCGATGAGTTCTTTCAGTCAAAATGCTCGCCCCAACGTCGCCATTCCTTTTCTTCTGTTGAAATTTGGATCCTTGAGAACAGTTGAGGTTTGTGTGTGTGTGTGTTTGTGTGCCATCAATATACATGTGTGTAAACAGGTCATTCAAGCTGAACTGAAGAGGTCCTGCTAAACAGTCTGCTAATTGCACAGCTCCAACATTTATTTCCTCCAAGCGTGCACGATTTATTTGAGGAGGTCCTTCTGCTAACTCTCCAAAGTTGACTTTGAACGGTTGAAAGACGTTTTTAGGATCGCGGAAGTTTCGCAACTAGCAACACCTCACTCTCACAGCATCTCGGGATCCTTATCAGGTATGTTTCAAGGGATGACTTTTATTGAAGTTTAACATTGTTCGTGAAGAAGAAAAAAAATGGAGCTGAGAGTTGAGCACCTGACAATGGAAACCCTTTTCGCAAGCTGTGTAAAATGTTTGTATTATGTTTTATTTTTAAATTCTATCTTATATACGTTACCTTCATCAAGTGATATGTATTGAGCGAATTATATTTTGTTAGAACTTAGACTAGATTCCTCCAAAACGGCGTGATAATTTTTTGAAAATTTAATGTATTAAATCTTGCTTGTTGTTGCTTCATTTCGCAGAGAAATTAGCAACTGAAGTGAGTTATCGTGAGAAGAGCAGTCACATAGATTGAATATAGGTACTTAAAGGTTAGCTGAGCTTAAGACACAAAGTCCTATTGGATTTATTAATGCTCATGAATTGATTTATTGATCTTTTAACGCTTCTTTAGACGTAACATGCTTGTGTTTCAACTTTGGCGCATTTTAGTTAAATTAGTTGCTCTTGTTATCATATTTAGAGTGCTTTTAAAATAAAATAAAACTTTCAAAACTGTTTAGCACCGTGCAAAATTGAAGTAAAACAGTTTTGACTTGGTACACATTTGATAAAATTTTAATAATATAAATTTGGCTCATAAAAAAGTCACAGTGCATGTGCCTGGGGAAGCTTCAATCATTCGACACTTTCATTTCAGTTGACTAAAAGTTACACTCTTATCAGAAAATAACACGCAAAACACTGCCCAAAACCCACCAATCGAATGCTCCGGTCTCGCTAAAGAGAAAAATTCAAATCGACTGTCAAAAATGTGAGCTGCCAAAAATTGACAGCTAAATTAGTACTACGGTCTGGCCGCTAAAAATTAACAGTTAAATTGCGAGCAAAGTTTTATATGTGTGTCATTTTTCCTATTGACGAAATTGCCTTGATAACCACTACTAAGGGGTTTTTTTTAAAAACAAATTTACCCTAGTAGTGCCTTAGATTTACAACGATTTTGTCAATAGGGTTTAACGAGTTAAAGACTTAAAGTGATATTTTAGTTGATCTAAGAAAAATGTCATCTTCTTAAAAAAGTGTTTAGACGTGTTAAGTTCAGTTTCACACAGCTGTAATGCGATCAGACAGTTAACATTGTGTGAAAATTGTATCTTTTACTTTCATTCTTTGTTATTAGCTGTTGTTTTCTGTTTTTGTTTATTTATTTAGCTTTTATTGATAATTTTCTTTGCGTCCATTTTTCTTTCAAGTTAAAAAAGGACACCATTCTGTTTTACTCTTACTAATTGGTGGCTTATTTCGCCGTTGATTGCTTCTACTTTTGTCTAGCTTTGCTGTTATATTCCTCCCTTCCTTCTACACTAAAGTTTCCAAAAAGTGAAGTATCAAAATTGTAAGTTTAGTGGAAATTTCCGATCCAGTAAAGAAGAAAGATAAAGGAAGGAGAAGCGTACAAATTTTAGTGTAATGATAGGACAAAAAAAGGGTGGCAAAATGTGCCACGTACCATACCAAGCACCAGTACCATTCATGATCCGTGCCAGCCCCATCCAGGCAGACCTGCTCCCAGGGCTCGATAGCTTCCGCTTAACACGAGCGCTTGTCGTAGCTTTTTTTTTTTGTTTCTACACTCCAGTCGACAAACATCATGAATATTTAATGCTTCAAACTAGGGAAGAAGAAAGCCACCGTGAAGCCAGAGAGAGAGAGAAAAGCACATCTTAATTTTTGGTGTCCCGAAAACGCGAAGACATCTCAGCTCGATTCCAGCGCACGGCACGGCCTGCCCTCGCACGTGGCACCAATTTCACCAATTCCAATTACGGTTACCGGTGCTAGAGCGTTAGGAATAGTCCGGGTGTCGACATTTTTCCTAGCCAAAAGTTTCCGTTTCGCGTGTGTCATTGCAGGAACTTTCGTGCCGTCCGAAATGGTCCTTCCCTGTGCTCTGCTTCCGGTGTCCTAGTTTTCCTGCTTCGGCACCGGGTATGGGTAACGTATCGGTAAGCGAAGTGAAACCTCTTGGGAAGATGCAAAACTGTCGTCACTTAAGCAAAAGGCAGCCCGTTTCATGCCTTAATTTACCGTCGAAGGTCCGTTTTTTCTTTCACAGGCTGTGGAAAGTGGGGAAAAAAAAACAGAAAAGCAACTAAAAGCAAAAGACGAAACAGTGAGAAGATACATATTTACACATGTTTCATTTCCTTTTTGGTGCCCCCTGCACGAACGGTGGGTGGAAGGAAACTGCATTTTGCTGCTCAAAACCCTCCCTCCATCAGTGTGACGTTTAATGCGAAACTCCCGGGCCAAAAGTCAGCTCCCAAACAACGAGGGGCACAGCACAAAACGCATCTCGCCAGCACAAATGGCGAAAGTCAGCATTTAAAGCATTAAATATGCCGAAAATACGGCCCAAAGTGTTGAAGCCATCGTACACGGGAAGGATGAGCGTTGTGTGTGTGTGTATAAAAATAAAAATAAAACCTTTCTTCCCGGGCCACTAAGATCCAGCTCGAAGGGTACGCAAGAAGCGTCGGCCGTGACTTGCCGTTGCACGTTGAGCTAACGAAAGGGAAAATAAACGCCGAAGACCTCTATCGGTTGTTAAATGGATCCTTTCTCGCCATTATCCCGTAGCTCCCCGCTTTCCTGTGATATCGGTATGTCCGTGTATGTGTGTGAGTGTATTTACGCCTGCTGCTTTTGTTTATTGAATGTGCGTGCGTGCGTGCGTGTGCGTTTGGAGGGTTTTTTTTTTATACGTGCCCATTATCCTGGCGAACCCCGGTGAGTGCCCGTTTTCTTCGCTGGCAAACTTTCACTTTCTTGAAACCCGCTGTGCGTGTGTGTGTGTGTGCTTACGTGTTCTTTTTCTTAATGGTGAGATATGGTTGTGTTTTTGTGCGTTTTTTTACAACTTCTAGGGTGTGTGATGGTTTCAAAATTATTTTCTCGCTGGGCTGAAGTTACGCGTACGTGAGTTACTAATCATTTTTCGACAGAGTAGGCCATTACTGATGGGATGATCTTTTTTTTATTTTGGGAAACGTCTAAGGCAATGGAAGAACGTTCTCAAAAACAACAAAACAAAAATTGGACCAAACAGTCATTAACAAATATTTGGAACACTGGAAGAACTTTAGCTTAAATCGACAAATTCCTAAACTTAAATACACTAAGTCGAGATCAGAGAACATTTATCGTTAAAGTTCATTAAGTCATTCACGAGTTTTAAAGCGAATCAGCAAACCACACTGCAATGAATGGGGAACAATTGCATTTTTGCTGTTGAATGCTATAAATAATGAAAATATAAATAATGATAGCACTCATAATATGCGTCATTAAATGAAAAATGGACGACAATGCGAAAAAATGCACTGATTATTCGGAGAAAAAGCTACAACCACACCTACAATCAGCAAACGTTTTGCCTTTTAGTTTGGTTACAATGTGGAATTTCAAGCATTTTTAGAGTCTGAAGAGCTCTTGTCACTTTAAAGATGATCTGCAGGTAGTATGTACACGCGTGTAAATAAGAGCTTCAACTTATTCAAGGAAGCCAGAAATTGAAGGGCCAAAAATGGCGGGATCTCCAAAAGCTGTTAGAGCCTAGAATTAAAAATGGCCTCTTGAAGGCCTACATTTTCTTACTTCCTCGTCAGTCTCGTCTATTGTGGGGCAGCGTTGAGATCACCGTGCATTCTATAGGGCTCATTCTCACAGTCACACATATTGGACCAAAAATCCTTCAGAGCATCTAACTCTCCAACCTGACTAGGAGTTTTTTTTTTCCTTTTCATTTGGTTGAGCATCAAAGGCGTATGCTAGTACTGGCACTGTGTTCTATGTAATTCCAGTTTGTACATTTAGGATCCTTGACGCGTACGCCACGGTCTACGTTATCTGACGGCGGATCGGAGCGATAGCGGTGAAATCACAACGAAACCGATGTAAACCGAAGGATATTTTGTCGGTCAAGATCGTGTTCGAGTTTCGAAGGGCTAGTTGATTTTGTACGTCTTCTCTGATGTGTACATCAGTGCTATCGGGGCCTGGGCAATATCTAACTGGATGTCAAGGACCGCTTGTTTGATCCTCCAGTAAGCTACTGCTACGAAGAAGAGCCTCAGGTCAATGTCTTTGCCATCAGCGTGTACCAGGATCCATCTTGGCTTAAAAAAACGATGGTTCTCACCTTCTCCAGTCTCCAAGATAGCGCCCTCTATGGGCGCCAGATTGAAGAGAAGAGTGTGTCGGCGTTAGTGACGAGAAGGTTGATTTATAGATGGAGATGGACAGATGGAGGTGTAGATAGGCAAGGTTTCGTCCTATCTATGCTGACAATTTCGAGTTTAAAGTTAGTAAAGAGAGGGCAAGAGTGTGGTTGCTGCTACGCCCTTTCCTCCAAGATGTGTCTTACGGTTAGGATCTGGTCAGCAATTGATTCTCGATTGCGCAATAGAAATCCGATCATCGCTTTCAAACATAATTTGATGAATATTCTCCAATGATACAACTTTAAACTATTTAAAGGCAACAAAAATGAAAAGCACCCAAAGGAAATGTTCATTCGGTGTTCAGCTCAAAAATCCTCGTGCAATAAGCTTGTCAGAAATTATTTGTGGCCATATTTTAAAGCTCTTCAAACCTCAATATGGGGACTTAAATTGTTTCTTTAAAGCTGTCCATTCTAATTGGCACGCAGTTTTCGCTTTTTTTTGCTGCTCGTCCATTTAACACAAATTAAATTTTCCCATAAGTACACCTCCCCCACGCTTTCCGTCTCGTTGTCTCGCCCTACACACCGCACCGCACCACCGAAAAATAAATCCTTTGAACGCAGCTAAGAAAGTTTCACCAACCATTCGATACACCGTCACAAACCTGATTGAAATAAAATAAGTTTTCCGACTCATCATCCACCCTCTCTCCCTACAACCGTGGGCGAAGACACCCCGTTTCAAAGTCTTGCTAGACCGGCGCTAACGATGTCGCACCGGGTTCGACGACCGCGACCGGGTGTATGTGTAGTTCAATTAGCAAAAAAAAAAAAAAAAGTTCACTGCTCACAGCACATCTTTTAACAGGAAAAAAAGTCAGCTTGTCAAAAGCGATATCGTTAGAGGCTTCCCTCTTCTTCCCTGCCGCTAAAGCTTTTTTTCTGCAAGTCATTACTTACGCGAAATCTCGGACACTGACAGACTGAATAGGGCAGCGATGCAACCAATTTCTTGAGCAGAAGAAGAAGTATAAAAAAAGCTGCAGCTGAGTGCAACGGGTATTTAGGTACCGAGTTCGTCTGTGCATTTGCCTCTCCCATCCCCTTTCCTTTCAAAACTTCCTCACCCTCGCTGTATTGCTTTATCGGACGGGAAAGCGAGGCAACAACAAAAAAAAAAAAGGCAGAAGCTTTTTCCGCTCGATTTATAAATGTTTGCCAAAGTGCCAAACAGCCAGCGAACTAATCAATCAAGCAAAGCTGACGAGAATCGATCGATTTTCCACAGAGACGAGGACTTGGTGAAGATTTCCCTCAACCCTGCCCCACTCCTCCTCCGCACCCGCAGTAAGGTTGAAGTCTATTTTCATGCCAACACTTCTATCTTTGGCGCATCGTTCGGCGAACGTAAGGCGCCCGTTCAGTTTCAAGGTTAAACTTTTCCTGCCGAAACGTCGGCCATGGTTTTTCGGGAGGGGAAATATTGGTGCAGTTTACTGGCTAGGATACGCTCGCTACACACCTGAAACGATGTGAAGCTATTAATTTTACTTTAATTATTAATAATTAATTCACTTCTTCCTCGCACAAACCCTAAAGGGTGGAAGGGAGGGGAGTGCACCAAGCCCTCGGATAAACAAACATTCAAGTCATCTTCTGCAGGAGTTTTTCCCCGGCATTCATTGGAGGTTTTTCCTCGTGAATAATTATAATTACCTTCGTTCTCTTTCTCATTCCCTCTTTCTCTCTCTCTCTCTCTCTTTTTCCGGCCAGAAAAATTTGGCCGGAAAAGGAAAGCTGATAGAAAAACTTGCTAATAATCGCAGAACGCGTAGAACGAACGAACAGAAGCAGAGGAAATGTACGAAAAAAAAAAACTTCATCAAATATAGAACAACCGATGGGATGCAGATTTGTCGGGCACAAATAACGATCACGGGAATGTGAAATATTCAGCGATTTGTGTTACCGATTTGGCATCAATTTGTGTGTGTGTTTGTGTGTTCCAAAGTTGCCGCCCGAAGCAAGGGCGCCCCTAATTCACTGAACTAGATTAATTCGCTGAGCGTAAATCGAATTACTTCCGATTTTCCGCCCCAATCGGTCACAAGCGGTGAAGGGGGGAATGAAATTTAGGGGGAGGAGAGGGAGCTCTCCCTCATCTGTTGTGAGTAAATATGTCAGGAGGGGTCGATCTGCGAATCAATTAGCGAGGCAAATAAACAATCTTCCATCTTACACCGGCGTCTGGCGGAAAGCGTTGGGTGGGTAGGGTGTGAAAGCTGGTAGGAGGGTAGGAGGGTGTGGGGATAGTGTTGCGATTAGGGTCTTTATCGATGTAGGTTTACTCCAACACTGGGAAAGAGGCAGGTGTGCCGGATGATTTGGGGGGGGGGGGGGGGGGGGAGGAAAGAAACGGATCTGCCAAAGAAGCTGTGCAGATAATTAAGCAGCGCAGTTCATGGTTTTGTTTCGGCGCTGCTCGCTGCCTTTTTTTTGTGATCGATTTGTGTTTTTGCGCATTTGCTTTCCTTCCCCGCTCTCAGGAACGCTCCCATCAAGGATCATTAATTTTTAATCCATTTCAATGCATCCGATGGGGGCGCACACACACAAAAGCTGGGCAAAGAAAATCGAATGGGAAGGAGCAAAAACAAAAGTTAGCTTGTCTGGGAAGGATGTGTTTATAAATCAGGTTAGAGGGGGGGGGGGGGGGGGGGGGTTAAACAAGAGAAGGCACGGAATCAATCGGATCAGAGCACAACAAAAGCAAAACCTCTCCCCTCCCCCCTGACAACTTCGGAGGGAACTGATTGCAGTGAAGGCTACCATTAATGGAAAGGAAAAAGTTTTGTTTTGTAGAAAAAGAAAGGGAAAACTTTGCATTCGTATTGGAAGTAACATTAAAACAGTGAAAGATGGCTTAATATATACAAAAAATTTCTTAAATATATGAAGAAAACAAATAAAAAATCAGTATTTGAGTGGTTTGATAATTTTTAATACTAAAATAGCTAAGAAAATTGTGTAAATTCACATCGAAAATAGATGGAATAAGGATCTATTTTAAATCATTTAACACTAGAAGTCCCATATGGGACAATTTGGTCCCATACGCTTTGCAGACGTATTTTTACATGTTTATTATTAACAAGGGTTTCCTGTGGTTAAATAATGCATAAACATCATAATTAGGAATGATAAAGCATTATGAGCAACTCAATCAATAATAAAAAATCAAATTGAAGTAATTGTTTGATCGTTTCAACTGCTCATCCAAGGATATCAAGGCTAGTTTTCTTTAAACTAATATGAAATCATAGGACATTTAGTGATAAACGCTTATAATTATTTCTTACAGTGTTGAAGTACAGTAAATCTAGGCTTAGAGCTATAAACTACTAACATAATCGAGTGATTATGATAATAAAACAAATCTTTTGTTCTACGTTGTTTGGGTCTACGCGGGCGTCTGTGACTCCTTTAAGAAACATTACAAAAATTTGATGTCAATACAGCTTTAAATTGCCAAAAGAAGAGGACAAAGTTTTGAAAGCAAAACGAACACCTAGATTAATTATTTCATGCATCTATAACACGTCTTAAGGTTTCAAAATATTACATTGCTGCATCAGAATCTGGTTCACATGAAGCGCATACGTACGAAACACTTTTAGTACATTTTTTAGATACTGGTCTATTGCATGAGAAGCATTCGTTAGCAATTTTGCCCTCGTGACAAGATATTTGAACCTGGCAGCGCCGACGAGAACCTCCAGCACAAGCTCCTGACACAAGCATGTTAGCGTTGGCACTCTTATTTTCAGCATACTCTTTGGCAAATTCTTCGCCTAGCTTGAAAAGAAAATCGCGTCTAGATATTTTTTCTTTTCTATGTTCTTTGTACAAGACCCAAGCATCGATTCCCGCCAAATCCAGTGTATTAAAATATAAAAAAACAGGTTATCTTCTACTAGCACTTTTTACGGAGCACTTTTTACAAATTTGGTCAACTACATCAACTCCGTACTTGATCGAGTTGAACAAAGACATAGTTTCAGACTTTGATTTTCTATGTCCTAAGTGCACCAGGCAAACTGGTTGTGCGGTTGTTGGGAGAGCATACACATCGACCATCGTTCCAAATCGAAAGATCGTTAGAAATAAATAAATAGCAGAAAATTCCAATGGTTTTTTACGACGTCAAGCGGAATAATACACCTTTTTTGAGTGCGATGGGACAAAAAAGTCCCATCGGTGGTTCTAGTGTTCAACAGCGATACACGGCAACACAAGGCGGACTTCAAGGCCGGGCTACATTGATCGTACTCGCAAGCGTAATTTTTATATTCACTAGCGCATCTGGCGGCGACCAGCGCAAGCTAGATGTGGGTATAATTTAAGTGCCAAAATTATTCATGCTTGGTGTCTCATCAATTTTCGACCAGGCTGTCTGTATGCCGTAACACGTGCTATTTTTATATTAAATGTATACAAATAGGCCGGTAAATTTTGCTTACAATTTTATAAAAAAAAAAGTTCTACCAAGCAATATGACAAAGCCGTTCCTCATGAATAAAAAAACTCGCTCTATACTAAAAACCGCTACAATACCAAAACGAACAACCAGTTTCACACACTCTGCAATGTAGTTTAAATGATGAAATAGATGGACAAACCCTACAACAAATTATTTAAGCACTTGTGAAACCTACAAACACTACATTTTTCAATAAAATGTTCAGCTCAATTGCGGCCCCGAGCCGAGCCGGCGATTCACAGACAACAGTTCACACACACACACACACAATTTTCGTTAAAAACAGTTGTACTTACTATTTTTTCATTGCGTCCACTGCTTCCTGCTTGTTCCATGGCTAGAAATACAATATGTATGTTAAATTACCACATATTTTCAAAAAAACATACACGACAAAATATCGAACATACTCACCGAGCTGTTTGTTTACTGGTTTGTGATCAAAATTATAGGCTCCTCGACCCAAAACGCTTTTTGACAGATAAATTATACCAGCCTCTAGCTTCGACCCGCCGCCGCTAGATGGCGTATGCGTTCACAAAAATTACACTCAGGAGTACGATCAATGTAGCCCGGCCTTCATAGTCTTGTAAGGTGCGGTCCATAAATTACGAAACGCTAACATCAGGACTTTTTTAACTCCCGGCCCATCACCACCTTTTGCAACAAAACGTAATGCTGGAATCAACCCTCCACCCCCCCCCCCCCCCCCTTCATCCAAAATTTATTTGACATTTGTTGTTTTAAATGTCAAATTGTATTTATTTATTTTTTTTTGCATATATATTACCAACGGGGTTGGTTCAGCGGCGCTGGTCTTTACACCGCTAGAAATGGTACATTGCTAACTGTAACAAAAAACATATGATAGAGTGCTCCCAGACAGCCCGAGAATGCAGCTGAATTAAGAAGGTGCAAAAAATGACAACCGAACTGGGGTCAATTTCGCAGCTGCCAACGTAGAAACAATCATTTGATAATTTAAAAAAAAAATCGTCTTCAAACAATTGAATCAATTGACGAAAGCATCAAAATAGATTTTTTCCTAAAATTAACGTTGATTAATTTTACATTAAGTATTTAGTACAACTGTTACTAAATAAATAAAACAAAATGTTCATCTTTCTCTGCTGCAGATTGCTTTTCCTGCAAATGAGAGTTTCGTTCAAAATCGGTGGTCATTTTTCGCACCTTGCTTTCTAAGCTCGAGATTATTTTTATTTATATTATATTAAAACGACTTACCGCCGTGCTGTCACCTTCGATTGTGGTGACTATATACAATATACAAAATATTTGCAAGGCATTTCCATCCTGTTATTTGCCTTAGCCTGGGCATGTTCCGTTACTCAGCTCAGGATTATTATGAAGAAATATTATAATATCCCGAATTTTAGTTGCTTATTACTTTTTGTTACTCAACACAAAGCGGACCACCAACCCCACTCCCCTTCGAGCGTTACGTAAATTATGGACGCCCCGTAAGAGTGTTAAATTTTAGGTTCCCAAAAAAGCACAATTGGAGAAAGAGAATCGATCATGAGAAAAAAATATTCAATGGTGCTCTCTACGTTAGACGTATCAAGCAGTACGCATGTAAATTAATTTAATATCTTGGATCATATTTGCTACTTGCGAGGTTTCCTAATACTTTCAGCCTGCTTTTATACCTCTTTCTCGCAATTCGCTCGCCTCTGCCCTATCGATTGATTTGTCTAATTGCATTGCAAACAAAAAAATGGGAAAAGCAAAGCCGTGCGGCGTCCCTACATCAGGTCACTCCATCACCAACCAAGACGGGGCCTGGGTATGTGATACCCCGATGTGCATTCTTCTGGAAAACAGGAGATGGTGTGCAAATTTCTAAACGGTTTACTCTACACCTCTACACATTGCTGTCTACCCTCCCTCCTCCTCCCCTTCCCCATCTCTTCTTCGTCAAGCCCTTTTTACTCGAGCAAAGCGGTTCAAAAGGACACGTCCCATCAACTCTCCTAATTGCATTTTGCCTTCGGAGTAATTTTCCGTGTAGCTCGCGGCTACACGCGGCACAGTATTGTTGCGTACTGTTGTTGCCCAGTGGACCAGTGGACGGGCGCCCACTAGTTTCGCTGTTTTACTTTAAATTACTCCTGCATGTGCACACGGCCTTCCTAATCAAATTTTGGCCAGTTGTTTGTGTGTGTGTGTGTGTATGTTTTTTGTTGGCGTTGCCACACAGCACAGCTTAATTTCACGGGCACGACGGTAACAACAAAACCCACCCACTCAAGCGTTTAGTTGTTTCACATTCCACGGCCAAAGAGTGAATTCTGTTTTCCACCGTGGCAAAAAAAGGGCGAGAGAGAGAGAGAGAGACCGAGAGAGCAAGAAGAAAAAGTGACCGATCTAAGCATCCAGCTTAGGTGGGAAAAAGGACTCTCACACATTCTAACACAACATACACACACACACACTGTCTAACTTAAAGTTTATTACAAAACAAAAGCAACAACGAAAACTGATTCGACGAGTAAAAAAAAAACAGTAGTGAAAAGAAGGGAGCTGGACGGAAGCCGAAAGGGCTAAAGTAAACGATGCGGCACGAGCACGCGAAAAACCCTCCTGGCGGAAAACCCGAAAGGGCTTTCCTCCCATGCTCGTGCCGGATGGCCGGACCGGTTTCGCCGGGGCACCGTTGGACGAATAAAAGGATGCAGGTTTCTGGTCCGGAAATGCCAAACACGCCGCTGGGAGGTGTTGCGTCAGCTTTGAATTTTTTATCGAGCTAACCTCCACCGACTGCCACCGATACCTGACCCTCCCTCCCCCCCCCCAAGCTAGGTTTCGTTCAATCTTTATTCACGCTTTTGATTGTTGTTATTGTTGGTTTCGTTTTTTTTTTTTTCATTCTGCTGGCGGCCAGCAAAGGCGGAAGCAGTTTGCCTCGGTGGTACAACAGTGCATCACTTTTTTTGCCTCACTTCCGCTTTCCGCAAACGATGGATGCTCGTTTGCACGGGAGGTGCTAAAGTTGTGATAGTATGTGTTAATACAAAACTTTTTTTCAAAAAGCGAGCAAACTACTTCGGTTTTTCGCTTCATCGAGAGTAGAAGGGAGAGAGTAGAAGTAATTGGGTAGGTAAGACCTTCAGTACAGTGTGTAACGTTCAATGAAGAAAGTAATCTTTTATTTTTAGTCCAAAAGTAGTAAAACTAAAGTAAAAAAAGGATTAACAAATAGACCAATTAACAAAACGGCGGTAATCTATTATAATAAAATATAAATAAATAGACAAGTTGTAAAAAAATGTAAAACACAACAGTAAATTAATGATAAAAAGCAAGAAACAAAGTAAAACAATAAAATCAAACAGAACATGAATCAATTTGATGCAAATAAATAATTTTCAGTATGATAGAGTAATTGAATTTGCAAATTAAAGCTAAAATTGATATGCAAAATACGGAAAAGAAGTAATAAAGGTTATTAAGTAAAACAAATTAGAAAAAGCAAGTAAAAACAAACACGATTTAATAATCGTGCGAAAGTCAATGACAACTTTAAACAACAAAAATGTGAAGGAAACAAGAAGAAAACAGATCACCAAAAACGAGTTAAGTAAAGCCTAGAACTCAACGCCCACACATGCAAAACTGAACGAGAAACTAACTGTCAACCGTACGCGTGGGGGGGAGCACCCGAAAAGCTAAAAGCACGGACGGACACTGCCGAACACATGACCCACAGCTTCTTTTATTCCCAGGGCGCCAATACTGGGCCTTTTGTGGCGATTTTTTTTTTTCATTTCCATTCTTCTCTCCCCTATAGCTGCCAAAAGGCCAAACGATCTGGCTTCTTAAAACTGACGCGCCATGTTTTGTGCCTTCCTCAGTGTGTTAGTAACCATTTTCCACCACCCTGCCGACTTTCCCTAACCCTTACGCGCGTGTCAATAAAAAAAAAGCAGGAAAACCCTTATTGTTGTGAAGGAAGTTTTGTTCTTGTTCGTGTGTGTGTGAGCCGATGGAGAGGAGAACGCTAGTTGCTCGTTGTTGTGTGCCAGGACAAATATTTCCCACTTGATCCACGGTTCACATCGTTAGCTTCGGTGGCTTTTTCCTTTCTGTTCCGTTTCCATTTTTTTTTTTGGTTCGTGCTGCTGCTGCCGCCGCCATGAGGTTGGGAGGCACCAAACCGAGAAATTGGAAAACCGTCACGTGGATCAGCGATAATGGAAGCGTAAAAAATTTACATAAGCCGATCAGGAATAAGTTTCACCGACTAATCTTTTAATGGATAAAATTTGAATATGGACCGAGATGGGAGAGTCCTCTTGGTTCTGCGGTGGTTTCTGGGGCAGTGAGAGAAAAAGAGGGGGGGGGGGGGGGGTGGTGAGGGAAAGGAAAAGAACGAGAGTAAGCATATGCATCTGCATCGACAGTTTTGGGATAGACTGGGGTAGGGATTCGATTGCAGAGGAGGAGGTTATCCTTTTCGACCCACGCGGGCCTATGTTGTTGTGCTAACTTGCTGACTTTTATGCGCAAAGATGATGACCCGATGATGGGCAGAGAATTGTTTATACATATTGGACAAGTCCTACTTGTGATTGACGATCCTCAAGAGTCCCAGAAAACTAACTACCATCAACCAGCAGAGTGAAATTAAATATAGCTTCTTGTCCAAATGATACGTAAGCAGTAGTCTAAGAACCCTAAACCTCCAAACAGTTAGGACCCGGATATAGGCGTTTTTCTTTTTGGAGGTTTAAGATTTAGGATACCTCGTCCCCCCCCGGGGGCACATTCCAGCCATCAGTCACGTCGGGAACGATTTCGCGAGCCAAAAACAAATTAATTTCTCTCACGTGAGGCACACGGGATCACGCCACACTGATGAGGCGTCCCTTTCGCTGCCAAACGAACGGCCTGTGGAGTAAAAACCCTGTGTGGAGTAAAAGCGTAAGCTAACTAGCACCAACATGGGTGTGAATATTCGGAGAAAAGAGCTTTCGCCCTTACACAAAACGAACACAAACGCAGCAGTGAAGGAACGCCATTTATCACCGGTCTCTTGCCACATTTGCGCACACATACAACCCGGGTGCGGGTGCAGAAATCCTTCCGGTACCGGCGTCCGGAAGTGAGCTCGTGCTTCCGTGGTCTTGTCTGCTTTGTTTTTACTCACTTTTTCCGGATAGAGAGTTTGGAATAAGATTTTACCTAGATATTGAGGGCGCGCGTGTGTGTGTGTGTGTGTGTGTGTGTGTGTGTGTGTGTGAGAGAGAGAATTAATTTCAAGTAATATACTAAACGCACTGTACTCGAAAAAATGTTCAAGAAAGCTCAAGCTGCAAACCAAGAAAGAAAGGAACAGCCGGGAGGGCAAGAAAAAAAAACAAAATGGCGCGAAAAAATTACGTTAGAACACAACTCTTTACTAAACAACAACGTCGAACGTCGTGGGAGTGAATGTGAAAATTACATTTGAATAACAATGGTCACTTTATTTCGAGTTGAGTGTTGGTTGTGTTCCTGCCCTGTTTTTCCTTTTCTTCTGTTGTTGTTGATACTACCCTCGGCCTTAGGACCTGGACCTAATGACGTTGAAACCTCATCCGAAAAGCGATTGCATTGGTCCACATAACCTGAGTCGTGAGTGACGAGGAGAGGACGGCACAACAGGAAAAATCTTCCGCTTTTGCTGTTGTTCCCGGGGACTGAATTAGAATTTCTGGCTTGGGAGGGATAAATTTACAAAATTGCAATGAGCAAGCTTTTTTCCCTACTTCCTTCGGCGCTCATGTCGCCATATTGCGTGTAAGCACTGCTTAGTCAGCGCTCGATTTGAGAGAGAGAGAGAAAGAGAGAGAGAGATAATGGGGAAAAGAGTGCTGACGTTGTGATTTTTAGGCTAGGTAAGGCATCATCCGGAGACCGGAAAGATTAGACGTACAGGTCAGCTCGTCCCCAAAGCCTTCCCGAAAAACAGCTGGAAACCTCGGGACGGGACCAGCCAAGCAGGATCCACATTCGGTGTGCGTTCGAAAACGTAACAAAGCCTTGAACGCCTCAACACGCTGCTAACGAGTATCCGGAAGTACTCCGGGCTCGAGGGGGGGGGGGGGGGGGAGGGGAGGGAGGCCCGATGGCAGAACAAAAATAATTCAAGCGATGCTTTCGGGCTGCTGTGTTTTGAAGTTTTGTCGAACGCTGAGAGTGCTCAGGCCTCCACGTCAGGTGTTCACGCGCCCGAGAAGTACCAGCAAGGCAGCAAATTGACATGCGGACATGCTAGTAGTTGGATGTAGTTTTAGGCCGCTTGCTGTTTTTGTTGTTTTTCCCTGAGCCTGCGAAGCAACAAAACTTCAAACTTTGTCCGGATGTCTGGATGAACAAAGTTGTTGCGCAAGTTCACGGAGACTTCACACTGGGCCGTGGCTCTGCTCTGGACATTGGCTATCATACACCAAATCAATCAAAGTCCAACTCCACCAGTAGTACATCACCAGCGCCAACTTGAGGTCTTTTTCCAGTACGACAAATAAGGCTCATAAAAGTCGCAAAAAAGTCAAGTCCCCGTACCAAGTAGGACCAAGAGTGGATACGAGTGTGTGCCTGTGTGTGCTCTAAACTTCCATTCTGCCTGCCTTAGTACCTTAGTCGTAACACAAGTAACTTATTACACAAGTCAGACTGGGGACTCCCTCTTTCTCGCTCGACAAAGTCTGAACCACGTGTCGAAAAGTGCCCTGGAAAACAATTCAATTTTTCGTTCCTCGAGTCGAGTGTTTTTTTTTTGGTTGCTCCCTTTTTTTCTTAGAAGGTAATGCTCACCTCGCAACATCACTCCCGGGCGGCGTTCTTCATTTTTTTTTTGCGACACCAAGTGTCTCACATAGTTTGTGACCTCACTTCAACACCAAGAAAAGAAAAGCAAAGAAAAAAAATGTTCTGTGTCTTGCTTGTTTTTGGGTTGTAAGCACATTCTTCACCAAACGATTTGATTTGCTTCTGTTTCGACAACAACACCAAGTAGCTTGTGTCGTTGCGCTCGCTTGCCACGGCGCTGGCTGGCAAAAGGTCTGGTCCACTACCTGTAACTAATGCAATATGTAGTTAACAAGTGCTGGAAAGTAGTTGTGTTTGAGTTCGTTTCCTTTTTTTTTCGGTCGCGCTCACTCACGGGCAGGATATGCACGCGTGAAATCAAAGGAAAAAAAAACCACCTGCAGAAACAACGGCAATCCTTTGTGACGTTTTCATTTCGGTGTGGGCAACAATTTTTTGGCGAGCATGAAGTATGGCGACATCCGGTTGGAATGGATAAAAGTATTGTGGATTGGAACGGGTTTTTTGCGAGTCCCGAGATGTCAGCTGTAGCAAGTCGATCTGTGGATGTAGGGATGTGTTTTTTTTGTTTGTTTAATATCAACATAGCTCTGAAGGGTATCATGCGAAGTGTGGGCTTCGATAGCCGGGGCACCATTTCCACCAGATCTCTCCAATTCCTCGGCTTCGCGGATGACATCGACATCATCGGACGGACAACTGCGGCGGTGTGCGAGGCCTAAAAACAGACAAAATGCCTGCTCGTCGGAGGCTCTGACCGTGATAGAGCCCGACTCGGAAGCAGAGTATCGGTTGATGATGACGATCCCGAGGAGGTAGAGGAGTTCTGCATTCTTGGTACGATCGTAACTTCGGATAACAACGTAAGCAGCGATATCCAAAGGCGCAAGGGTTCAGGGAAATCATGCCTACTGCGGACTTCACAAACTTCTGCGTCCCAAAAGACTCCAACAACACATGAAATGCACGTTTTACCGCACCTTGATACGTCCGGTAGTCCTCTACGGGTACGAATCCTGAACTACGCTGACGGAGGACGCCAATGCACTCGCCATTTTCACGCGTAAAGCGTGTGGCGAAAGAGAATGAACCTCAAGCTAGCTGAGCTGATTGGCGGTGCTGATATCCTCACGGATGTCAAAGCTGGATGCCGGACTCATGCCCCACCAAAGACACGAGGCGTAGAGGAGCACAGCAAGCTCGTTGGATGGATCAAGTAGAGTCAAATCTGTCCGGAAATCGGATGCAACCCTAGATCGAGTTTCCTTGAAACGGATTGTCGACCTGGCTATGTCAACGCGACGTACTCAATCCTTAGCAGGCCAAGAAGAAGAATAAGAAGAAGAGGATATCTGAATGCACCATAGTCCTCAATGTTGTCCTTCAACATGTTTCGTGACCTCGTCTCATAGTCCTCCTCAAATGACTTCATGAGTTTTAAAATATCAATTTTACATACTGCACGGCCATTTTTACCAAGATTTGCTGCTTGGTGAACTTCGTTCCGTTTTAAAGTGCTTAAACTGAATGTCATGATGTTTGATAACGTGTCATCAGCATCACGATTCATCAGTGAAATTAAGAATTCCCTTCTAAGTCACATAAACAGCATACCGGACTACAACTTCATTAGGATCCGTTTTCCAAAAGTAAAACATAGATGCAAATCGCGCATATTGAAGCTAAAATATTCAAAACCATCATCCATGGTGTATAATTCTAGCAAAAAAAAAAAAAAAATTAACAGAAAAGTACTCAGCGACTGGAGAAGTAAAGTAAACGATATATACACACACAAAAAAAAAAGGCGCACAAAACTTCATTCCAAATACGAAAACTTTACTGACGCATTGAAGCGTGTCGCTCTGTTACAATGCCGTCTGTGTTTGTGTGTGTGTGTGATGTGATGTAGACAGGTCAAAATACGAAACCAAACAAACAAAAAAAATACACCCCTAACTGGACGAAATATACCGCCCTGTTGGACGTTGACGAAAGTTGACGGAAATTGCAAAACGAATTCCAGGACTAAGACGACTGCCCACCGAATGGTGAAGTCATAGCACACAAAAACTCCCCAACACCATCCATCCCACCCAATGGTTTGGTGGAGGTGGGAAAGCGATAGCCGGCAACTGGAGAGGATCTCTTTTGCTTTTGGGAAGAGTAGAAGAATGGGAAAGCGTTTACCAGTGTGGAATGATTTTATTTCTTTGCTATTAAGTTATCAAGGCTGTTGACAGAAGTGAGGCAAAAAAAAAAACTTCACCTTCTTGCGTCTCCATCCGAGGCATTTGCCGCGCTGTTGTTCTTCGGTTCGGTTGATTTTTCGTGTTGATTCGGTTTAGCGAGCCTCGAATTTTTAGCTCGCGCAAATTTTCTTCTCTACGTAGAATTGGGTTAAACCAAGAAAGGAAAAAAAAAACAACACACCGTACTTGGCCAATTTTCCAGCCAGTCAGTAGTAGTTTGGCTGCAGTAGTAAAGCGAGGTACGTGCCGGACCGCTTTACAGTCCGGCAATAAGGGCGATGCGAAGGTTGGAAAAATTAAAGTTTGATTGCCCACTGCAATGGTCGCAGCGACCTGTGGCATTTTATATTCCTTTTTTTCGTACCCATCCACCAGCGAAACGAAGGGGGGGAAAGTTTACTTTCCCCAAGCTGGAAGGTAAATATAAATAAAGCTCCAGCACGAGGGAAGATCAATCGTAAGCAATTATGCAAATCGCAATGTTTTGTGTCTCGTCCGAAGGTTCATCCAGGGAGTTTTTTTGTTGTTGCTCTGGCTTCTGTAAGGCATGGTGGACGTCTGATGACGCACTCACCCCGATAGCTGCATACAGCCACAGACAGACAAACAAATTCCATAATCGGAAAATGCTCCCGGTCGGACGTCGGACCCGGGAAGCTGGAATGCATAAAATGGTCGATTGAAAATTGCTTCACCGAGAGAGAGAGAGAGAGAGAGAGAAGCTCATTCTTTCTATTAGCACGAAGGGAGATGCATAATGAAGCTTACGCTTTCAGTAGGAACCTCCTCCCGCTGTCTAAGGAATGGCAAAAACCTAACCGCTTCTAGCAGCATTGCTGCCACCGTTCCGTTTCGATTTTCATATTGGTTGTGCTTTATTTGTGTCGCCGGCATTTGTGGATGCTTTCCCACTTCTATCCTAGGTTCTTCTTCCCCCCAAAGGCTGCAGCAACGATACTCAACACCCTGCAGGAGTGAATCGGGATGAATGTGCGATACTGAAATTATTCAACATTCTATTAAGATTTTTAATTTAGATAGATCTACCAACCCCGAAGTTCCGAAGTTGATCGGATTTGCCGCAGATCGAATCGGATCTGCAGCTTTTTCTTTTGCCCGAGCTTTCTCAACCTCTCGGTGCTTGTGAGCCGTGCCTCGATGACTTCGATTTAACGGTGACATCTAGTTGCCATCTAATGCCGGCTCTTAATGGGAGCTTAGCTGATGCAAATTGGCAAACAAAAACCGAGCTTCGACTAGAGCTCAACTAATCTTCAAACCTTCGAGATCTTAAATCTTCGAAAAAACAGGCCCCCGCCTCGAAGATGATCTTCTGGAGAAGACAACACAAAACAGGGGGAATAAAACACCTTCTGACTAAAAAGTCTTCGATCCCTATCGTATATTGATATCTTGGATAACTTCACTTTATACTCTTACTATGATAGCAAAAAAAAGAGGGGGAGAGAGAGAGAGAGAGAGAGAGAGAGAGCGCAGCTCATAGCATTTCTTGGAGCTCTTGGAACATGGAGTGGAATTTGAATGGGAAAACATTATCCAATTATTTTCGGCATCGGTATCCCGCTACTTTATTGTTTCGCCCAGGCTCTACTCACCATGATAGCGGCCTCGCGCGCCCTTCTCACCCCCCCCCTCCCTCCACCCCCTCTCTCCTCTCCACACTCCTTTCCGAACGGCGTGGCGTGGGAATTTCGTGGCAAATGCCCGGCGTCCGTGTCCCATCACGTTTCATTAAGATTAAATTTGTCATACCGCGTTGCCGGGCGTCTTTCCCGGGGTCGCTTCACATCGTTCGGCGAACGGATCCGCCCGAGGGACGATGGGATGACTTGCTAACGAGAAATACCTACCCCGCGCTTGGGGAACGCGCAGAAAGATTAGCAATTGTTGCCAGCGAACCAGATGAATTGAATCGTCCGGCCGGGTTGGCATCTGTCAACGTGGCGCGCGCGCGCGCGCGTTCGTTTCGGTGGAAGCCTAATTTGAAGCCGATGGATGGAGCGCATTCTGGTGCAGGGATGCACTTAGGCGACGCACTAATCGCCCGGAGGGATCCGTCTGCTTTATGAAGTTGTCTTGTAGCTCAAATCGATTGGCTAGGGCAATGGGGAAATTAAATATGGAGCGAACAATATCCCGAAGGCTGTTGTTGGCTTTCAGTAAACGGTGAGACTACTTTGTTAGTTCATTAATCACAAAACAGACGAGTTTTTTTTTGCGAGATCAGGGTATCTGAATTCTGGGGAAATCGACCTCAAAGTGGATAAAGTTATTTTTGTCCCTTCGTTTGGTCTGTTCCAGATCAACAATAGGATGGTGAGCAATAGGAATTCCGCTTTCCAGTTGATGTAAGAGATACCGTTCATTCGTAGCTAGCAAGTAATGTACGTCCAGAAGCTCACCACTCCATCAGCTCAGTAGGATTCCGAAATGCCGGAAGTCTTTAGGAGTTGCATTTCACGCTGAGCTTCACCAGTCACCCTAGATCCTTGTCCCTAGAGCCGAAGACGAATTAGTAATAATTGTACAACCAGATCGGTTGATGCACTCTTCAGCATCCGCACGCGAGCTTGTCTGCAAAGTTCCACCTAACGTCAGCCGGAGATGAAATCTGATGCCATTATGGTTGGGCTGGAACCCTCCCCTGAACAAGGGGACCTCGGACCGGCGAACGCGCGCGAGAAGATGATGACCGACTACTACGCAAAGTTCGGACGAATACGCTCTTTCAAGCTAGAATCACATAGACACGGAAGAAAAATGATTCGCTAACGACCTGCCGGTCCGTCGGCCAGTTCGGACAACTCAGTTTAGTGCATCATTTACGCAGGAACTCTCGCACGGTAACCGGGGGTGGTGGTGCGCAGGGTTGCAAATGTGAGTAATTGAAAGCGTTACAGTTTTCCCCGAGCTGTCGAGGTTGCCTCGAGGGTTAACCCGAGACTCTCGCCAAAAACCGAAAACGAGCAAACTTTGCGTTTACCAGAAGGTAAACTTTGGCCCTCGCTGGTGGTGTCTGCTCTCGAATGTCTGCGCTACCGCCGGTGTCGCGCGGGAACTTGAGCGACGGCAACACAAGGGTAGGCGTGCGCGAGTACGTGTGTGTATGTCAGTAGCGCTATTGACCGTGGCTTTAATTATGTTTGGGTTCTGTTTCGCCAATCCACTTCCGAGTTTCTTGCCTGTGTGTTGCTGCGGACTCGATTTAATTGGATCTGGTGAAGGCGGGAAGTTTTTGGGGGGCAGCTGGGCTTCACCCATTCGCGGGGCGGATGGTGTTTCTTCGTCAAAGTTTGACATCGTTGCAACGCGCCTAGGCTCATGGGAAGATGAATCTGTGCTGTTGTGAGCAGGGAGGAGGCAGCCTTGCATCCCTAGGTTTGGTGGGGATAGTGTGAAGTGAGCAAATTACTACCACCAAGATGAAGATGGAGAAGAAGTAAAAAAGTATTTGCAGCTTCGCTACTGCTGTGTGTGCTGGATGAAATATGAGCTGCACTTTCGATGGAATTTCCGATATTCATCTATTTTACTTGAAGCAACCCACCGACACTACCGGAGTTCCTGTTCGAGTTTTACTTCCGGTTTTGGGGTTTATATGTGTGTGTGTGTACGAGTGCTGGATGTTTGTGCAAGGAAACCGGCTTGAATGTTGGGTGATCGCTCTCGGGCGTCTCTACACGTTCACACAGCAAGACCTTCTTGAAGAAGCGGTGTGTTTCCAAAGCCAGTCCGAAAACCAGGGATTTCTGATTCCAACTCTCAAACCTCCCCCAAAACGGGATTTGGAAGCAAAGAGATGAGAAATCTTTCCTGACTCGCACACGGATTGGAAGTCAAACTCCAGCGATCCCATGGTGGTTTTGGCAAAACGTCCACCGTAGTCCACAGATTGTACCTCGCATGGGGAGCAGCGGCGCGAACAAACGGTCGAGAAAGTTGTGCAAAGTTTTTAAACGATACTATACATACGTACCCACTTGCTCGACAAATTTATACGTAGCTCCAGGGCTGTGCAACTTTCTGTAGATTTTGTTGGGATTGAAATCGGAACAGAAAATGTTTGAAGTCCACGTGCTTCAGGAATCAAATTTTTGAGATTTGTAGCTGGAATAAAAAGCTACAGCTTTTTTGGCGCATTTTTTGAAATATTTTTGCAGGGGTGCGATGGCCATCATTTGCATATGAGAAAATGCACTTATTAGCAAGTCATGATTGTGACATACTTTTCCTGCAGTGAGGACTGACTATCCAGCTACGTGTTATCGGCAAGTCTATAGTAAGGCATTCGATGGCCGGCGTGACCTTAGAGGTCGTTAAGAAGAAGAAGAAGATTATGACATGTAAATTCTACTCGGGGGCTCTGTCCAACTTTGTAGGACCTTTAACTGCTCCGAAGTACCCGTGTTACTGCTCAACGAGAAGCTTTACAGTAATAAATGTAAATAACAGACGCATAGAGGGCTCTTGTAAATTCAAATCCATATTTTTTGTTTGTTAGTATTAACCTTGGAACGAGTTCTGTCAAAATTTGACAGCACTCGGGCAATAACCTAGTGAGCTAGAGCATTTTGTGTGAGGCAACATTTGTGTTTTGAGTAAACATGGACAAGAAGGAATTTCGCGTGTTGATAAGATATTGTTTTTTGAAGGGGACAAATACAGGTGAAGCCAAAATATGGCTTGATAAGGAGTTTTTGGACTCTGCTCTACCAAAATCAACTATAAAATATTGGTATGCTAAATTTAAATGTGGTGAAATGAGCATTGAAGACAGTGAACAATGGACGCCCAAATGAAGTGGTTACAGAGGAAAACATTTAAAAAATCTGCAAAATTATTTTAAGAAATCGAACCATAAAGATGATCGAGATAGCTGACACAATAGAGATATCCAAGGAACGTGTTGGACATATCGTTCACGAATATTTGGGTATGAGAAAGCTCTGTGCAAAATGGGTGCCGCGCGAGCTCACATTTGACCAAAAACAACAACGAGTTGATGATTCGGAGCAGTGTTTGGAGCTATTTGAGCGAATTTCTAGCGAGTTTTTGCGTCGATATGTTACCCTGGATGAGACTTGGCTTCATCACTACACTCCAAAGTTAAATAGACAATCATCTGAGTGGACTGGACGCGATGAACCTGCTACAAAGCGAGGAAAAACGCAACAATCAGCTGGCAAGGTTATGGCGTCAGTTTTTTGGGATTCGCAAGGAATAATCTTATACTATATCAAGTTATTGGAGCGTTTAAAGGACAAAATCGCTAAAAAAACGGCCACATTTGAAGAAAAATAAATTTGTTTCATCAAGACAACGCACCGTACCACAAATCAGTGATAACAATGGCAAGAATTCGCGAATTAGGCTACGAATTGCTTCCCCACCCACTGTATTCCCCAGATGGTTGGCCCCCATCGACTTGTTTCTTTTCTCAGATCTCAACAGGATGCTCGCTGGGAAGAAATTTTCGTCAAATGAAGAGGTGATCGCCGAAACGGAGGCCTTTTTTGACGAAAAAGAAAAATCCTTTTTCAAAAAAAGATTTTTACTATTGTAGGCCAAACAATTATCAGCCCACCTGTTATTGGTTTTTTCTAAGCAAATTGAAGTTTCCGATATTGTGCCACTTACTGTTAAGATTTCACAACTTCAAGTCTGTGTTTTTTTTCCAACTCTTAATAACCTTATTTAACACTAGAGACCCACATTCGACAACCCTGACGTACGCGGGAAAAAGTGACGCGAGAGGACCACCTTTGTTCATTCATTCGGGAACATTACTCTCCAACCCCGGAAAGAATGGACTCCACTCCTCCTCCTGGCGCCCTTCCCTCAAACAGGGTAGCAGCAAAGGAAAGAAGAATTTTCACTGCTGTAGCAATGGGCAAAATAGCCGGTATTGTTGTGACCCGGGGAGGGTGTTTCAACGAAAGAAACTGTGACAAGGTTCTGTTTCTCGGTTACTTTTTTGGTGTGTATGTGTCGTTGTTCTATACGCTCTCTCTCTAGCTCACTCCCCGCTTACTGGTGGTGTTTCACACGGATTGGAAGTCAAACTCCAGCGATCCCATGGTGGTTTTGGCAAAACGTCCACCGTAGTCCACAGATTGTACCTCGCATGGGGAGCAGCGGCGCGAACAAACGGTCGAGAAAGTTGTGCAAAGTTTTTAAACGATACTATACATACGTACCCACTTGCTCGACAAATTTATACGTAGCTCCAGGGCTGTGCAACTTTCTGTAGATTTTGTTGGGATTGAAATCGGAACAGAAAATGTTTGAAGTCCACGTGCTTCAGGAATCAAATTTTTGAGATTTGTAGCTGGAATAAAAAGCTACAGCTTTTTTGGCGCATTTTTTGAAATATTTTTGCAGGGGTGCGATGGCCATCATTTGCATATGAGAAAATGCACTTATTAGCAAGTCATGATTGTGACATACTTTTCCTGCAGTGAGGACTGACTATCCAGCTACGTGTTATCGGCAAGTCTATAGTAAGGCATTCGATGGCCGGCGTGACCTTAGAGGTCGTTAAGAAGAAGAAGAAGATTATGACATGTAAATTCTACTCGGGGGCTCTGTCCAACTTTGTAGGACCTTTAACTGCTCCGAAGTACCCGTGTTACTGCTCAACGAGAAGCTTTACAGTAATAAATGTAAATAACAGACGCATAGAGGGCTCTTGTAAATTCAAATCCATATTTTTTGTTTGTTAGTATTAACCTTGGAACGAGTTCTGTCAAAATTTGACAGCACTCGGGCAATAACCTAGTGAGCTAGAGCATTTTGTGTGAGGCAACATTTGTGTTTTGAGTAAACATGGACAAGAAGGAATTTCGCGTGTTGATAAGATATTGTTTTTTGAAGGGGACAAATACAGGTGAAGCCAAAATATGGCTTGATAAGGAGTTTTTGGACTCTGCTCTACCAAAATCAACTATAAAATATTGGTATGCTAAATTTAAATGTGGTGAAATGAGCATTGAAGACAGTGAACAATGGACGCCCAAATGAAGTGGTTACAGAGGAAAACATTTAAAAAATCTGCAAAATTATTTTAAGAAATCGAACCATAAAGATGATCGAGATAGCTGACACAATAGAGATATCCAAGGAACGTGTTGGACATATCGTTCACGAATATTTGGGTATGAGAAAGCTCTGTGCAAAATGGGTGCCGCGCGAGCTCACATTTGACCAAAAACAACAACGAGTTGATGATTCGGAGCAGTGTTTGGAGCTATTTGAGCGAATTTCTAGCGAGTTTTTGCGTCGATATGTTACCCTGGATGAGACTTGGCTTCATCACTACACTCCAAAGTTAAATAGACAATCATCTGAGTGGACTGGACGCGATGAACCTGCTACAAAGCGAGGAAAAACGCAACAATCAGCTGGCAAGGTTATGGCGTCAGTTTTTTGGGATTCGCAAGGAATAATCTTATACTATATCAAGTTATTGGAGCGTTTAAAGGACAAAATCGCTAAAAAAACGGCCACATTTGAAGAAAAATAAATTTGTTTCATCAAGACAACGCACCGTACCACAAATCAGTGATAACAATGGCAAGAATTCGCGAATTAGGCTACGAATTGCTTCCCCACCCACTGTATTCCCCAGATGGTTGGCCCCCATCGACTTGTTTCTTTTCTCAGATCTCAACAGGATGCTCGCTGGGAAGAAATTTTCGTCAAATGAAGAGGTGATCGCCGAAACGGAGGCCTTTTTTGACGAAAAAGAAAAATCCTTTTTCAAAAAAAGATTTTTACTATTGTAGGCCAAACAATTATCAGCCCACCTGTTATTGGTTTTTTCTAAGCAAATTGAAGTTTCCGATATTGTGCCACTTACTGTTAAGATTTCACAACTTCAAGTCTGTGTTTTTTTTCCAACTCTTAATAACCTTATTTAACACTAGAGACCCACATTCGACAACCCTGACGTACGCGGGAAAAAGTGACGCGAGAGGACCACCTTTGTTCATTCATTCGGGAACATTACTCTCCAACCCCGGAAAGAATGGACTCCACTCCTCCTCCTGGCGCCCTTCCCTCAAACAGGGTAGCAGCAAAGGAAAGAAGAATTTTCACTGCTGTAGCAATGGGCAAAATAGCCGGTATTGTTGTGACCCGGGGAGGGTGTTTCAACGAAAGAAACTGTGACAAGGTTCTGTTTCTCGGTTACTTTTTTGGTGTGTATGTGTCGTTGTTCTATACGCTCTCTCTCTAGCTCACTCCCCGCTTACTGGTGGTGTTTCCCCACCGGATAAGCGTGTTTTAAGAAACCCGTGGCGGGGGGTTGAGAGTTGCGTGAGAAAAGCTGTTAGTAGAATATAAGTTGGCACCGTAAAAAAAAGGGGTGTCGTTTAGTGTGAGAAATGTTGGAAAACAGGAGGTACTGGCATCCTGAAGCTGTGTTAGAGCATGGAACAGTAACCATATCTAGTTTTGTTTACAGCTTCCTTCCCCAACAATTTCCCCCCTTCACAGCTGCAGGGATGGGAGGACTTTTCTTCAGCAACCTCCCCGAAATGGCGCTGATATGTCCGGCGTTTCCACTTCGGACGCTGTCCTCCGAAAACAAGCACCCAACGCTCGGTATATACACTTGTCTACCGGTAGCGTTCCGTGCTCTCTTGGCTCGAAACAAGCGAAGGCTCTCGCACCCCCCCCCCCCCCCCCTCCCCCCTTTCAACCCATCCCTAACGGCTCAGGTGGATTTGTGTACGTACAAGCCGTACACCGGTTCCGGCCATCGCCGAAGTGTTGTCGGGAGTTTGTGGCGAAGCGAAAAATCGATAGCAACTCTCGTATTCTGGTGCACAGGTCGTATATTTTATACATGAGAGTATATCGATTTAAACGGTTTTCTACCTCTGCCACAGCGAGAGTTGCGATGCGGCTCTTCGGTTTCGTTCTAGTGCCTCAATTTCCCGAGGTACCCCGCCAGGGAAAACCCTCCCCGTGCTTTGCTCTGCTGTGAATTTCGGACTGTAGTCTGTTCTGGCGCTTCCGTCCCCGTCTCGGAAACCCCGAAAACCTTTCGGTCGATTGGTTGGTATACTTCTTGCAACTTCACACGCTTCATAACCATTGTCTCACAACCCCCCCCCCCCCCCCCCACCGGTTCCAAAAACATTGCGAGGACTCCCAAGGACTGTCCGCCGACTTTGGTCCGTGTGCCGTGCAAGAAGCAAAAACATAAATTTCCCAAAGCAACATTAACTTCCAGCGGAAAGTACATCCGTTTCGATTATTTGTGTATAAACTTCAGCAAGTTGCTGCTGTCTGTCTGTGCGAGCTTTTCTTTTCTCCCCTTTCCAGGATTACTCCCCATGTCATGCATCGTTTTCACCTCCTGCTTCTCTGTGGTTTATCCCAAAAAGCTCCCTCTCGCTTTCGCTCTCTCTCTCTCACACACACACACAAACACTCTGTGTGGTGAGGTGGTGTTGTTTCGAAGTTCACCACTGTATCTGTGTCTGCGTGCTAGGGCTTGGCATCTATTTGTTCGTGTGTGTGTGTGTGTGTGCCTGTCCAATTCTTTGCGGGTGCCCGAAAACAGGATGTACCACGAAGTAGGAGGTTCTGGACACTGGTGGCAACAAACAGTAAACTGGAACAAACCATTAGAACATGTCCCGCTGGCCGCAACGAAATGTTTTACTATTCATCGTCCAGCTCGCCGGGCGAAGATGGTTGCGGGGTTGCGGGTCCCAAGAGACGGTACAACCGGAGATCAGCACGGCTACACTGTAACGCTGCAGTTGTTTCGGATCCGGCACCAAAGTGCTGCTGGTATCCGTTTGTCTTCTGCCACTGGAAAATAGGACCCCCCCCCATCCCCCCTCCTCACACCCTTTTTAACCAGCAACTGCGATTACTCAACCCCACGAGCGTTTCCGAAGCGTTTCGGCTGCGTCGGACGCCGCACGGGACAAATGTTGCTGGTGGGATGCCCCCGCACCAGTACCGCCGGAGACAAATCTTTGGTACAAGGTTATTGCCCACTCTATACACCCATCAGCCACCCTCACCGTCAGTTTGATGTCCCGAGCAAGGAATTCTGATCCTGTGGGAGTCGGCAGGATGCACTTACACGTGCATCATGGGTTGAGGGTTTTTAGGGGTGCTTCGGAGGAAAAGTCATCCATTTCCCGAACCACGAAAACCATCCGATCGCATGCCGTACGCTTACCTTGATGTCGACACTCTATCTCTATCTAGCTGGACTGGTCTGTCAGGTGAGGAACACATTTTTCTCGCAGGGAAAACAAATGAACTGCAAAAAAAAAGGCAACAAGATATCGCTTCCCGTACCGAACAGGATGTGGAGTGCATGGATACACGCGTTTAGCGAGCTGCTGATGCCCGTCACAAGACATCATCCCTCCATCTGACAGCTTCAGCTGCAGCTAATTAGCTTCACCGGTTTGATCCAATATTTTAGACGGCTCCTCACAACCAATACCAAGCCATTAGTTATGATGGAAGCGCACAGAAGGCGCACGCAAGACTCTTGGAACTTTAGGGACCTTGTCCAAAAAAAAAAAAAAAAGAACAACATCAACAAGCAGCAGCAGCAATAGCAAAACCATCGAGACCGTTCATCCACACTGGCTAATGAATCACGCGCAAGCCCTGGCAAAGGCAACCAGTAAATAGAATTAATGTCCGTGAAATGTTCTGTTCGATGCCGCTCCGGAATAAAGTGAGTGAAACAGATGGCGCGCAGCGGCTTCATTAATGGTTTTGTGCAGCGTCTTTTCATTAAAATATGAAACTAATAAATTTTTCGCCCTGTTTCGCCCATTTTGCTACGGAAGCAGCAAGAGCAACAGGAGATCCTTGCTTTTGGGTGGTGAGAATGAGGTAAAAAAAGCATTGGAGTCTGTCGATCGCTCCCTGTGGCATGTACTATTAGAGCTAGTCGAATTAGGAGAGTGAACGAAAACGAGCAAGAGTGGGAAGAGAGAGAGAGAGATAAAGACGACAAAAAAACAGTGTTGCCAATATGCTTCCCATTAACGAATCACAACGCTAGAGCCAAAATGCCTTCGGGGCCGCTGGACGTTGGGTTTGGGGGTTTTGCAAGTATTTTGATTAATTACACATTTCTCTATAACCATAACGGCTGGACGGGTTTCTTGGTGCTGCGCCAAACACCAACGGCTCCTCGCTCACAAGCAGCGCAGGATATGTATGCCGGATACACGGCGCCCGACGAGAATCCTGACGCAGGATTCCTTACTGAGGGTACATGGACATGCCTTTTGGGGTTTTAGCATCAGAAGTAATCAAATTAGCTGCAAAAATGCTTCAAATTCTGGGAACTAGCCTATCCGATTTCTCTTCCATCGAGGTTAAACAGTTGGGCCTACTCCTCTGTCTGGCGGAGCGCGCCGTACGCTGAAGCTGTGAAGATGCGTACAGCCCCAATATAATGGCGTTCCATTTTGTGTTTTGAAAAGTTAAGCTAAATTTATGAACACAACCATACTTGTAAAGCATTATAAAGCTTGTACGGGGTGCAGGTTGGGGCTGGAAGGTTACGAAAAACAACAAGCTTACCTACGACTCCTTCTCCTCGCTCATTCGCTCCATTCTTCGCACATCTTCTAGCAAGAATCTTAAGTTTTGTTCACTCCCATCATTGCATCTGGTACATCACCTCTGCTTAGACTGTGTATGTGTGCGGTAAGAGCTCTTAGTAAAAATATTAAAAACAAAGACACTCACACACATACACCCACAAAAAAAGGCATTAGCAGATGTTACACATGCTTTGAATTTTAAACGACTTTTCCCAGGACACGGCCACGGTACTAATACATGCAATTCACCATTTCTTTTCTTCTCCCGTTTTTTTCTCCGTAGGTACCAAGAAAAAAAAAATGACCAGAAAGCATGGGTATTAACAGGTACTTATTAGAGCTTATGCCTATTTTACGTCGCACGAGAGCCGCGAAGCCTTTTTCCGGAATGATTCAAATTTTTTCCTTTGTTTTCTGGAGTTATTTGGGAGTGGTAGCAGCAGCGTTCTTCACACGCCAGAACCAGATATCGAATCCCTCGAGTATTGAAGCAAGAGTTTTGTATCCGTTCCGGCAGCTTCATTTTTGCTGTTTGTTTTGCAATCACATGAATGTAATGGCCTGCAAGATATTCAATGGCAAGCAGCTGCAAATGGTTTTACTGTTGCCTCCTCGACTAGTGTTCGAGGATTAACGCCTTTTTGGAGCGTGGAGACTTGACGCATGAATAGCCGTTTAAGAGCCCGGATTTTGTCTCACAGAAATCAAACACATGGTTAGGAGGATGTGATCAATGTTGAGATATTCGTTGCTACAGCTACAACTCTTGGAGTCCAAGCTTTTGATGCGTTGAATGAATGCACGATCTACCGGGAACTCTTGAAGCTAAGATGCGGTGCAGGAGCCTCCCAGTATCGACCTCATCTATGTCCTTGTGCAAAGAAAGGGCTTTCAAAATATATCTTGGATAACGTTGTCCGAGCTCTCGACGAATTTGACGACAACAGCGCTGAGCGCTTTTAGTAAACATAAATCCAGAGGATTCGTGCTTACAAGGATAAGGGGCCTAATCCGAAGAGGATCCGATCCGGCTGTTGGATTTGGATGGCTAAACCTGTACACTTCTCTGTCCTCGAGCGTGACGATCATGTGGATTACTCTTGGTGTTCGCCTACAAGTGGTAGTAGGGTTTGTCTGGTACTAGCCAGCCGATCCAATGGTAAAGGCGACAGCAACCCTGCTCATACGTCACACGGTAGGGCCAAAGTTCAAAGCTTGTCCGGAACGTTACCTCTGTAATGAAGTTAGTTTGATTAAAATAGCCATTATAGAGCCCATATCGGGTAGATTTGTTGTGTGGGGACTTAGCCAGTCAATTTTTTATTTTGCTAAACTTGTCCTGTGTTCTCCTGTGCGACTGTTCCTTCTCAACAAATCTTTTGCCTAAACCCGCACTGATGTAGGCGAAAGAATGAAATAAAAATTAATGTGTCGTAAATGGGGTTTTCATTTTTCACACCGACGGTGTAATCAAAACCGGATACGATGTCATCCGCAAGCAGGAGTTGCCATTATCAGGTACGCTGGAAATTGGCTGATAATCATCGTTGACTGAGACATGTGTTTCGGCGGAGGGAAAATGTGTGTTTAATGTGCTTTGCAGAGCGCTATTTGATTTAATTGTTCACATGTGTTGGCGGGTGTTGTGCTCTAGAGCAGTGAGCGTCGAATGTCTTTCACAATTATCTTACGCAGATCGCATGATTTGACGCGTCTGATTTGCAGCTTGCCACGTGAAGATACCGGGCCCGATCGGGAGAAAGAAAATGTTTTTCCCTAGAAGAGATAATGTTTGGTCGCACAGCTCGACCCTGCTTGCGAAAGACAACGTGCTCGGTGTCTCGAAAGGACCGAACAAAAACAGTGTTTGTTCGCGGTAAGCTTTTCCTACTGCCTGCCCTGTCATTTGCTTCGCAGACAATCGTCCTCCAGGGAACAACTAGTCGAACTTTTATTTGTCCAAAAAAACCCTTTTTTCCATTCCACATTCCACACCGGTCTGCGCGCATGCCGGGCCCGAAGGTTTCATGTGTGGCAAATAATATTTCCATTCCAACGAGTACCGAGTTGCCGAGTACCACTCAGAAGGGCAGTTTGGGATGAAAAGTTTGACTCCGAAAGAAAATCGGTTGGGGGGGGGGGGGGGGGGGGAGGAGGAAAAAAACCTCCCTCAAAAACAAAAATGGATTCTCAAACGTGCAGGCAAACACGTCCTCACCTGAAGTTCAAGAAGCTGTGTGAGCATTGAGAACAGAACGACAACGATGACGACGACAGCGATGACTCTGACACACTCACACGGAACATTCCGAACTGCACCCTTGCGGTGCTTTAACCGTAGGACCAGCCAAGGGAAAAGGTCCCGCATATTTTATCCAATCGTCTGACACAGCCACAGTCTGGTCAACCGAAACTTGCCTTTTTCGGCCGCGTCCGAGCTTTGGTTTGAGTTTCCCTCCTTTTGCTGCCAGCGCTCCGTTCGTTCGTGTCCGCCTGCCCTTAAGCGCCAGCTTTACGTCAAGTTATGCACGTGTGGCTTGATCCTTGAGTGTTGTTTGTAGCATAGAAGGCGCTCGAGATGTAGGCAGAAGCGTCCCTGTTCGGCAGGGAGGGGTTTTTTTCATTCTTTTCCGGGTGTTTCAAACCAGGTTGACAAGCATCGTTTCTGCTATCGGTCATCGCCTTTTTTTGCACCGACCGTGCTATGCCGATGCAAGGGTGTGTGAATATCGGAATCGTTGCACACACAACAATGATGCATATCGGAATTGCGGTACGATGGATGCGGAAGATAAGCTTCACTCAATAGCAGCAACCCACATGTGTACATACATCCCTAGACATGGTACCCTTTTTGGTGAAATTGCGGCGCTTCAAGCATGAGGAAGAGAATTCATTACTTTCAATGGTACTGCAGCTGGGGTGTATGTGTTCTTTTTTAGGCTATTAATATGCGAACAACATGACCACCGTACCCACCTGGCAGAAGCACTCATCTCACATAAGACGCTTTATCATTTTCATCCCCGTTTTTGATTATTTCAATTCCGTATTTTGCATTCATCGATTCTGGAACATTTGGTTCCATCTTTTGCCGGAAAGGGTTTGGCTGGCATCTGGGCTAATCAACAGTAACAAGGTAGAATCGGTTGAATGAAGAGATTGGGTGTCGAGTAGAAAGGTACATGTTACTGTTGCGATGCCTTGCAGGCTGCTTTAGAGATAGATGCTGAATTGATTTTTCTCCAAGAAGTGCAAAATAATAAATATCTTGCACAGAGAATTGATTATTTTTAATTCTAATACTAATTACCATTTTAAAAAAGTGATCCATATTAGAGATATGATTGAATATAGTTCTAGCTATTGAGCTAGTGGAATAAAAGCTCAGTTTTTATATCGCAAATAAGCGCAATTTCTGCTGGCGTTCCGATAGGTACAGGATTAAGGCACAGGCCTGTCACACGGTTGAACTTGGTTACGAAACACGTCTGGATCGCGAAAGCAAAAGTTTTTTTCGATGCTACAACTATCAGCACTCTATTACCCCGAAACAGGTAGTTGTTTGAGTTAAGTATCTCTCCAGGTGAAGGTAGCCAGAAAATGGCGGATCTCTTGAATCTGTGTAACGCCGAAACACAAGAAAATCAAGACTCTGGGATACTCAAGTATTATTGCTTTTAATGTTTCACTTCAATATGCTCTGAGTAGAACTTTTCCTTACACATATATCCTAGCAATAAATCCTAAAATAAATCTCTACTAAAAGGGTTATCATGCGTATACATTAGTATGACCTAGTGAAGGCATTTATAGTTAGAACAAAAATATGAACAAAGCTTTAAACCCCCCAACAATACGCAAGAGAGTGAAGCCATCATGTTCTGAGATATCGGGTCGGTCGTCTGCAACCTAAGCGACTTTCAGTGAGTGGTACGGAGGCACATCGGCAGGCAGCGCAAAAATTTAATTACATACTCCGTACACGTTCCAGGGCACCATCGAGACTTAAAAGATGCTTTTGCAGGGCAGCGGTACTTGTAGACCTTGTTGCCGAAGTGCAAATCCGGGATTATCCAGAAAAAGCTGCTTTTCAGGAAAGAGGAGGCGAGGCTTCATCGGTGTAGAAGTCGAGGTGCAGCGGTATCCTTATTAGCTATGTATTATATTAAAATGGAATATTTGCTGAGCATGCAAACACACGCACACACATGCACACAGGCTGTCTATGTGTGTGTGTGTGTGTGTGTGGGAGTTATCGGTTTTTGATTGATGCCTTGGAAGCTTTCCACCGAGTAGTCGTACGAGAGCATATGTTATCTAATCAGATACATGCAGGTATTCGTTCAGGTATCAGGTGACATTTAAAAGACCTTAGAATTCTGTCAAAAAAGATGCCCGTTTTTGGAGAATGGCTGGGAAAAGCTAACAGCCCTTGGAAAGGTGTTCACCGGGCTGCGGGGAAGCAAAAGTTTGGAAGCCAACTGTCAGGTATCCGACGGGGCAGACAGCAATACGTTCACTGCACTAAACTTGACTGACTGTTTCGAAGTTGAGGTGTAGGTTGAGCAGTTTTTTTTTTTGTTTTCTGCAGAAAATCCTTCGACCAATCCTCACGTCTGCAGTTCGATGTGTTGCTTTTGTTACTATTATTATGATTTCGTGTAGACAACTGATTCCTTGCGATCTGCGATCTAAGCAGGAGTGGAGGCGAGATCTCAAAATGTTTAGATATACGGTGAACTTGTACGCCGGTAGAAAGCATGTTGTCCGTTGGGCATCGCTGCTCACAACACGTCCGTCCGGAACTCACCCCCCTCCCCCTCCCCCCGTTTATTTCTCTCCCAATTTTTGGTAACAATCAAAAAGATCATGAGAAAGAGAGAGAGAGAGAGAGAAGAATTTCACCCCCAAACACCCGTTCAAACTTCGCATCCTTCGAACGGCGCACCCTATCCGGTGCGTCCAAAAACTCAACCGAACACCTCTCCGGAATACCTTTTTTTTTTGGGCCATGCCCGGGAAAGTGTATGTGTCCGGAAGCGGCAAACTTTGCTCTTGCGGTCGATTTGCTTCGAAGTTTTCGGTTGCGGCAAAAGTTCGAACGCCACGCGTTCCTCCCCCCCCCCTCCCACTATATTCCCCAAACTCTCGTACCATGTTTCGGAAAGATCTGTCGTCCGTGGTTGGATTAGGCGAACCGATGATGCTCACATAACTCACATCCTCCGCAAACTCTGGTCCCGCAAATCCTGACGCGCGGGCAGTGACAAATTCATTTTGCAAAGTAAAGCCATTTGCATTCGCAATGCTCCCCGGGAGGGTTTTTCTTCTGATATGCCCGGCGTATGTGTGTGTGTGTGAGTGTGTTTTGACACCTTCCAGATCGTGACCCTTGGGTGATGTCTCAAGCGTAGCGTATTTTCCACCGTACCCGGTGAGATACCCCAACCAGCCCGTGTTTGTTCCGGCTTTCCGTACGTTCTCCAACCAAACGCCGTGACCGTGATTTCGCGGAATCGGCATCAACATTGGGGACGAAATTTGCTGAAAAATGACTGCATTAAGGCGGACGGTCGGTTGTCGAAAATCTGTCGCACGTGACTCACCTCACCAAGTCTTTCGCACTCTCTTGTCGCAGTGGGTTTTTTTTTTTTTTTGTTGGTGTATGTTGCCTGCTTCTTCGGTTATATCTCCCGGTACGCGGAACGTTTACCTTGGAGCTTAATTTTTAACCTCCAAGCAGACGTGTATAAATATCTCTTCGGCAAATGTTGACATACGAAGGAGGGCGCAGAATCACTTGCTTCAACCATTACTTGCAATACCAGTACCGAGGACATTAGGACTTCCAAGAACACAATTGGACCTTGGACCGGTCGCTGTGCAATACAACACTTTTCCTTCACTTTCTTGTCGCAAATTATTCATACTTAAAGGTTATTAATTTACCTGCAGCTCTGTGGTGGTTGCTTCTACTTAGTGTGTGGGTAAGGGGTGATTCTAAATGATAAGCATTTGATGTCGCGATCCTTCTGCACTGCTACAATTGCTGCATGTTCGAGGGACATCAATTGCGGTCGAATCGAAAGAACTTTACCTCCATTGTTTGTCCTTTTGTTGCTTTTCTTGCATTCTTTTACTCTCGACGAAATAAATAACGAACTCCATTGCTCCGCTGCTACGTGCCGTAGGAATAAAAGACCATATTGTAGAGACCATATTGTGCGGCGGTCCGGTGGTATAGGCGACAGCGGCGTCGGTCTTCAAACGGCAGGACCGGGGTTCAATTCCCATCCGGACCGTCCTCCCGTAGTGAGGACTGACTATCCAGTTACGTGGTATCGGCAAGTCTAGTAAGCCATTAGAAGGCCGGCGCGACCTAGTAGAAGGTCGTTAAGCGAAGAAAAAGAAAATTGTAGAGATACTGCATCTATAAACATAATATATTAATTCACGAAAACCTCTCTGTATGTGCACATCACTCTCGAACACACATTTAAGAGCCTTTTAACATCTTTGACCAGAGTTCATGTTCAACCTCTGAGGTTCAGGAGGACTAACCTTTCTTCGAGAAAAAGTGCTTTGGATGTATCCAAGACTCTAACTGAATTGAATGTCCCAGTCAGCAATAAGTTTAGTAAGCTGGCATGACCCAGCAGGTCGAAAAAAGTAGAAAACATGTCAAAACTCACACTTTGATGATGATGTTGATGGCCCTTCTCGCATGCTTTAAGCGTAGGAGTGCAAAGCTCTTACTTATTTGAGAACTTAGGTTAAAAAAGAGAGTGTTTGTTACAGTTGGAAACTATCTCGAAGATCTACCAGCTCGCCAAATATTGTAGAATCCTTAAGAAAGTCTAGAAGACCACAAAGCTTTTGCCTACCTAAACCATGCTCTCTGATGGGTACAAGAGCTAGGTTAGTAGAGGTATCTAGAGAGATATTCAGAGAGTCGCAAAGAGTCCCATTTCCTCTTTCATTTGGATATGTGATGTCGTTCGTCAGAGTTCTGAAGAGTTTTGACTGATGGGAAAATATCTTGAAGACAATATGTATGCCTCTCGTACGCTTATAAGCGATGCACGCAAACTATCTATTCTAAAAACTTCCAATTATAAGCATTGACAGATACCATTTATCTTTGTTGTTTCTCTCAATTATTTAAAATTGGTATCACAGTCAAAAAAATAAGTCAATTTATAATATTTCTTGCTACAACATTAATTTCCTCACGGCCATCACATCGCCCGTTCGCCCCGCCGAGGGATGATCCCGGATTAATACTCGAAAATAATATGTAACCCCTGCTCCTGAGGTAAACTCTGCAGAGCTCCACTAAAAAGGATTTAATCCCAATTAGGGTACACATAAGAACACCTCCGCCCTAGACTCCCGCTACAGCAAAGCATTCAAAACACAGTCACCGTCACCGGTTTCCTTCCATGAACCCGTTGAAAACTAGCATTTGCTTGTGATTAATGTGGGCACCCATCGTGCCGTCTCTGCCCGAGCGCCGCCCCCGCCGATCGATTAGGGATGGCAAGGATGCTTGCCCAACTTTATCCTGAGGGTTCGGGGTGGTGTTTTGGGCTGGAGACTGGAGCAGCAATGTACAAACTGGCACAAGATTAGCAGCATCCCAATATCCTTCCTGGGTTTCCCCACCGGGGGAGGTTTGTGGGAAAATTCGCGTAGCCTTTGCCTCTGTGCCCCAAAAACCCAGGAAGCCTAACGCGGGCAAAGCGTAGTTCGCGTGCCAGGACTTGTGTGGTTCAGAGGTCCTGGGGGAGGGAGGGAGGGGGCGCTAGCAGCAGAGTGAGTGTACGACCAAGACGAAGACTTTTGAGTGATCATAATGTATGCATAGAGTTGCTTAATTAATTAAGTTTGGAACTAAATTAAAGTCGGTGTTGTCACTGTCGGCCGCTGAGTAGTTTTCGTGTGGCGTTTTGAAGTGTGTACTTGGCCTGTCGCAAATGGGTGGCCAGTTTGGTTGGATGCTGGCGGTGAAGCACGGGATGACGGTTTTGTCAAAGTTTCCGGAAGTTGCTCCCTAGATCCGCCGCTACCACTTGCCGGGGTTGTTTTCCGACCGCGCTAGACGCGATTGCCCGGTGCAAGGGCGAAATTTGTTTGATTTGCTTCCGAATGTGCACGGCATGTGTTTGCATGTCGGTTGCTCGAGCAATCTCAGCCAGTTGTTCTTTGGTTCTTCGGGCGGGAGAGAACGTGGAAGGTTTTTTACCCCCTTCCATTTCTTACCGAGTTGTTTGTATCGTTGTTTTGCTTTTTTCGTTGGTTTGTTTGTGCTGTTTTATTTTTTCCATTTTGACCCGACGAAGCAGTCCCGCTTTTGAATTTGCTCTTACCCAAAATGAATTGAAAGAAAATGTTTGGAATTTACTTAAAGTTGCAGCTATTTGCTCACTTGCGTTCGCGGTTTTATGCGGGTCGCGGAAGACCCGGCTACAGCGCAACAGTTTGAGGTAAAGCGTTTGAGCCCGTTCTCTGGGAAATGGAAGCGGGTTTTGGCTTTTTTTTCGAATTTCTTTAAGACATTGAGGAGGTTTTTTTAAAGTTTTATCTCACACAAATATTGATTGCCATGTAACAAAAGTTCAAATTAAAGCTTTTCAACTTCGTGAAAAAGGGAAATCTTTCCTGAAGAACTAGATTTGAAATTTTATTAACATATTACAAGTCAAATAGTACGTAATGTCATCATACGATCCTTGCCTTATTGATTGTGACGCTCACAAGAGCTCTCAGAAAGTATTTCATTATAACGACTCTTAAAGCGTTGTGTAAAATTGTTCCCAATCACAATAGAAAGGGAGTAACACGTCTTAAATGTTTCCTCACAGCAGTAATTACAAGACTCCACTGATAAAACAATTCATGCCCTTAAAACGAAATATTTCTTCGCCAGTAAAGCAATACAAATATTCTTTTTTTCACGAGCAATAATTAACGATAATACATTTTTAAAATTGCTCAGTTTGACCGAAGGACGCTCTCATTTATTTCGGTTTTTAAATATTGATTTACTTATATATTTATTTATTTATTTACTCTACTTACTTATTTTATTTTTACTTTTTATCTTATTGACTTTGAATCGATTGGCTTTACAAGACACTTCCCAAAACCACGTAGTTTAATAGAAATCCTCACTTACGATGGTCACACACGGATGGGATTTGAACACCGGTCCTGCCGTTTGAAGACCGGTGCCGCTGTCGCCTACACCACCGGGCCGTCTCAAAGGACCGTAGTCTATACTCGTTCATGTTAGAAATTTTATTTTAGGGAAGCGTTTTACAAACAAAATATGTTTCATTGAACATGTTTTTTCAACAGTATTGTTGAATACTTTTGGTTCCTCCTTTAATTTCTTTCAACAATTTTGTTTTTAACAGCTTCTTAATCTCTCAATTTTTGTTTTGTTAGTCAGTCCTGTTCGATTAACATTTACTAACTAATTTTTGTTTAATGTATGATTGTGATGCTTTTGGAAGATGCGTTTTTAACTGTTCCTTTAAGTTTCCTTCTCCGCTATCAAGATAGTTAAATTATGTCTTTTTATTATGTCTCAATGCAGAACATATATGTTATACTTCTTCCTTGGATTATGATGGAAATTTGTAACTTTTTACGTACGTAAATGTGCGTAATTTGTTCGGTTGTAGAATTGTAATTTTATTTCTTCTTAGCCAGCAAGCCACCAGGTACTTTTTTAAACGATTTAAATCTGCCTACTTGCCTGCAGGAAAAAAAAAAACCATGCTTACTAGCATTGCAGTAAGCATCAAACCTTCAAAGTGTTTCCGAGCGCAATATATCGCAAGATAACGCATCTGTCCCAGGGCTTCCCAGCGTTCCCCAGCAAGGCAAGTTTTCCCGTGTTAGTATGTGGGTGAGTGAGAGAGAGTGTGTTGTTTCTTTTAATATAAAACTTCCCCGGGACGAGAGCGGCGCAAAGACATCAAACGGAAGGAACGCACGTCATAATATTTCAAGCAAAACGCGTACGCGATTCAACACTTTTATGAAAATTGACATCCTTGGTGGTGGGGATACGCGTCGTGGTGCAAGGGGAGGAATAAAATGGGAAAAAAAACCGCAACAAAACGCAACCGTCCAACCGAGATAGAACATGGCTTCAAAAAAGGCTTCCTCCTTCCGCAACGCGCCCGCTCCAATTTCTGCGCACAACGTGCCCGTGGGTGGAAACTATTAGCGCCGCGAACCGGAACGAACGACGGTTTTGCAGGATGAAGAAATTTAAAATTTGGCTACATCGTCCTGATCGCCCGCATGATGGCGATAGAGTTTGGTGGAGCGCGAGAAGGGTGCGAGAAGAGGAAGGAGGAGCGAAGGTGGGGGAGGGGTAGGTGTTACTGTTTGTTCGCTTATCGGACCGCACCGTTTTCCGGGGCAAGCCTACCGACCGATACAAACGGCAAAATGTGTTTTAATATTCTAAAACGATACAGCACAACGGCTCGTGAAAAGCGGCACAATCGATGATAAGAAGGAACTAATTTGCATACGTTCCGGTGCGGTGGAGGGGGAGGGGGGGGGGGGCGAGGATGTGAAGATACGGAGAATGTATGTGTGCATGTGGTGCAAGTGTATCTTCATGGTGCAGGACTGGTCCCGCTTTGCTTCTGGCGAACTTTTTTTTATTTTTATTTGCCGCTTCTTTAGTGGTCCGTTTGGCCTGTTAAGCTTAGACGAGACGAGGCCCTGCCGAGCTGCCGGTGAAAAGCACGTAGCCAGCTCGCGCACTCGTGCATGACGCTGATTGATAAGTTTGATGAATGGCAGAGCAATCGAGTGCATCTCGCGCGTGGTACCCGGTTCAGCGATTTTCCTTTTGGGCGATAGAAATTCAACTAATCAGTTAATGTGCATGTTTTGGTTGCATACGCAACATGTCCTTTCTTGTGTGGAGCTCTAGGGCTTGCTTTTCGATGTTTTCTAGAGACTGACAGCTGTCAAATGCAAAGGATGCTTGTACATGTCATCTTATTTATTTTTGAGTGTGACGGCTCTCCGCCGTATTGTCATACTTCTCGTCTTGTTGGAAGAATAACTGCGTTGAGCCTTACTATCAGATCGGATTAAAAGACACTTTCCATAGTTGACTGCGTTGCTCCAAGCAAATAGTTAAGGACTCATTCTCCAACTGCATCTACTTCTGAGTGGTGTACAGAAACCGGCCAGAACATTCTTACAGATAATTGACATTCCACAAGGGAGACAATAGCTTCAGTTAATAATAAAACCTCTAACACTCCTGATAGGGTATTGAGCGGATCTTCGATCCTACCCAAGGTTCTGCCGGCCGGAGCACTTCCCATGCTTCGGAATGTTCAAGAATTTCGAATGATCAAAATTCATACCGCATAACTACGTGTTCTACAAAACTGTCAATCCATGTTGTGCAATCTGGCTGGACGAAATGCCCCGGACCCCGGATATTTTCCATATGCCCCGTTCCCGTTCGGGTTTGATGGTTTTACGTTTTGCAGCTCAATCGCAGCCAGCAATCACACGCATACCCGAACACACACACACATCAAGTGAAGGAAAAAGCCGAAGAGACACACGTCGAAGATCCTGACAATGCCTTTTGGTGCGAAAAAGGGTACCGAGTTCCTGCCGTGTGTGTTGAACCACAGGCATTTTGCTAGCTGTTCGGGATGTGTTTGGTCGTGTGTATGTACCTAACCACCTCTCAAGCGAGGATTTCCGTCCCGTTACTCCTCGTCACCCCTATGTCCCCTTCGCTTCCCTTTTCCCGGAATCCCTTCCGAAGCTTAGAAGCCGCTTTTTCGAAGCGCCGGTGATCGCTTCGGAGGGTTCGGTCTTGTTGTCTCGGGTGCCTTCCCATCCAAATCGACACAGGCAGCAGCAGCAACAATAGCGAAACAAAACAGCAACAGCACAACAACAAAAAAAAAAGCTGGGGGAAGCAAAGTAAAGACTTCAGGCATGCACACATGTCCCGGGCGTAAGGGACACCACGTACCACGGGCGTCAGTGTTGCCAGCTTCCGGTGCGGGGAGGGTTGCGAGCTGTTGCCGAAAATTGCCTTGTAGCTGGGTAAATAGCTATCATTCGAAGAATAAATAATTTTCAGCACGTTCTGCAACGGGAGTGAAAATTAGATTTCGCTTCTACCTTCAGAGTCCTGGACGTACCTTCGCGCTACCGAGCGGGGGCTTGTGTTTGAGAGCTTTTTTGTTTCGCCTCCCATGTCCATGGTACTTGTCTTGTTTCTTGAAGGAGGAGTTTGTGAAGGTGAGAGTTGTAAAAAAGTTTTTACAAAGCTACCTAGAGAAGTCTCTCTGAAACTGAGATCTTATCTATGAGTCTTGGACGTTCTTGGAGTTTGTCAGGAGGGGGTCACCAACTATTTCCGAGGAGGTCCATCGTTGTGCGAAGAGTACCAAAGCACGTCGGGATGCTCTAGTGAATTATCGATTTTCCAATTCTTGGAAACCTATGTCAGTTGTCTGTTAGACAAAAAAAAATTGTCAACGTTGGTTTTCCAGCCTCGGAGCAGAACGAGATTTTGTCGTTATTTCACGGTTTCTAAAGAGATGGGCCTATATGTATGTTTGGCTTCCTGTGTTGAAGTTAACCAAAATTTCCTAGAAACGGCTCGGCCATTCTTGCCACAGACAAACGCATTCTTCGTACGCATCCTAGTTCAACAGGCTGAGTCATGCATGTCGCGTGATGTGCCTGCTCAAGCCCTAGAAGCTGTGTTTTTTTTTGTGTCGTTGCTGCGTTGAAAGATCCTTTTGGGAAAATGTGAAAATCCCAATCTAAAACAAGAATTATGATTTATGGTGCGGCCTCATATCAGGTGCACTAGTGAGCGCGTTTTCACCATTTTACGCTTTTACCGGCATCGTAGGTTGTTTCGTTGTTGTTTTTTTTTCTTTCTTTCGTATCCCTCCAGAGCTGCCAACAGTCGACAGTTCATCCATCGCCACCACCAAGCCTATCAGCGACCAAAGTCACCGCAAACGGACCGAAATGGGAGAGGCGTTGGGATGTGAAACGGGACGAGCAGGAGGAGGGAAATAATTAACCGAAAACATTATTTTTTCCGCAACACCGAACGCATATGAAATGTGGGACCTCCGTACACACATACACACACACACAGACACATTCAAACACACACTCCCTCGCTGTACGTGTTTTGCTGCTGCCATGAAACCCGTCCTGGCAAAGGATGGTTTTCCCTAGCACTGATGACCTCTGGTCTTGCCACCGTTGGGCTGGATACCGGCGTACGTCCGTCGACGAGGGTAGCAGCTGGGCTGGGCAGTCAGAAATATGAGTTTATATGAACGATGGTTTAGTGTTACCGGAGTGTGCCTTCGCACGATCGCGGGACCCCGGAGTTCAGACGAGTTCAATTATTTATGAACTTACTCGGCTGACCGAGCGCGCTGACACGACGGTTGGACGGTTTTTTCGTTGCGTCGTTGTTTTTGGGGGCCAAAGCATCACCCGGTTCCAAGCGTGGGCGCCATTGCTGCCCTGGTGGATGGCCGCCAGGCGCCCACAACTTGAAGGAAGACTAGCACCATATTCATCATGTCTCGATGGGACCGAAGGGGGGGGGGGGGCGACTTTGTGCAGGGTGAACGAGGAAGGATGCCATTAGCAACTCCAACCCCCAACTTCAGGGCTCCTCTCTTAGCACTGCTCGAATGTGGATGTTGATACGCTACAACGGGTGGTGCACCGAAACGTGCACCGATTTCACATCAGCGAACCGATCACTTTACGCTTTAATGACCGTGAAGAAGTCACTCGGTGTGGTCCAGTGACTTGAGTTGATTCTTGTGCGATATTGTCTACAAACGCTCGCCAGTAAGTATCCTTGCACGTACAGCAAGGAGCGTAAATAATTTCCTCGAATTGATTTCTGGCGGAAAATTCAATGTTCAGCATGGTTGATGGAGGACGAAGGCTTCCAAAAACCACGTTTTGAGACCAAGAGTTCCAAAAATTCTCGAGTTGCACTGGTTCAGGTGCGTGGAGCTTGCAGCCCCATCGGCATGATGAATATTTACACCCATCCGAGGTATTACTCACAGCCCTTCAGCCCAGAATTACTTACATGATTGTGATTCGTACATTTACCGAACCGCATTTCGTCCGAATCATGTCAAAATTGGTAATGGCCGGGTGGTTTTTATCAGAAACAGAGCTGGATTAAATGTGATAAATGACGAATTAAGTTAATTTGTTCCATTAGACGTCAAAAAAATAAGTTATTTATGGAGAAAGACCACACACCCTCTCCGGCGACGGTCGGTGGTAGTGCTGGTTCACTTCTGTTAATACCGATGTCCTCCAAAAACATTCCAGCAGTCAAAAAAGTCAACGACGCAGGCAACTCCTCCCTTTTTTTTTTTTTTTTCGCTCGCCTACTGCACGCATTATTGCGCGCTGTGGTTGTACGAAACCGGGACGAGCAGTCGTCAACCGTTCGTGCTGGCGGTGGGTGCTTTACCAACGAAACGGATTCGGAAAGGAATCCCTCAGACATTCCCGGGGCTTGCCCGTACCGTTGCATCGGTTCGGTCCGAAAGCAAATAATTTATCATTCGTCGTAATTGTTGATTAATGAATATTTAATTTAATAATGTCCAAGGAAAACAAGTTTTTCCTGCCGAATGTGCGTGCGTGTGTGTGTGTGAGGGAGCTTTTGGTGATGGGAGATATGGATGCGCGAAAGGTGTAACAGTCAACATGTGGACCGAATGCAGGGTTTAGCGCATTGCATGTTTTTGGGAGACCTTCGCAACCAGGAAGGAGATCTCCGAATAAAAGCGTAACTGTTCTTTTTCCTACTTCTTCTCTTTCCATGCTCTCTGCGCACACACACACACGCAGAGTGAATGGGTGGATAGATTTTCACTGCTGTCAGCACCGTGCTGCTTCCGGTCCCTTAATGGATTAATTCTTCTTCCGTTTTGGGACTGAAGGCATCCCGAAGCGAAGAAGCGATCCAGACGCTTGGCCTGTGGTTATCAGGGGAATGGGGGTTATGGGAAAGTGGAGGGATTGGTGGGTGTTTAAGGGGGAGGGGAAGGCAAACAAAAACAGAAACACACAACCGGTAGGTCACTGGGACTGGGCGTGGAATGATGAATGAAAAATGACAGAAGGAAAAGTTGTGGCCATACATACAGACATTTTTCGTTCGCACTATAAAAGCTAAGCTGACAGAAGGGTGAAGAAGAAGCCGGATGAACCGGTTCGATTGTACGTTCCATAGCAAATGGGTGCTAAAAACACACACACAGCAGAAGAAGGGAAAAAATACCATCAGCGGAGAATCCAAATTGAAGGCCGATTCCGGCTGATGGACCTGGCCTGACTGATGGAAACCATAACTGGGGTAGAAATATTTATTTGCTCGATTTCAGCGCTTGTTTGGTTTCAATTTTAGCTACGAATTTAAGCTACCACAGCTTAAGTAGGTGCGAGCGCTCTCTATTTCTTAAGGAAGAAATTATTGGAAAAGCTTTTTTCGGAGGAAAAGACTGACCCATAATTGTGGGCATTTTCTTTTGCAATAACCAGAGTTCTCTGGATGTACTTTATTATCATCTCAAACTGCTTGTTTTGCAATTTTGCTACCGGATCTTATTCCAGGGAATCCTCACTTACAGCGATCTGTTTTGAGCAGAATTCTCTAAGAACACTTTTTTGTAAACAGAAATTCACAGGAAACGAATACCACGTGGACGTTTCCTTATCAAGGGCTTAACGAACTCCATTGCAGATACTTCAATCTTTAACGGTCTTATTGCAAGAATATATTTTCCTGATGGATTCCTTTTTCATTGAAGTAGAAGTACAGGAATTCCTCTTGGCTTAACGACCTTCTTGGTCACGACGGCCATCGAATGGCTTACTAGAATTGCTGATACCACTTAGTTGGATAGTCAGTCCTAACTACGGGGAGACTGTCCTGATCGAGTTTGAACCCCGGTCCAGCCGTATACCTGTCGTTCTACCCATCAAAAGTACCAGCTCGCAGTAGGCCGCTTTCATTCTTTTTTTTTTGTTTTTGGGACTACTTCTTAAAGAGAGTTTTTCTGTCATTTTTGGTGTCCTCAATCTATTTGACGGGTTTAGATATTTCAATTCCCTATTGTATTCTAAGTTCTAGGTTTTCGAGGCTCAAAATATTCCAAGTTCTAGTACTTCACGTGTGTTTTAACTACAAACTTCTTGTAGCTATAACATTGACAGATAAAGGAGAAGCGAATGTGAATAAGAACGCTCACTTTCATAACAAGATGAGGTATTCCAAGATCCAAATAATCGGGGTTCTTGATACTTCAAGCTCCAGATTTTAAAAGTCTTGGAACTTCACTACTTCTGAGTTCTGAGAGGCATAGCTCATAGCGTCACAATTTGTTAAGGGGTCCAGATATTCCAAACTCCAGATATTTTAAATTTCCAGAAAACTCCAAAAAAAACTCCAGATATTTACGTAGGCACAACTATCGATTCAACAAGCTCCGATATGATGTCCGTCAATCATATTCTGCTGGACAGGAACATAATATTACAACCAAGCGTCAGCTCTATACCTTAACATCGCGCGTCAATTGAAGCATTCTCCTTTCCTTAAAGTGGTCTCTTGATCGTACGTCAATTTGAACAATTTAAATTAAACCCACTTAAGATTCGTTAGCCAGTGCAGGATTCAACCACTGTGGCAAAAGTCATCCAAAAGATCCTTCTTATTCTGCGGCCTTAAACCTTGTCTCTTGAAAAGGGAATTGTACTATAAATTTACTATAAAGCAATAAAATGCTGAGCATGCATCGACAGCGCGAGTTGTGAGATTTGTTTTCTAAAAACCCAAACCAAGTTGGAGACTGAACAAAAACCCATACCCATTTAGCAAGTGAAATGCTTAAAAAATGGAGTACATTTTAATCCTTCCACTCAACAGCCGTTTTTTCTTCCTTTCAATGTAGAATGTTTCCCCGCCAAACGCACTCAATGAGGTTGGGACTTGAAAAGTAAGAACCAGTCGGGTTAAAACCGGTAGAACACATTAGGCTGGACACAGTCACACACCAAAAAAAAAAAAGTCACTATTGAGTGTCGCTGGATGTAAAGGATTTACATCCTCTTTTTTCGCGCTCTTTCTCAGTCTCTCTCTCTCTCTCTCTCTCTCTCTCTCTCTCTCTCTCTCGGAAGTACACCTGACAGAGGTGGTCAGCTGCAAACCCGAGTAAAAAGCCTGCAAGATTAAAAGCATCCAGGGCAATGTATGAGATTTACAAACGCTGCGCGTAAAAGCCACTAAGGTCCATAAGAACGACAAACTGATGTCCGAGAGAGAGACAGAGAGAAAGAAAGCAAGAAGGGAGAAACGTCCTCGGACACTAAATGGCAATGCTCGGTCAGCGCGTCAAAGACGCATGTTATCCACGCGTGGAAAAGCCGCTGCCAAACATTTTTCTCCGGCGATGAAAGCATACACGTGCCCGCTCGGGGAGGGAAAAAAGGGTTTCGTGTATGTAAAAACGAGGGGTTTCCGAACTAAGCCAAAAACTCACCCGACCTGGCGGCTGACTGTAGCGAAATTTTTGCCCAAAACATGAAAAAGCCATTTCGTGGGACAACCATTTTCCAAACCAAAACAACAACAAAAAAACGCCCTCCCATTTTGGACCGGCTGGATGGGACGCAGCGGATCCCGTTGTTAGCTTCAATGCTTTCAACGATTTTTCACCGCAGCCACAGACGCTCGGTTGGCTGTTGAGGGTAGCATCAGCAGCAGCAAAAATCTAATTAAAATTCCTTCGCTCAATGCTGAATGTCTTCGGTAATGAATTCATTACTCGCCGGTGAGGATGAAAATGTAAGACTCACTCCTCCAAGAAGCTGAGCAAAGCAGTGGAAAGGAAAGAGAGAAGCGAAATGATTGCGGTAGGACACGCTGAGAATCGATCACTCAATCGATCGGGTCGCGGGTGGCCCTGTATACCCCTGAACCCTGCGGCTACGGGACGGATCTAATCAAATTTGATTTGAAGTGTGTTTTGATCTCCAGTTTTGAGGTATCTTCTTTTGCTTCTCTCCCTCATTCACATAAGCTCGCTGTTTCGTTTTGGTCGACATATTCTACTTCGTCATCGTGTCCTAAGAGCGGTGGGAAGATTCCGCAAAGTCGTCTAAATCCTCCAAAGAAAAGAAAAAAAAGAAATAATTTGATTTGTTTCGCATCACACGATTCGTGTACTATTGTACATAATGTTCCGATCTCGCCATCATTCGTTTCCAACGATTTAAGCTCAATATCGGCTCAATAGCTCCAAAAAAAGAGGAACCCGCGCGCGCGCGTTTAGAGTCATTTTCGGACAGACATTAACGCACCTCACCGGTAAGCAGTTCTGACTGAAGAAGACAGACTCAACTCTACCTCCAATATAGCATCCAGCTTTTACGGCCAAGTCTGCTGATACTTCTTTGGACGTGTTCTTCCCCCCTCCCCCCCTTCGTACTTTACGACCGATCGGGGTTTTTTGGTGTGAATAAGCACAAATAAGGAATTGGGAAGCGAGCGAGCGTGCGCGCGCGCTGCCGAATTAAATGCGTCGACGAAAACCACTTTTGACGCCCACGCTGACCAGATTCCAAGGTGACCGTGCTGATTCTTGAGTGCTAAATTGCGACAGCTGCGGCTGTGCGGCGAATGGGGGTTTTGGACGCTGCGTGTGTGAAGGAATCATATTTTACGACCGTTCGGGCAGGTGTGGTTTACTTTTAGCGCCTTGCCGCTTGGTGGCTATTACTTTTACATTGGTTGATTGTAATTTTACATCTGTTTTAATAAGTTTCACTTTTTTTTTTGTTTATATTCATTATACTTCTCTTGTTTACATATTTTTTCTATTTTACGGACAATGTAGAATAATTATTTTATCTCTTCCTAAACTTCCTAAACTAACTTTACGAAACGAATTCTAGTTTTGTGTTTTTTTTATAACCCGTAAACTTGTTAATTTAGCTCTTAAAAACGTAAGTCGTATTTTTCATGATTGATTATATATTTTTGTGTTAATTTCTGTTACACTATTTTTTTCCTTCTTTTCTTTTTGCTTTCCAAAATCTTACCATTTCTTTCTTTATTTTTTTCTAGTGTTGCCAAGATTTTTCCTGTATACTTTACTTTCTGCAAAGAGTCTCTAAATAATTCATCTCTTTTCCATTCTTTTAAGCTTCTTTTTCCTCTTCAAAAGTTTCCTTAGGGTTTCCACAACATTTTTCGTTTTCGTTCACAACATAAAAAACAAAATCACAAAATTAGAAACCAATTACCACAAAGTAAATTAAAATTGTTGACCATTAATAGACATATTAATGTAATCAAACGTTCCTCCTTAACAGCTGCAAAGAGCTAACTCAGATCAGAGTGACTCCAGCTGGCGCTAAGCCGGACGAAACAAACCCCATTTGAATGTCTGTCGGTTTACTTCCTTTTCGGCCGTGGGGCAATTATCGTACCAGAAGTTGTTCATAAAACATACAAACATTCGGCACCCCCCCCCTACGAAGACCCAGCACGATTAACCCATGTAACGACGCCGGGAGAAATCCATTTTTCTCACCGCAACCAAAACCTTGACCATAATTCACTAAGCGACGAATAAACACTGGCGCGAAGGAACAAACAAAAATTTTTCAAAGGGAAATCTCGAGGCCAGCACTTGTGAACCACTTTTTAGAGCATAATTTTGATGTCCAATGTTCGACAATTAATTGTTAAAGAAAAAGGTTAGTAACCTTTCAGGCGCGCATGGGGTGGCGATGAGGTGGAGTTTTCAATTCGAGCTAAGAAAATCACAGTCTGCAGGAGTGTTGGAGATTGCGGCGAGCGAGAACGGAGCGACTATTGATACCATAAGTTGAACACGCGGCAGCAAACAAAGCCGGTTGTGGTGTGTTTCTGTATTTTGCCTTTTCGGTTTTCCTTTGTACAGTGATCTAACGAAAACCGAACGCATAATTTCTGATGCCACAGATGGCATCGTAAATTTTCCATTTTTATCGCACCGAGATTGTTTGAGAGGGAGAGAAGTAAGAGAGAAAGAGATAGGAAACGCTACGCTACGAAACACGTATACTGGTTCGAAATGTGGTTGAAGAAACCGTGTTAGAGATATTAGTAGTATTTGGTATAATGATTCTACAAGGAATTCTCTGGACGACGAGGCTTCCCTGACCAGTGAAGCTCCTCTCTTCAGCATGAGCGTGCCCCTTCCCTTCATCGGTGAGGCCCCCCTGGCAGGCGAGGGCCCTGATCGGTCACCACTTTCGCCCAGATCCACTGTAAGTCGTACGGATTCAGAGGGGTCTGGTTCCTGAATATCCGTAGACAGATCCTAACAGTGACTTGAACTTTAAGTGATTCGTATTGGCCAGTAGCCACTGTCTGCATAGAGTACCAGGCCTCTTCAATAAGCTTAAAGTTTCAGGAACATTGACATCTTCTTCTTTGCTGCGATCAATCACGAAATGTCTCAGTTTGACATTTAATTTGTTATAGTTTGTCTGGCTTCCTTGATTCAATTTGCGACTGGTGTGTAGTGAGGCGTTCCAACTCTTGAATGTCCTGCAGTTTTGGAAATTTTCCTCAACTAAATAGTCCAATCTACAAGAACAACACTTAGTGAAGCTGGTTGGTGACATGTTAGTCTTTAGCGACTTTGAAATCTTGACTTCATACATCTCTTCTATTAATGGCTCTCCTTTGATCTTGGCTGAAATCGGAATCTGTCCATGTGTTTGGTAAGATGTGATAACGGCCCTCCAATTGGAACCATTGCATGTTCCTCCTGTACATGGACTTGGGTTTGAAGTACTCTCGGGGCATTCAAAAATGCTAATTGTTTTGATTTTTGGAAGTTGCTTGTCGTTATCAGAAAAGCAAAATTCCAAACCTGGTTTGTAATATTCAATACTCTCCATTTAAAACATTCTCCTCGAAAGCTCTGTATTCTAAATTAACGGAAAACAAAACTCGTCGTCTCAAGATCCCTCAACCAGCAAGATGAAAATCGCCAACAGAACCGTTCCGCCCCAATTTTACGAAACGATTTTAGCTTCTAGCTCAGCCAGCCGGACTCATGTCGGAACTGTTAAAATATTATGACCAAACAAGCGGCCAGTGGCAGCTCTAACGCCTCCACCGTCCCCCCCCCCCCTCCCCCTCTCACCCATTTCACGACCATTTATCATCCAAACCTCTCGCCACCAGCAACGCTCGGGTTAAAAACAGCGGACAGAAAAACACGAATCATCTGCTCTTTTTCGCAGACTGGCAGATACGCGCATAAATTAAATCTGTACCTGGCACACGATGAGCCGGTCGCGGAAAAACCTTTTTGGATGTTTTTTTTTTTCGTGCCTAATTAATAGCGCAACTCCCCCCTCTCCACCTTAATCGCGTTCACTTTTACTCGGGGCTTCGCGTTCCGGCACGGTTTCGCGAACAAGACATCACGCCCCGCGCAATCTTTAAGCCTCCGCTTCTATAATTCCCGATTCCCGATAACGATCGTATTTTGTCCCAAATTTACAGACCATTTTAGATCGAGCCCGATCGATAAGCGTTTTTTGTGTTGGCCTACGGAGATTCGGGCTCCGATCGGTCGATGCTTAATGGAACGGGCTAAACACAGTTGGGCGCGTGTTCTAGGGATGGGCTGGGAAACACGCCCGACCACAAATAGCATTAAATGGAGTAAAACTTTTAAAGCTGAAAATGATCTGCTGTAAGTATTAAAGCTTACAGCATCGAAAACTTCTCAAACTCCGAAGAGGAGTCGACACCAATAATTGTCAGACTGTTTTTTTTTCTGCGAAGATCTACTTCTACTTTACTTCTTCTTTACAGTTTTTTTTTCAGTTACAATTCCCGAATAAAATTGTGTACTGTTTCATTAGATGTTATTTTGTTGGAATCCAATTATTATTTATTTATATTTAATTTAATTCCAATCTGACGACTCTTTGCCCAATTATTTTTTATAAATATTTAATTTAATTCCAATCTGACGACTCTTTGCCGTATGGTCTGAAGTTCAATTGTTTTTTACTAAAATTAATTTAATTGTTATTAGCAAATTAAAACCAGTAATCTGCAACTATGCTTTCATTTTGAGTTGAATACACTTTTTATTTATTTTGAGGACCTAAATAAAAATAACCTTTAACCGAACAACGCATTCTGAGCTCGGGGCGGCTCAGTGGTCTAGGTGACAGTGTCGCCGGTCTTAAAACGGCTGGACCGTGGTTCAAATCCCATCCAGAACATTCTCCCCCCGTAGTGAGGACTGACTTTCTCACTACATGGTATCAGCAAGCCTGGTAAGCCTTTTAAATGGCCGGCGTGACCTTAGAGACCTTTTTCTTCTCAAACGCACAACTTCCTCCAACCGTATGCATTTTGTATCTTCTGCTCTCTCTATCTGGGTATCGAGATGTCAAACCGACGTTGTGTACACCGATTTTTGGGCTGCCTCGACCTGCTGCTTTCCAAAATCGAAAGAATTGGGATTAGAGGTCTGTTACTGTCCTGGTTCTCGTCCTTTTTTTGTAACAAGTTTTGTAAGTGTATAGAGTCATAGTGCTCTCGTGCTTGTCCAACTCCTTCATAGGCTCCTCTGGAGTTCCTCAACATAGTGTCCTTAGTCCCCTAATCCTCCAAAACCTCCTAAATTCCTTCTCTGTGTGGTGAAACGTAAGAACGATCTAGTCCTATGACCCGACAAGTGTTGCGTGATTTCGTTCACCAGATCCACTTTCACAGATTCAGTCACATCCTCTGTGATACAGTTATACGTCGGGTATCTTCTGTAAAGGATCTAGGTGTGTCTAGGGCTTGGCGAGACACTCTCTTTCGACAACCACGTTGATTAAGTTATATGCCGTGACCTCCTCTGCCTGAAGTCCCTCTACTGTTGTCGGGTTCGATCTTCCCTGGAATACACAGCTGTGGTCTTGTCCAAACTGGAGCTGCTTATGGATCATCAGGCTCTCCCACCCTATCCTGTCCGCTGCCGCCTTCTTGGGCTTGAGCCCATGGAAGAAAGACTTTTTCATATCCGTGCTAGCTTCATTGTAGGGCCCCTGTTAAATGAACTAGATGTCCCGTCTTTCCTGTCCGCCAGCCCCTTCTCGTCGGCTTTGCGAAAGACCTCCTCTATATATCCCACCCCGTCACACTCTCTACGACTCGACTTTATCAGGGCTCTATCGGCCTTCAACAACACTTACCACCTATTTGACTACAAACTTTCGTGTTCTTCTGCGTGATTCTTCCTTCCTTTCTTCACAATCCTTTCTAGCACCCGTAGAGGGTGCTCCTTTCCCATATTTAAGAATACTTATTTGTAAAGCCATCAATTGTCCGCCTTGTTGGCGGACAATTGAAAATAAAAATTAATTAATAATAATAATAATAATTATAAGACACTTGAAATTATAAGACACTTGACACTTGAAATTGTAAATATCTGTTGACGATCCGTTAATGAATTTAAGAACTGTCAAAAATTTTCGCTAACATTTTGTATCGTGAATGGTTCATTTCGATGCATTACATACAGGATTCATTGCATTCGTTAGTTCAAGTTTATCTAACCACCCCATCTGGAGAATTAAACGGAAAAACTTTCGCTGAACTTATGTTTGCAAGGCCTCTAAGAACTGTGTCGTCTCTTTTGAAACCTAGCGAACACCATGAAGCTAAAAAAAGAAGCAGACACAGGCAAGACGCATCCTTTCATATGAAGCATGGGGCAGTGAAGAATACATTTCAACACGGCGATTTGGTATGTGTCAAAATACATCACAAACCACAACTGGGTATTTTTCTAAAAGATTTTGGATTGAAGACGCTAATAGCACCCGAAGTAAAATCTCTAGATAACGAAACACTGAATGCGACAAAGAATCTATATGAATCTGGAGGATGAAGAACTGCTGCCTTCAGTGTTAGAAAGAGGTCGAAGAATCATAAAACTATCAGAACAGTTCAAGGACTATTAGATGACGAAACCTAAAGGGGAGGAGATGTCAGATAGTTCAATCTCATTAAGCATTGACTAAAATAGATAGTCCCATCTCAGAAAGCATTTAAAAAATGTATTTAAAAGCTGGGATTGATGGGATTGAATAGTTAGTTAAATACAATCTTCGATATTCAACAGTTAACCTGGTGTAGTGAGTCTATGTAGTGCGTGACATCTTACAAAATGAATTTTGTATCGCTTCAAAAATACTATAAATAAAAGATCATTCCTTAACCTTTAACTAGATAAATATTTGCTATGGAAAGGTCGAATTAAACCAACAAAGCAAACATTACAAATCAACATTTCCCCTTCCCAACGGCAATTTCCCGAACGCAAGAAATGTTGGCTATAGTTCGGCTGGGATTTCTAACCATATTTCACCTAACCTTGAGCTTCGATTACAACAAATCGAACACACAATAACATCCCACAGCGCTGCATTAATCGCTTCATTTCTGACAGCCAGCTTTGTTTACGAAACCAATTCAAGCAGCGCAGCGGTAAGCTGGAAAGTGAAAACCATAATTACACTGCACTGTAGCGCCTCTGTGTGTGTGTCGTCAATGTCCGGGAAATTTTAAAAAGAAAATCAACAAAACTCTAGCAAAATAAATATCCTACCTCGGAAGGTTAAATGTGTTTTATTGTTCCTGTCCCACGCACAACTGTTTCAAGATTTTCTACACCCCCACTCCTCCCTCAACCCACCTCCTACACCACCATCAGCAACCTCAACATGGGAAATCTGTTTTAAAGTGGATTTTATTTGCTCGTAAAATTAAGGTAATTATTATACATAAACCATCTCGCAAAAGGTTAAAGGCGAACGGTGACAGTTTTTTTTTCCACCGCCAATACGGCATCATGTCGGGCTTGCTGCAACATCGAAAACGCTCTGTAGCCTGGAACGAGCCGTGGGACGAGGAAAACCAAAAAAAAAAAAGTCCCTCTGAAAACGAATAATAAAACTGACTCGCCCATTGCGTTTGCCAATTTCTATGAGGTCATTTGCTCTTTCATCAAAGAAGGGGGGGGGGGGGGCGAGTGAGCAAAAAAGAGAGCTATAGGGGAAAGGTGCACGTCAGCTCGAACGTCACAACAACTACATTTATACACCAAAAAATAACCTACAAAACAGCGGAAAACCCCACTAGCAGAAGAGAAAACACTAATAAAATGGCACGGGAATACAATTCCAGTTGTGGAAATTGATGCACACACACACACAGAAATGAAAAAGACAAGAAAACATAACAACTCACCCAACAACCAAATTCCGCACCGTGCGTCACTATGAATGCGTTTCCCCGGTGGCAAAAATTCCACGATGACTTCCCCCAATCCTTCCACCCAGCTGACGCTTCATTGAGACTAGTTTCCAACCCAAAGCTAGTGGGATTTTATTCACCCGTTTTTTTTTTTTTATGCGAACGAATTTTCGTACATTTCTCTGTTTTTGGTTGTGTTGTATTGTTTTACGCTCTGAAAAATTAGTGTATCGTTGTTTCCTAAAGAAACAAAAAAATGGAAAAATTCGCGATCGAAAACGCTGGCTCAGATCGGATTTGTTTCATTGGTATCACATGTGGATTGGTTTAGAATTAAATGGAAACATAACCGGCGTTCGCCGGTGCTGTGTGTGTAATGCCTGTCTTGTTGCTTGCTGTGGAAAAAGTCAGGAGCAACAAACATGGAGAGAGGGATAAATATAATCTTCAGCTACCAAGACAAATCGGTATGGAAATGAAAATTTAATGAAAAATTTTAAATACATGTGCGATTGGAAAAATACGCCAGAAATCTGGCAAGAGAAGGAGAGAGAGAGAGAGAGAGAGAGAGAGAGAGAGAGAGAAAGAGAGAAAAAATCGATCGATTTTGAGACACAAACACCAAAAATTCTTTTCAAATTCCGCTTTGATGGAATTGTCAAAAATCAACTGCATTTTGACATAAACTCAAGTTTGCGCTAAAGTTTGCGCTTCGTCTTGGGCCGTTATTGAAGCCGTTCCACACGTAGCGCACACTAAGTTTTGTACGGGAATATGTCAAAAAGACCGCATCTTGAGGGCATCATCATACAATCATATTTCGGCTAGAGTTTGCGCATCATGTTGTACGTATTTCAAACGAAAAAAGTAGATTGTAAACACAAACTTTACCCCAAGATGAAGTAATCAATATAAATTGTGGTTGTGTACAGTGTTGCCCTCTTAATTACATTGCAAAAAACCATTCAGCGACAGTATTGCGAGCAAAGTGAACCGTATCCATCCCACCCACTATCAGGATAGGTGATCAAACAGTACCATCTATAAAAAAACCCACCGAGTCGTGCACTTGACGAACCACTCGTATATAGCACCAGCAGCTTCTCGTTGATGATTTTCTTAAGGCAAACTACACAAAAAAAAAAGAAGAAAAACCCCTCCGAGACCGATGAAAAGTCCGGTTTATTGCCAACACACTCTTATCGTCAGATGAAAATCCATCAATATCGGGTGCCGGGTTCTCCTGATACACTTCTTCGGATGTACTCGGGATCGGGGGAAAAAAAATCATCAATTTTCCCTTTGTGCGTTTTCGATTCGTTTGCTGGCGGGGGTGGAAGTACGACGGAAAGGGGAGGAGAGGAGGAAAAAGCAAGAGATAAATTTTCAAGTGGTGCACAGTGAAGGTGAAGCCAAAATCGTACCCACCGATCATCGTTTGGATGCTCCTGCGATGGTAGAGATTTTTTTCTTCTTTGTGTACGAAACTTGGTTGGTTGTTGCTCGGCTACTACTGGCACCCACAAACCAAGTGGATGCTATCGAACGTACGTAAAATGCTCATAAAAAGTGATAACTATCCCAGAAACCGTCAAGCACATCTTAACCGTGGATGGACAAAGATTGCAGTGTCCAAGAGTGTCTGGAGTTCTCCGACCGAAACAGAAGCTAAAGAGGTGTCTAACAAAGTAATACTTAGGTTTGCCATCGAGTGTACGAACAGAATTAAAATCATTCATCGCTTTCTGTAAGCTCGAAACGAGTGATACTTATTTTACTATCAAATGAACCCATTCATTTGCGAATGAACTTGCTTTATCGTACGGTAAGAAATCATTTTAATTTATCCCCCTCGACAAAGCGTTCATTTGTGGATGTATTTTGGATGAATTTTGTTCAAAACGTGCTCGAAAGCAACTTTTTTGTATTGGTGTGCGTTGGCTTTTGTGTCGCGGCACGGTTTTAACAAACGAACGTGTTTGTTTGACGTTTTCTACCATACCATCAATGTAGGCTTGATTTTTTTATTTGCACCATCACTTTCCATCAGTTTCCAAGTGTTCTTTGCGTAGAGCGCAAGTGTGTATTAGTGCCATTTCGCACAAACAATTTGGTAAAATCTACCGCTAGTTTAAGAATTACAAGCCGACCTGCTGTAGAAATGTAGTAACAACAATTTTTCGTCCAAAAAAGCTCAAAGTAGACCAAAAATCTGACCTATACAGGAAGTGTTTTTGTTTTTTTGTTCACGAAGAACTGCAAGACCGTATTGCTGTGTGTTTTATACCGGCAGATTCCATTTGTCACCTTAAAAAAAAAGTAGAGATATAGCTATTTGTCGTGTAAGTGCTGGAATAAAACTTTGAACCGAAAGGAAATGTTTTGCTCTTACTGTGTGACATCCCAGTAGACTTGACAGCTGCTGTGTGTACCGAAAGATATCGGGGAAGGGGACAAAAAGCTTCGTGTGAACGAAAGCTCAAATGAACCTCTGTTGTTAATCTGTTGTTAAGCAATCAATATCTGCTCGAAATTCACTCTCAGGAAAGCAGTTAGTCGAAGGTTATTAGCAAGTTCATGGGACGATTTGCAATAATATATTCATGAATTTTATTCATTCGTCAATGGCATCTTGCTGAAAATTAAATAGAGTGCTCCGGCAGATCTTGAGACAGAAAAGCTTATTTCATCGATAACATTTCCCTGACACCATTATCGGCTCTTGCGCAATAGGCTTAAATTCTACTCCAAATCCAAAATTAAATCAGGCGCAGCAACAGCTCACAATTGTTCTTTCTGCATATCATTTCTAATCAAGAAAAATATTAATTATATGTAAGTAAATCTTTAAGGTTACAAAATAAATGCATTTTCTTCGTCGCTAGCATCCAAGCAATAAAGTAACAAACGAAGAATGAACCATATTCATTTATGCGTTCATCCCGTTATCAGTTCTTGCTCTACTTACTTGAGGAAAATGAAATCTTTTTTAGATTCTTCAACAGTCAGTATATGATGTGGCTACCTGAGCGTACGGTAGGGCTACGCCCTTATCACTAACAACGATCCTAACCTTAGCGTTGTGTTGTGTCTATGTTTCTTGGTCTTATGATGCACACATCACGCATCTCCCACCTTAACAAACCTTCCCGAACGACGAACAACTCGAAAATAGTTGAGGCCACCGAACATGTTTGGTTGCCATTTGTTCTTCTTCTCCTCCACCCTTGTCATTCCCTTTACAAAGGACTTGACCATCAAGTTTTCCTTCGGTTACAAAAGATTACGGACACTAAGCCGGTCGAGGATGTTACGGTGCTGGTAGCGTAAAGAACTCTCCACAACTGTCTCCAGGTTGCGGATAATATTGCAAAACTGTGCCGTTTGTTGTGGGGCGAGGGGGGGGGGGGGGGAATTATGAACGGTGTGAGCGGTGGTCGCTTTTTTTTGTAGATTTTTCATGAAGAAAAAGAAAAATCGTCTACTTGGGCAACAAAATTTCTTTCTTCCAAAAAGGGATCTTACAAAAGAACCGAAGCGTCCAGCATCCAATCGAAAAATCGTTTGCTTGTTTCGGTTTTTCTCGCTCTCTCTCTCTCTCCCTCTTGCTCTTTCGATTGTGAAAAACCTGTATACAAAAGTAACTCTCCCATTCCCAACTTCGATTCGACCACGCTGAAAACATTCTTCCTACAAATCCGTTTTTGCTTGGAAAAGCAAATTTTTGCAACAGAAAATCCACCCTTCGAGCTTAATATTCCTGCCACCAGAATGCTTCAAACAGCATAATCAGCAGGCTATTATCAGTAATGTGCGATAGGAACAAGCAGTTTTTTTGTGTGTTAGAATAAAAAAACGCACAGTACTACGGTGCACAGTGGGTGGCAAATGGTCATAGTCACACCTAGTAACGATGATTGCTGCTTATGCGATGATTGCTTTTGCCTTGAAAGACAAAAGCAAACGCAAATCGTTCCGCTAGAAAAATTCGTTTGCCTATCTCGCTGTGTTTGTGTGTGTTCCGTTGGAGGTTCGGGGAGGAAAAAAGGGGGAAGAAAATGGTCGGGATGCGAATGCATATAAATTCCTACTCGTCGAGAATTATGATACGAGTGTGATATAAATATGACATTTATGCGCTGACAGCAGTGCTTATAATTATGATGAATGTTTTCCTTCTTTTCCTGTGCGTTTCTCTACTGCTGCTTCTGCTTCGTGTTTAATATTTATAATTCGTGTGTCCGTGTGTGTGTGTGTCTCGATGCGAGCAAGAGGTTGGCTGCAGATCTCTTGTTCCAAAAAAAAAAAAAAAAAGCGAAGCGAATAACAGCATTTACAGCAACAAAAAGACACATATAAAACATAACAAACATAAAAGCAAGCGAGCATTGCGCGGTCGCCACGGTATACGTGTGGCGAGAGCGCTCGAGACCTTCAACATTGCAACCTCCCACCTCGATTGATGCGGATGAAGAAGTAGGGGGAATAGGGAAAGCGCAGAGTGGTAAGAGTGGAATGATTAAGGAGAGGAAGTCAGAAAACCATGTGTGGTAGATGCAGACACACCGGAATCCCATGTGTACCTAACTATCCCAAATGTGTGTGTGTGTGGGTCCGACCTGGCCCTGTTGTACTTGCCTTTTGTACGCAGAAAATTCTTTCCACTACGTACCGATGGTTCTAGCGCTCGGAGCATTTATGAGACAGCAGATTGAGTGATGAGCTATCACGGGCTGAATAAACGCGCGGACAGTGTAAAATGAATAATTGAGCGTTTTTCGGTGATGTTCAGGCATTTGCACCGGTCGGCAAACTCGCCAGATGGGGCACCGCTTCGATAGTGTGGTTGAAAACGGTAAGGCACCGCGTAAATAGAGCCTCCCTTGTGGTAGGGGGTGAGAGAGAGAGAGAGAGAGAGAGAGAGAGAGAGAGAGAGAGAGAGATCTGGGACATTCCAACTGACTCATGTTTGGCCGCCACCTCCGGAAACGACGAACGGATGACAAATGTGTGCCACCGCACAAACCAATCACGAGAAGTACCGGAGAAGAGGCATACAGCAAAACAAAAAACCTTGGAGCGGACATGCCATTCGTTTGAAGTTCAAGATACCGAAGAAACGAGTCAGTATCTTCGGCAAGTTGCAAATCTCGTGCATCTCCAACAAGCACCTCAGGTCCGCCGAGATGCTCCGTGTAGATGGAATTCTTGGGCGTCAAACCCGGCAGCCTGACGACTCCTCAGGATCGCAAACGGGGTAGGCTGTGTTGGGTACTTTACAGGGCGAAAATTGAAATCGGAACAGCCCCCCACACATGTTTGCTTCTAATTTCATTCGCGAGCTCACCCTGGAGAAGCCTTTGCTTGTTGTCCTTTTTTTTTTTTTTTGCTTGTGATACTCTTGGGCCAATCCCGAGTCAATCGAGCTCGAGTGTTCGACTGCGTCCTTAATATCGGCACGATGTTTACCGAAAGACGCTTGAGCTTGATTGAAAGAAAACATAAACGCAGCCAAGTACGGCTGGTTGTAGGTATGACGTAATGGAGTATTTAATTGAGAGTTCGTCAGCGAGGACCACATTGTAAGTTAGTGAAGAAGGAAAAAAAAGCAATCTTCTTTTTCTTTGGTTGCTTTGGATGCTCTGCAAACTCCGGAAGGTCCGAACCTACCATTTCGATGCCCGTACCGGCCAGGTCCTGCCTAGCGTGTGGAAAAACTACTGCAGAAATTTCGCTCCAACGTTCCCAACAAGTAGTCGAGTGACGCCCATGCAACAAGCAACGCTATTTTAGGAAAACATTAACCTAATCCATCTTTACTCCGGTACTTTGGCATTCCCGCAATTGGTTGGTGCTGAGCTTGGCTTTCCGGAAAAGCCTCTCCACGGCATAGGCACACAAAATTCCAACGTGCGGAAAATTCTAACGCCTGCATATGGACAGATAGTGCGTTTGCTAACCGGAAAGCAACCGGCGCGAGCCTAATTTGTGGATCACGGAAAAAAGGCCAGTCACTGTTGCACTGCATTGCATGCTGCCCGGTTGACTACTTTTAAGCTTAATGGACGCACAATTTCTGAACATGCAGCACATACAGTTGCTGCACTAGCTGAAGCCGGTGGTCAGCTTTAGTGGAGTGCAGCTTAAACTCTATTTGCGAACGTTCCAATCCATGTGCAAAAGCATTAGCATTATTGGAATATCCACACAGAAAAAAAACTTTGCTTTTCCGTTTCCCACATTTGACATTATGTCCCCGGAAGTAAAAGACACACCGTCCGCTTCGATGACATTCGGTAACAAAGATGGACGGCATCAAATGAGCATAATTAGAAGCTCGACCATAAGCGACCCTATCTGCTCAACGATTCTCCCGGGACAAGGTTTAGGGCTGCCGATTCCTCGATTACTCGATCGAAGAGGAAAATCGGATCGTTGTTTTTTTTTTTGTTTTTTTGTCGATGGCCGGATGTCTAACGCCACAAAATGACACAAAATCTCACACACCGGGAGCAGATGAGGTAGTCGGAGGCCCAGGCCGAGATGAGAACCGGACGTCCGTGATTAAGCCGACGCGCTAATAATGGCTAACCGCGGCAACACGGACGAGGATCTGCTTGGTGGAGGTGAAAGAATTAAATTATGAATCAAACGAAATAAAAGAGAACCATAAAACGCGAACGGAACAATAAAAATGATCCGGAATCCCCGTTCCGGAGCGCGTTCGAGAATTTCCCCCTTTTTTATATATATTTGAAGGTGAAAGAACGCAATTATCGATATGTATTTTCCCCGTAAAGTCCCCGCAAAGAAATCGTTGGAAGCGCAAAGCGGAGAGCCAGCGAAGGGAAGCCAGTTGTTTGTCGTAAGTTGGTAATTAAAATCCCTCAAGGCCCGACCACTGAAACCTTGCCGAAGGGCGGCTATAATTACAAAACGCAAGAATCCGTCGCGCTGCTTTGAGACAAAACAAGAGCACACAGTGAGAAATGGAGAGATAAATTCCGCTCCTCAGTGATTGATATTTCTTGAGCCGGGCCGGCTCCCGGGATGGTCAAAGGTAAAGTCACACGGATTGTCATCGTGAAGAAGGCAAACGAGCCAATCGAATGTACAGGATGTTAGGCGGGCTCTTTGTTACATCTTTAATTGCACTCGCTTTTGTAGCGCGGCATCTACGGATGATTGGTTCCTAGTGGGAGAAGTACTGATTAATAAGAGCAAGCGTCTTTCGTGCGGTTCCGATTATGGTTTGCGGGATGATTTATCGGGCGGATATCTGATATTCATCCACTGCTAGATATGGCTCATCAGGGGGCGACATCTTTGCATTGGGATCGCAATCGATTGCTCTGCACGTCGATATCGGTTATTAAAGATATCATTGAAGTCTTCTACGTATAAAACCTGGCACTTTAGATGTTTTAGGAGGACTATTGTAGTAGTTCATGTTACATTAGGAGCTCTTTGAAAGATCAACTGACACTCTCCGATGCGATGACCGAAACAGTGCTAGAGTTGGAGGCATTCACTAAAAAAGAAGCTTCTGGAGAAGTTTTTGTCTGCTTAGTAGACCTTTTTTGAGAGGTCTTGAGAGATCTTACTTGCCAGGACATAAACAATGTCAAAGTCATGGCAAGTTAAAAACAATGTTTATGTCGAATGAGTAGACCTTTTTAAGATCCATTAACTATCTACTAGCTATGATCTAACTACTTTCAGCGTCTATCATAGAAGAAAATTAAGAAGAAACTGTTTTCAGACCTTTAGACTCTACGATTTATAGAGAAGTTTGCGTTAATTCAAGGTCTACAATGTCTAGGGTCTAAGTTTCTAAGAGCATTATCAATGTAAAACCTATCCTCGTTGAAAAGCAAGCACAAGAAATCTTGTCTTAGTTCTCGATAATCCTAGAAGTCTTGAAGATGTCGTGGGCAATAACCGTGCCTAACATATCCGCGATGCCTTCGTTTACTTTCTTGCCTCCGGTTTACGATCAACAAAACGCAACATTAAACAAGATAGCTTTCCAATATCCTTCCCGCAAACTGCTTTGGATGCTTATTTTAAAATTGTTATGAATATGGCGCCCTGCTTTGATTGCGATAGGAAAAATGATGTGGATCAACACGAACACTGTACGACATTACCTCAGCCTCTTTTGGTGGGGTTTTTCTTTTTAGAAGTAAAAAATGTACATAAGCTGCAAGGCATACAATAAATTGAAAACGCCACAAGGAACGACTCACGGTGGTTTTTGGTTGGTGTGCCGCACACGCTACTGGCAGCCATATCTTAATTAGTTTATCTTTCCACCCTGGCAAGAAGAAAGCTGCAAATCAAATGGTCCCGCTCGAAAAGCATTGTCCTCGAGCGGGAGGAAACAAATTAATTTGACTGCGCCTGCCAGCAAGCCGAGACGCAGACCGTTCTGCCGATAACCGTCAATATTTGTACACGTTGCTTGCCTGCCGGCAGGCCGTGTTTCGATGATTAGCGAAAGATTAATTTTATCCAGCACAAAACGAGCGCGATCCAGCAATCCAAGTTATTGCTCATTTGCCGTCAAGAAAGTGATACGAAATGATGAGCGAGAGTCTAGCGTTTTTATGGGGATGGGGAAGCTCTCAGTATCTACACACCAGTATCGTGCACATTCTTGTTGGCTGTTCTGCCACACATCCGGCACACGAAGCCGTGTGTAGACATTATTCCGGGATGTTTGACAGCTGTCACGTGCCCGGTAAAGATTTCGCAAAATAGTGGTGACGTGCGGAAAGCTGTCGCCTAGTGCTTGGTAGCAATGAAATATTTATGCTCTGATGTGTGATAAAAATGCTTGTTCCGCATTTTTTGTGGGGTAGTAGTGATACACAAAAAAAAAGAAGGATGTTCTGTACAAAGGATGTCCTACAGGGTTTGCCTAGTCACTTTACGATTTGAACGGCATCCATTTGTTCATATGATTTTCAACATTCAAAAAACCCCGCCAGCGCATTGAACTCAAAAATAATTCACTCTCATTGCTTGTGAATTGAAGAGTAATTATGAAATTAATATTTTAAGTACGGTTTTACTGCATTTCATGTATTAAAATTCATAAACTTTTATTAAAGAAAAACCTCAAAATTCTCAGTTTGGTAAAAGCATAAAAGAGGATTGAAAATACATAGAAGTAGAATGGATTTGTTCGACAGAAATGGAAATATTTTTATAACAAATAAAAAAAATTCCCCGATGATTAATTTTGCCATAAAATTTTTTTTCTTTCTCCGTAGGTGACTGTCAAAATTATCCCGAACATCACAGAAACGACGAAATACGCCGTTCAAATCAAGTAAAGTGACTCAATATACCTTGTAACGACAAAATCACTCTCAATAATTCCTCAGTAACAATTCCACCTAGAGTTTTCTCCTTCCACACCCTCAAAAACCCCATTCCGAAGCCGAAAGTCAATACCTCATCAAATATATCGATGTAATTATCCTGCAATAATACACAGCTGAAGGGGGATAATAATAATCGATATTTATAGCTATTGTTATATGGCTTTTCGGATAGGTATCTGCCACCATTCCGCCAGCAAATAAACATCGTCTTCCATTTTGGGCTGTTTCCGTCGTTTTTTCTCTCCCTCCCGTTTCAATGGGTGAGTTGTAATTATCACCGTTGTCGTATCCTTGGAAGACATCGTCCACGACGACAACGACGAAGAGGATGATGATGATGTTAGGATAATCGTGCTGGCACCGCTTGATAATGGTAGCCTGGAGTGGGTATATCATCAAGTCTCACGACACACACACACACACACACAGCACTAGCAGCAGTAGCAGCAGCAGTAGCAGCCAGCGGCAACACACTTTCGGGATAGGGAATCGGAATTGTAATTGAAGACATGGCGTTACAACCGTGCCATCGTCGCCGGTGTCGGGAAACACGGCAAATCCCGCCCCGAAATGCGGGTACAAGCTCGTAATGTACTTCCTGCGCCCACTTTCCGGACTTGTGCGGACCGTAGTGGTTGTAATTAGCTTGCAAAACCATCGCCAGAGTGCTTGCGCTCCAAGAACCGAACGGAATGGCGTCGCGATGGAGGAAAAAAAGAAGAACGCGCGGCACGCTGTTCCGCTGTAAACCGTACTTAATTCATCGGAAGCTCTTCTTCACTCGCCATTACGCGATGCTGCAACAATTTAAACACTACTCCACAGTGGAAGGATGGAGCTGATGGAATCGGCATTGTTGGCAAATGCCACGCGCGACATTGCGGTGAACGATTGCACAATGGCGCTGGGTAAGCGGAGGACATTTTTTAAATGTTTTTGCCGAAATGTGTCAAGTGCGCAAATGGGAAACTTATGGAAAAAAGCGCCTTTGAATTCACATTTACTTACTGGAACTTACAGGGTTTCTCTGGTCAGCACACCAGCGTTACACTAGCTGTCAACAATGTAAATCGATTCTCAAAATTGGAGATACAATTCGGAACCCGATGACCCTTCAACACTTCGATCGCTCCCAAGCGTAGCTTGGCGGAGATCAACTCAAAGACGACTTTTCGTTCCCTTCTTCTCTCTCATGCGCTCCGTTAAATAAAACCCTTCCTATTTCGTCTCTAGCATCGGGGTGCTTGCGAAGAAGCAAAAAATAGCACATCATCATCACCGATTCCGAACCAATTATTGTGATTATTGACTATAATTCGATTTCATTCGATTTGTCGATCGAGATTGGTTTCGGAAAAGGTCGGCACCACAACGCCAGCTGAAGCACCATAGCGAACGAGATGTTCCGCTTCCCGCTTCGACACGCCGCGGAACGTAACCTTTTCCCAATAAGCCAACAGTCACAGCCTCTGGAGGCCACCAAAAATTACCATCCGTAAATGACAATTAGCTCCAAGTCCAAGTGTCGATCGTGAGCATCGGTGGACCGATCTCGTCACTCACCATGCCGATTAGCGATTTACAACCGGGGTCCGGAAATTCTGCTGCAGAACTTTCCGGTCCTCCGGGTTTTTGTTTTCCTTTTTTGTTTGTTCGATCCTTATTCCGCTGCGTGCGAAACTGTGACGAAATGGTTTAAGAATGCTCTTGGTGGGAAAGCAGTTTTGGTGGGAAAGCAAATGTGACTTCCGAACAAGGTGCGGGACATGGAAATTGGGATTCGGTTACGCTTACGGATGGGATCCGAAGAAAGGTAAACGGTTTGTTTTAGGTGTTAAAGTAATAATGGGAACGGAATTTCTTGTGCATCCAGCACGGTTGCTTGTAGATCCGCTGTAACAGATTGACAAGATAATGAACTACTAATGAACTTCTCGGATGAACTGCTTAGCTTCTATTTGACATAAGACATTGGGAGGGATGTTCATTTGGAATTTAAGGCATTTGACATAAAGCTTGTAATAAGAAAGACGTTTTATAGGCCTTACGCTCTATTTACTGTATTAGAATGACAATTAGAATGACAATTGATCACAATTTTTGGACAACCCTGTTACAACAATCCTCATGGTCTAGCGCTGCCAGTCAGTTCGAGACAAAATTTCTGTCTCGAAAGGCGCTTCTGAGTAGTGGAACTTAGTTCTGTGGCGTGTATCCTCAGAATTTAGATTGACCGGTTGGCATAGATGATGGGCTCTTTGCATTGAGCTCAATACTTTTGTAAGCATCTGCTACATACTCAACGCCCAATGCTTGCTATTGTAATGTTATGTCGAAACTGCTACTTATATTGCGATACAGTTCTGTCGAATGTCCCATGAAAGTTTGCGGCCCCAAGCATCTGCTTCGGTTGCTAGGATGGCATGATGAAATCGCTAGGACACCATTCCTCCATCTAAGGCTGGATCCTAACTTCGTCTGGTTCATTTCACCTGATCCAGAAAACGAACTCGCTGGTCCACAACATCCTCATCGCATCCTTCCGGTTTTGACTAACTCTTGGAAGTTCCAGCACAAACGTCCTTCCTCTGTCAGCATAGCCCAGAACGGCTAAGACTTGACGGCTACGAGAGCCGTCAAGGACTCGATCGATCATCTTTAGATTCAGGTTCTCCTTTTTTCTTGTCGGCATTAATCCTCGGTGTGTGGGACGGCCTAACGCCCTAATCCCGTCCGAGAACTGTACTCACTACACGTGCCAAGGATCAAATAGTAATGGCACGCCAAGACCTCTTGTGAGGTCTAGAGCCAAAAAACGCTCCAAACACACGCGAGTTCTTCTCAAGTACTCATTTGAAGCGTTGAGATGCTTTTGGAGACTTTGATCTGTCAAAAATGAATGCTCTACACGTGGATGCAATTGATTAAAAAGAAAATTCTTTTATTTTGAATTTTTATTTGTAACTTTAACGTTAACCATTACTTCCATGCTATTTTTTTTCTAATCCCACCATGCTCTAGATCACAGAAAGGTAAGCTTTACTAAAATAGAATTACATGCGAACAGCAGTTGTGAAACAGCAAAACAAAAATAAAATAAAAAACCAGGAAAACTCCCAACTCCATTCAACACTCCAAACAGAATTCTCAAGTGCACGACCGACCAGGTTTTGAAGTTGATCCAAGCGCACGGCGAATAAACATTATGCCACATGAATATCCGTATGCTTACACATTTCAACATGCAACAAAATTTGGTGATGAAGGAGAAGCGAAAGCGAAAGGGGGTGGAAAAAGAGGAAAAATATGTGTCTAACCCGGGTAGCAGAAAGCTTTATGCTCGCTGATTGGCATGCGGCATTATGATGCGATGTGACAGGGCGGCAATTTTCAGGCGTTCGGGCGCCTTCCGTCCAAAAATCTAGAAGTGTTTCTCCATTGATAAAAACACGCCTGCTTTACCGCACCTTCTCCCCTCCCCCTCCCCCATCCCTTCCAACTTCCCACGCGGTCGTCACTTTTGCTGAGCGTTTTTGAGGGCCGATAATGTAGAAATGGCCGTTTTTTGCGATTTTTTTTGCAGGGTTCTTTTGCATTGAATTCCCGTAATTCCGTCACGTTACATCATGGATATAGCCTGCAGCAGTAGTAGTGCCGGTAGCAGTAGTTGTGATGGTGGCGAAGGTTAAGGAACGTGCTCTTGACTGGAATGCGCGCGGAAGCAACGCGGAAATAAAAATTCAACAACTCTCCCTTGGATACCGACGCTTACTTTTCCTGCTTTCCATGGGTTTTTTTCGCTGATGCTCGTGCCACTATTGAAACACTTACCCATGCATACCCTCACCATGTATGTGTGTGTGTGTGAATGTGTCCTTTCGCACTCTTTTCCATCTGACTGCAACGGAACACCAGGAGAATGAAAAAAAAAACGTGGAAGCGAAAACCCCGATTGCTACAAATGTGCGTTCAAGCATCGTGATAATGTGTGCATGTGTGTGTGTGAATAAAGCTCATATAGTTCGCTTTTCCTGGCTTCAATCCTTCGCTTCGGCAAAACCCCGTTTGGGAAATCCTCCCACGTACGACCGGCGGCCCAACACCGCTGCCAGAGAACGCGGGTGAGGCGAGCGACGCATTTGAAGCTTGCTGAAAGGTAATATTTTTGAAGGTAGTGAGTGACGTGATTTTCTGTTTTCTGCTACCTGCTGCTACCGCCATCCAACGTCTTGCGGCGTTCCAAAAGGGCACCCCAACGGCAGGGCCTTGCACATCGCGTGCGTGTCGGGAAGGATTTAGGCTGTCACCTTGTCCGCCTTTTGGGACGGGTGTGAGATGCTTGCGATATTTCCTTCTCGGAGCCGACTCGTACGACTCCTTGGCGAGAGTGACTGGTGTCAGGGCACGTTTCCCCATTATATTCGATGGGTTGGAAGCCAGGCGTGTTCACACTTCTTGGGCATCTCGCTTGTGTAATTTTAACTCGCTCGCTACACTCATCTCATCAGCGGTGTTGCGCGTGGAATGGAAATAATGTTGAGCGGCAAATCCTTTCGCCGGCTGGTATTAGTTTCGACTAGCGCGGATCGAGGACGGCTGGCACGGCTCGCTGGGAAGGTGGTTAATTTCTGTACGCTGATATGAAAGATGATGGAGTGATACTGGTAATTAAACTTTGATGTTTCCAGTCGAAAACTGTAATTAAAGTAGGGAAATTCCATTTTTGTGAAGCGTGCCCGTGTGATGATGTTGGTCGTGGTAAGAGTTAATAAATAGTGATGTGTCGTTTGATTTTTTTTTTTCATTACTATAAAATCTTTACTGCTTGCAGATGAGGCTCGTTTGTCACAGCCTTTTGATCGTTTGTTTTGGGGCATTACAGATTTGTTCTGAACATATGGCCCAACTTTAGGCGAATCAGACATCGTTAGTATCTGAACAGAGTAGCTAACCATTGTGAGGAGATTCGGTGTTGCTCCTAACACCCTGAAATCACAGAAAGATTTTTTGGGTTTTGGACACTGAGCGAGAGCTACAAACGATGATAAACTGACCTGAAATAAATGCACAATTTTTAAAGGCTTTCCAGGATTAAGAGCAGCTTCAATTTCAGCTGTAGATAGTTATCTTTTATTTATCAATTGCAGAATAGATAGGCCAGATAGAAGCTAGAGCTTTCTATTGAGGATCGCTTATCCACAAGATGAAGGCTTGACGAGCTATTAGGTCTGCCATCTGTTGGCTTACGAGATTTAATGATACCACATACTTGGATAGTCAACTCATACTTCGGAGGACTCTTACGTTCGGCCCTCCCATGTGAAGACCAGCACCGCTGTAGTCTCTATCACTGGAGGGTTTGATGCATACGTCAATGATCAATTCCAAACCCTTAATACCTAGTGGAGACTTTGATATCTCCATGATCAAGGCAGCTTTTGACAGTGTTCCGCATTCGTTGCTGCTCGCCAAGCTTGAGGTTCTTGGTCTTCCGGGACAAATGCTGAACTTTATGCGGTGTGAAGACGAGGGACCAAACCTCTCGACATATCAATGGATCTTCAGGAGTGCCACAAGGGAGCAACCTTGGTCCGCTTCTCTTCGTGATATTCTTGAACGACATCTCACGTGTGCTTCCTCCTGATAGCCACCTGTTTTACATGCGGATGACGCTAAATTGTACCTTCCGATACGCAACCAGGAAGATCAGCTGCATCTCCAGAATGCTCTCAGTGCGTTCCAGTCCTGGTGCTGTACGAACGGCTTGGATATATGCGTCAATAAGTACGTTGTTGCTACGTTTGCCAGGAAGCGTAATCCCTTAATCTGCACGTATCGTACCGCAAAAGCTGCATCACAGATCCAAGCGTGCTCCTAGACGATAAGTTGAGCTTCCATGACCAGCTAGAGCACATCGTCGCTAAGGGCAATCAGCTAGTTGGCATTCTGAGGAAGCTTGCGCGCGACTTTTTGTCGCAGGTCTACTTGACGCCGGCGTTGCTCTCTGCAATCAACCTTTACATCCCGGCAAGGTTGCTCCGTGCTAGATCACTTCTTGACGTAGGGGAACGTCGTACTCGTTTTGGCGCCTCTGATCCGTTCCTCGTCATGTGCCGTAAATTCAATGCCGGGTGTGTCATTTTGAACCGGACCTGTCGCGCTCTGCGTTCCTTAATTGTATACGTACTGTGCGGCCCATTACTTGTTGAATGTAAAACTGTAAATGTTAACTATAAATGTTAAACGTTAAAAAGTCACTTCAAAGGAGGCTCCATATGGTCCGTTGAATTCAATAAAATAAAATAGCAAAAATAACAAATCACTTTCTGGGCCAACATACGCCTTGACGAAAGAGTAACTCTAAGGTCTATTAGAAATCAAGCAGTATTAGGACACACCTTGGGAAGGATAATATGCTCTCTCTTTCGTTTTGACGCCAAAGATCAAAGGAATATTTGGGATCTCCGGGATGAATTTTTTTGGACCAACGTTTGTTAAGAGTTCCTTAAAAAACTAAACGTTGAAGGGTTATTCAGATAAATATATACGTTACGTTACGGTCTAATTTAGACTCCTAAATAGCGGCCAACTTGATCACCTGAAGTTCATGAGAAGAAAAATCAAAATTTCATTTTTAAGAAAATCGGCAACACAGCCTAAGTTGGATGTGTTTTGCCGTAGAAGGCTCTAGCATTGAAGGAACCAACGAAAAAGTATTACCTGAACTTCAACTTCAACTGCTGAGGAATAACTTACTTATGCTTTGCCTAAAATTGATTAGCCCTTGCGCTCATTTACATCAAAATTTACCGCTTTATTGGCAAACTTCAGATACAATTTCCTACACCTGTAGTGAAGCAACCAATGCTTAAAGCATCACGCTTTACCACGTGAAACGACCGGGCAGTCTAACATTTCCTAATGACATCCCAGAACTGCTCTCCACAATCTAATATACGGCTGGAAGTTGTAGCGAGCCTGGGCGAGCGCTTATCTGCAGAGCAAACACAGCCCCGGTGACCGATATATATGGGACGTGCGTAAAAGTTGCGCTGTACTGCCGAATGCTGGTGTCGGGTGTTTGGCAGGAATTTACACATTCCTGTCCCAACGTGCAGTGTTAATTTATTTACAAGTGAACTCCTCTCGAAGCTTCTCTCGCTCGCAGCCCGCCCACCATCCCTCCTGCCACTCCTGTCATTGACTACCGCAGACGCTGAACTTGATCGAACAGCAATCGACGAACGGTTTCGATTTTCCGGGTTTCGGGAATGTGGATGGGTCCGCCACATGTTGGCCGGGTTGGCCAATTTCGCTGGCGCAATATTCCATTGAGTGCAACGCATACACGCACACGCAGAGAGAAGCCGTTGTACTCAGTCAGCGTAGTGAAAGACAGGGCAATATTAGCCTCACCGAAACGGATTCGTTCCGTCCCGCGGCGTCCAAAGCGTGGCGGTTTACTGATATACGACGCCATCTTCGATTCCATGCGTTAACGTCAGCATCGGATCGGGGTGGCATCGTTGTCTATCGACCGCTCACTCATGTCGCGCGCACACACACACACACCTCCATTGCCACAGCCGTTCGGGGGTTCGGTTCTTAGAAGCACGCAACAAAACCATTCCAAAGCGGGCGCCTTTGGTGGAATGGGAAAGCGAATCATGCCACTCGATGCGTGAAATAAATTGCATTCGAAAATAACAATTCGGCTCGATTACACATTCAATTATACCGTTGAAATTGAAATTGACAGCGGATTAAAATTAAATTCACCTCACGTGATGATTATCTCACGGGTTTCTCTCACCTTTTTTTTTTGTTGGTGAGGAGTAGGAGGGGGGGGGGGGGGGTGAGTGAGCTGACGGCAAACGTGTGACATTTGTGGGGTGATGGCGGTCGAGAGGTGGCGCCCTCTAGCGGATGGATGACGCCTGTTTTGTCACCTGCGACTTAGGGGCGACTCATCAACTTCCCTCGTGCTGGGATTTTGGGTTGCACCGTTCTGGCAAAAAAAAGGGGGCCGGATGAGATTCGCCGAGCTTTGGCGCGAATTTCCCTTAGAGTCTTTACCCCTTCGCAAATGTGTGCTATTTTCTCGCTCTCTATCTCTGTCTCTCCATCATCGAAATAATCAGCTGTTGTTTTTTTTTTGTTTTGCAAACCCAACTCTCGGAAAAAAGCAACCGTGTCCAATGCTGTAATCCGATAGTGAGAAAGTCAATAAATTAATTCCTCCTCCAGTTCCAGTTCAATATTTTGGCTGCACCTTTGGCTTCCTCCTGTTTGAATGGATGGAGTTTGTTGCAATTTTATTGCCCTTGTCATGCCGCTGTCGTGCCACTACCGGTACATGTTTGCTGTGTAAGCTGCAGATCAAATAGGTTTCGGTGCGTAGGTTAATAAAACAAAATGAAGCAAAACGCAAACCAGCAGCGCAATAATCTCTTTCGCTTGACTGTTATAATATGTTAATTGTTGTTAATGAGATCAGGTTCAGTTTCAAAAGTGTTAAAATGAAGTTTTGGCTGGCTGACATTTAATGTACGAACCCCGTAGTGAGGACTGACTACCCAGCTACGTGATATTAGCAAGTCTTACTAGGTGTATGTGGTGCAGCTTGGTGGTGAAGGCGACAGCGGTGCCGGTTTGCAAACGGCAGAGCCGGAGATCAAATCCCATCCGGACCGTCCTCCCGTAGTTTTTTAGGACTGACTTTCCAATTTACGTGATTCCTTGCAAGTCCATTAAGCCATTCGATGGCAGGCAGCATAAACTTAAGAAGAAGTAGGTGTCAGCAAGTCTTTTAGGGGTGTCAAAATCCCCAACTACGCTCTGATAAACCCTCGTGTGACCAAGCCCAAATACCACAGTGCATCATGTGTGGTGCGTTTTGCATACATTTTGACTGTTTTTCGCATAGTGGCGAACAAATTTCGTCAGGAGAGAGCGTTCTTGAGTCTTTCATCCATTTTTGTTCAATTTCTAAACTCATAGCAACATTTTAACATCTATTTGATTGTAAATCCTTACTTTGTACCGCCATCATTTGTCTAAAATCCCAGCACAAACGAGTTTGATATGCACGCTTTACATTGTGACACTAATTTCAACATTTATTTGACTGCAGGTTCGGCTCTGGTGGAGCAACAGACACTCAACCCAATCGACCCAAAGCCCAAGGAAAAGTCAAACCGGGAAGTTGGTCGGAACAATTTTCCGAGCAAATCATTGTTGCCGGTCGTTCATAGCTTTGAGTTTGCAAGAGAGATCGAGCGAGAGAGAGAAAGAGAGGGAGAGAGAGAGAGAGAAGGAGAAGGAGGAAAATGTACGCTATTTGTGTGCAAAATATGTTCAACAATCCCAATTGCATCTCAACCACGCTTCCCACGATTTGTGTTTTGTTTTCTAAAGTGGAATGAACCT